>NW_027131390.1:89137500-89845000 GCF_026122565.2 Emydura macquarii macquarii
CTTGTCAGACAGTTGAGTCTCTTGGAGAAGAGAAAGTGAGAACTTCAGAGTGCTTTAAAATGGCCTTGCATCATTGAGTGGGCCTACGGCCAATATCTAGAAAGTGCAGTTCCATCACTATCAATGGATGGAGCTATTGAACATAGGCACTTTTATAAAGGACACAACAATTTTAACAGGAATTCGCTATGAGGAAAAGATTTCATTTTGGAAAGTGTGGGAGGAAATGTTTCTGGAGCTAAAGTAAATACATTGTGCTGAAGTACAAATACAGAATTAAAAAGATCTAAAACATAAGAATTTACTGATCTACTTTTGACAAAATAATAATGAAATATTTAATACTCATCCTTTCCCTCCCATCAAGCTCTCATATCTGGTCACTCTATTGGTAAAAAGGAGGAAATGGAGTCAGTTTCATGTAAGGTTAACACAGTATATTCAAAAAGTAGAAAAAATATAAAGTATTTGTATAAAGAAAGGGGTGTACAGTAACATTACTGTGGAACCAGACCCAGCACTGCAATAATGTCTTCTATGGTGGTTTACAAAGAATTTTACTGTGCTCTGTCATTCTAAGAAAGAATGCCTTATAACCACAGTAACTGTCCTATAAAAGGATAGTTAAATAGTTTTTAAGATAGAGATCACCATTTAGGAGACTCATATATCCCAATATGTTAGGTGTGCTGCTACTTTTGTGCTTTGTACAGTGTTGTCAGGGACAATCATTCACAGAAAAAGATACTGAACAGTATTTCTCCTTCACTCTGTGTTAACAATTTGAACTGGTCGACTAGAAACAAAAGCATATGACAAAATAAGTTTGTGAATCATTCAAGATCATTTGCCCAATTTCTGCAAATATGGGTGGTTTTTTGGAATATTTGCTATTTATTATTGACATTTCATGGTGTGTGACTGGTTCACATGGTATTTTTGCTTCCTGATAGACTAAAAGGACTAACATTTTTCGATAGAACAGGAAAAAGCGAGTAAAGCATAGGTGCATGAATTCATGAACCTTTGGGAATTTGAGTACAGACCACCACTTATGCACACTCACATCATCTTGTTCCCCTGTTTTAGTGGAACATCAGCCAGTTCTGCTAGGTTAGAGCCCTCCACACCTCATCCATACAGGATTTCCCAATAGGGTAACACATTTGCCTTTTGCATCTGGAAGCCTAGCTTCGAATCTGAGATAGGCCACGAATAAAATTACTTCACTTGGTTTAATCTTATCTCCAGTGGATACTGATCTATGTCAAAAAGCCCCCAACAATTTGGCCCAATTTGCAGTGATTCCTTATTTAGATGTGACTAGTATTGTAATTATAAATGTGTTACGGCTGAGAGGTTGATGTGTGGCAAAACTTCAACTGACTAGACTACATTTAGGTGTAGCAATGTCTGCCACTAACTTTTGCTGCAACTAATTTAGTGTTAAAAGTAATATTGTTTTTAAAGAAAAATAGAATAAATTTAATTCTGATACATTGTACATGCATTGTAGATATTCTCAAATATGTGCCTTATTTTCAGAATATCAAAAGATACCTATAATGTTACATTTTAATTTATTTTATAGTATTTTTACCTTGTTTTAAATTTCTGTTGTTAAGAGATTAAAAATTCAGACTTCTCTGATGTAGAAGATCAGAGAAGATCATCAACTGACATAAACTATATACTTATCTCAAAGTTGTGGAAAATGTATTATTAAAATTCTAAATAAAATGTCCAATCTTTTCTCCACCTGAAATTTCTAAAGGAATTATATAAATAAAATATATAATATAGGAAATGTGCATCAGAAATATTTTTGCTCATATGGAATAAACTAGTAACACTGGCCCTGGCAATATGGATAAATTGTGAATGTGTTTGACTTAGCTGAAAACAGTCATGAGCTGGGATTTTGGCTTCCTTGTCACATTACACCTTTTGGAAATGCCTAAAATACTCCATGGTAAACTGGACCTAAATTCAGCAACAAGGTCCCTAGATTCTGCCATGTTCTGGTGAAAAATCTGTGTCATCTTCAGAAATTTATAATTGGAGGGTTGTTGTTATTTTTTGTTTTTTTTTACAGAATTGAATATAAAACACAATCAGTATTGTAGCAATTATGTTATTTATTTTGATACTGAATTCTTTTTCTTTCATGCTGTAGCCACATTTTCAATTTTCAGCATCCTGCAGATTGCCATCTTTACATTCCAAAGTCAACAGTAGATTAAGGTAGATGGGATGCTTGACATCTTTCAGAGCTATAATGGTTTCAGGCTGTCTGCACATTTATGGAGATCTCACTGCATCTGTTATGCTTGATGTTTGCTTTTCCAAGCTTCTCTGTGCAACCATGAGGGTTAGAAATATTTATTTGTTTATTTGTTTCTCCACCCCCTGAAATTCTAGGGCACAGTTCTGCAGAAAGACATGAATTTTATGGCAAATTTTGCAGCTATAGAAATACAGAATGCACAGGGCTGTGACTGTAGCATGGAACCTGTAGGTTGTAGATTCTCACAGTGGAGAGGAAATGGAGTGATTTTTCAGAATGGTCTTTCATCTGAAATAGTAAAGCTCTATTTAAAATTGTACAGAAGTATAGTAAGGGACACAGTCACTGTGCACAAGCTCAGAGAGAGCTTCTTATCAAGACTTTACTTTTTTATTAAGAGTCCTGATCTGAAGTGCCTTACTTATTACCTGGAGATCAGCTTTGTGGGCTTCTTGATCCTCTTTTGCCTGGGTGCAGCCATTCATCTCCCTCCATCTTTCTCTGTTGTTGTTCTTTTTTTTAAATCTTTCTAGGTTTTATGCGTATGTTTCCAGATACTAAAAGAATCCCTTCAACCCTCCTTATCAACACTATCCATCTGAGAAGATTAGAAAGCAGAAGAAAAGAGGGCATATACAAAGGTAGTACAAATATCTAACAGCATTTGTGGTTTCCAATTCATCTGAATGAAAGTCTCCAATGCTGCTTTCTTGTCTATAGGTGGAGCTGTGCAAGACTATAAAATAGCTTCATTGCAAACCCACTCACCTCATTACAAAAGGTTGTCCTCCTGACTAGATAGGTATTGCTGGTTTCTTCTGTCTCCTTTAATCCAGAGATGGCCCAGAACACTAAAGGTGATTCCTTCCTTAGGGAAATACTTTCAGAAGGAAAGATGATACCCAGACATTCTCTTTCTCTCTCCTACAATGGACAGAAAGATGGGATGGGGAGGAACTTCTCTTTTGCTTTCTATTGGGTTCCTTCTCTTGGGTTCCTTTCCCCTTGGGTCATCATATTAGACTCTACAGAAGGGATTTATTAGCATAAGGATACCCTTACAGGCTGATCCCACAATGTCTCCCCACTTCCTTCCTTGTACTTCCTCAGTGGTGGATCTTTCCACTGAACTGCAGCAGCTAGTTATTTGCTCAAAAATATATGGCCCCAAACATGCTGAACTGATTTCCTGAGGATGGCATTAACTCGCATATGCAACAACGATTAAATATCTTATTAAATGCACCAGCCTGGATTATTGGAGGGAGACAAAGGCTAACGTTCAACTTTCCAAAGGAAGAATGAAAGGGAGTGAAATATTGTGCCTGAGGAGATAGATAAATCGGAGACCAAAGCAGAGGCCAACACTAAATGGATCTTATTTTCTCGTACTTGGGGAGAAATTCGACCTGCCCTGCAAAAAAACAGCAAATAATTTTTATTGTGGCAGCTAAGAGGGAATGGAACCTTCCCAACCTGCAGGGCTGCAGAGCACTCTCTCTGCACTGCTTAGAAAAGGGTGCCTAAGTACTCCCTCCATGAAAACACATCCCCAGGATCCAGTGGCAGCTACTTAGGTACACAACAATGGACTCCTCCCAGATTGTGTACATGGAGTTATTGCAGGATCCCCACATGCACAGTGTGTAAGGGTAAGCGCAGCCTCTCAGCATAGATACTTACATAGGACTACCCCTACATGAGTGACACGAGGGGGGTCCAAACTGGGGTGCATTTCACCATTGGTGAATATTCATGTCAGTTCCTGACACAGCTTTTTCTATCATTTATAATAATAAGTACTAGCCATTTTGTTCTTTTTTTCATCTGGTGTTTCAATCTCCTGAAGAAATCCAGTTAATGTCTGTGGGGAGGGAGAGAGAGCGACATTAATATTCTATTCTAATTTCATATTCCTCACTGCATAACTTTGACTTTGTAAATAGTGTAGGACTTTAAAATTGTGATATTTTGTTAAGAACTGACATGTCTTAAGTGTGAAAAAGTGAGCCCAGAAGTTGGTCAGATAAACAGCAGTGTTATATCAGAGAATCTTATAATATGGTTGGAATATACAGTTCTCTTCTGTAAAAAGAAAAAGAAGAAGAAGAGTATTGCTTTTCATATAAATAAATTCATTTGATTTATTGTGCTTTACATGTATATTGTATTTAATGTTTCCATGCTTCTAAAACATTCTGTGACTTTCCAAGAGTGCAGTAGAGTTACTAAGCCTTGTTTCTTGGCTCTGCAATTGGCTTCTCTATTAATCAGAAAACATCTGAGTAGGTAAAGCTTCTTTGTGTTGAAGAATGGGTGTTGTTGGATTACTCTCCCCCCTTCCACCTTTGCACCCACAGGCCACCAGCTAGGTTTGAATGTCTTGCTTGCAAAACTTGGTATTCCTGCTGCTCCTTCTCTCTGCATTTGTCAGGAGCTTCTCCATCAGTCATTTTCTTTTCTAAAATATTTTAGGCCACATTCTGCTCTTACAGTTTTCTTCAGCCTTGTGTGTGTGTGTGTGTGTGTGTGTGTGTGTGTGTGTGTGTGTGTGTGTGTGTGTGTGTGTGTGTGTGTGTGTGTGTGTGTGTGGTACCACAAAGTTATAACCGTACACACTCCCTTTCATACTCTCTATGCCCAGAGGAAGTGAATGTTCAAGCCACTGTCAGCCGAGACAGTACCTAAGGAGGCTGGTATCTCAGTAGCCAACACAGCCCCAGGGTCAATGAGTGAAACCAAGGGTGGACTGGCTAAAGAGCTATTGAAGTGATTTGGGTTTAACATCTGGAGGTGAGGGGTGCATTATAGTTATGGCTTATATTACCTGTCTGAAGTGCTTTTTTCAACCCTTTGCACCACAGAGGAAAACCACCCCACCTCAAACCTCTCCAGTGGGTGTAAAGCTAGCATAGTCTGCCCTGTAACAAATCCCCCCACTCCAGTGCCAGGCTATGTATTAGGGAGAGAAAAGGGTGGGCCAGAGTACAGTGCATGCCAGTAATCTCCATCTAGGGTATGGTCTCTTTGTCCTCTCTAGTTTGTGCTAGATTGGAGCTAGGGCAGAACAATCCAAAGAGTGAGGGAACCAGGAAATACCTTCCACATAGTGGTGTTTGATGCAGGAGAGAATCTGTGCCTATTATTTATCTTTGTTTATCAACTGTACTGTAAAAATGTACATGATACTGTGTACAGTTAGGCACCCTTAGAATATTTCGCCATAACTTCCGTATTTTATCTTTGTTTCAGATTACTGAGTCTACATTCAATATAACGTATATACCTCTCAGATATTCTTATTAAACTTTCTTTTTATTGCCTTTTCAGCAGAGCCCACAATTTTCACAGTACATGTCAGTAAGAGGAGATAGGTAATAAAATCAGACAAGTGTGCTTGTTTTCCATGACAGAGACAATACCCTACTATTATGCTTCTTACATTTACTAGTATAAACAAGTTCGTTTGCCCTTAATGTCCTAAATATGCTTAGATCCATAATGGTCAAAATTGAAGGGCAAGGTAAGAGGACAAAGAAAAAATTTCAAACAGTCTGTAAAAATAACCTGAAATGTACTTATGGAATCCTTACTACATTGTTGAAAACAAGCAAGTGATAGTACGGGAAACGGTGCGTATTTATGGTATCATAGACTGAATCCAGGGTTAGAAGACAAAATCAGTGTGTCTCCCACACTCTGGAGGAGTGTATTTAACAATGTTAAGAGCCTTTGTTTTATTATTATATTTTGAATTTGGGACTGTGATTTTGCCCTTGATACCAGGGAAGAAGAAAACACCCTGCAATGCTGAGAGATGAACTGTGAAGCCCTGGGGAAAGGTCAAGCAGGACCATCACTGTTGAGGGATTACTGAGTAGAGCTGGGTGAAAATTTTCATCAGAAACTATTTTTACTGAAAAATGCAGATTCGGATCAACCAAATCATTTTGGCATTTCATGTCAAATTTGGCAAGTTGTTTCAATTAAAAAAAAATCCAAAAAAGACAATATTTTGTTTCAACTTTTTTTAAATGAAACATTTTGGCTTTTCAGTTTGAAAGAACTTTTTCATTTCAAACAAACTAAACAAAACATCAGATGTTTGCACAGCTTTACTTCTGAGCCCTTTGAGATGGAGTAATGGACCTACCAAAATGAACGCATCAGCAAAGACCTGCAGATCCTAACACGTTGCTGATCTGATGGCATAGTTGCAAGATCTAGTAGCAAAGTTACGCGGATTGAAATAATTTTGCTGCATTATGGAAACAAACATGAAAACAGTGACTCATATTATTGACTAGAATGGCCTCTCAGACACATAGGTAAATGTAGGAAACAATGATTTGGGGATCTGAATTTGAAGACAATATACAATTCCTCACATTTTCATTAAAATATCCTGCGGTAGTCAAGTAGCATAAGCAAAGAAAACAATAGTTAATACAGGTCAGGTATAAGGGTCAGAATTAAGTGTCACCGTATTAAGACCAGTACTAGGTTCACATGCCCACAAGGACCTTGGACCCTGCTTTGGGGGTGGGAGGAGGGAGGGATCACCACCTATACAAAAGACCGGTATTTGAATGATGAGTTGGTGAGGCTAGAGGTTCCAACCTGGTCCATGAGGTGGAATTACAGTGAAGCAAGCCCCTCCTCTCTGGCTCCCAACCCCCGCCCAAAATACCAAAGTACTGGAATTATGAGGAAGGAGGCCTAGGAGAAGAGGTGGCACTGATGGCAAAAGCCACAGTTCAAGGACATTCGTCTCTCAGTCTGCCTAAAGAGGAAGCAGCGAGTTAGGGCCCTCTTCTCCCTGGGTCTCCCAAACACCAGCAATGGTGCCTTCCTAGGTACTCATGGTGGGTTTCAATGCAGCATCTTCAAGCAGACTGTCTGCTGTCATGTTGCAGTCAGTCTACTCAATGTAGCCTAGAGCACATATCACATACAGTTCATGATTCCCCAAGCCAGGTACTTTACGCATAGGCCTGTTGCTTTATTTGATTCTGATAGGCATTGCGTAGCTGTAGGGGTGGAGAGTCAGAGTAGACAGCAGATGACAAAAGGCAAATGGGGAGCAAGTAAGGAAAGTAGCAGATAGATCAACTGACAACAGTGCAGTAAAAAGAGCAGTTGTGCCATGTATAAGGTTGAGGAACACTCCAGATCACAAGACACAGGTGCCTAAATATATGTAAAGGTAAGGTATATGTGACCAGAAGTAGTGGTGCAGTACTTGAGTTCGACACAGCTATCCACAGACCAGAAACCAATTGCTTTTAGAGAAATGAATTCATTCACAAGGCCCTTCTACTCCATTTTGCCACTATTTACCAAATTGGATTGCTGTCGTTTAGCGTCTGCATCCTGCATATTTACTTGCAATATAGTTGTTTACTTTCTCAGTTTATGGGACTCTTTACTTTTCTGTAACAACTTATTCATGTTTCATCCACAGCAAAAGGTACAAAGGGTAGATAATGGCTCTTTCTGGCCTATTTAAATATGGTCTCATGACAGAGAGAGTACACAGTTGTAATGAAAAAGTCAGATTGATGTCTCAACTACTGGAGTTTGTCCAGTTAATAATACAATATTTTTATTTCCATTACAAAATAGTTACAGTGAGTTTAGATTTCATATCATTATTCTAGTGTTTATATAATAAATAGTCAAAATATAACTCCATCTTTTTTTGAAAGTTGCATTTTTGTACTTTTGTATCAGTGCAACATTATACAACAAGTGCAGTGAAATTAAACAGACATTTTGTGCATTTCTGAGGCACTGTGACAAGGTGTACCTGCCCCTCCCACCAGAGGGGGAGCCTTCAGCTTCCTCAGAGGTCAGAAAGGCCCCTCCACATCACACACACTCTACACACCCTGGCAGGAGGTGGGAGTTAAAAGCCCAGCAGAAGCCCAGACCGGGGTGGGATAATACAGGAGAGAGACTCACTCCCAGAGCCGGCTAGAAGGGATGCAGCCCTGCCATGCCCAGAGGGGCTTCAGGTGTGCATTACTGATCAGCCAGGCTGTTTGCGGAGCCCTGCCACACCCAGAAGGGCCTCAGGACTCCTTTACTGCTCAGCAATGCTGTGTTTTGAGCCCTGCGATGCCTAGATAGGCTTTAGGATGGCTTTACTGCTCAGCAAGACTGTTTGTTGAGCCCTGCCACGCCCAGCTGGACCTCAGGACTGCTTACTGCTCAGCCCAGGTGGGTTGCTGGGCCCCACTGCACCGGGGAAGCTCTCGAACAGTGGCATGATAGGCAGCCAGAGGCAACACATGATACTTTGGGAGCTGCATGGGACGGGAGTTGTACCAACACCCCCCCCACCCCTCTTTTGGGGGAGCCCCAGGCACCGTCTGTCACAGGCATCCAAATATGCTTATGTTTTTAAGCAAAAATATTTTCCCAGGCACTTAAATATGTGTAACTCTAAAATGTAATGGAGCATTATAGGTATAATTTAAAATATTTTTTCATAAAGGGTTTGAACCTTGTATAGCCAACTATAAAAAATTTATAAATTATACAAAAAAATTTAGCATAGTTTTTTTTTTCTCTGGGAAGTGGAGCAGTTAATATTCAACACGAAATGTCTAATCTTTAAATACATTATAATCTAACTGCTTAGGATAATTTTTGCTTTAATACCTTAAGAGTCTGCAAAGCCTGAAGGATGGGATTATTAAAATGGAATTTTAATGTCAAAATTATCAGAGAAGAGAACATATTGCTAGTGTTCATAAAAACATGTATTCAATTTCTGTATGATTTGTTCAAATAAGAGATGAGAATATATTTGATTATAGCTAGTAAGTATTCTGAAAGTTGATCAGATGACTGTAGGTCATTGCAACACAAGAGCTGTCAACTACAGAGATTAGTATACTTAAAACAGTGCCATATGTGGTAACATATAAACATACCTGTGCTGTTGGCTTATTTTAAGCCCGTATGAAGATGCTGTTTATATAGGAAGAAAGAGTCAAGAATAAAACTTACATAGAGAAGCAGAAAAGCAGTCATTGTTAAAAATGAAACTGGAAAGTTTGTATGAGATGGGATGGAGAGGGAGTGCTTAGTAGTTACTGGGAAATACATTTCTCCAAAAGGGAAAAAAGTTCACATGACTTAGAGTACTAAATATAATATTCCTTATATCTCAGATGCAAAGTTGAACAAATTATTTTGGAGGGCAGGGGAGGAACGAAGTTTTCATAAACATTCAGTAAAATAACAGAGGGAAGCTGCTTCAGTATTCACAATCCTTTTTATTAGTTTTTTTTAATGAACAGTCATGCAAGTGAATATTTTTGTTCACAAGACTGTTAATAGAAGGTGAACTTCTCACTAATATTGCATTGCATATATGTGTGCAGCCAGCTTAGAATCCTTTGTTCCCCTCCTTCTGCTGATAAAAGTTTGTCATCCAGTCATGGAGTAGGACAAAAACAATGTTACGTGATAATCACACCCCACAAATCATGTAAAATGATTATCTGTCCAACCCATACTTATGATTTACTCACACAACATGTCTCATAGCGAACAGTTGAGTGCTGATGAAACAATTTGCGAATAACCCAAAAGTTGCAATGTGTTTGCATAAAATGTTCTCAAACAATTTAAAATTACTTAATTTGCAAAAATCAGCATCTATTGATGGATTATTCATCAACCAAAAATGGGTACAATTCATCTGATAAAATAACTAGCAGTGAATAGTTCATGTGATTCTACTAAGAAGTAGGATGCAAGCAAGAGTCGTTTAAATTTTAAGATTTTTTATTCAGTTCACATTTATTAATGCCAAAATTAACTTATGGTATATAAATTGCTACATCCAGCCAACTAATACAAAAAAGCAATAACAAGATACCATTTAGCTGTACTATTTTACGTAATTGTTTTTACAGAAAATACATACTTTGCAGCGCTTCTATAATTGTGTTTGTCAGTTGCTTAAGGAGGATTATCCGTGTAGCAATACAAACTTTTCTTTCTACGTTAGCAAATACCTAGAATGATGGTGCATACATAATAATTTAGGACTATTAATAGAAACTATAATAAGCAATCAATAGTCATTCAAACTTACAAGTATAATTTTTACCCAACTGGAGAAGATGCAGGAAGCTCTCCTACCGTTTGGCATAAAGACACAAAAACACAGGAGGTATCATTTTCAGAACAATGCACATTTGTAATTTATGAATGTTCTTTTATATACTTGTATATACAGTCACTTTTTTTGCTTTTCTTCCCCCCAGTGCTACATAATTATAACTTGCAAAATGTAAATATTTATGAATTCACAGGATGTTCACTGGAAAATAAGAATGTTATACTTGCAGATTTGTCTCGTACTTGCAGAATTCATAGAATATTATTTGTCATCAAGATATACTAAAAAATAGAAAAAAATACAATATTATATATTTTACTTTTCTAAAAAATACCATCTGCTGTTATTTTTGAGAGTTGGAGATTAGCTCTATAATTGCTTATAGTTAGAGATAGACATTACCACATTTGTTTACAGTTTTACTCTCTACAATAATTTTACATTTAAATAGTGAGTTTCATCCTGATGGATGCTAAAATGCTTAAACTGTTATTAAAACTCTATAGTTCTTCTTTGAGTGCTGGTTCTGTATGTATTCCACCCTTTGGGTACGTGTGTACGCCATGCACCCAAGACCAGAAATTTTTGTGAGTCGTGTTTGTTGGTATATGCCTACATTATAGGTCTCCTTGTGCTCAGTACCAAGGGCATATGGGGAGGTGTGGACCAACCACCTCTCCTGTTCCTTCTTACCTCCACATGGCCTGAGTCTGACTCCTTTCTGTATGAAGCTATCATCTCTGAACCTTCTTTGAAATCTGTAATTATAAATGTATATAGTTTTTAGTGTTTTAATGTTTTTAAATAGTTAGTGCAAACCAGATTTTCTCTGTCTTGGAGATCCTCTCCATTTCCCCCCTTGGAAGAAGGACTATGTCTAGAGTTCTGGGATTTAAGAGCTGTGTCTCCTGTCCTTGCTCCTTCTTGATCAGCAACAAACACCAGTGCTGACTTTACTGCCTTGGGGAGACACATATCTCCACTAAGGGCAGTATCTGTCACTCCTTTCATCCTCATCGAGGCAAATGCTGTCACTCCTTCCATCTCCATTGAGGCAAGTTCTGCTTAAAAATCAATGACACATTATGGCCCCTAGTAAACTAGTCTGTTAATGATAGGTGAGAAGAATGAGAACTAAAGAAACTCTCTTATAGCTGTGTTCCCTGTGCACTGCTAACAGCAGTAAATATTTGTATCTATCCCTATTGTAAGAAGATATTATTCTAAATATACATGTGGGGTAGAACGGTTAAATAATTGATATTTTTACATAGTCACTTTCTGGAGTAGGAACTGTACTTTAAGAATTCACCTAAGGCCATGTGCTAGCTACAGATGTCTGTTTGGCTCTCTTAAACTTCAGTGGAAGGCCAACATAGAATCATAGAAGATTAGGGTTGGAACGGACCTCAGGAGGTCATCTAGTCCAAACCCGTACTCAAAGCAGGACCAACGCCAACTAAATCATCCCAGCCAGGGCTTTGGCAAGCCTCACCTTAAAAACCTCTAAGGATGGAGATTCCACCACCTCCCTAGGTAACATTCATATACGCAGCCAGAATATGGGTCCCTGAGCATAATCTGCAGTTCAATTTTTTTTGAGAATTCAAATATGTTTAGAGCATAAATGGTATGGGAAAGACCAAACTAATATTACTTTGTGGAAGAAACTTCCCATTAACTTAGCTTAAGTGGAACAGACCCGATAAGATTTGGAAATATATATTTTCTTGTTCTTATTCATTAATGTTACAAGAAGCTCACTTAATTGTATTCAGATCATTATGTCTACAAAGTTAAATAGCATGAATCAGGGAATTTCACTAAATTGTTGTTAAAGGTGAGGTGTGGGTGTTCTTCCTTATATCTATGGTGAGATTTTCCTGCTGTTACTCTTTTTTGGTCTCACATTAGCCAAAAATTCTATTAATTGCTGCATTAGATTTGCTTTTGGTGCCTTCATTTTCTTTTAGGTTTCTACCTTCATATGAACCATCTTATTATGAACCTTATGAACTAATTATAAAGATCTATATAATTCTAGCTGCTAAGAATGTTAGTGCAAGGACTTGAAAATGATATTCTCCACAGACAGAAACTGTATGGCTTTGGTATCTCCTAGTATAGACAAACTTTCTCTTACATTGCAAGACTGTTGAAACTTGGGACAGTTTTTTATTGTGTAGAATAGAATAGAGACCAACCTCATATTGGCAATCCAAAAAATCTTAGTAATTTTGATTTTATGTAACAATTATATTCCCAGTTCTCTGCATACATATTCAGCACTATCTGTATAAAGATAATGATTGATTAAATTCAAGCAACAGTTGAGTTGGATCTTAAACAGGATGAGTGAATGCAACAAAGATGATTGTTAATTTTGTCTGTTTCATTTTTAATTTCCTCCATTTTATTGTGATTTGAATGGGCTTTTTATTTGTATTTGGTTACTTGAGTATTTTTATTTTATTAGGTATATAGATTTTGGCATATAAAATAGTTTGTTGTTTTATATTGTTCCTGGAATGAACTCTGGTTGGGCAAACTGTTACTTATCATTGCAAGATCTAGTTCTTAGAACCCAGTCTTGCAAAGATTTATGTACATGCTCAACATTATGCACTGTGGACCACATGGAAAATTAATGTTTTTTGCCACTGATTTCTTTGCAGTCAGAATTGAATAGGATTATTCACAATACATAAAGTTTAAACACAGGCATAAATATTTACAGGATTGGGGCCTTAATTTTTGAATTTATTTAATTTATTTTCAGTATCTGTTACTGCATCCATTTTCTATGAGATTCTTTACATGTAGTAATGTGATCAAAGCATTTGTATCCTTATATTATCTTCCTGTAAGATCCTACATAAAATTATATGAAAAAAATGCCAATGCTTGGAATAATATTGATCCTAAAAAAAAGATATTAAAAATTCATAAAATCATTTGATTAAAAAAACTTTTAAAAAAAAGCTACAGAAAACTTAAAAAAACCCAAATATTTAAAATACATGTCAGAGAATGAAGATTTGATGTCTGAATCTGTCAATAACAGAAGTGTTTTTTGTTGTTTTAAAGAGCAGACAGAAGAAGAATGGTGAACAAAAAGGCTAGTCTGCTTTTAAATTAATAGAGATATTAAGCAATTTTATGTACTTTCTCATGAAATGGTAACAGTAGTTGCAAAAATCATGAATTGGATACCTTGGGAAAGAGATAAAGTATTTACAATGTGAAGATAATCCCGAAAATGTCTAGGAAAATATTAGAAGCTATTAAAATTGACAAGCCATTAGGTCAGGAAAACATCTTTAAGGGCAGTGCTAACGGATGTAGGGGAAGGAAATTGAAGACATTTTAGCAAACATTTTCATAAGCTTAGTAGATTTCCCAGAAGACTGAGAAGTAGCTAACATTTATTTCAACTGTTTTCTATTGGAAAAAGATTTGAGATGAATCTGATGAACTTAGTGCTCTGGAAAAGTGAACAAATGACGGAATTAGTTAGTTAGATCTAGGTAAGTTACAACATGTGCAGTGCAGTCTTATCCACACAATCAGCTTCAGTCTTGACCTAAACACCTCTGCTATTCCCGTTCTAGCCCCCTCGAGAGAGAGACTGCAAACTGTGCTCTTTAGTACTAAGTGTGAATTAGTTTTTTGATATGGATAAATGTCCACGTAGGATTCAAGTGAGACCAGCAAACTTATTTTGCTTGAGAAGAAAAAAGATATTCAAGCCCAGCTGTGCAAATGAGAAATACCAATGCATTCACAAGTAGTGTCATTTAGTCCACTAATTAACAATATCTATTTTAAGGAAAATCTGGGGATATTCGTAAACATGGAGAACTTAGAGGGGAGGAAGGATTTCCTCCATCCCAGGGGCTGCTCTTACATGCTGCTTTCTGGTGCCCTTCTTTCACCAGGCACACATTATCTCTGAATTTGATATGAAGTGTATAACATGGTTATGACTCACATAGTGCCTGAAAGATCTTGCACTCTTGAAGTTAATGGAGGCTTTGGAGGGTGTGGAATACTTGAAGAAGTGGTCACCATCTGAACCATTAAAAAGTAAGAGCAGCATTTGTTCTTTGATGGGGTTCAACATAAGGCAAGTAGATCAGGGATCTAAGATTGAGATGTAGCAAATACTAAATGAAATTCTTACATATTAAAAATGTAAGGAGTGTATTGATTTTTAAATATGCAAGCTATGACTTATTTAGACTATAGCAAGTGGAGGATGTAATCAAACTGGACATTAGGAACCAGAAACTGGGTAAGTAGAATTAGCTAATATAATTGGCCAGTAAATCAGGTAATAGATCTGTGTTTGAGTAAACACAGAATGACAGGTTTAAGGGAAAGGACACCTAGAAAGCATAGTTGTAACTACCAGATACAAAGGTTTTGGAGATTAAAAAAAAGGTTTCATTATTGATGTTACCTTAAATAGAAATTTTGTGTATAAAAGTTTATATCAGTGGGAAAATTGGGGGGAGGGAGGTTCTACTAGTAATTTAGGTATGGATTCTGTTAATAATTTCTTAAAAGCCTTAATCCAGAAAGACATTTAAACACATCAGTGGTTCCATTGACTTCAGTAAGACTACTGAGATGCATTAACTTACTTAGGTACTTGAGTGCTTTGTTGCATCAGAATGTATATGTATGGGAAATATTCCTCAGATTGGTAAAATTGGTAGAAGTGATTCTGGGTACATGTATGTAGTGTCTAGATCTAAGGGGTCTAAGTATGAACACTGTGTATGTGGTTTTTTTTTGTTTTAATATTCTATATACCAGCTATAACGCTGGAAGGCAGAGTCTTATCAACTGAATACATAAAAGTGTGAAATGTTGTAGGTACAAATCATATGCTTTTACTTTAAATTACACATTTAAATTACAAATGCAAACTTGTCATCATTTCAGAAATACAAGCAGATGTTTTCTCCCCTGCAGGTGGACATAGATTGGGTGATCTACAGCTTCTCATCAGTAGTTCCAGATGGGTTGCATGTTGATAACTTATTGTATACCTTTCTGTTAAATGTTTCCGTGCTTTAAATAGCTGCTGGGAGATTCTGTATATAGGCTACTGTAAAAATGTGGTAGTGTATGATAAGTATTGTCTATTTCAGAATCTATTTTAAATAGCTGTGCCATTTACATACTGTCCTTCTATGGTCAACATGGAATGGTCATCTGGTCATTCAAATCTGGTAGCTAATATATATTAAGCCCCAGAGAGAGCATCTGTAGAGGAATGGAACTCTCTGTTCCCTCTTTAGGGGAAAAAAAGGAAATGCCAGCCCTGGCCATACTCATTTACATGAATTACAATGTTGCTTAACCATAGTTCCACATTCTACGTTTTGCTTTAGTTAGAATTTGTGTTCTGATTGTATAAATGGTCATTTATTATTGCTATTGCTGTCTTCATGAAAGGACATAGGAATTGCAGAAGTGATGTACCCTCACTGGAGTGCAGCAGACAGGTGGAAGAGAGGAACTTCCTGATGCCTTCTAACTACTACTGCGTCTAAATGGACCCTTGAGTGGGTTTTAGGTGGCTGGAGATTGTTGTGTTACTAAGAGTTCTGGACCTCTCCAACCTGAACAATTAATATTTGAAACTGTGGGGTTGGCTGTAATCCCTATATGCTGATTGAGGGGGAAAGAGAGAGAGAGAGAGAGAGTGTGTGTGTGTGTATTAAAAATAGGTTATATTTTAATTTCCCAGAGCCAGAATTAGGAGTTCAGTTCTGAGTAAGGACTTGAGCCATTATTTTATTTATTTTAGAAAGGGACCCCTAGATAGCTCAAACCCAGCCCTTATTACTGACATTGGTGTGTGGCAGAAGAGTTACATATACATATATTTTATGCTCAGCACCTCCCAGGACTCAGGCCCATGGGAAAACGCAAGCTGTTCAACAATTAATTTATATAAGCTCTCTGTACCAGCCATGTAGATACCATTCTCCGTTCCATTCATCACAAGTGTACATTGGGATTGGCTTACGCTGAGTATAATTTTCTTTTTTAAATTTTCTTTTTAAATCTAAAATTAGTCATTCATAAAAATATAGAAGAGGGCAGCAAACACAGGACTCATAGTTGCTGTGCATTTATTTATTTAAAAAAATGGCGTATGAAATATTTAGAAGTATGTATAAGGCATATAAAATGTGTACATATTTTACCTGCATTCCTACTCCCCACATGTTTTTTATTTCGGACCCAATGGTACAGTGAGGTCAGCATGGTGGGCAGAGCCCCATTGATTTCATTAGGGCTTTGTGTGGGTGCAGGTGTCTATCCAGGTGGAATTTATTGCAAGATTGAGCACTGTATTATGAGTTGTTTGGAGTAGGTGCTACGCTTTGCATAATGTACCTAATGCAATGGAGCCCTGATCTTGACTGAGGCTTTAGATCCTAGAAAGGTGCTGAAATAAAATTAATAAATATGAAAATAAGAAGAAAGTAATATCACAAATGTTGAGTATTACACATTATTTTCACATGCTAACTATGCTGATCTGTTGTATTTGTTCATGTACCTGTGGATTTATACCTTTAATCATTATAGTGTTTAGGAAATGATGCTAAATGTTGAGGAATCCTTTTCCTGGATTTTTTGTGCAGTTTTGGAAATTCTGTAGGAACTTTATAAAGTAAATTAATGGAATAAACACATGAAAACACAAAGGTCCTGATCTTGCGTCAGGATCTGGTAGTGTGTATTCCTGCACTTGTGCAATGTCTTTTTGATCTCAGTGGTACTCTACACAGGCATAGGGGATCCATTCTACCAGTTTCTGATGCAGGATCAGAAGCCAGCTTCTTTAATGTATTACGTGTATCATTGTATGGCAGTTCTACAAAGCTGGCTTTATTTCACAAAATCTTGGCTTTTAAAAACAAAAATCCTCCTCCCCATGATCACTGAGATCCCGTGTAAGGCTCAAAGAATTAGATATTTCTGCCTTTTCAGTGTGTAAATTATATAGTTGTGCAAAATTATCAAGCAGTCCTTTAGTGCAAGTTGCATTTTAGTACTAATTTCAGATATAGCCATGAGGTAACATCTAAAAAGGGCAAAGGGCAAATTCATGTGCAGAATTTTAAATGAGACCTTATTCTTTCTCCAATAAATATACACCATATGCAAAGAGTGAATTGGAACACTTTCAGAATGCAGTTAGGGCCAATAAGAATCTCATCAGGGACCATTTCAAAGATTAGTTTCTGATGTCCATAGAAACATATTGTGTGAGCCTGGTTTTCGATAATACTCTGCTCCTGTACATTGCCATCACCATGAAAGAGTTCTGGCTGTACAGGTCTGATTGCAGGATTTTCCAATGTCCTGTGAGAGCTGCAAAATCTCACCACTCATACTGGACTGGTTCCTTCTGTAAAGTGAGCCTTGAAAGCTTTATTTTCTTCTGGGAAAGCATATCTGAATATTGCCTTGATTTCAAATGTCCTGTTCCAGTGCTAAACAAAGATTCAAAGGAAGCATAAAGAGGAAATAGCATGTTCCAGAAGTGAAACCTCGGGTGATCTGGGTTCTATTCCCAGCTCTGCCACTAACTTGATGCCCGAACCTTGCTAAGTCACTTAACTTCTTTGCACCTGTTTCCCCATCTTTGAAATAGGGATAACAATATCTACCTCTCATACAAAGGTATTGGGAAGCCTAATTCAATACTGTTAGCAAAGCACCAACATTTATACTAGTGCACAGGAACCTTAATGTAAGTTGGTGAGATCACTCCAAGAGGGACTCCAGAGATGCTCAACTCCGAATACAGACAATGGGAACGGAAAGTGATCAGTATCTCATATCATTGGACACTTAATGTTGTTCCCAGGGTCTTTTACAGGTAGGTGACAGGGGGGAGGAGTGAAGAAGAAACATTTCATTCTAAATGATGTGAAATAATATAGCTTCATGGTTACTGTTGATTGGGTACTGCAGTAGTAATTTCCATAGCAGAAGCATGCTAAAACAATGTGGCATAATCAGTAAATATTATTAGTGCCAGTTAACTGGAACACAGATGAGAAAATATAATATTTTATTTTCTGTTTTTAGAGGGTTTTCAACTAGCTATACTATTAGCCAGTATTGCAGTTATGGGGAAAGGATATTACAGTATTGTAGTAACTGGAAAAGGAAACCTTTCTTAAGTGGTAGTATGAAGAATCATCTTTTTTTTCCCCTCTTGGAACTGCAAACAACATCTGACTAAGATGAGCTGGTTGGCAACAATACATTTGCTGAGACTCTCTGGAAATAGGTTGGTAAAATGGGTACTAGCAAAACTGAACTGGAAGCTCAACTGTGCCAGCTGCAATGGTAGCTTGCTAGTTATTCACACCAGAGGTTTGAAAACCAAACCCCTTAATCTTTACTGAAAGAGAATGTATTAAAAATTGCAATTTTCTTTGTTGTACAATGAGATTAAGCAGTGTAAATACCCCCCCCCCCCCCAAATTTTGGTTTGATGAGTCTCTCTTTTATAGGATGTGTCTGCTTGAATTTCTTGGAGCAGAGTAAATGCATCATTCGGATGATGTGTCAATCCTGATCAAATTTGCATGTGTTTTTAACATAACATTACATGCCAGGGTATCTTAAATGGATGTGATACAGCATTAAATGATGTTTCATGCTCTGGAACTTTACAAAGACAAGGGAGGTGAAGGGTACAAAAGGACGATACTGAGGGGGAGAATGATAGAAGAATTTGAGCCTGACTCTGCTTCCTTTGAGGTGAACTTTAAAACAAACATTGACTTCATTTGAAGCAAGATTGGGCCTTACAATGACTTCTGTAAAGTAATATTATTGTGTAATTTTATTGTTCATTGTAAGGTTCTTCAGGGATGGGAGTGTCTTTATCTGTTTCTTTTGAAGCACACAGTACATTGTTGGTATCTCATAAATAAATAATAGAATCATAATTCATTATCACCTGCTTTTTATGTATACCAGAGTTGGTGGAATTATTCATTGTGAATGATATTCATTGTGAATTTAGCCCCTTTTTCTGTTCATGAATGATTTTTACAAATGATTCACTATTCCTAATTATTTGCTGCATAGTTTGTGAACAAAATTTCAGCCTACGGGTGGCTTGTGAACTATTCACTTAAGCTACCTGCTCTTTGTCCTGATTTGTGGTATGTGGGTGATTGTCTAAGTTACCTTGTAATAGTTATGCTCCCTGATTGGATGGCTGAAACTTTTTAAACAAGAACCAATGAATGATGAGTGAGGTCAGGTGTCAGGTCAGGTGTCAGGTCAAGGCCTATCATGAATAATAAGTGGACATGGTAGCTCTCCTAGATGGTCTAGATGTCTCAAATTGGGCACCCAAAATTAATGGACAATTTGACTTTAGTCTCTCTCTGCCTCATTTCCCCATCTGTAAAATGGGGATAATAATACCACCAAACAGCAAGGGGATGTTGTAAAAATAAATGTGTTAATGTTTGAAGCACTCAGATACTGTAGTGATGAGTAATGTTGAAAGCCCCTAAAGAAACTAATAACTCTGTATTCAGACCAGGGTTATAATAGTGTGTACAGTAAATAAGGCACAGGTGGACACACTGAACAATGAGGACAAAACAAAATATCAATTAGTTGCTCATGCAGTGAGCACTGTCCATCCTGCACACTGAATGAAGTAGCGGTCCTGTGGAAAGATCAGATAATTAAAGACAGTATCATAATACATGCACACAAGAGGATGAATAAAACTATATAGGCAACTTTAATTCTGGAGTTTCCTATCTTCTGAGTGCTAGGCTTTGCAATCTTGATATCCTTTTAACATAGTTTTTGTGTGTAATTACACACACACACACACACACACATTATTTATCATTGTATTGTGGTAGTGCCTAGAAGTCCCAGTCATGGACTAGGACTCCAGTGTGCTAGGCTCAGTTAAACCACATAACTAATAGATAGTCCTGGCCTAAAACTTTAAATTGATTGTGAACACCTGGTAGTTTTGTCATTTAGGATATGTGAGAGAAGAGGGTAGCCTAAGACCACTCAGAGAATTTTTCTTTTACTGCCTGTGCCTACTTATATTTCAATAGAACCTGCTGTGCCCAAAGTCTCATATTGTTTATTTGTCCAGGTAGAAAGTCATTTTCCACAATGGGAAAAACTGTATTTACAATTTAAACTCATGTTTGGATCCAAATGCAAATCATTCCTGGTATTCTTGAAACATGCAGAAACCACCTCCTTCTACATACCAGAATTCAAAGCTGTTATTCAAAAGACTGAAAAAGAAGCACAGTGATTATATATAACCTGTATGACCGAACAGCCAAGTTACGAACTAATTGTGTACATTATTCCGTTGTACAAACAGAGTAAACATTTAAGTTCAGTGGAGCACAAAAAAGTGCCCTAAAACTTAAAAAAAAAAAATGTGAGGGCAAAATGACCTTTATTTTTTTCTATACTTATGGACCAAAACCCACTACATTATTTTAAATACAAATTTAGTGGACAAAAATTAGCTGTTTGTGGGGTTGAGACTTTCTGTACAAAGATTCTATCCAGAGGGAATATAAACCCTTCATACACAAAGTTTATAATGGAAATCCTGTCACACTTAAGTATAGGAGAGCAAATGGCACAGCTATAATATGTAAAAAAAAAAAAAAAAAAAAAAAAAAAAAATTAAAATGCTATGAACACAGGGTTAAGGCTAGCTGACTTGACACTGAACATAGAAAGGTAAATGATTGGAACTTTAATTACTTTGATCCGTCATGCCTTGTAGCTATATGTCAACTAAGCCAACAAAACTGACACAGAACAAAGGCCATGACTGTTCAACATCTTAACTCATTTCTAATGGTTGATTAATAAGTCTATTGAATTAAACATGTGATGAGAATTGAGGAAAAAATATAGTGTGTGTACACATATATACTGCATTTTTTCCAGTTCTCTCATAATTTTACGCACTTTCACACACACACAGTATGTGACTTTTTTCTACGAAGAGTATTTTGGCTCAAAATAGGTGACGAATGTTATATCTGGGATAAGTACGCTTATTTCTGTAAGTGTTATTCTCTGGCAGGGAGATCTCCGTGGTATATATAAGCACAGAAACACTAACCTGGGAAGTTGTATAAAATTTTCACAATAAGACTGAAACAGTCACGGTAAATTCTGGAGTGCTCAACTTCCTTGGCTAGGGCTTTTCTGAACCTTGATTGCCCCTTTGGAGTGAGATTCTATGACTATCCAGCAATTTACTCAATCAGGGAAGAAAGTCCCCCAGACGTAATAAATGGCCCAGTCTTATTACACTCTGCACTAACCCCTGCATTTGACATCATCTTTTTCCCTCCTGTGTCAGATTTTATCTCCCTCCTCCCCATTCTCCACCTATTCTCTCTTAGGCCCTGATCCAGTCATGTCAGTCATCCAGTCATGATGTCAATGGAACAACACAAAGCATGTACTTAAAGTTCTTTTCTGGATTGGAGCCTTAGTTCCCAGAGTGGTGCTGCTGGTCTGCTAGAGTGGAGCCACAATGAACATCTCACTCCAGTTGTCCAGTTTGGAAATATGCCTGACATTTTAATCTTCCCCTTCAACAAAATGCTCAATTTAACATTGTTTTAAACATGCACCTAAGATGTGAATAGCACTATACATTAATAAACAGCACTATCAAATATATGGACTCCTCCTTCCACAATTTAACATAACTGCATGATTGCCTCGTTCTGTGTTCGAATATGGTGCTATTAACTCATTGGATTTCACTCTTAAATTGTCAGGCTTGGGTCTTTCTGTTTTGTGTGTCATCTCCGGTAATAAATACTCTGTGTGTCAAATACTGCCTTTGGATATAAACCTATTGTTATCAACGGGATTGTATGTAAGTAACTAACGGCAGAATCTGGCCCTGCAATTGGACCCTAAAGCCTATGGAACTAATTGATTTATATTGATGGATTGTGCACACATTGAATCTTATGAATATTTCCTTGGCCAAAATTATGTTTTGCACAAATTATTCATCAAATCATCATAAATTCTGAGTGTGTGCATGCATGCATGCTGTAGAGAGGTAGGAAAGCTAAGGGCTCAGTTGTGACTTTGCCAAGAGCCCAGAAGACACTGTTGTGTTATTCTGCCCCATGACCATTGTGGGAGGGAGATTGTGACTCAGCTAGTCATGATCACTCTACCAGTTCCTATGCTGGTCCAGTAGGGAAGTAAATAGTGCTGGGTCTAATGCATGTTCCCTGGCACACCAGTGCAGCTATGCTGGCTGATGAACATTGGGAGCTCTGCCCAGTCCCTGCCCTGTTGTACCCTCTCCTGCCTACCTAGAAGAGCGCTTTCTTCTCCTTCCATACAACTACCCATAATGCCTTGTGCCCTCTTACAGTCCGGTGCCACCATGTTAGTGGGCCAAAACTTAGCAGACACTCTATTATATAAATTATTCAAAGCAAACAACTTTTTTGTCCAGTTTTAATATTTAGTGTCCTGTGTAATTTGAAACTTATGCACATTAAGTTATAGCCATCAAACTGAAATATCTGTTCCTTTCTTTAATGTGGTTTACATTTGGGTGCTAGCCTTTAAAATAGGTCCTTCAAAATGTAGCTGAAATAGTCTCTGATGGAATTCTAAAACCGCATTTGATGCTATTTGCCAGTTAGCCCATCTAGTACAAAATCCCTCTCTTCCATCCGTTGAAGACTGGTCAGCCTCACCTCAATCCCTGGAAAAATCATGGAGCAGGTCCTTAAGGAATCCATTTTAAGGCACTTGGAAGAGAGGAGGTGATCAGGAACAGTCAACACGGATTCACCAAGGGAAAGTCATGCCTGACCAACCTGATTGCTTTCTATGATGAGGTGACTGGCTCTGTGGATGTAGGGAAGGCGGTGGATGTGATATACCTTGACTTTAGCAAAGCTTTTGATACGGTCTCTCACGGTATTCTTATCGGCAAGTTAAAGAAGTATGGGTTGGATGAATGGACTATAAAATGGATAGAGAACTGGCTAGGGCATAGGGCTCAATGAGTAGTGATCAATGGCTCCATGTCTAGCTGGCAACCGGTCACAAGCGGAGTTCCCCAGGGGTCGGTCCTGGGGCCGGTTTTGTTCAACATCTTTATTAATGATCTGGAGGATGGGGTAGATTGCACCCTCAGCAAGTTTGCGGATGACACTAAGCTGGGGGGAGTGGTAGATACCCTGCAAGGTAGGGATAGGATATAGAGTGACCTAAACAAACTGGAGGATTGGGCCAAAAGAAATCTAATGAGGTTCAACAAAGATAAGTGCAGAGTCCTCCACTTAGGAAGGAAGAATCCCATGCGCAGCTATAGACTGGGGACCGACGAACTGGGCAGCAGCTCTGCAGAAAGGGACCTGGGGGTAATGGTGGATAAAAAGCTGGATATGAGTCAGCAGTGTGCCCTGGTTGTCAAGAAGGCTAATGGCATATTGGGCTGCATTAGGAGGGGTATTGCCAGCAGGTCACGGGAAGTGATTATTCCCCTCTATTCGGCATTGGTGAGGCCGCATTTAGAATATTGTGTCCAGTTTTGGGCCCCCCACTACAAAAAGGATGTGGACAAGTTGGAGAGAGTGCAGCGGAGGGCAACAAAAATGATTAGGGGGCTGGAGCACAGGACTTATGAGGAGAGGCTGAGGGAACTGGGCTTGTTTAGTCTGCAAAAGAGAAGAGTGAGGGGGGATTTGATAGCGGCCTTTAACTACCTGAAAGGGGGTTCCAGGGAGGATGGGGCTAGGCCGTTCTCGGTGGTGGCAGATGACAGAACAAGGAGCAATGGTCTCAAGTTGCAGGGTGGGAGGTCTAGGTTGGACATTAGGAAAAAGTTTTTTACTAGGAGGGTGGTGAAGCACTGGAATGGGTTACCTAGGGAGGTGGTGGAATCTCCATCCTTAGAGGTTTTTAAGGTGAGGCTTGACAAAGCCCTGGTTGGGATGATATAGCTGAGGTTAGTCCTGCTTTGAACAGGGGGTTGGACTAGATGACCTCCTGAGGTCCCTTCCAACTCTAATATTCTATGATTCTATGATAAGACTTGTCTGGAACATTAAACACTGTGTTGTAGTTGAATCTTAGATTACTTGTGTAGCACTGAATTTCTCAGCAACATATCTACTTTACAAAGGGAACTTATATTTAAATGCTACTTATGATGATACCATTTTAAACAAAATTATATAGAGCTACTCATTCTTTATTTTTTCCTTTTACTGTATTCTACAAAATATGTTTCTAAACTCCAATTCAGCTACCACTGTAGTAATTTTATTTGATATGCAGCACTAAAGAAGTAGCTCTTAAAATATTTGAACTTGGATTTTACATTAAAAAACAAGTATGTTAACGTTTCAAGAAACCAAATTGCTGGAATATTTTATAGATGCATCATGCATCATGGGTTGCAGCCCCCAAAAGCTTATGCCCGCAGAAATTTGTTAGTCTTTAAGGTGCTATAGGACTCTCATTGTTTTTGTTGTATACAGACTAACATGGCTACCCCTCTGGAATTGTTAGTCATGTTTTAATCAATCTTGTGCCTCTTTTCTGAACCCTCTTCAGCTGATCAACATCTTTCTTGACATGTGGACACCAGAACTGGAGACAGCATTCCACGGGTGGTTTCACTAATGCAAATATAGAGGTAAAATAACCTCTGTCTCCTACTCAAAATTCCCCTGTTTATACATCCAAGGATCACATTAGCCCTTTTGGATGTAGCATTGCACTGGGAGCCCATGGTCAGCTGATTATACACCATGACCCCTAAGTTATTTTCAGAGTGACTGTTTCTCAGAAAAGAGTCCCCCATCCTATAAGTATGTCTTACAGTCTTTACCCCTAGATGTATACATTTACATCTGGCCATATTAAAACACACATTCTTTGCTTGCCATGAATCTATGAACATGAAAAGCTGATATTTACAAAACAATGTTATCCTTTAAAAATATAAATATAAGAACAGCCATACTGGGTTAGATCAAGTGTCCATCTCATCCAATATTCTGTCTCTGACCGAGGCCAGTAGTTTAGGAACACCAGGAGCATGGATATGAGTCCTTGGCCTTCTTGGCTAATAGCCACTGATAGACCTATCCTCCATGAACTTATTTGATTCTTTTTTTTTAACCTATTTATTCTTTTGGTCTTCACAACATTCTTCGCAACAAGTTCCACAGGCTGACTGTGAGTTGTGTGAAGAAATATTTCCTTTTGTTTTTTTTAAAATCTGCTGTCTATTAGTTTCATCGGCTGACCCCTAGTTCTTGTGTTGTGTGAAATCATAAATAACACTTCCCTATTCACTTTCTCCATACAGTTCATGATTTTATAGACCTATATTATCCCCCACTCTTTAGTCATCTCTTTTATAAACTGATCAGTCCCAGTCTTTTTAATCTCTCCTCATATGGCAGCTGTTTCATCCTGCTAACAATTTTCATTGCCCTTTTTTGCACTTTGTCTATTTTTAATATGCCGTTTTTGAGATTGGGCAATCAGAACTGCATGCAGTATTCAAGGTGTGGATATACCATGGATTTATATAGTGGCATTATGATATTTTCGGTTTTATTATCTATCCTTTCCTCATGTTCTGTTAGCTTTTTTGACTACCATTGCACACTGTGGGGATGATTTCAGAGAATTATCCATGGTGATTCCAAGATCTATTTCTTGAGTAGTAACAAATTATTTAGACCACATCATTTTTTATGTATAGTTGGGATTATTTTTTCCAATGTGCATTATTTTGCACTTATCAACACTGAATTTCATTTGCCATTTTGTTGCCCAGTAACCCAATATTATGAGATCCCTTTGTAACTCTTCACACTCAGCTTTGGGCTTGATTCAAAATTAATCAAAATAGTTGTCTGCAAATTTTGTCACCTCACTGTTCACCCTGTTTTCCATATCATTTATGAATATGATGAACAGCACTCATCCCAATATAGATCCTTGGGGGCACCTCTTTCCATTGTGAAACCTGGCCATTTATTCCTAACCTTTGTTTCCTATCTTTTAACTGGTTACTGATTCATGAGAGGACCTTCCCTCTTATCCAGTGCATCCTTACTTTGCTTAAGGTGAGAGACCTTGTCAAAGGCTTTCTGAAAGTCTGTGTACACAGTGTCCACTGAATCACCCTTGTCTACGTGTTTGTTGACCTCCTCAGAGAATTGTAATAGATTTGTAAGACATGAGTTCTCTTTACAAAAGCCATGCTGACTCTTTCCCCAACATATCATGTTAATCTACATGTCTGATCATTCTGTTCTTTACTGAAGTTTCAACTAACTTGTCTGGTACTGAAGTTAGGCTTACCAGCCTGGCCTATAGTTGCCAGGATTGCCTCTGGATTTTCTTTAAATAGACATTACATTAGCTACCAGTCATCTGGTACAGAGATTGATTTAAGTGATAGGTTACATACCACAGTTACTAGTTTTGTAATTTCATATCTAAGTTCCTTCAGAATTCTTGGGTGAATAACATCCGATCCTGGTGACTTATTACTCTTTAATGTATCAGTTTGTTCCAAAATCTCCTTTACTGACACGTCAATCTTGGGACAGTTCCTCAGATTTGTTACTTTAAAAGAATGACTCAGGTGTGGGGACCTTCCCCACATCCTCTGCACTAACAACCAATACAAAGAATTGATTTAGCTTCTCTTCCTTGGGTGCTTCTTTAGCAACTCAATCATCCAGGCAGTGGCCCCACTGACTGTTCAGCTGGCTTCCTGTTTCTGATTTACTTAACCTTTTTATGATGTTAGTTTGTGTCCTTAGCTAGTTGCTCTTCAAATTCTTTCTTGGTGTGCCTGATTATACTTTTACATTTCACTTGCCAGAGTTTATGCTTCTTTCTATTTTCCTCACTGGGATTTGACCTCCAATTTTTAAAGGATGCCATTTTGCCTCTAACTGCCTCTTTTACTCTGCTGTTTAGCCATGGGGGGCATTTTTAGTCCTCTTACTTTTATTTTATTTTACATTTATTGACATTTAGTTTGAGCCTCTATTATAGTATTTTTAAATAGCCTCCATGCAGTTTGCAAGCATTTCATCCTTATGGCTGTTTCTTTTAATTTCAGTTTCATTAGCTTTCTTATTTTTGTGTAGTTCCCCTTTTTCAAGTTAAATGCCACTGTGGTGGGTTTCTCTGGCATTTTTCCCTTTCAAGGATGTTAAATTTAATTACATTATGGACACTATTACTAACTCCTGGACCAGATTCTGTGTTCACTCAGGACTAACTCAAGAATTGCCTCTTCCTTTGTGGGTTCCAGGACAAGCAGCTCCAAGAAACAGTCATTTATGGTGTTTAGAAATTTATTCTCTGCATCACTTCCTGAGGTGACATAAAAGCCAGCCAATGTGAGGATAGTTGAAATCCCCCATTATTATTCCATTTTCTGCCTTTGCAGCCTCTTTAATCTTCCTTAGCATTTCACTAATCACAATTTACCATGCAGTTATCCCAGGCATCACAAACCCAACTTCCTATATTTCTAATAATCGAATCCCCTAAAAAGTTTAGCTACATTTAGGAATTGAATATATTGAAATGTTAATTGCTCTTGAAAGTTTGTAGAAACCAGAACGCTTTTGAAACCTAATAATAAGGTTCCTAAATTGCACTAAGTAAGATTCCTTATGATGAAGCAGTGTACTCCAAGGGATAGAGCACTGTACTACAAGTCTAGGAGACCTCAGTTATATTCCCAGTTCTGCTACTTGCTTGTTACTGATCTTGGGCAAGTCATTTCACTACTCTGTGCCTTAGTTTTTATCTATAATTGAGATGACAGTACTGAATATCCTTTTATAAAATATATAATGCAATGTAATATGTTGTTGTTGTTGTTACCCTAAGCTCAGATGCCAGAACCGTGTAGAGAACAAAGAGAAGAACTAGATAAAAAGAAATAATGATAATATTTCCATTCTTTATCCTGTAGTCAGAGGATGCTAAAAGAGACAAATCCTATATGAGTTGTCCAATTCAGTGAATTGAAATACTCTCTGAACAAAGGAAAACTGAGGCAATTCATAGAAAAGTACAACTAATAATAACCTTTTTCATTTATCTAACACCTGTCATCAATGGTTTTCATTGTGTTTTCCAGTTAATTAATTCTCCCCACACATCTGTGAGTTAGGTAAGTTTTGTGTTAGGAATGTGTTAGTTCATTGGAACTTGATGTTCATTGGAACCTGGTGATTCCACTACCTCCCTAAATAACCCATTCCGGTGCTTCACCACCTTCCTAGTGAGAAAGTATTTCCTAATATCCAACCTAGATCTCCTCCACTGCAACTTGAGACCATTGCTCCTTGTTCTGTCATCTGCCACCACTGAGAACAGCCTAGCTCCATTCTCCCTGAAACCCACCTTCAAGTAATTGAAGGCTGCTATCAAATCCCCCTTCATTCTTCTCTTCTACAGACTAAATAAACCTAGTCCCCTCAGCCTCTCCTCATAAGTCATGTGCTCCAGCCCTCTAATCATTTTTGTTATCCTCTGCTGGACTTTCTCCAATTTGTCCACATCCTTTCTGTAGTGGGGGGCCCCAAAACTGGACACAATACTCCAAATGTGGCCTCACCAGTGCCGAAGAGAGGGGAATAATCACTTCCCTAGATCTGCTGTCAATGCTCCTACTAATGCAGCCCAATATGCCATTAGCCTTCTTGGCAATAAGGGCACACTGTTGCCTCATATCCAGCTCCTTGTCCACTGTAACCTGCAGGTCTTTTTCTGCCAAACTGCTGCCTTGCCAGCCCGTCCCCAGTCTGTAGCAGTGCATGGAATTCTTCTGTCCTAAGTGCTAGACTCTGCACTTGTCCTTGTTGAACCTCATCAGATTTTTTTTGGCCCAATTCTCCAATTTGTCTGGGACACTCTGTATCCTATCCCTACCCTCCAGGGTATCTACAACTCCCCCCAGTTTAGTGTAATCTGCAAACTTGCCGAGGTGCAATCCACTCCATCCTCCAGATCATTAATGAAGATGTTGAACAAAACCGGCCCCAACACCGACCCCTGGGGCACTCCGCTTGTTAACAGCTGCCAAGTAGATATCGAGCCATTGATCACTACCTGTTAATGTCTGAAGTTCCTTACTTATCCTTTCACAGTCTGTGTTTTCCCATGTCTTGTAGAAACTGTGAAGCCTTGAACTGAGTTTCCATTAGTGTGGCAAGCATAAATATGTGGATTTCATTATGCAATTTAACATGGCGCCACCATGCAACAAGTCACTCATTTTCTGAAACAGATTGATGTGTGTCCTGCAATTCTTCTTGTTTTTCCAGTATTTTATTTAATGGATTTCTAAATGAGTTCAGTTATGCATCTCAGTACTGTCTAATTCAAATGACAGCATTTAATGAAATGCACTACTTTTTCACAAGAAATAAAAGAAAAAAAAAGACATTACCCAAGCAAACTTCAATCTATCACCTCTCTTAAGGAAGGTGAATTTTAGGGCCATGACGTCTCGTTTAGACTGCCCTCACCGGTTCCAGAGCATTCAAATCAGAAGACTGTATAAGCTGAGAAGCTCTCATTAACTTTCAGGATGTTGCATGATAAGATGGCAGGCCTCTAAAATGGCCAAGACCCAATTCATATGAGGCTTTGTAGATCAAAATCAACATTTTGAAATGCACCTGGACATACATAAATAACCAGTACCAACCTCCCAATCTCCAGTAATAAGATCCAGAGTGATGCCATCTCTATGCATCAAATCAGAACCACTTGTGATAGTCCATGATTGTTATGGCAGTTATGAAACCCTGAGGCATTCTACTAGGATAACAAATCTTGGAGACTTCAGAAAACAAGGTGGACAAAAATTCTGTCAACTCATTTATGAAACCTGAAGTGAAGTGGGACAGCCTATGTCTTAACACTGTACTTGCTTTAACCTTATTTGGATACATAAACTTATTCCACTTCCTACACTTGGATATGAATTTTGCATAGAGCTAATGGCGGAGGAATTAATGATGTATGCTGTTCCTTAGATGAAGATATTACATTACTAGTGCCTTGGGCTCGCAGAAGTACCATGTCTCTTAAGGAAAAAAGCAATCTGTCATAGCACTGCCAATTTGGGGTGAGATTCACAGCTGGTATAAATCAGCATAATTCAAGAAACTTCAATAAAACTGTGCTTATTTACACCAGCTGGGGATCTGATCCTTGACATTCAGCAAGAGCAAAAGCAGGTATTATTTATCTTGTTCAGGTTTGTCCATGGTGACCCACTGATTTTCACATTTTGCAGAATGTTGCCGATCCTGTCCTGCGAGACTCATCATTATCACTCTTACTGCTATATAATACTGTCTCTTATATTAATACATGTTTGTGAATATAAAGTAACAGTTCTAACGTGTGCACATTCTAACAATTGGTAATAGTTTGTGAAATAAATAAGGCACAAAAAGGGCTGTTGATTGGATGTGGTATTTAACATAGGTAGGAACATTAGTAACATGGATTAATTTAAACAAAGTAATAAATCCTTTATCTTTTTTGGACTGTTCCCAAAGAAAACATGGCATAGTGTGTTTCAAAGGCAAGCCCTTTATTTTTGTCTAGCATCTTATAAGGTATTACTAGAAACAGAGCTAAGACAAAATTCCACAGCCAAACAACTCCAGGCTTTGTGCCTTTGACTCTGGATCTAAATCTTGCACCTGACTACTCTCTTTTTAAAAGGTCAAACAAACAATTTTGAGTTTTTATGAAGGAAGGAAGGGTTTGAAATCCAGATCTGAATCCAGGTATTGCAGCTTAAGCTCATTATTGTTTGTTGTTTTTACAGAAAATATTTCCCCTGATTTAGATAATGTCATGATAGATCAAATCAAGCCACTTTCCAGGCCACAATACATATTTCTTGCCTTGCTTTTTAATGTATGGTACAATTCCATAACAGTCAGCTGCACACATTGAGTCATGTGATATCATTAACCATTATAAATGATGCTGAAATAGAAGACACCTAAGGTGGAAATAGGCTTGCTAAGTGTAGCATAGAGCTGACAATGAACAGGTGATAAGGCTGATATATGTCACTAAATCGCTCTGTATGATATTATAACATTCTGCAAGCGCTGAAAATTAACCACAAGAACCACAACTTCAAGAAAGTTAGCATAAAGGAATAATTCCACAAGAGATGCTTTTGTGAGAAAAATGTCATGAATATCTATGCACAACAGAGAAAACTTAGCTGTTTAAGGTCACAAAAGAGAAAGAGAGAGAGAAGTGCAAGAATTGAGTTTATCTACACCTGAAGGATAAAGGGCTGAGTGATCCCCACTGGTATTAAAGTCTGTGCCTCTAGGGAGAGTATAAGCTTTTTCCCCTTGAGTCAGTGTTTAGATCATTAGGCCATTGCTTCCCTACCAACGTACCTGTAATGATGATTACTGAATTTCCCTATTTAAAGATGAATAACATGTATTATTTTTATTCTTTATGATTAACCTTTTTATTGTTTTTAAGCAAATTATATAAATTTGATAATTATGTTTGTACACAGCTATGTACATACAGTACCGAATCTGTTTGCTTTTATTTTCATGGGTGTACACAGGTTAGAGTGCTCCTCCATATTTTATATAGCATATTAAATTGACCTTTTTCCCCAATAAAAAAGTTGTAATTGATTTGCATAATACTACGAGTGCTGTACAGTAATTACCAATACACTCAAGTAAGATATTAAAAATGCTAAAATAAATATCAATAAAGAATACAATATAATACCACAGTTTGATATTCATTGAAGGGCTACTACTGAAATATAGTAATTCTGTAAATTATAGAAATCAAAGGTTATATGCAGTAGCGAGCATAGAGCTGGGAATGAGGAATCCCTTAGTTTGAATCTTGATGCTAACCCCTCCCCTCTCAGTGCCCTTGCCCATGTCATTGGTTTCCAGTTTGCAATGTGAGGATGACAATACTGAATTTGCTTATTGTACCATACAGGAATGTTGTGAGAAGTAATGTTTGTAACATGTTCTGAAGATGAAAATTGGTAAGTGCTAATTGCTCTAACTATACCTTACATTTCAACAATAGAACAATAAAGAAATGTCATTTGATCATTCATCTTTCCAAAATATGAAACGAAAACCTATCTATTTTTAAAACTGGGTTGATTTTTCACTCCTCTGCAAGATTGCAGGAATGGAAGCATTCTGTGGGCTCCATCCTCTCTTCCAGTTTAAACAATCTGAATACTTCTATTAATGATTCATATCCACTTAACAACAATGGCTAATTACATACATAGCACTATTCATTCTCTATCAACCTTGCAAAATAGCAACCTCCTTTGCTAAGGTGAACATGTTAGAGCAATGTTATGTCTCCAGAGGGGAGGGGTATGGGGTGTCTAACGTTGCTGAGAGAATAGCTGAGAAAGCTGAGGAGCTGAACATCTGAGACTGTTTCACCGTCCCAGAAACCTCTGTAAGCTGGATAATTTGTCCATCACAAGACAAGTCCGACTTAGTGCGGGGATTAGTATAGCTAATGCTATTCATACTGCTCAGGAAAACATTTTCTGTGTCATCATTTTATTGTTTTTCTATTTATAGCAAGGTGAGTGAGAAGGCTAGCATTCTCTGACTCCACTGGAAAGCTTCATGATAGATTGTACCACACCAGACTGTGCAGTAATGTGTTTACTGTGCCAATGTGCAAAAAAGAAAAAGAAACATTTTAATATTTCACAACTAGCAGGCTGCCTGAAAAAGCGAACAATACAAGTATGAGTGAAGACTACACTTTGTTTTTATACCTGTTTCTTTTACTGTTTCCTTAGGAAAGAAGTGTTTTATTTTAGCATTGCACCTGCAAATATATTTTCCTAACCCTTGTTCCATCTTTGTAGCCCACTTACTGGTCATTACTTGAAAGAGCTCATACTGTTTAGGTAATCTTTGTATTAATGACTTAGATGTTTTTATTAGCAATGAACAGGATCCCTCACCACATTTATTCTATTCTGTTCAGGCTCAGACACTGTGGTATCTGAGCACCCTTAGTCTTGTTGACATGGAATAGAGTATTTGTGGATCTAAGAAAATATAACCATGGAACCAAATTGGAGTCAACAACCTAACTTAATTCAGACATTTTTTTAAAAAGATTACTTTATATCCCTCAAACATTTTTATTTCCAGTGCTTTCAAATGAGTATAGAATTTTCTGTGTTTTTCTCTGCATGATAGTACATTGTTCTATCACTGACTTGGTTTTGTGTGTGTTTTGCTTTTGGTGTTCCATATTTGTTGTGTTCCAAAACACCTTGAATTAATAGTGTGATATACATAACTAATAATTCTCATTCATTCTGTATGAACAAGTCTTTGTTCATGAATTTGCCATGGACAGTCTGCTGTTTCAACTTTTTCTATGACATAGCAGCTGAATGGTGCTCCTTTGCTAGGAGAATTTTTTAAAACAACTTGTGTGTGTCATTTCTCATGCATTTTAACACAGATATTTGAAATACTTTTTAAATGCCCATTGAAAGTTTTGCCATTTCCAGATCTATAGTCTTTTACGTCAAGTCCTGATTATGCATTTAGTTCTGTGTATAACTTGCACATATCTGTTAGTTTTGCAATTTCAAAATCGGCAAGCACACTTGCTTTCCATTGGTACCCTTTAAATTGATAGTTTCTGATTTGTTTTCTCTTGAAGATCTCTGTGTTCCTTGGGATCACTTAACATTGAATGGGATGGACTTCGATGTTGACTTCAAACTTGGCAAATTATTAAGATATAATACAAAACACATTTAAATGTAAGTGGTATTCACGCAAACATGATAAAGGTAATATTTGGCATATAGAAAGAAGCATGAAAAGTGGGACCACTTTCCTAAATAAGGCAGGAGCAAAACCTACATGCAAGAAAACTGAAATCAAGCGATTCTTGTTTTGGGACTGGTAGACAACTGATTTCACACAACTGCTGGTATGGAAATCTAGATATTCATGAAAACATGATCAAGTGCATAATAGACTCAGAATCACTGGAAAGTGTAATGTACACATAGATGGGTATTTTGCAGTTTCTTTTGGAGAGTAATACATTCAATACCTATAGTCATTAGTGCTAGATCTGGTTTAACATTCTAACCAGTTATAGGTGGGGATGCATAGGCATGTAGACCGATGTATTACAGTATGCAAAGAACATAAAACAAAGTGTGGAGCTTCTTTTGTGATAAGAACACAGGAGAAAATAAAGTGCCTCCGGTACCTAAAGAGAATGTCTGGTGGATCACAAGCATGTATACAAATGAACATTAATTCATCATTGCAGCTGATTTTGCACAGGGTTAAGTGATCCTCAAGTGGGTTAGCAGGGAAATTGCATTGCAGACCAGGGACTGAAATTGGCTGAGGAAGTGCAGAAAATAATATCTCCATTATGCACATGGGGCTCACCTTTATTATCTACTTTCTCCTACATTGCTACCTTCAGAGTAGCATCTAAATAAGGATGTGTCTGCGGAAGACATTGTGCTTTGGAGGAAAATGACTTGCACCAGAATCTAGAGTGCACAATTGGGTGTTAGCAATATTCTTGTGTGAAGGGAAAAAATAAATTATTCCTGATGTTAAGCAGTTGAGAGGTTCCCTAGTCATTACACAGTATGGCACATAACTGGCTGTATAGTGGGAATTGAGCATAGAAATGAGACACCCGGCCTAGTCACATTTCCATATTTAAAAAATAATTGTTAAACTGGGGAAGTGCTGAAAATCTAGGAAAAAGCAAATGTTATACCAATTATCAAACAAGGAAAGAATGGTGATCTTGGTAATTATCATCCCAGAATCCTAACTTTTAGCCCTATAAAATAGTGGAACAAATATTGAGAGAGAACTCACTAAGGGCTGCATTCTGCAACCCTTACTCATGTTGTGTAGCATTTACTCACAAGTGTAGACTGTAGAAGTTAATGGAACTGTTTGCTATTCGACCTAAGTAAAGGTTTCAGAATATAAGAAGGTAATGTAGTAGATATGTTTTGGTATTGGCATAATATTTATTACTGTGTCTTGAAGTGTTTAATTCTTTAATTGAAGTAAATTGATTCAAATAATCTTGGCTAAGTACCTTCTCTTGTAGACGAAAAGCTGTTGAGTAATGCCTAAATTATGATATAGTAAGTTGGAGAGAAGTGTCTAGTTGGGTACCCTAAAAATTTGTGTTCAGTCCAGGCTTATTTAACTTCTTCATCAATGATCTGGAAGAGGTAGTAGGCAGCATATTGAGATTTACCGATGATACTAAATTGGGATGAGTTGTGAACCACAGTCAGGACAGAGAAATAATATAAAGGTGCTTTACAACTATTTGGGGTCTATTTCTACCTGTACTGATTTCTGCTCTTAAACATCCTCTTAAAACTACCCAGAACCAAAAACATAGCTCTGCTGCGTTTTAGTCAGTGTTTTGGAAATATATGCCAGTGGGTGATCACGTTGCAGCCCTCAATTTATGTGAGCTTGCATCAACTGTGATCTTAGGCTCTTTGTTAATCTCAAAATAGTTCAGTACAGATGCTTCTGTGGTAACTCTTTAATTGTATTGTCATTTTTTCTGTACTGTCCTCAGGCAGCATTCTGAGCGGAGTGTTTAATTGTGACAAATGAGACATGAATTTGCTTAGATATGTTAACATGCCATCTCCTTGTTTTTCCATTGTACAATTGCCTCAACTATCTTTGGGTACAGCCACAATATTTTGTCACTGAGTATGGTTCCGATCCTGTAGTTTATGCACCCTGGAGCAGCCATCCACTTGCAAGTGGTGAACTGCAGAATCAAGGATTTAGTGTCCTACATAACCAGTCTAATTCAGCCCAATCTGGCTGCTTTTTTCCTGTTCAATTTAAGGTTCTTTTCCTTGGTATACAGTAGAGCATTCTATGATCTTTCTTTGTGGTGGTGGTGATTTTCTCCTTATTCAGCAGGTCGTCAACAATTACTTCCTCCTTCCACTGAGCTCAGTTGCATTACTCTGCTCCAATATAATATGCTATGTCTACACTGTAATTACAGGGTGTGACTGAAGCTCTTGTAGACATACCTGAGCTAGCTTTAAACTAGCTAGCTTGGATAGTGGTAGCAGTGAAGCGACAGCAGAACAGACTTTGGTGTGGGCTACCCACCCAAATAATTCACCACGGTTTGGACAGCCCACACTGAAACTTGCTGCAGCTTCATGATGACCAGTACCTGAGTTAGTTAGATTAAAGCTAGTATGGGTACGTAAAACACAAGCTGCAATCACATTATGCAGTGATCACAGTATAGCCATACCTGACGGGAGAACTTTACACTATCTGTGTGTGAAATCTCCAGTCCAGTTTTTCTTTCCCTCCCTTAGTTCATATTATTTACACATATTCACCTGTCAGAGCTGGAACAGTTTAGGTTTAAAGGAATACCACTGCACAGAGATATCTGCTGCTCATGGCAAAATCTCTTCTGTTTCTCAAAATGGAAAATACAAGAGAAGAAATAAAATTGCATGTAAAGATGTAAAAAAAAAAAAAAAATTAATTGCATTCTTACAAAATAATACACTCTTAAGTTGACAAGTGTGTTTGAGGCCTTCTCAGCCATTTCACTCATTCTTGCATATATATATATATATATATATTTTTTTTTAAAGGTACATTTAAAACTTGTTAATTTCAGTCTTTGTGCATTTTTGCTGTTTGCCTCATCTCACAGAAGTAGCAGCTCATTTAAGAAACAGAATTCACCAACTGATTACTCTGAGGAAGAGGAGACAGTTTCAATGGCACTCTGTTTTTTAAACAGCAAAGCTGCCATAATAATAGCTGGACTTATTGCAGTGGAAAAAAAATCTACTCCGAGGGCACAGTTTTCATGAAAAGCCTTCTTTATGTAATGTGAAAGTTTCTACAATTGAGAACTGCACAGTAGTAGTAGTTAGGGCTTTATTACTTAGTTCTAATTTGTATTGATGGCCTAAAAAAAGTAGCATGCTTTGCAGTTCTATGAAAGAAAAGATTATAAATGGAGATTAATTATAATTTTGCTAGCTCAGTACTTGTAAAACTAAAGCAATTTATATTCTTTCTCTTAATGATCTCCATTCCTGATTGCAGTAATGTAATCTAATTGTGATTATGATAGTATCTGAATCATGTGGGCCTCTATGTGATTGGAACTACTCTTTGCATTAAAAAGTAATTTTGGAGTAATGATGAAAAGTTACTGTGGAAAATTGGCAAGTAATATATTTTACTCTATATCTTTAGTTTTTGCTTTCATTTTTGATTATATCTTATAGCAAGGATAAGTATGGTACTACATCAAGGATTTATTACATCAAAGACTTATCAATGATAAGTATGAGTACCAAAGATAAGCATGATATTATTGGAATAACATAAGATATGATTGAGGCAAGAAATTGACTGAGGTTTTAAGATACTAGACAAGGTTTCTGGATAGAAAAGGAAAATAGAGGAAGAGGAGTGGTATCAGTATTCCTAAGAGATGAGTGTCTGCAAAGGAAAATGCTACAAGTATTTTGGCTGACATAGCAGTGTCAGCTCAGATAAAAGTTAAGAACAATAAAGGTTGTCAGGTATTTTTTTGAATGTTTCCGTGAACTTTCAGGGCTGTGTTTACAGATGAGAGAAGCCTACAAGGGGACTGGAACTTTGATAATGATGGATTTTAATTACTTGGTTATTGATTGTAGTAACTATGTTAAAACTAAGGAGGGGAGGAACCAGATTTCTAAAGCTGGTACAAGATTGCTTTTAGTTTCTCATATACTTTATTGAATTGTCTTTCAGAAACTATTTAGGATTAATTCAAAGATTTAAGCCAAGGGTAATAAAGGGTGTTGAATTTGAGAGGTATCTAATTTCCAGTGGTCTCAATGTCATTTGATTAAAGATAGTTGTTGAAGAATAGAAAGCAATGCAAGCATTATGGTAGGCTGACTTTGAGGAAATGCAAAGTGTGTTATGGAATTTTTATCAGGATTTTATTATAATGTATGGTAAATCTACTGAAGAAAATTGGAATATATTTAAGAAACAGTTGGGGTATATTTTAAATTCATCCTGGCTAAGTCTACAGAAGGATAAAGGTAACAATGCCCAAAGTGGTTAAGTAGGGTTGTGTAGTAAAAAGTGTAAGATAAGCAATAAGTGCAAGGTGTTTAAAAAAATATACAAAATCTGGTAAGGTGGAGCAGTTGGAAGGTTATAAAACAAATTGTAAAGCTAATTGGAAAAGCAAAAAAGAAATGTTGAATGCCAACCGCAGAAAATATTTGTGTTAACAGTAGTATTCTGTAAATATATTTGAGAAAATTGAAGGAAAAAAATGGTTCCACAAAATCATAATAGTCAGGAATTAGAACCAGGAGATAAAGGCACAGCTGATTTGATATGCAGGTTTTATTTTTGTTACTGTATTTAGAGGGGGAGAGCGAGATGGATGGAGAGCTGTCTAACCAAGAGATTATATTTCTTATTATGTTACAAAGTGCATATCCTCTCCTGAAGAATGAGCCAATATGGCCAGTTTTGCAACATCCCCACACCCTCACACATTTAAGTAATCTGGATGGCGGTACAAAGTGTAAGAAATCCATCAAAGTTTGTAGAAAACTGAAGCTATAGCAAATAATCATAAGTAGAAAAAATCCTTGAAAGCAACAGCTTAGTCTATAATTGCAATAAAGAAGGGAAAACCGAAAGGAGTGAGACTGTTATTTTATTGTACATCTCTCCAGCTAGACTTCTAGGTAATGGTGTTGTGGGGACACCACGAGGGTTGGTAGACTCAGCATCTGACATACCAAATTTTCCCTATAATATCTATGGAAAATATGGCTAGGTGATTCCATATATCTTATAAAATACCATGTACATTTATGGTGCTGTGTAATAATAATGCTGCCTTTTTTATTTCCCACCTGCAAAATATGTTCTCCAGAAGTGTTTGTCAAAATAAAGTACAAGGAGAGAGCTTACAAGCAGCCTTTGTTAACAGAGCAGAACATGCCTGAGCACTTAGGACAATCACTGATGAAGGGCACTCAGCCGTAGCGTCTTAGGTTGAAATTCTGACCACACTGAAGTCAATGGCAAAACGCTACTTGACTTAAATGGGTTTAGGATTTCACCCCCTACAGACAGAAAATTCTTCTGTGTTGCAGGGAGCGAGTTTTTCTTTTTCATTTTTTGCAGATAGTCAGTGTGATTCAGTGGAATTCGCTCTGTAGCACAGGTAGAATTTTTAGTCTTCGGGACTCTTTACCCAGGGGGCTCAGAAGCAGAAGCCTTCAGAAGCCAGCATTTATCTGCTCAACAGTTCCTATGTCCAGGGTATAGGAAAAGATAGTGGTCACATGCAACCCTTAGTAAGGATATCCAGGCTAGTGGATCTATGTAAATCCTGTTATCTTCTTGTACTTCACTTTGCCCTTGTCCCCCTCATCATTCACCAGCAAAAAGAATCACAGCTAAGTTAGTGAGGAGCTGGGAATGAAAAACCCCAATGCTCCAGTTTGGGGCTCATGCACTCACAAAGTAAAATAAACAAGAGCTTTGCTCTCCAATTTGCTCCTGATCCATGCATGTACATTTCTCTGCACAGATGTGTGCATCTAATAACAGTTTTCAGAGCAAAGTTTAGCGTCCACTAAAATAACATCCTGATTGGGAAAATGCATTCTGTGCAGAATTTCTTTGTTTTCCTCAGGCTACAACAACAGAGCAGTCTTCAGAATTGTCATTCCATCTCTTAGAAATGGTTTTTAAAATAGCCACTCTTCTTATATGCTCCCCCAAAATGGACTGATATTTTTCTCCCCTTGCTGACCCTGCAGCGGTAAATTAACAAGCCCCGTTGCCCACATTAAGGTTGCACTGATGATGCTAATGCACAAGAAGTTTTGGTCAGGCACAGACACTTGTTGCAAAGACTGGAGGAGGAGTTTTATTTAAGAAAGCCAGCCAGGATAAATTCATCAATAGTCCCCAAAAGCAATGTTTGCCTAGTAAGAAGTGGACAAAATTGATGAGGGGGGAAAGATTTTTTTTGTTATGTCTAAGAGAATATTCCAAACAATGGAGATAGAAATTAAAGAAAAAGTAGTGCAAGAATCACTTTAGGCCCTTTGAGGGTAGGGCTAGAGCGCTATAAAATGTAGCAGTAGAATTTCTTTGCAGTGGTGCAACTGAAGTGCAGCATTAGATTAAATTTATTACTTGGATGTTTCTGTAGCAAACGATGTCTCTGGGTTTCATTGATCTAATCCTGCTAACGGTACTTTTATTTTAAATGAGTTTAGTTACCTTGTCAAAATGTTTACATGGTTAAAGGGGAAGTAACATTATATAACGATTAAACTAGGGCTTGTCAATCAGGAGATCCAGAATCTCTTCCTGTCCATGCCACTAACTTGCTGTGTAACCTTGAGTAAATCACTCAGAGAAATGTTTTCCTAAAGCGAGGCATGAGTTTGCACATGGATTTTCATTGGCACAAATCTGTATGCCTACTTTTGCAGTTTGCCAGATGTGCACGTTAGTCAGCATTTAGATTCCTAAGTACCATTTTTATGGTACCTCAGACTCCACTATTTGAAAATCTGCCCCTTAATCTCTCTATCTTAATTTTCCCCACCTGTGAAATAGGAATAATAACACCTACCTAAATATGAGTGTGTTTTAAGGCTCATTGTGGTTAATAGGTATTTGTAGAATGTTTTGAGCATTCTGTCTCAGTTGTGCTTTTCAGATGTATGTTAGCAGTTGCTGTCTTTCCACACTGTATTCTTGCTGCTGTGCTAAATGCATTCCAAAATGGAATATTGTGTGTTATAGGCAGGCTAGAGAAATCAGGCTAGTGAAATCTGCAATGTGCAATGATTTTATTTAACATCTTTGCTTCTTAAAAACAGTCTAAAATGCTTGCAAAAGGAGCAGGCGTGCAGGAAAAATTCTATTGCTAAAGGCCAGTTTCTTAGCAACGACACCCTCTCAACGTGTCACAAGTCTGGAGCCCTTTGCCCTCTCAAAGGAAGTTCCTTAGGTGTCTTTTACACATTGAGTGCTTTGTGATAGGTTGAGGCCTGCTGGCTGTCAACTCTGTCCCTTAAGGGAACTTGACAGATCTTAAAAAAAAATCAATTTTAAGCTCACATGCCCCAGTGGGTGCCAAAGCCACTTCAGAGAGCCTGAAAGATGGCTGAGTCGACAGGATTTGACTTCCAGAGGTAGAAAGGTGACAAACTCTATCATGAGAAAGGGGCAGCTTAGGGCCTCAGAGGCCTAACCTGCTCCCAGGATCTGGGGCCTAGTGTTGTATTGAACCTATTTATCTCTTTCATGGGCCCAAGGTACCACGGGGAAAGAAAAGTTGTTCAAAAATGCTGGCAGAATTCAGGGGTGTAAATGATGAATTACTTTTCATCAGCTGAAAGGAAACATACTCCGGAACAATACTGAAAGGGAGCAGGAGCATCTGACCTCCTGCTTCAGAGCAGCCAATATCTTCATTCAAGAAGACAACCATGAAATTACACAGAAAATGGGATTGTCATGAACAGCCCCTTGAAATCTCAGTATACAGTCATTACTGCATGGGAAAAAGCCTTCATCCACACATCATAACTTGTAACAGACAAGGGGAAAAAAACAAACCCAGAAAACAGGCCTTGGAGTTACCAATAGGAATGTAGAAAATATTTGTTGATTCAAACTTTCCCCCTGTAGTCTCAAATCATAATACACAGACATAACAATTTATTAATGTAATAATGATACTTGATTTTTTTGCCAAAGACAGTTCATTGGAGCTGTTTTCTAAAAAATGAAAAAGGAAGAGAGAAAGAGAGAGACCAGCCTATCATTTTATTTATATTACCCCCACTTCCTATTACAATTTATCATTTAAATACTTTGAGCAAAAACTGATGTCCAATTAGTGTTGGCCTTTTAAATGGCATACTATAAATATATGTAATTACCAGAATTACAGCAAAACGTTCACCAGAGATTCATATTCTGGTTAACAACTTATTTTCTGGGTTTGCCTAGAAAAGTTTGTATTTGTCCCAATTAGGCATGGGGGATAGACAGCAAACAAGATTCTGCTGGTTTATTTGAGTGTGAAACCAATCAGGGAATGTTAGAACTTGGGAATTAATAAAGAAAATATTATAATATCCTTTATATAATGCTCTGATACATCTTCACCGCAAATACTACAACAGATTCTGAGCTAGAGTTATTCCTGGTGCAAACCGGATTACAGGCCCCAGCAGCTGTACATCTGTTTGTGGACAGTGACGCAATCTCCCGTTAACCCTTGCATCGCTGAAGGCCTGCTAGACAGAGCCCAAAAGGTGGGTAGAGTTGGCCTGAGATGGCATAGTTAGGCCAGCTGAGATGTATGCTAATTCAACACATCTCTTAGGCAGCCTCCATTGGTAGGTATACTATGGAGTATGAATTTTCACCCACCCTCTCCAGTGCAGATGGTGCAAATTACAACCCCTTTACCAGGGTTGTGAATCTAACACATTGATCTGTTCCTATAACTGGTTCTCAAAAAGGACATAGTGTATCTGACCCCACTGCAGGAAGTCACTGGGATTGCTGGGGCAAGGTGGGTTAGGTAATATATTTTATTGGACCACCTTCTACTGGTGAGACATGCTTTTGAGCTCTTCTTCAGGTCTGGGAAAAGGTACTAAGATTGCCACAGCTAAATAAGAGATTGAACGAGTTGTTTAGCAGAAGTAGTTAGCATGTGTTCTAAGGGACCACTCAAGGTAGAGTGGCCCATTAACACCTCTTCAGTCATAGGACCAAAAGAGGAGGTTAGTGGGTTACAGATCATTGTAATAAACCATAAATCCAGTGTCTCTGAGCAGTCCATGATTTCTAGTGTCTAGCAAAGCTATGAATTTACGTTCCCAGACTCGTCTTTTGAAAATGTTGTGCAGGTTCCTTTTGAGGATGAGAACAGATAGATCAACCATAGAGAGATCACTTGTGAAACGTGTTTACCCACAGGTGCTACAATGTTTTTGTCTTTTATCACTTTCCTGTGTGAGTTCATTTGAGAGCGTAGTGATTGTCTGGTTTCACTCACATAGTTTTATTGGGACACTTAGTGCACTGGATAAGGGACACCATCTGTGTAGGACCCATGGATCTTGAAAGGTGTTTTATGGGAACTGTTGATCATTGTAGCAGCTTATGTCTGCATGTTTCACATCTGTTGTTCTGGTAGGGTATGGTACTTTGTAGACTTTGGGTGTGCGGGGCATGTTTGAAGGCCATACTGAGGTTTGTGCTTTAGTGAGTATCAGGGGCAGGACGTGTTTGATATCACGCTCCTTGCTGAACAACCTGGCAGCATGACTTCTTACATTGGCCTTGCCCTTTACACTTAATAAGAAATCTTTCCCAGGTTTATTTTGCTGTTGCCATTCTTGTCCAGGCTAGCGTTCAGGGACAGTGTTTCATACAAACATTCCTGTGTCTGTGCTAGGCTATAGGATTGCAGAAGACGCTCACAGGTGGGTGGCTCGAGAGGACACCTTTGTTTTAAATTGGGTGAGTATTATTATTTATTATTTGTATTATCTAGGATCCTTAGTCACAGGTGAGGGACCCCATTGTGTTAGAAACAGAACAGAAAGACATTCCCTGCCCCAAAGAGCCTACAATGTAAGTAGATTATTTAGAAAGGCTGCTGTTTTATATTAAGAGTGCCCCCTCCTTCACTGCACCATATTGTACTACAAGCAGCGTAGCTATATGCTGGAATTCATGCCAGGGGCTATGTGGGCAGGAGCACCGTTTGCTATTCTGTGAGTTAGACACCCACAGAAGGAACAGGCTGGTGGCGTCTTTAAAAGCTCTCTCCATTCTGTTAAAGCCTCCTGTGAGGGCGCCCATCCTGTTTCTCATCAGAGACATTACACTGCAAGGTTAAGTCTGTTCTCCTAGGGTTGGCAATTTTCCATCACCTACTTGAACTACCCTGATGCACACACTGCTTTGCCAAATTACCCTGTCCCAACACAACCAAGTTACTACATATCCACGAAACATCCACAGCTATTAATGTAACAGGATGTTTTGTTTTTTATTTTGGTTTTGGGTTTTTTTTTAGGGGGAATAATCTGGTAAAGGGGTATGTGCAGATGGGCAACAGTGGGGTGGGCAGAGTTAAAGTTGTGGGCTGTGGTGTAGGTTAGTTGTGGCAATGGCAGCATGTGTGCCAGTAGGTGGACATTTTCTTGCTTTCACAGGATTGCATCAAGTATGTTGTGTCTGTAGTTACTCTAACTGGTTTGCAGCATTGTGTGTGTGTGTGTGTATTAATACACTGCTGCTTCAAGTTCACCCAATATTAGATTGGAATTAGAACGTGTATGATGATCAACTCAGATATTTGTCTATGGGCCAGATTACAAATACATCAGAGTCTAGGAAACACTGTTATAGATAGCAGCAATTTGTGGAGTAATCAGGACCATAACTGTTAGGGATTATAGCTTTTAGCCTAGTCAGGAATCATGATTAAGCTCCTGGTTAAACTGCCAATGGCAACTGTATTGTAACTATAGTGCACATATCCATATTTTAACTAGGGCAGATGACATCCCTATTGAAACTGTTTCCAATGACTATGTTGTATTTGTAATGTAGTGTGGATGGACCTGAGTGAATATACTTTACAGTCTGAAAGGTAATTCAGACTCTCTTTGGTTCAAGATGAACTCTGGTGAACTTAAGCAGCATTTCCAGAATTTAAAAGCAAACAAACCCAAAAGTACTATAATTTAAGAAACAGCCCTAACAATCATTCCCCTGGGTACTGTTAGTAGAAATGTCTATTACACACCACATTCCCCAGCAAGAGACACCTTCTATTAGAAAGCAAGAGGGTAGGAGGGTACAGCTAATCAAGCAGTTTGACTGGTTGAGCAATCCTGAATGCTTCAACAAACTGACCTCAAACTACTAAAACCCTTGCTAGCTGAAATTTCCTATTTACAGCCTGACTTATTACATCCAGAGATTTTCTTCTTGTAACAAACCAATATCTTTTTTCAGTATGTGAAGACCTGTCATTACTCATAATTATTATTAAATCACTTTTAAATAATGCTAAGACATTAAACAATATAAAAAATCTGAAGAGAGGGCTGGTCCATTGATTTCATGGTTAAGTCACCACCTTGTCTTTAAATAACGCTAAAATGTTAGAACATTTGATAAACGCAGACAGCAGCCTTGTTTGTGTTCCAAAAAAAAAACCCAAAAAACCCCAAAAACTTTGCTATTAAAGCAGTAAAATGCTTAGAAATAAAAACATACATAAAAGCCTGTATTTTAAAATAGGCTTCTAATATTGATCCCTCAATCTAGTGTGTGCACAGATTTGCAGGCACAATTAATTGTGCATGCAAGTAATCAGTCCTCTGACTATAGTGCCCGTATTCTCTTATTCCTGTTGCTGGTCCCATTTGCTTACTGTGTGAGTAAGTGTACAGCATTGTGCACTTAGAGCCAGATTTTCAAAGGTATGTATGCACCTAAAGATTCAGAAAGGTACTAGCAGTTAGACATCTAGGTGCTTTTGAAAGTCCCACTAGGCGCCTGCATCTTTAGGTGCCTCAATATCTTTATAAGTCTGGCCCTTAGATGTTTCTCTGCCTGATCTGCCGCAGACATAGTCCATGGCACAATTAATTGTGCCTGCAATTGATTGACTGTGCAAAAGGACAGATGCAAAATTAAAGGCTGGAGTTTAAAAATTTGGCCCATATAGTCTGATTGACATTTAGTACATTTGTAATGTTTCACTTTCATTGGCTTCTTAATTGAATTGAATAAAAATATTTCAGATAGAGCAGCAGAAATCAACTTCTTTGACTGATATGAATCCTGTTTACTCTCCAACTCTGAACTCAGCAGGTTAAGTAATTGGGAGACAGAAAAGTTCCTATATTTCTATTTCCAGCTGGTGATACACAAAAGGCAGGAAGTTATCTCATTAATGGGGCACCAGCTTTATGCAAATTATAGTTACAAAAAGGCTTCCCTTCATACTTTTCATAAATTACCTAATAAAGTAGGAATAAATGGCCATATTCAAGAGCCTTTGTTGTATTTTTAGCACAAGACTCTTTCTGTTACTGCAAATATGACTAAATGTGCCTTGTTCAAAAGGGGTGTTTATGAAATAAGGCCACTCAAAAGCTTTTATTCCTTAACAGCCTTCAGTTACTTTTATGGCACAAAATTAACATAATTAGTCACAGAGAATAGATGACATAAGCAGTGTGCCATGCACAAAAGGGGAAACCAGTATCTAAGGAAGGTATTTTGAGAGATTAAAAATTTTCAAAGTGCTCAATACTAGAAGGTCCTTTTTATTTGTGCACAGCCTTAAGATACTTTCTTACTCCGTGAAATTCACATAATGAGATGCAGCAGACAGATGACATTAGCGATGAGCCATTAGAAAGAGGTCAGTTTCCTCTGAAAGATAGTCACTGTTCCTGCTCGTCATTAATTTGCAGCTTCAAAGCAGTGAGCATATGATAGTCTGGCATGTTAAGCAAGTTGCCGTTATCTTTAAATAACCATTTTTTCCAGTTATTAGAAGCTAAAGTTTTTAAACTTCTGACTGAAAGCAAAATTAAAGCACGCAGCAGTGTAAAAAGACTGTAGAGAGATTAGAAAAAGGAAATCAAATATGTTTTATAAATGAAGTTAGCTTTTCCCTGGGGAAAGGCTGCCTTAACTTTCAGTGTTAGAATTTGGGGTTGTATATAGACCTCAAAGACATGAATGCTGGCTATTAAATGAGAAAAGAAATAACTATTTTTAGCTGCTATCTTCTGGTTAATTAACATATCCCAGTCTAAAGGACAGAAACATACAGCTATATAAATAACACTGCAGAACAGATACAAAGGCATTTGAGTAGCTTGTATATTATTTTGCAAGGTAGGAGAATAGAGAGTAGGTCAACTGTACTTATGATGTTGTGTGAAGTTTACATTGGTTACATCTCTGACTTACGAATGAGGATATTTTTATACATTAAAAGGATAACCTGGAATCTTTATTTCAAATAAAGGATCAACAGGAAATATGAAAAATTACAGTGGATTACTTGATATGGTAGGTAATTCCATTGCATAGCATTGAAATCTCAACATAAAAAGATTTGTCACATGTCCAAAGTATTTGTCACATTTCCAAGTTGGTACTAATGAACGCTTTTGTTCTACAACAAATGTCTTTTCGTTTCCATTTTGCTCTTCATATTTAATGATGAAACTATGCAATAAGTGACAGCCTCTGAAGGATTGCAGTTTAAACATTCCACTCTTCCCACCAAAACTCAGATTTAATCACCAGGGAGGGCCAAGTGATATAGCAACAGATGGGAAGACAGTACAGTATTGCTGATGAATTTACGGTGTGACAAAACTGAAGGTCACCAGAGTTTGGGGAATTTGTGGAAAAATTCTAAGGCTAAGTACACACTGACGGCGGCAAATTTGCTGCCATCAGATCAATCTGTCTGGATCGATTGAGCAGAAGTGAAGACCCGCTCAATCGATCTGGAAGTCGATTCAATTAAACCACCTCCTCAAAAGGCGTAGCGCTGCATCACCAGGACGCATTTCCTGTCAGCACAGCGCAGTGGAGATGGTGCACTAAAGGAAAGTTACAAAGTCGACGGGAATTATGCAAGCTACTCTGCATAGCTTGCATAACTCCCGTCGACTGCCGCTGAACTTCTGGGTAATTGTAGACTAGGCCTAAGTCCCTGAACCAATACCCATGTATTTCAGTTGGTGTCTTTGCATTAAATTCAATGGGATTTGGATCTATAGAAATTCAGGCATACACACAAACCAGTAGACTATCATTCCTGGACAGTGCTCTAATTTTCACAGGTGCTATCTTTCTAAAATGCAATTTATCAGTTTAGAAGAATCAGCTTAATGAACTAGTGATCAATGTTAGTGGAGAGTGTTTCACAAAGTGGCAGTGAGCTGCACTTCACTACCTCAGGTCTAATTTAGTATTGCCACACTGAAGCTTGTCTTTTTCAATAGAAAATGACTCTCATCTGACTGTGTATATATCATAAGATGGTGCCCTGCGTACAGATGAGCTCTGAGTCACAAAGTTTGGATTCAGAATCTGATCCAGAGCTAAACTTCTCCTTAGTCTGGGGGTACTCAGATTTGGTATTCTGAGATAATTTATTATAGGTTTAAACCACAAAATTCCAGCCCTTAACTGAAATTCCCCAAACTTTGAGGTGGTTCATTCCTGTTGTTCCAGCTTGGACCCATCTCTAATTCTAATACGTATGTTTAAGTTTGTTTGTCTCTCAAATTGCATCTTATCAATGAGGGAAGACCAGTAAGAAAAACATTTTCACAAAAGAAGTACTGAAATTCTGTATTACACAGAGAACTACCTAGGTTTGGAAGCAATCTCAGAGTGCTTATTTGCTGAACAGCTCTTTCTAAGGACACTGATGGTCCATTTAGTATCAGCAGTTGGTTTCTGTCCTAAGGGTGAGTAGTAACCTTGAGCTCTTGCATAAATTTGCAAATGCTTTCCATTCCAGGAAGTGAAGAAAGGAGTGAACCACATGAAAACCTAGAAAATGGCAAGAATTATAAATATGGTCCACTGAAACTAAGACAGAAAAATAAATGGAAAAAGTCAAGTGTTACAGATCTAACTTTTGGGACACTTTGCAATGCTTACCTAATTTCTATAAAACACTCAATAGTCTATTGCAATAGCTGTAAAAACCTACAGATTAAAATGGTCAATCTTCAGTGTGTGGACTGTCCTAGATACTGTAGTATTTTTGTAAGGATGGCATTCTGCGGAGGATAGACTTGGTGTACATAGAGAAAAGAGAGAAACTGGACTGATAGCACTGTATTAACTTCATTAACTTATTGACTAATGGTGACATGTTGACATCAGTCTCCAGGTACAGTGATCATTCTCCTCTTCTTTATGATGATAAATATTATATTATCCCAGGGATACAACCAGATTTACCTGCAAATGCATGGAGTTCATATTCAGGGTTACAGGTCATTATTAGAGCTGATCAGAATCTTTTTCTCTGCAGGGAGTTTCGCATTATAGGCCAAAAATCGAAATCCAAAAGGTTTTGCCTGAAATTTTTTATTTTGAAATGCTGCTGTGGTTCCTCATGGCAGTTGTAGTATGAGTGCTGTGTTCGCTGATTGATCATATCTACCACGATGCCTATGGTGTCTCCCTTTGGTGGGGGGAAGCAGTGCATCATGGTAGTCATATGGTTGCAGTGCAAAATGGGAGATTATCTCTGGCTGTTGACTCTAGTCCATAAATGAGAATGGGAGCATTAGAAACCTAAATGAAAATTCCCATGAAGCACTGCAGCAGCATTTCAGAATAAAAATAATTCAGTTTTCTGCCAAAATATTTTGGCAAACACTTTTCAATTTTTCAGTGAAAAATAAAGATTCTCCACAGAAAACTGACACTTTTTAATGAAAAATTTGTTTGTGTCAAAACCCCAATTTTCTGTTGAAAAACAGTTTCAATGGAAAAATTTCACCAGTCACCATATATCTAGGGAAGCATTTGCAAAAGCCATCTATGTTGACTTCATTCTCCTCTTATTGATGTCGGCAGGAACAAAATGAAGCCAGTGCTGAGCAGTTTTGAAATTCCCCTCCCTCAGATGTCAGAAGGTGGTATTTCAAACATCACATGTAAGTATGATCATGTAGCTGGTCGGCCTTTTGTCTATGTCATCTTGGTAGGACATCTTGTCTATGTCATCTAGGTGTTTTGTTCAAAAAAGTTGTAACTGAACAGATATGCTAAAGTGGAGATATTATTGGAACTGGATGCACACAATCGTATTAAATATGTTTTTTTTTATTTTGGTAATTGCCAGATACTGTATCAGCCACATTAAGGACCTTCTGTTATAAATATCAGGATAACAGACGTGTTGGAGATGGATGTATTGGGGAATATTAGTGGCTTCAAGACAGCCTCTGTTGCTATTGTAGAAGGTAACAATTTGCAAAGATATAAATAAATAAAATGGGGGTGGCAGCAATTTCTACAGGTTGTATTTTGCATTTCAAAATGAATTAAATCTGCTTGTACTAGTATGAATCTATATAATGGAATTAGAGAATTATGAATTGGCTGTTCTTGTTAAGGTCTAGTTCAATTTAATTAAAAAATGAATTCTAAAGCAATATGCATGTGTGCACATATGTGCACATGTATATATTCTGGTATTTCTTATATTTATATACATAAACACACACATACTAGTACCTAAAGCGCACACACTTATTTGTTATACAATTATACTTAAAGTTTTGCTTTAGTCACACAGCTTTATACATTATTTTAAACACATTTTGAACACATGTTAATAATATTCATGCTGTTGCTTTGAAAAAAAATCTTTGAGATGTGGTTAATGAAGAGAAACTACAGCATAAATTACATGTAAAATATGCAATCCACACCAACATATTTTTTTCTTGAACTACAGTTTTTTTACATTAAGCGTCTTTTAGCTTGTTTAAATTTATTCCCTATTATTTATAAAGAGCATCATCCGGCACCACTGCTTGAAACAACTAGGTATAGTAAACCAAGCAATCTTCTTAATTTAATAAGATCATTTGGTTAAAAATAGATTGTCTATCTCACATTAAAGAATGTAAATCCCAATAAAACTGCACACAAATGTTTCTCATTTTTTGAGGTTTGTTGTATACTATCAAACACTTATTTACTTTCTCTTAAGTCCAAACAGGAAAATAGCTTCAGCCAATTTATGATTTAAGATTGGTTGTTCCACAGGGCATTCTGGGGGTTGTAGTTTACCAAAAATATTTATCATTTAAGGGGAGGAAGATATCAACCTTCCCATAGCCCTCCCTGTTAAGTGCTTTGGCAAAATCAATACTACCAGTGTGACAACTGAACGCTCATTAATGGCCTTGTAGTCTAAAAAGCAACTCAAGCAATGATCTCAAGTGAAATGGCCTTTTTCAGGATGAATATAGAAAGAGAAATATAGGTTTATATCTACATCTGTGCCACCTCAATGTAGAAGGCCTCTCTCATATGAAATGCAAATTATACAACCAAACTATTAGGCAAACAGAATCAGAGAATCACAGAATCAGAGAAATGAAGGATTGGAAGGGACCTTTAGAAGTCAGCAAGTCCAGCCCTCTGCACTGTAGCAGGACCAAGTAAATCTAGACCATCCCTGACAGATGTTTGTTTTTAAAAGCTTCCAGCAAAATCTACAACCTCCCTTGGAAGCCTATTCCAGAACTTAAGTATCCTTACAGTCAGAAAGCTTTTCCTAATATCTAACCTAAATCTCCCTTGCTGCAGATTAAGCACATTACTTCTCTTCCTGCAATGGACATGCAGAACAATTGATCACCATCCTATTTATAACATATTAACATATTGGAATACTGCTGTCAGTTCCCCCTTCAGTCTTTTTTTCCCAAGACTAACCATGCCCAGCTTTATTAATCTTTTCTTATAGGTCAGGTTTTCTAAACGTTTTATCACTTTTGTTGCTCTTCCCTTGACTCTTTCCAATTTATCCACATCTTTCCTAAATTGTGGTGCCCAGATTTGGACACACTACTCCAGCTGGGACTGGACAGTACCAAATAGAGCAGGACATTACCTCCTGTGTCTTACATAGAATACTTCTGTTTATCCCAGAATCATATTAGTCTTTTTTACAGTTGCATCACATAGATGACTCACATTCACTTGTGGTCCACTATAACCCTTAGATCCTTTTCAGCAGTACTACCACCTAGACAGTTATTCCCCATTTTTTAGTTGTGCATTTGATTTATCCTTCCTAAGTGAAGGACTTTGCATTTATCTTTATTAAATTTCATCTTGTTGAATTCAGACTAGTTCTCCAATTTGTCAAGGTCATTTTGAATTTTAAACTTATCCTCCAAACTGCATGCAACCCTACCAGCTTTGTGCCATCTGCAAATTTTATAAGCATACTCTCTACTCCATTATGCAAGTCATTAATGAAAATACTGAATAGTACCAGACCTAGGACTGATCTTTGCAGGACCCCACTAGATACATCTTCCCAATTTGACAGCAAACCATTGATAACTACTTTATGAGTTTGGTCTTTTAAGCAGTAGTGCGCCCACCTTGTAATAATTTCATCTAGATCACATTTCCCTAGTTTGCTTATGAGAATATCATGTGGAACTGTGTCAAAAGCCTTACTAACATCCAGGTATATCTTATCTACGGCTTCCCCCCATCCACTAGTCAGTAACCCTATCAAAGAAGGAAATTATGTTGGTTTTGCATGATTTGTTATTGACAAATCTCTGGTGACTATTCTTTATAACCCTATTTTCCTCCAGGTGCTTACAAATTTATTGTTTAATAATTTGCTTCAATATCTTCCCAAGTATTGAAGTAAGGCCGACTGGTGTATAGTTCCCCAGTTCCTCCTTGTTCTCCATTTTTAAAGATAAGTATTATATTTTCCCTTCTCCAATCTTCTGGGACCCCTCCAGTCCCCCAGGAATTTTCAAAGATAATTGCTAATGGTTCTGAGTTGGTGCATGAAGATACTCTTCTCCTTCTTGGTGAGGCGCACGCCTTCTTCCTGGAACAGCATCTCATGGTCAAAGAAGCCAAAGACTTCCCATCAACACCGTCTGTGCAGCCAAGCATTCATCTCCAGGATGCTCATGTCCCTGCCCAGTCCCTTACCCTCAACCAGGATAGACAAGAACACAACTTGCATCCTTGACTCCTTTGTCCTAGTTCCCAGAGCCTTGTAGACACAGCAGATCTGCTCAGGGTCAGACCTGGCAGTATCATTGGTGATCACATAGATGAGCAGCAAAGGGTAGTGATCAGAGGGACAGATGAATATTGGCAACCTTTCCATAATGAAGATCAATGTCCTCATGCTACATTGTCACTTATTGGACAATGAAAAAACATTAAGATGTTACATTCCAGGATACCACCTTTCTATGAGCCAACACCATCTAAAACATGGACTGGCAGCATTCGTGAGACAAGAGCTCTGGAACATCTGTTTTTGTGGACTCAAACTCTTTAACATCAGATGCCATCACAATGAAAATCTGTGCGCTTACAATCACCAATGTTTATAAACCACCAAATGTCACCTGATCCTCACTGGTTTTACTGAATGATAGCCACCCTTCAATATGGGTTGGAGATTTTAATAACCATTATACAACCTGGGGTTATGACAATGATACCACAGGTGAACAACTTCCTGAATGGGCCTCAAACCAAGACAAGCACCTAATGTTCAATCCCAAGCAGCCAGAAACCTTCATTCTGCAAGATGGAGAAAAGACTATTCACTGAACTTATGCTTTGTGTCATGTGATCAGAACACATGACCCCTAGTGGTAGAATGAACTATCCTTGACAATTTTCTGCATAGCCAATATTCTGTCTTCATACCGATTGTTTTCCAAGTCCCCCTAATTACATTGCTACCAAAATCACATTGGAACTTTTAAAAGGTCAAATGGAATGGCTACACAGAAAACATAGAGAAAGTGTCCTCAAAGTGGCTGTGAAAATGAATACCCCCTGTGACTACAGGAAAACCTACACTCCCTGCTAGTTGCCTGATAGTGAGGCACTCCTAAAGGAGTCCAGGACAACTGCAACTGCACTTCTGGAATCACTGAACTCTGCTACAAAAGAGTGATGGGCAAAAGTAATGCAAAATCTAGATTTCACCCTCTCAAACAAGAAAGCCTGGAGGCATCTTCATAATCTTGCTAGTGTTAATCTTTCCAAAAGTAGAATGCCACATATCACGGCTGACACCATCACCACCAAAATGCTCCTGAATTCCAAGTTCCAAATAGAACGCCATCACAAAAAGAAAGTGATTGCTCCCCATTTGATTGTTGAGAAACATTGCCCCTATCAAAGCCATTCACTAGAAAAGAAATGGACAAGGGCATAACAGTTACCAAACTTGACAAGGCTGCAGACTCAGACAGCATCTTCCCAAAGTTTCCAAAAACCTAGATCATCATGGCTGCAACTGGCTGATGTGCTCCTTTACTAATGTGCATGCCTCTGGCCAAATGCCCAAAGTATGGCAACAGGCAATGGTCCCTGCCATCCTAAAACCAATGAAAACAGCCAATGATCTGAAAAATTTCCAGTCAATATCATTACTACGAGTAACGTGAAAGCTCTTGAAAAGGATGCTACTCCAGAGACTTATCCCCTCTTTGAGAACTACTTCTCTAAAGAGCAATCTGGGTTCAGACTGAGACGAAGCACCTGTGATCAGGTAATTGAACTAATGACCCACAATGTAGGCTCAAAACAGTAGCGGAGCTATGATAGTTTGCACCAGCTGAGGCCTGCTCCAGTGGGAATATTTTGGAGTCAAGTGCCACTCAACATGAGGATCATAATCAGGCCGTAAGTGGATCAGTTATAACATTGCTGAAAGGAGATAAGATATTGCTTGGTGTCAGTAATATAAACTCTGATTTTTCATGGTTATTTCAAACAACCTTGAACTATAACTTGTCACAAAGGAACTTGGAAACCGTGGTGAAGTTATTTGTTTTGTTATTTGTTTGTTTATTTTGCAAAATATGATTTAATACTGTGATCTTTTTTTCTACAGCAATACAGAAAACTGAAATTTGTAGTTTGTCTGCTTCCATGGGAATACTCAGGACTGAGGTGGGGGAATGTCCAACAGGATCCCCTCACTGAACTTTCCCATTTAAGTGAGCAGTAGTTCTGCCCACAGATCTTGCACATAGATCTCTTGTGGTTCAGCACATAATAGCTCTGAGGACCCCTGCCCTTACCATCTAGATACTTATATTAGAGAGACAAGCTGGGTGAGATAATAGCTTTTATTGAACCAACTTGTGTTGGTGAAAGAGACAAGCTTTCGAGCTTACACAGAACTCCTCTTCACGCAGAGCTCTGGATAAGCTCCAAAGCTTGTCTCTTTCAGCAATAGAAGTTGGCCTAATAAAAGCTATTACCTCACCCACCTTGTCTTGTTAATATTCTGGGACCGACACAGCTACGACAACACTGCAAAAACAGTGGTAGATATTTATATGGCTGTCATCACCTTGGTTTCCAAGCATCTTCCTTTTTCACACATGCAAAACTATTTTATAGAATCATAGAAGATTAAGGTTGAAAGGGATCTCAGATGTAGGCTTTTATCCCTTTATCAGGCCTTGGCTCATTGTCTCTGCAGGTGTCCCACAATATCAGAAATGCCTATGAAAACAGCTGTTAGAAATGCAGGGTTTCCCCATCATCATTTTTCTCTGGTGCAGTTTTTGTTTCCCTCAAAGATTACAGAGGGGCAGAATGTGAAGGACACAGTCACAAAACTCCCTACCCAGCCTTCAGAATTACTTCTGGATATTCTCATATAAATAGCCCGATGCAGAAAATAGCCTATTCCCTGAATTATTTGTACAAAATAATTCTGGTTTAACACAAAAAATTATCTAATACACATAGACATACAACATAAAACCAGTAGGTCTTAAGACCTAGGCTCCTGCTTTTCAAAAATGTTAGACAAAGTACTACTGTAAGTTGGATTCACTGTTGCAGCTTAACCTGTTACGCATAAATTCCTATCTTTTACTATGGCTTGTCCTGCTACAGATTACATTTTAAATTATCACGTCATCTAATATACAGCCCTAAAACAAGTCCACACATTAAATTGCATATTTAAAACCATCTTAATCTGAAGTAATTTAAACATATAATAGGATAATTATTATTTCCTTAGATTGTATCCTAATTAGGTATTTTCAAGAATCCTTTTCAGTTCCATATTTAACAAATATAGAAATTGTTTTGCTACAAATTTAATGATCTTCGTCTTCATAAACATCAAAAAACAAGATTGTTAAGGATGTGAGGATGGCTACAAAAGCATAAGGAAGTCCAATTTTGTGTTTATCCAGTTTGTACCCAGAACCATTTGTCTGACTTCTACTAATTCTCCAACTTTGGGGATTTACATAACATTTGAAACAGATCCCAACCTGGAACCTATAAAACCAATACCCAACCAACAAGGTTTTCTTAAAACCAAGACCTAAAACACACCAGATCTCTATTTAAAAAGACACTCAGGCCTCTTAGAAGGAACATTTTTGCTGAAATGAAGAGATCTCCCTTAATTTCCTCTCTTTTTTCTCTGATGTTACTGCACTGTGGGGTTTTGCCTGCTCTCATCCGCTAATCCCTCCATCTGCACCAGTGACCTCATCCCCTCTCTTAACTCCTTCCTCACCTTTCTCCTTGAGTTCCTCTCATAGATTTATAGCATGTGAGTCCCACAGATACTGTGGGAGCCTCCTTTTCTTGCTTTACACACAGTGTTGCCCCTCTTTGCTTATCTTTTAGTGTTTTTTATTGCATCACCTTTGTTCCTTTGGTGATATCAGCCTTGAATGTACATTAATTCACCACTTCCATATATATCTTCTTGATGGCTTCTAGACTTCTTTCCCCATCTCTTCTCAAGCTCCACTTCTTCTGTGAAGCCTACAAGAAATTAGCTGACTAAATTATGACTAGTATGTAGGGTATTTGAGTTAACTGATGTTCTTCAGACGCTGGGAATGGGCTATGGGATCTATCACTTGATGGTTACTTGTTCTGTTCATTCCTCGAAAGTACCTGGCATTGGCTGCTGTTGGAAGACAGGATACTGGGCTGGATGGATCATTGGTCTGACCCAGAATGGCTGTTCTTATGTTCTTATTTATTGAAATGTATTAATTTAAAATGTTTTAGAGCTTTCAGGTGTCACAGACTGTTAGCCCGTGGAACTACATGATCTGTGCATATCATTACCCTCCTCCTTTTTCATCCTGTTGATTGTTGCTCACTTCTTGCATCTTTTTTTCTAATTAGATTGTAATTCTTTGTATTGGGAACCTGGCCTTCCTGCATGTTTGTACAATACATAGCACAAGGAGGTCCTGACCTTAATTGTGTCCTTGAAGGATTCTGTAGTCCAAACAATAACGATAATTATAAAGTGACACACTTCTTGGGGTGCGACTATAGTCTGTTCAACTCTGGAAGTTGCAGGTTAGTTATGGAGGACTGATCTCTGTATGTATATGTTTTCTATTCTGAGAAAGCACGTAGTATTTTGGATACCAAAAAAAAACCCCACCCTCGAGCTGAAAATGAAAGATTTTAAGGGCATGTCTATACTACAAACTTAAGCTGACCTATGTTCGGTCGATTTACAGCCACCACAGCAATTACTGTAGAGGTTCATGTCCACACTACCCTCCTACTGTCAGTTGTACGTGTCCTCAGCAGGAGCGCTTCTATCAACTTAAGAGGGACAGTGTGGGGGGCTGAGAGCCCGGGGTTTCAGTTCTGCATGCAGCTTGCCCTGGGAGCCTGGCTGCCCCTGGGCTCTCGGCTCCCTGCAGGGAGCACGGGTGTTGTCCGGGCTCCCTGCTCCTGCTGTCATTCTTGTCCATTTCATGTCTCCATGCAGCCAGCTGTGAAATTGACAAGAATGACAGCCAACAAAAGATGTAAGTAGCTGGCAATGTCTGCATAGACACTATGTTGCCCTGTCTTCCCCAACATAAGCCCTACACCTCTCGTGGATATGGAGTTATTATGTCAGTGTAGTAGGGCACTTAAGTTGGCGGGACCAAGGCTGTAATGTGTACACTGATACAGTTAGGTCAACATAAGCTGCCTTATATCGATCTACCTCTGAAGTGTAGACCAAGCCTAACACACATCAGAGAGAAAACAGTGAAATTTGACTTTTTCTAATTGCTCACCTTCTTTAATGCTACTCTCCTTGTGTTGTTGTCAATGTGCTGTTGCTCTTAGCCATGCTTAGTTTTGTGTATGGGTGTGTTCTTCCTCCTTTGTACTAACACTTTTCAAAGGGCCTGGTTGTGTCTTAAGAGACACTATATACTGGGTATGTCTACACTGTGGACTGAAGTTGATTTATTTTAAATCGACTTTTACCCGCCGAATATTAGAAGTTGCAGATCGTGATCACAACATGCTCATTGCATCAGGGTATTGTGTCCCCAATGGCTGCACTTGGGTTGACAATCAAAGCCGTGCACCGTGGGTTGCTATCCCATAGTGCAACTAAACGCAGAGGCTTTTGGGAAGGTTGTCGTCCTCCTCTGATACAACATTCTCCCTCCCCATCCCTTCTTGTCCCAAACAAATGGACAAACGCTTTTTCACGCCATTTTTCTAAACCCTTCAGTCTGTGCTGCGCATAAGTCATTGCTGGAGAGGCATGGAGCCCGTTCAGCTCTGCACTATCATCGTGAGCATCACAAACACCTCTTGACTTATCCTGCAGTACTTTCATGGCCGAGCCAGGAACTGCAGCATGGAAAATTGTGGTGTTACTGAGGCCACTCTGCTACAAGCCATAGAGCAAAACAATTCCCGTTTGCTGCAGGTTGTCATGTAATATCTTCAGTCAGTGGAGTGCCGGTTCTGGTCCCGGGAAACAAGCAGTGACTGGTGGGACCGCATCATTATGAAGGTATGGGATGATGATCAGTGACTGCAGAACTTTCGTATGTGAAAGGCCACTTTCCTTGAACTTTGCACAGAGCTGTCCCAAGCCCTGAAGTACATGAATGCTCACTTGAGACCTTCTCTGACAGTGGAGAAACAAGTGGCCATTGCTCTGTGGAAGCTAGCAACCCCAGACTGCTACCGGTCAGTTGGGAATCAATTCGGAGCTGGTAAATCCACCATGGGAGCGACTGTGATGGAAGTGTGCTGGGCCATTAATAAACTTCTGCTAAGAAGGGTAGTGACTTTGGGAAACATGCAGGATATAGTGGACAGGTTTGCTACAATGGGGTTCCCAAAATGTGGGGGTTGATAGATGGCATACATATCCCTGTCTTAGCACCAGACCATGTTGCCACAGAGTACATGAACTGGAAGGGATTCTTCTCAATAGTGTTGCAGGCCCTTGTGGATCACAGGGGACATTTCACCAACATCAATGTGGGGCGGTCTGGAAAGCTGCATGATGCACGCATCTTTAGGAACTCAGATCTGTTCAAAAAGATGCAGGTGGGTACTTTCTTCCCTGACCAAAAAATAAATATTGGCCATGTTGAAATGTCAATAGTGATCCTGGGGGATCTTGCCTACCCTTTGTTCCCCTGGCTTATGAAGCAATACACCAGGCACCTGGACAGCGAGAAGGAGCGTCTCAATAATAGGCTCAGCAAGAGCAGCATGGTGGTGGAATGTGCATTTGGCTGCTTAAAGGCAAGATGGCACAGCTTGCTCACTAGGTTACATCTCAGTGAATGCAACATCCCAACTGTTATCTTTGCCTGTTGTATGCTGTGTAATGTTTGTGAAACAAAGGGGGAAAAATTCCCCCAGGGTTGGGTCATGGAGGCAGATAGGCTAGCCACTAATTTTGAGCAGCCCTATTCCAGTGCTATGCTAAGAGGCAACTGTGGAGCGCCTGTGCATCAGGGAGGCAATGAAAACCCATTTTTGGAATGAACTGCAGTAATGTATGTCTCTTTCCATGCTGAGTATTCCATTCCAATCCCGAACCTCGCATCATCAGCCCCCTCCCCTTCTTTCCCCATCGGCAATCCCCAAGCTCTCCATGAATAAAGAGAAACTCCTTTTTCCCCAAAAATAAGAAGCTGGACTGGGGATATGACCACAGAAATGTGATTTTCTATAAACACTCACCAGATGTGCCTGCCCCGACATCTCAGTCTGTAATGCCATCCTGTTCCTGGCTGTGCTGCTCTCGGGTAACGAATAGGTCCTGGCTCTCTGGGAGAATGGATGCCCCATTCTCCTGCACCCTTTTCTCCTCATCCTCATCCTCCTCATCCACAGAGTACTCATCATTCATCCTGGACTGGGATTCTTTGGAAGTATCAATGCTGCGCATTGGCACAGTTGTGGAGTCACCGCTGAGAATCACATGCAGCTCCTCATAAAAGCGGCTCGTCTTCGGTGACAAACCAGAATGACTGTCTGCCTCCCTAGTTTTCTGATATGCCTGCCTCAGATCTTTGATTTTATTGCAGCACTGCTGCATGTCCCTGTTGTGGCCCTTCTCCACCATACCATGCAATATCTTCTCGTAGATATCTAAATTTCTTTTGCTGGCTTGAAGCTGAGCCAGAACAGACTTTTTGCCCCACAGGCTGATGAGATCGAATACCTCAGGTCGACTTTATGCTGGAGCGCGTTTGGGGCATGCAGTTGCCTTGAGCAGTTCAGCTAAAAAGCTCTCTCCACGCTGACCAAACAGGAAATGGGAATTCAAAATTTCCCAGGGCTTGAAGAGAGGAGCTATTCCTGTTTATATGGCCATAGTGCAGCAGAGTGCGAATGTTCAGAGTGGTCACTACAGAGCATTATGGGATACCTCCCAGAGTCCAATGAAGTCAATTTACATTGTGCTCTGCCTACACTGATGCTTATTTGACCCATAGAATTCGACTTCAGTGCTACGCCACTCGCAGAGGTGGTTTTATTAAGTCAAATTTTACTGCGATTTAGGTCGGTGGAACTGACATGCCAGTGAAGACGCATACTTTAGGTGGTCGATGTAACGCGGCTTACGTCAGTGTAAACCAGGCCACTATCAAGTACCTGGGGATTTCCTGGTTTTGTAAATTAAGCAAGGGTTGCTTCAGTCATCTTCCTTGATTGATTTACCATTCCAGCATCTGTTTTGTGTGTATCTCAGGACATGATTTCCCATATCAGCCTAAATTCATTTGAAATATTTAAGGATTTTTCAGACTCACTTCAAATAAAACTCTCCACTAGTTCTGTTTGATAGTGTGCACAGCCCTCCTTGAATGGAATTTGAGGACTCCTTCCAGTTACAGTGCATATATATATATATATATATATATATATATATATTTGACTGCTGTGTAGTAATAAACTTAGCCACATGCCAGAAGTACACACATTCTAACAATCCAGCTTCACAGAAACAATCTCAGCCCCTGAAACACATTACAGAAAAGATCACCAATTGGAAAAGGAAGGAAGCCAAATAATGCTATTTTGAAACTTTACAATGGCACCTTTTGTAATAAAGAGGTTTTTAAGTGATGCACAATGTTCCTTTTCTATATGGTACTGGAGATGTGAATTATATTCTGTTATTCACTATAGTGTCTGATACCAAAGCATGGAAATTGGAGTTATATCTAGGATCCATATTGAGGGTTACTAACAATGATTCCTGTTGCATTTCTATCTTAAATAAAAGACTAGGCAGGCAAGGTTTTTAGGTGTGGATTTTTAGACTGATCTGAAACATCACTTCATGTCATCCACCCCTTATTAGCTCAGTGAGCTATTATAGGGTGTTTATGAGATGCTGAATGGTGTCTTAATTTGGATTTCATCCCCTTTTAATATCTCATAATGGTTACACCCCTCCTTACTCCACCAACAACCTTAGAGATCATCACTTGGCTGATTTAGTTTCTTGTTTATTGATAAGTTTGCTATAGTCTATTGTGTATTTATATTATTAATTTCCTTAAATCTCTGTGTTTAGCTTCAAGAGCCTCTACACCATCATGGGATACCCTTCTTTCCAACACATGTCAGGGCCCAAGCATTTCTTAGCCTTTGCTATCTCCTTAGGGAAGAGGCCTAATTGTCAGGTACCTCAAACACACACACACCCTGTCCATCTACATCTACATATTTCTTCTGGGGATATACGGCTAAGCCATTGCCCATCACAGTCTCTGAGGACATGTCTACACTGCACCTGGGAGGAAGCCTCTCAGCCCGGGTCCACAGATTCATTCCAGCAGGGGCCACACTAATGCTCAATAGTGGCCACATAAATGTTGCGACTTGGGCTCTGAAGCCTACATTGTTGGGGATGGGTTTTGAGAGCCTGTGCCCTAGCTCAAGATGCAGCAAAATACAGTTATTTTTAAAGCACTAGCACTAAATTAATAAATTAATGTATATGTATATATAAAAACATATATATTTGATTATCTACCTCTCCCTTCATATGCTGCTCATCTTGTTAGGCTTGTTATGCTTTAGAACATGAACCAGTCAGTCTCTATCACAACAGACTCTGACCTTGATTGGTTTGATGCTCTGGCACAAATTTGAAATAATACTTATAACAATTTCATTTTTAATTCTTATTTGAATTCTTATTTGGTGACTAGAGTTAATAAACAAAATCTTAGAATTTCACAACTGGCTAGGCCGACTTGTCAACCAATCAGATTGGTTCTTAATAGCCAGTATTTCTACTAACACCCCAATCAATGAGTTCTCATTGCTATGAATTATCATTAATCTAAATCTACCCAAAAAAGTGACTGTACCTATTATGTATGTCTGCATCATAGATGCTCTATTTTTTTTCAGGATGCTAAAAGGCCTTAGATTGCTATAAGGACCAACTGGTTACAACTGTAAATAAACAAAAACAGAAACCCTAATTCTTCTTCATTTGGAGTTGGACAAATCAGCATCTGAAATATACCTCCAATTATCACCTTTTGTGTATATGAGAGACTCAAACCATAATTTTATTAAGAATGAATGCCATAAAAATCACTTTGTCTTACAGTTTACATAGCAACTTTTAGCTTGTATAAAGTGGTGTATATATTAAACATCCCAAACTGGTCTTTGTATTGCAAAGCCTAGCTTAACTGCAGCAGTGTCACAGGCACCATTAACATGTATGAGAACAACAGTATGAAACACTCATGTTTGATTCCCCCTTGAAACTTATTAACTCTTTGGTATTGAAAAATTGACTTTTTTATGTAGCTGCATATTGCAAGATGTTTTTGCTCTAGACCTTCTAAGCCATCTGGACCCACCTCCAAAGTGTTACAGTTACAGCTCATCCTATTGGTTGAAGGCTATTGTATTTACATAGTCCCTGTATTCATCAAGGGGAACTCCCTTGCTTTATTTATTTACTTGCAGTCAGAACCAATTCATGAAAGTCTCCCGTTAACCAACCTTCTGGGACAGGACTGTGTTCCTGAAAACTTAAGCCCAATATACCGCAATGAGATTGTGAATCAAACAGGGAAAGGAAATTGGAATGAGGAACTGAGATATTTTACTCCTATGAATTAGTACATAAATACAGATTTATAGGCTGCATATGTTTTGTTTTTAATGATAGCTGTAACTAAGGACACCTGTAAATCAGGGACAAAGGGGAAGAATGAAAAAAGAAATGGAGGAAAAGTGTAACAATACACTGCATTTCAGAACTGATTTGGAGTCTCCTAGGTGAGACTTTAAAAGTTGTTTTTCTTTTTCTGGAAAAACAATATCATTTAGCTTGTGTGCTTTAGCATAAATGAAAGGTAACAATTTTTAAAAGATTATTTCTGTGTTTACAATGGAAATTTGAGGTCAGTGTAGAATTTGTGGGATCAGTTAGCTTATAAATAATGATCCTTTATGCTGGCAATGGGAAATCCCTGTTCCCACAGCTAGTTCACTACAGCAATTAATATCAATACATTCTGAAGAAAGCAAATCTCCATTCACTTTTGTCTGCATTAGTTAATATGAGAAAAATCCCATCCCTCTCCGGGAGTATTTAACCTTCTCATAGGAAGACACACTAGTGAAAGGTAAATTAAGTATGTTGTTTGACATATATTTCCTGTGCCACATGTCAGACACTTTTTGTTACAAGATGATAAAGATGTTTCTCTGGAAATCTTCACTGTGATTATTTTGTTTCATGCATCCTTCTGTGCCAAACCTATCTTGTCACTGGACCTCGACATTTTTTCTTGTGTTCTAGGGTAGTTCCTGCTCAGCTGAATTTCATTACAAGATGACTTTACCTCCAAAACTCACAGATAATGTTTCTTACGTGCACGGAGCGCTGAAATGTGCTATGCAGAAAACTCCTAATTTACTTGGCACTGTGTTTAATCTTAGGGCAAGTGTTTCTTGTCTGACAGGGCATATTTTTGTAGCACACATAAAATTGTCTACTAAATTAAAAGGAAGGCCTGTCCAGGGAACGGGTGTGGTTTAATTGACCTCATCTTATAGCAATGAATTTGTACATTCAGGCTTTGTAGATCAAATTTTTTGATAAAATAATGTCATAAAACAGCCCTGAACTTTCGTTGCATTTGGCTACGTTATCTAAGATTTAACACACTAGCAGTAAAAAGATTTTATCTCATAGCAGCCATGGAGTGTGGTAATAAGGTAAAGGTTGAAATGCATTGTTGGCATAAGAAATCCAGTGCTTACACTGGATTTATAGCACACCCAGTTTAGTAAGAATTGGCAGTGTTGAACTCTTTCTGACAGTGTTGTGATAATATACTGCAAAAGACAGAGTTGCCAAGTCTCACACCTGAAAAATAAGACACACTTCATTTGGCGATGGAGAATTTTAAGTCCAACTTTAATGGTACCACAATACAATTGTTCCTCTCTTAGGATCTGCAAGTGTACAGGGTTGAAGTATAAAACTTGTGTCTCCAGGATACGTTTATTAACCCTTTAAGTGTTGATATATACTATACATTTGGAAAGATAGCCAGAAAAATTTACTGAGGAACAGTTTGGAGGAATGTAATGTCTGATGGGTAATCCTCTGGGTGTGAATCAAAAGAAGCATTTCAAAGTTTAAATTTTAAAAGGTAAATAAAACAATATATGATGTCCTTTTTGCATTGGTTTAAATTTCAGGTCAACATTTCATGCTATGAGCTTTCCAACAGCACTGCAGTAAGTGCTCTGTTAGGGATAAACAAACCTTAAGGAGCTGGAGGTTGTATGAACTTCCCAGTCTACTTACTTATCAAGTTCATATTGCTAATTTGTGAAATTTCTTTTACATCTAAAGCACATATTCCTCACCCATACCCCACCCAGAATGATTAACAGAAAAACATACTTTTTATAGTGAGCTTGGCCAGTGTAGTAGGAATAGAAGAATAAAATCTAGACAGCAACTAGTGAGTTATGTGTGTATAAATATATGCTAAATTGGGTGTATTATACATATATACAGAGACATGTACACACTTTTTTCATTCGACCTTTTTCTCTCTGCTTCTCTGGTGTATTTTTCAAAGACTCTTAATTTGATTTTTATTTTGCTCACACTCACCCTGTTTTTTTTATTTTTCCCCCTCCTTTTTCATATTTTATGCTCCTTTATTTTCAATTTCTCCTATGGAGAATATAATAACAGATACATTCAAGTTCAAGCCTCACATTTGGTTTATTATTATGGCTGTCACAATTTTAACTTTAAAAAAAAATACATTTATAAAGGCAATAGAAATAATTTTGACAAGGCTTCAGTAAGAGTTAAACAAATAAACTAAACTGTAGCAAGGTGTTTTTTGGGGGCCTTGCAGCATGGTGGGTATATCATGTGAAGACTATAAGCAGAGCAGGTCAGGAATTTTCTGCTAAAATTTTTTTTCATCTGAAAATGTGACTTCTGCAGAACTGAAATTTTCCACTGAAATGTGCTATTCTTGAATTTTTTAATTTGTATCTAAACAAAATGTTTTGTTTCAAGTCAGGTTATCCTGAGTTGAAATATTTAGTTTGTCAAACCAAATCGAAACATTTAATTTTAGGTCTGTTCATCGTTAGTCTATGTTCACCTAAGCAGCCACGGTGCCTCATGCCCCTGTTCTGCCCCATGGTCTGGTCTCCCTGACTGAATTACATCTCCCATGATGCAATGTGGTCCACCCTCTGGGTAAACCACTGTGGTTTATCTGGGGATTGCCATCACTGCAGGACATAAAGGTCAATATAGTTCTGCTGGGGAGGTTGACCCACAAGGGAAAATTGGGTCATGAGGCTCTAGAACTACAACTTCTATTAGGCACTGAAACAGCTTAAGTGGAAAATGTTTAATGTTTAACCAACCCAAAACACAACATTTTAACATTTCCAAATTGAAATTTTTCAGACCCTTTTGTTGTATGAAAAATGTTGATATTTCAATTTTTATCCCAATTTGTAATGACAACAAATGTTGAAATATTGGAATTTTCCATGGGACAGAAATTCCAGTTTTGTTTAGGCTCTAATTATAAATACATCTGTTGGGCCAAATTATACACTGGTATAAATCAATATGTATAAAAAGTAAGGCTATTACTCAGCAATTTAAATTTGGTTCCATTGTTTTCCATATTTTCCACTCTATATGAATTATTTTTTAAACTGATATTTACACAAACACGTTTACTTACCTTCCTCTGTAGAAATGAATTCACAAGACAAGTGAAAAATGTTCTTAACTTAATCTATTTTAAATGGATATTCGCTTCAGTAAACAGGTGAGCACTAACTCATTTTCTATACATTTAACAGATGAGGTTTGTTTTAACCTATTGTGTATTGGCATTTTCTAGACTACCAGGCAAGTGAAGATTTAGAATTATATTTCTCGCATACTCTCCTGGCTGTTTGCTTAGCTATGTAATATAGTCCTATATAATACTGCACTAATTTTCAAGGGCACAAATTGGCAGTTAGGTACCTAAATCTTGTAGACTTTCAATAAGAGAGAGATGCCTACCTGTCCTTTCTATTTTTGAAAATCTTCCCCCATACAGATAAGTAAACTTAGTCCATAGTCATGCAGAAACTGGAACCTGCACATGTAGTGATGGACAAGTAATTTTTGTTAGAATTTTATAATTTCACCCATCAGAAATTGTGGCATAGAGGCTACGGGCAAAGAAAAAGCACACACTGCTGGTACTGTAGAATTGTTCCTTTGTGTGGCTGATGGCAGCAGCAGCATTTTCAAAAACACCTCATGAAATAGGACACAGTAGAATTACAGACCCCAGTATAGATCAACAAAGCTGGGACACAGGACCTTTTAATTTGATACTCCTGGCCACTCTAGGCCAGAACAAGAAAATTTCACTTCCTGTCCCTATAGGTGTCCTGATTCCCTGAGAACTTGAGGCAGTCTCTACTTATTCTATATAAAATGGCTGATCTAATGATGAGTCAATGTCAGGCAAGTGGTGTGGCCTTGGCTGCAGTTCCCACTTGCCCCCATGATGCCACTTTGGATTTTCCTTTGTGGGTGCATTAACCAGGACATGCCCCAACTTACCTTGTGTGTCAAGAGCAAATTTTGGTACATGCAACTCACTTGAGCCCCAGTTATACTAACCTGGTTGTGCAGATGAAAAACAAAACACTTTTTAATTCCTGTTTAAAGTGACTGCTATTGTCCAGTTTAGTACATTAAAAGTTTTGAAAAATCTGTGTGCGTATGTGTGGTGTGTATAAAACCATGTTATATACAAGGTTGCTAATGGCTTGCACTTGCAAAGCGGCCGCCTGAGACACTCAAAGCGCTTCACAAACATTAAGGAATTAAGCTTCACAACAGCTCTGTGTGGTTGGTACAACTTGATATCCCCATTTTACAAATGCAGAAACCAGATGACTGAGTGACTGGTTCAGTGACTTGCCTAAGGTTCCATAGGAAACTCTGGCAGAGCTCAGAAAAGAACCCAGAGATTCTCAATCCTTTGCTATGGCCATGCTTCAAAACAAGATGTTCTGCATGGGGATGTAATTTATTTTCTATACTACTGGAAAACAGAACACATGCTAGGTATGTGAAAATCAGAGAATTCTCTTGGCTGAAATGAAGTCAGCAACAATACAGTGTGTACTATTTCCCCATGTTCTCAAAAGTACTGTTGAAAACTAAGAAGACTATCTGGCTGATGTGATTATTTCACTCTTGAACAGAAACAAACAACTTTGCAAAATGTCCAGTACTCAAGGTCTGTAGGGTACTGAACAGGAAGTGTTTGCACCTACTCACCTATACTTTAACTTTATAGGTAAAGCAATTCTTACCTACTGCTGGTTAGAAACAGAATGAATGAATTCACAAAAATTCAGGTAGCTGCAAACTTTGGCTGTCTGCTAATTCATGAACACTTACCCCTACGGATACTTCCTGTTCTCTGAATCTTGGCAGCTGGAAAAGTCATTATCAGAATGGATAGGTTCACATCTGTCAGCTGGGAAAGCAATTACCTAAATTGATAGCAGTTGTTTTAGTGTCAAATGGGTAAGTATGTCTCTTTAAATTTCTCAGAAAGTTGTTATTTAATTATTTAGTCAGTTTATGATGTTATGATGTAAACATGACAAAACTAAACAATGACAAAATGTCAACTTCCTGATATAAATTGAAATAGGTAAACACTATGCATGCTGTGGTCCTTTAAAAATCAGAAATGAAATTATTTGGGAGAAAGGATCCTTTTATTATAACACTTATCACTAAAAATTGAAACAAAATACATTCATTATCAGAATACTTTGTAAATAACGTGCTTCTGGAAGCAGTTTTTTATTTCCTTTTGTTTTCCTTTGTCTCTCTTCCTTTCCCCTCACTCATCACACCCCACTGTCTGTTGTCATTTCTTGTCCTGTTCCCAGGATCAGAGTTCACCATTTGTGATGTAAGCACAATTCTAGGAAATCTCTCTCTCATTCCTGATGAACCCCAAGCTGTCCCATTAAAGTTGAGAGGCATTTTGGGTGTTCAAGGAATACAGAGTGGGCCCCAGGTGATACCTGGTTATTAAAAAAATAAATTTAGCCAAAAAATTTCCCAGTGAAAAAAAAAAAAAGCCTGCTCCTCCCCCCCCCCCCCCCCCATTTTTTTCTTTTGCAAGTTTTCTCTTTCTTTCTTTCTTTCTTTCTTTGAGAACTGCCTTTCATTTCTTTGAAAAATAGTGATGATTAATGTTTTGCACAATCATGAAAACTTGTTGTTCCACCCTCTTTTAGACACCTGAATAAGTAGCCTAATTTTCACATATGATGAGTTCAAGAGTTTCATTGATTTCAGTCGGAGCTCTGGGTGCTTTGCCCTTCTGAAAATAAGGTCACTAATTTGGATGCCAGATATGTTTGAAAAGCATAATTGTTTTATTATTTTGAAAAAATAGGCTCAAAGGTACTCTGAAAGATCTAGTCCAGGGTGCCCAGCCTACAGTCTGGCCCAGCCCACCAGAGCATTTCATAGGTCCCACAACTTGTTTCAACACAATATACCAATGGCTGATTCATTAGCATTTTGTCGCCATGTTTACCTCATTTTAGTTTACACGTGTGTAAATAGACAATACTGTACATAGAACCAACTTATCTAAATACATACAAAACAAGTTGAACTTAAAATTTTAATCATTTCAGGTGATTTAAATCTTATTAAAATATATAAAATCTGTTTGGCCCACACAAGGTTGTGCTTAGGTTTATGTGGCCCTCCTGGGTAATAGGTTTGGGCATCACTGTCCATCCTCCCACTCTGAGACTAGAACAAATATGCCTATGCCATCCCTGACAGGTATTTGGCTAACTGTTCTTAAAAACCTCCAGTGATAGCGATTTCTACAACCTCCCTCGGAAACCTATGCTTTAAGAGGACACATTATTGCTGTGTTAATCTGGGACATGGCTAAAACGGCTGTTTTTAATATATGCATTTGTTTTTAGATACATTTAAAATGCTTTCACACTAACATGAACCTCACTTTTATTCAGGTTTGAATAAGGTGAGGGAAAGAATTGAGTCTTCTTGGGCTCTGCAGGTGAGAGCTTAGGAGGTAAAGGGGTCAGTTGCTCCTGCTAGCCTTCTGGCATTGGCCTGGGAAATCCATTCTCAGGAAATAACCAGCCCAATACTGCAGATTCAAGCCTTTCAAATAGTGAAAATGATGTTTGTGGTGAATAATCTGATTTTGGGGCACAATGTTTGTCTGAACCAAAGCACCAGACCTTTTGAGCTTTGTCATCCCTTGGCATTGTATCACATACTGTTACCTGATGTAACATGTCATAACACTGATGCACCAACCATTTATTATTTTTAGAAGTATTATACAGTGGTGCCTCTAGCTACTGTAACTTCAAATTTATCTTGTGATATATCACAAGCTATTATATCATGAGCCCCTGTATTTTATTAAACAAGAGACATCTCATTAAATCTTCTGATGTAGCCAATTTGTAACTCAGAAATTAACTCATGTCACCTCTGTAAAGAGTTGAGAAAATATTCCAGTACCACCTGCTTTCTGGTAGGCTAACTCTTGTGTTCATTTTATTACGATAGAATTTTGTCTAGGGCTCAGACTTGCATCCAGTAGACTTCTTCTGCTTTCAAGTCTGGGTCAAATTTTACATCCAGGGTTTTGGCGTCTTCTTCTTCTCCTTTAATACGCCAGACTATCAGTGTTCTTTTCTAAATATATTGTTTCCGCTAGGACTGTACAAAAGTTTTCCCAGTGTTGGCAAAAAAAACCTGGAAAATTGTTTCCATAGCTTTATGTACATTCTGTGGATTTGCCTTGAATGTGAAAGGCAGTTTAGGTGAAACTGAAAGGCAGTTTTGTACAGTGAAAAATTTAACTTTCCTGTGAGGCAGAAACGGGCTCAACTGAGGTATCTTCCTCTCCACCTGCATAATATTCTGTGACTTCCAGGAGAGTTTCTGGAGGCTTCAGAAACTATATAGTGTGTGGAACAGCTGCACTAGCCAAATGCATTTGCTAGCATCCGTTCCTCATATAAAAAACTCTGTTCACACATGGAAGGGCTTGATGCAATTTCCATTATTGCAGTCAATTGCAAGGCTCCCATTGCCTTAAATAAAAGAAGAATTGGACCCAAATGGAGTGACTGTATAAGCAAATTCTCATTTGCCACTGCAATTATTCAGGCTGCAAACACAAATTCTGTGTTTAATAAAAGCAATGGTTGCACAATCCCACCCGCAGAAAAGGTGTACCCACTGGAACACACAGCAAGCAGGGGTTGAAAGTTAGGTTTGGATCCCAGAGTTTATTTTGCACAGGTGGTTGGTTCCCTGTACCACTGCAGAGCCCCACTGACTTCAGTGTGACTCTGTGTGGGCACAGGGGTCTGTCCATTGTGTGATTGGGGCTTTTTCCTCCCTTATCCCATAATGTAAGACTAATTTCCCAGTTAGGTGACTTGCCTTAAATATATTCGAAAGGGAAAAACTTTCACTTGTTTGTGAAATGAAAATGTGGAGATGCCCATCCTTGGTCAAAATAGGCATGTTCATCTGATTCTTTCGCAATGCTGAGTGTGGGAATGCACCTTCAAAGCTACTAATCAAAGGGTCACTATAATGAACAATAGAAATGCAATGGGCTAGAAAATGAGGTTATCTTATCCATTCTCTCCTGTTGCAGATTGGATCCCTACAGTGTTATTTTCCAATGTCTTGTTCAGTCTAGTTTTACATGACCCAACAGTTAGTGAGGTTTTCACATCTTCACTTAAAAAAGCCATTCAACAGTCTAATAGCTGGTACATATACTAAGGTAACTGATGAATTACTCGCATTGTAGTTGCCTTTTTTACTTTAAGGTCTACAGAAAGTTGTATGAAATTATTGATAAAAGAACAGTGGCCTTCGTATTTTTTTTGTGATTCTTTTTTCTTACTGCAAGTTTTTTTGTGTGTTATTCTTGGAAAAGACACTCCATTATATCTGTGTACAAGATTTTCTAGTGGGCTTGATTTTCTACGGTCTTGTATCTTGTATAGTCATTAACACCTCTCCAAAGTGGTTGTATAATGCTACCCTGTCAGAATGCTTACATTTATATCCATTTGGGACAGGCATAAATAACCACACAAGGTACAAGGCACTGGAGAATCAGCCCAGTATATATGCTGTGGTAATGGAAATATCCAGCATGTTGAATGTGAAACATAATGAAATGCACTTTTACCACACATGTAGTTTACAGTAGAAGCCACTGTGTGGTAAATGCTATCTAGAGATGCATTGTTTGCAAAACAGTCTCTATTTTAAAAACCCACACTGTATTTGTTTAAATTGGTAATGCTGCATCATGCATGATGCATCTTTCACTGAGCAAGAAGCGATGGTACCAAGTGGCACAATGTAAGCTGACATAACCTCATGCAATGTGATAGATGTGCCACATTGTGTCACCAATTTAAACCCCTGAATGACATCTCAAGGGAATGCCTGAAGCCAGGCTTTTTAAAGCCCATTTTCATCATGGGCATGTCAGGATATATGTTGCATATACAGTACGATGATCCAAGTAGCTATTTATAAAATGCATTAGATGTATGCCACCTTGTTAGCAAAAAGATACGAGATTTTTTTTTACACCAATACCTGGATTAAAAAATTGCTTGATTTATCTTTACTACTCATTGTTTACTGATTTATTTCTGATAAAATGTCCTGCCAGGTGTTGCTGTTTGAGACTCTGCCCTCTTTAGGAATTGTAACCATTGTGTTCATTTTTCTACAACCCTCAGACTCTTTTATGGAACTGTTTGAAAAATGGGAGGGGTTATGATGTGGAAAATTTTGGCTTTATAACTGAAAAATGAAACACTTCTTTTATGAAATGTTACCTCATGAGAGTTAAGAACATAATGATGTTCCCCGTGGGAGTTGTAATTCAGGTGCCTTGTGCTTTCATTTTCCTCTATAAGCAGAGCTTTGTAGCCAGTCTACATCTCCCATGATGTATCATGATCTCCCCTTTTGGTAAAGGGAGGTGGTACAACATAACATTCACATAGCTGTGGTGCAGCATGGGAAATGGAGTTCGGCTGGGGAGACTGGCCCATAAAGGAGAACAGGAGCATGAGTCAATCAAACTACTACACCTATGAGGTATTTCAGCATTGAAGTATTTCAGTTTTCAGCTGATATATTTCTGGGTTTGAGTGTTGTGTTTTTCAACAAAAAAAATCAAAATTTTATACACAAAGCAGGCACGTTTCATGAAAAAATGTCATTTAGCCAAAAACACAGATCAAAATTGTTTTTCGACAGAAAATTTTCAACCAGCACTCCTCAACAAAGGACAATTCCCATTGTTGGCTCTTGTCAGTGAGGGACATAACTGGTGGTTTTGGTGGTGTTTTACTAGGTGACTGAAAAGGAAAGTCCCTCTGTGCACTGGGCCAGTGTCCACAGGGTTTAGGACAGTGTTTCCTATGAATTTTTAGCCATCTAATGCACTTTTTCTTTTTGGCTTACTAGATTGATAGATTTTGGGTGAGATATGACTGAAGTGTCATATTTTTATTCCCATAGAGTTGTATGGCTCATTTGTTTCTCTCCACCTGTTTTTATTCTGTTTGGGAGGATGGACTTTTAACTTAATTCCATATTCTCTCTTCATTGTTGTTCCTTTTAATTTTCTGTCTTGTGTGGCTTTTTATGATCAGGCTCTATTGTATCCCTACCACTCCTCAAGATTTCCTGGTGATCTTGTTACTTGTGGAATCCTTCCTCTTCTTCAGCAGATTAGTCACTCTCCTTCAACTAATGTTAAATTTGTTGAAATTGTTTTTTCTTGCATTACAAACAAAAATCCTTTAACTTTAATTTCTAACTTCAAATAACTAAATTGTGATCAATAGCAATGTTGAGTCCCTGGTACAGTAACATATCCTATAAGGAGTTCTCATAGCTGTGAGTGCTAATAACCTTTAAAACTCATACTTTAGCTTATAAACGGCTTTGCACTGAAATATGTTTTAATAAGACCAATTCACTTAAGCAAAGCCATTGGTTTTCACAGTATTGAATTTCCATTCTACCATATTTTTTGTAAGAATTAACTTGTTAAACCCATGCTGTTGAAGGTAAAAGGAACAAAGAACCCAGTAACAAATTTTGGAGTATAGGTTATGCCCCTATGATAATTTAATGCAATCATGGGCTTCTACCTGGCTATTATCAAGCTTTATTGAGACAGTAGCTGTCCAACAGGACTATAAGACTTGTAAAGTAACAAGAGTACACGATAAAGATAAATAGTTTGACCATACAATGTTGTCAAGAAGGATATGTGCTAATTTTAAATCAGAAAGATGAGGTAAAGTAGGTTGTGTGGAAAACTTTCAAAAGGCCTGTAGCCGGGAGGGGTGGTTCCCCTCTGAGAGGGACCCAGAGGGAGAACCAAACCCACCCTGGCTGCTAGATCCCAGAAGGAGATCACCTGGCCGGAAGCAGGGAGGCAGGGCCAGGCCTTTAGAAGCCAGACGGACACCACCTGACCGGAAGCAGGGAGGAGGGGCCAGGCCTTTAAAACCCCAGCCTGCGAGCTTAGTCAGTCGGGGATGGCCGAGGGAGAAGGATGCCTTTCCCTAGAGGGTCCAAGCTAGAACCAGGCCTGAGGCCCATGCTGAGGGGGAGCGACCAGTCTTAACCCAGACTGGGGACTGACAGAGAGCCTACCCGACCCGTCCTCTGCCTGGGAGTCGGAGGGGAGCCCACCTGAGTCACCTGCTGCCTGGGAGCCAGAGGACAGCCTGCCTGAGCTACCCGCTGCCAGGGAACAGGAGGAGGATAGGCCCGAGCAGTACAGAGCCTGGGACCCGGAGAACCTACCAGCCCTCCCTGTGGCCTGGGGGCCAGAGGACCAGGAGGAGCTGCCCTCCGAGGAGGAACCCATGGAGTTGCCAGAGTTGCCGCCAGTGGATGAGGAGGGCCTGATGGGACTACCACCCCCCAGCGACGCAGAGAAATCAGGTACCTGGGGGTACGGGGAGGAAGAAGCCCAGGGACAGCCCTAAACAGTGGCTGAATCCGGGGCAACTCCGTTGGCGTGTTGCAGTAGGAGCCCCGCCATCGCAGTGGCAGGTGCCTTTGCCACTTCTAGGGCCCTGGGGTGGGACGCAGTGGAGACGGGTGGGCCTGCGTCCCCCTCATCTCTTTCCGAGCCACCCCAGGAGAACCTTACCCTCCTTACCATCACAGAGACAAGACTGCTTGTTTGCCAGCCCTGCCTATGGGCCAGGCGCTAGATTGCTTGTTTGCCAGCCCCTCCTACGGACCGGGTGCTAGACTGCTTGTTTGCCAGCCCCGCCCTGCCAAGGGCCGGGACGAAAGACTATTGGCTCGCCCACCCTGCCAAGGGCCGGGGCGAAAGACTGTTGGCTCGCCTGCCCTGCCTAGGGCCGGGGCGAAGGACTAGGCTGTTTCCCGGCAGGAGAGAGCCAGGAGGACCGGTCCCCCTCTAAGAAGGACTCAGAGGGGAACCCCAGATTCTGCCCCCAGAAAGGCACGTTCACAAGGCCATATATTATTATGACGAGAGAGCTTTATTTACAAAAAGCTATCAACATTTGTGTCTATACTCCCACCCGTGATATATATAAACAAAGACTTGGCAAGTCACCAAGGTGGAGCATGAGATAAAAGCTGAAAGTGAGGTCTGAAAAATTGTTTTCACATAGAAAGAAGAAAAGGATAAGAGAGAAAATCACGGAAAAAGGAATCTTGAATTTCTAGAAGGAAGATAATGTTGGAGATATCTGGCCTAAAAAGAAGAGCTGGAAGTTGGACATACATATGACTCTATGAATTATAAGTGATACAACAATCATCAGCGAAGGTGGGTAAGGTACTGCGGATGCTTTATAACACCTTCTTGGCTTTATTTAGCCTAGGACAGCAGTACCTGGTGACACTGTTGGGAGGCCTTTATCTTGCTAAGTTTAACAAAACAAAACAAAACTAAGGAGTGCTGCAGACACCAGCAAAAAATGCGTTATATTCTCCAAAAATATTATTCATTTAATACCACCAGGTTAATATGACCCTGGGCTTTGAGTACTCACAGAGAGAGAAGGAGGAATTTTGTCTTGGAATGAAAATGAAGTTATTTTTCCATATTGTAAAAATAATTCATAATTATGGAATTTTAATATTTATGAAAATTAGCTCATAAAATGCAACTGCATAGTTCCACACAACTGCAGTACCTGATGTCCTCTGCAATACTAGGAAGCTAATAAACCAAACAACAAAGATGCTGACAGTCTAAATTGTGAGCTAGTTGATGTGGATGGTAATAAAATACTCCTTTACCATGGAGAATGGAAAGCACACTAGTTTTATTAACTATGTAGTTTTAATTAGCAGTAAAGCCCAAATTGGATGAGATTTTTTTTTTTATTATATATTTAGATTTCAGCACTTAAGTGTCTGACTAGGTGAGAACAATAGCTCTGCTTTGAGTGATTGTACATGTCCATTTCACTGTAGGTTTTTGTGCCCTCCAGTGAAAAGTTGTCAGAGAGTTTTTACCCTTAGCTGTTCCTGTCATGGCAGTCTGAGTGCCCTCTGTTGTCTCATGCACACCACACAGGCATAAAGGGCCGAGCCATCCTGACCACCCTATATTCCTCCCATGACTGTTGTTGGAGCTCCCAGATTCGCTTGCTTGGTTGGTTAATTAAAAAATAAACAAATCAAATAAAAGCTGTTTGTTGTTTTATGTGGTTCCGGCATCCAGTTTGGGGACCGGTTCCGATACTGGACATATGCTACTTTCTCCGGGTTTCAGGCCCTGCCACCTTTGTGGTAGGGAAATGCCTATTAGTGACCCTCACTCTAGCTGCCTTAAGTGCTTGAGGAACACTCATGTGGCATCTGTAGGTCTTTGAGCCCCATTCTAAAAAAGACAAGGCAGCCAATTAAAATATCTGCTGTTGGATCTGCTGATCTCCACCTGAGCCATCTACCTCAGTCTAGATACCAAGCATGTTGGGGTTGGTCCGTAGATGCCTCTGGCATCACAAGTACTGAAGAAGAGACATCAGAAATTGGACTCGGCCCTGGGATTGTCGAAAGATGCAAAGAGGCTGAGGTGTTCTCAAGGTTTGGGAGGGAGTTCAAAGAGGAAGCATGCCTGAGAGTACACTTCTAAACAGGAATTCATTGAATTGAGAGACCAGTGTGCACCTGATGAGACTGGCTCCTGAAGTACATTCATCAGCATGTCCTCATTCCATAGACCATAGAGTGTGTTCCTGGTACCATCTACCCCTGAGGTGTTTGAAGTTGGGAGGAAGTTATTAAACCTCTCCGTCCTGCTGTCACAAGCAGTTCAAGATGTTCACCTGACCCTGGCACCCAATGTTTCACCTTTAGTGCCTTCACCTCCATCACATTTGGCCATCAGGGTACCAGTTAGTCCAGTATCATCTAGAGGAAAGCAACAAATGATATCCTCAGCTCCCTTTTCTTCAGAGTCTGAGCCTTTTTCACCAGTACCGACAGCTATGGGACTTCCATGGTCACAAGAAGAAGCTTCTTCTTCTTCTTCTGATTCTAAAGTGGGATTCTATGTATCCTAATCTAGCTTTTCCTATCAGGGAAGATATGTCACCTGGTTTCAGGCTCAGTACCAGCAGAGGGCTTACAGGAGGGACCATTGGGCTATACGTAGTTGAGGACTGGGGCTGTAGCAGTTGCCCTTTTGGAACCTCTGGGGCTTTCCCTCTCAGTCAAGAATTTCCCCACATCCACCTATTCATTGGGGATAAGGAGCATCAATGCCACAAACACCATAACATCGGTATGAAGCCTGGCACTGAGCAGAGTCAAGAACTCTCCAACAGCCACAAGAGGAGCAGGAAGTGGACCATCTCTGGTACTATTAGCATCCTCTTCCTCATGCCTTGATGAGGTAATTGAGGCAGAGCCTATTTCTCCATCTCCTGATGATTGTTAGACTCAAGAGTTGTTGAGGGGAATGGCGACATTAAGCCAGAGGAGGTCTGGGGAAAATCCCACAAGCTGGTGAACATTTTGACATCCATGTTTCCAGCCAGAATAGCTCTCCCTATAAATGAGGCTATTTTAGAGGCTGCCAAGGTCCTTTCACAGACCCCAACTTCCCTGCCTCAGTGAAAGAAAAAAAAAAAGTGCAGAGATGGCATTATGTCCCCTCCCAGGGGTTTGAGTACATATATAAACATTGTTCTACAGATTCCCTTGTAGTGGCATCAGCCAATGAAAAAGAAGATAGGTGCACCAGGTATCAATGCTCAAAAATAAAGAGGACAAGAACCTGGACTTATTTGGAAGGAAACTTTATTTCACTGAGAAATTACAGCTTCATATTGCAAACCAGCAAGCTTTGCTTGACGGCTACAATTTCACCCTATGGGATATGGTTTTGAAGTTCAAAGATAAGCTCCCAGATCAGGGAAACAGGAGTTCCAGTCTTTAATAGAGGAAGGCAAGTTAGTCACCAGAATGGCTCTCCAGGCAGATCCAATGCAGCAGGTTCTGCAGCTCACAGTATGGCCTCTGCTATCATGATGAGTTTCTCATCCTGGTTCCACTCCTGTGGCCTCCCTCTCGAGGAGAAACAGACAGTCCAGGACTTACTTTTCTCAGAAAAGACTCCATCCTTTTCAGTCATATGATTTTCAGAGTTTTGCTCCTCGAGCCCAAGACCTGCCAAGTAGAAAAAGCAAAGGTTAGAAATGATGACTACCACTGCCCTCTGCTTCAACGGCCACCAGTTCATCAAGGAAAGTAGCATCTTCCAACAGCTCATTTTGATGGGCAGGTTGAGAGCAGTCTATCAGTTCCAAGAGTTCCATTTTTTCCTTTTCCGATTTTTACAGACCGTCTGTCCCACTTCAATCAGACTTGTGCCCACATCACAACAGATTAATGGGTTCTAAGCACTGTGGAAGTGGCATATACATGCCATTTTATTTCAAACCCCCTCCCATTCCCCTTCTCTGTCCTTTTTCAGGGATCCCCTTTCACAAGATACTATTACTGAAAGAGATACAATTGCTTCTCCTTGTCGGAACTATAGAAGAGGTCCCTTCTTTATTCCTGGTACTTTCTGATCCCCCAGGCAAGAGGATTGCAGGCCTATTTTAGATCTAAGGCACGTAAACAGGTTCTTGAAAACATTGAAATTGTGGATGGTCACTCTAGCTTTCATTATTTGTTCCCTGGAGCCAGAGGGCTGGTACACTGCTCTCAATTTAAGGAATTTCTACTTTCACATGGCATTTCATCAGAGACACCAAAACTTTCTGATATTCACTGTCAGTGGCCACCATTATTAGTTCATAGTGTTCTCCTGTGGTGTCTCGGCTGCTCTACATGTTTTTACAAAGTGTATGGTAGTGGTAGCAGCATTCCTTTGGCAGTTAGGGTCCGTGCATTCCCTAACCTGGATGTCTGGCTGATAAGATATCGATTCCAAGTTGCAAGAGGTGGCGAGTATTCACATAATCTAGTCCACCTTCGACATGTTTGGCCTGCTGATCAACTCAGACTGTCTTCAGTCCAGAATATAGCATTTATTGGAGTGGGCCTCAATTCAACAACAGCCAGGGCCTTACTACTACAGGCAAAATTTCATACAATGCAAAGCCTTATTCTAGACTTAAAGGCTTATCTTTCACCACATTGAGAAACTGTTTAAGGCTGCTTTGGCACATGGCAGTGTGCACTTATATATTCCAGTACTCCAAACTGTGCCTCAGACTCCTTCAGGGCTTGGTGGCAGAGGTGTAGTCTTCAAGAAGGCACCATATAGACATGTTAGTGCACATACCAAGTCACATCTTATCCTCTCTAGATTTATGGATATACCTGACTAATATCTGCAAGGGAGTTTCTTTTGCCCCACCTCACTAATCTCTTACCTTAGTCACAGATGCCTTGGACCCAGTAGAGGGGCTTATCTGGGATCCCTGCAGATGCAGGGTCTCTGGTCTCCCCAAGATCTCAGTCTACACATCATAATCAGGTAATTGTGGGCTATCCATTTAGCTTGCATGATATTCCTTTTTTGCATCAGAGGAAGGGGCCTATTGTGCTGACTGACAATATGACCACCATGTTTTATGTAAACAAGCAGGAAGGAGCCCAATCCTCGCTGCTTTCTCAGGAAGCAATGCAGCTTTGGGACTTCTGCATCAGCAACTCTATACTTCTGAAAGCAGACCACCACCTGAGGCTCAGAATACTGTGACAGATCTCCTGAGCAGGTTGTTTATTGATCACCATGAATGTTCCCTTTGCCCAGACATAGCAAGGTCCATTGTCCAGCTCTGGAGAACTCCCCAAGTGGATCTGTTTGCAACAAAGGACAACACAAAATGTCACCAGTTCTGCTTCAGAGCAGGACACAGCCCAGGTTCATTGACAGATGCTTTTCTACTGCTGTGGTCAGGATGTCTGCTGTATGCTTCCTCCCATCTCTCTTCTGCCCAGAGTTCTGTGCCAGGTCAAGCAGGACAAGGCCTGTCTTATACTGTCTTATACTGATTGTCCTGGCTGGCCCCATCAACACTGGTTTTCACAGCTTTTGGATCACTCAATCTGTCCCCCATTGTTTACTCCCACTCCATGTGACTGCCTCCTCCAACCCAACCTTCAGGTCTTCCACCTGAACGCCTGGAGACTTCATGGTTAACATCAGCAGAAGAATCCTGCTCCAGAGAGGTGCAGGAGTTACTGCTGAATAGTAGAAAACCATAAATGAGGACAACTTACCTTGCTAAGTGAAAGGTAATCTCTTTTTAGCATGTGCTGGACTATCTTTTGTATATGAACTATCAAGGCCTGGTGATTAGCTTGATCCAGGGTACACCTACCCTCTATATTAGCATTTCACCCTTCTTTGGATAACTCCTCCCTTTTTTTCCAATCCAATGGCCGTATGATTTTTAAAGAGTTTGGATAGACTGTTTCACTCATACAGAGCCCTATTCCATCATGGAGTCTGAATCTAATCTTAAGAGAGCTGATGGATTCCCCTTTCAAGCCTCCAGTGACCTGCTCTCTGTTGCAGCTTAAATTCAGGTGATGTTTTTAGTAGCCATCACATCACCCAGGAGAGTAGGGGACTTGAGGGCATTAGTATCAAATCTTCCATGTGCTTTTTTTAAATTTTTTTATTTTTTTTTATTTTATTTTTTTTAACACAGATAAAGTCTACCTTCGTCCCCATACAAGTGTTCTTTTTAAAGTGGCCACTTTTCATATCAACCAGTTTTCTTACTGACCTTCTTCTGAAAGCCTCAGGGTAATAAGGGAAAAGATACACTGCACACTCTAGGTGTTAGAAGAGTTTTAGCATTTTATCTTGAATGGACTAAACCTTTCAGGTGTTTGTCTCAATTAATTATTGCATTTGCAGACAGAATAAAGGGCAGTCTGATTTCCATGCAAAGGATATCTTCATGGATATCCAGTTGTATTTGCCTGTGTTATCAGTTGGCAAACATGAAGCTGCCAGATAGAGTATCAGGGCATTTGACAAGGTCCAAGCAGCCTTTGTGGAATTTCTGGCTAACATGCCCATATTAGACATTTGCAAAGTGGCAACATGGTAATCACATCACACATTGGCCTCTCACTATGCAATCTCTCAACAATCTAGAGATGATGCTGAATTTTGATGAGGAGTACTCTAGTCCCTGTTCAAATAGACTCCAAACGCAGCTCCTGATGGACTGCTTGTAAGTCACCCATGATGGAATGAACATGTGAATCACTGCAGTAGGAGGAAACGGAGGAGGATTGGAGGAGCTCAGCCCTTTATGCCTGCACAGTATGCACAAGACAGCAGAGGATGCTCAGGCCACCCCAACGGCTATCTCTAAAGGTAAATTTCTCCAACAACAGTGCTGGAGCACACAAACACCTACAATGGAATAGACATATGCAACAACGATTATGGAAAGCTTAATAACCATTTTTTCTCAGTTTGTTTTTGTAATCTCTGTTCCCCTCCAGCAAGGATGACTCAGTGATGTATGTTGAGGGAATTTAGGACTATGTGTTTAAACAAAGACCATCCAAAAGGGATGTCAGACAACATCTAGAGATTTGATAACAAAAAGCCATTACTCGATTCACGTTATAAGAGCAATATTTAGTTGCCTGAATTAAAATTGCTCTTGAACATAGCAGAAAATTAAACATGAGTGTTCTTCATATATGAAAATATAAGTTGTCTTGTGGTCCTCTTGAGTTTGTATAGAAAACAACTCTTATTTCATGAGCTAAAGAACTGTATCTTACTGGCATTTCTTACAATGGTCTATAATCCTGGAGTCAGTCCAGAATAAATAGCCAAAAACTCTGTCCTTTTATTCAAAGGCACAGTGTCATTATATATTAACTATTTTTTAAAAAAACAACAAAAACACACATCCACATTTGTAGTATATATTCAAACTCAGTCACATAATGTATCAAAGTTAATTTTATGATGATATGAGGACAAATAAGGATAAGTGATGTTGCATACTTTAAACATTTGTCACAGAACAGGGGAAGACCATTCACAGCATATGTGATTTTTAAAGTTGGCATTTTGAAATCTTGCTGTTATTGAAATGTCGTGTTCTATGAAATGTACTTTTAGTGTAACTTATGTAGCACTTCAGTGTAGTTTACAAATATTAACTAACTCTCAAAATCACTGCAAGGTAGGTATTGCCATCTCCAGTTTACAGCTTGGAGAAAATGAGATTGGGAGCCTAATTCTCATTATATTAAGGCCCTTTTAAACAGTTCTGCCTCTGATGTAAATGTGAGTGAGGCCCAGAGAAGTTAAAGGACTGATCCAAGCCACAGAGGGAGTCAGTATCCGTGCTTGACGCTCAGTTCTCTGGTCAGATCACTAGCCTACTCCTCTCTCTGTATGTTATGCAGTTGTATTTGAAGCACTTCAGTATTTGAGATCTTTTTCTGTAACTCAGGGCCTACTTGGCTATTATAGGACAGACAGTATTCCTGAATTACTGACATTGGTTTAATAAAGCATATTTTACTAGAAGAAAAATCTCTGTTGTTTAAAATTTCCTGTGATTTTTACCTGTGGACTCCACTGTAAAATCAGTAAAAAAAATTTTTTTTTTTGGTGACTTCACAGAACTCTGCAAAAGTGTAAATTGGATGCAATGCCTACAACTTAAACACTCACTTGCAACTTTGCAAACTAGTTGCCAGTGATTATTGTTGAAGCAGTGGGTAACAGAATACAGCTATTGATTGGGTTGGAAAAACATGTAAGCATTCAAACAGTACTGTGTTTCACAGTACAGAACATCAAGGGATGAAAAGGAAAGAAGGGGAAGACTGCAGCAATATTCCCTGAGGATAAGCTAGAACCATTTATACAAGGAAGATATTGTATTAACTGTATTGCTGGCATGATAATGATTTACCTCTAGTGGCAGCTAAGAGCACCTGATTGCTCTCATTTTGGTAAGGAAGGTAGGGTTTTATAATTAAGAGTTGGCAGCTGTGGCCTTATAGCCATGTGAGACTACCCGTTCTGTAGCACTACCTTTTGAGCTAAAGTGTTCTGTGTCAAAGTGTTTTTAAAGTTAGACGTTGTTGTCATTTTTAACATTACAAGGAAATGAGTTCCATTTTTTTTAAACAAATCATGATCTTCTGTAGTTATTATATATTCCTTTCAGGGATGTCAAAGTGGTATATACAGGTGGATAAATTCTATTAGTTCCATTTCATGGCTAAGTAAGGAGAGGAACAAAGAGTGTAAGTGGCATGCCTGAGGTAAAGCAACTCAGTGGCAAAGTCAGGCAAGGCATTTGTAGGAGTACTAGTCTCTTAGTTGGACCACTGGATCATGCTGCCTTCTCTTTGACAATCCTTTAATCATTCCAAATAACAAAGGGAAGGGGCCTCCTGCCTGCCAGCCAAATTGTTTATGTGAAGCTGATACCATGGGTTTTCATTTTTCGGCTGCTTCCACCCAGATACTCAAAAGAAAGAAAAAAAAGCGCTTCAGGTTTTTTATTCAAAGCAGCTACTGCATGCAAATGAATTACTGAACATGTGAATTATACAACAAAGTAAACCCACAATTTAAAGGAACAAGATCATTGTTCAACTCTGAATTCCCTAGTGCCTTTTTTTTTGGCGGGGGATGTGAGTGGGGTAGAGATGGCAGAAGGGGATAGAGAGAATTCTGTTTGCACTGATTTAATACTAGCTGTACGTGTTCATAGAATAGCCCTTTGCCTAAAATGAAGAATGTCAAAAAATAATCAAATTATGAATTCTGTACATGGATTAAATCTCGCTCTATTCAGGCTTCAGAGCTGTGGGAGTCCTTAGGCCCCAATCCTGCAAAGGAGTAGATACTGGCTCAACTTTAAGCAAGAGACTCATAAGCCAGACAAAGAGGTGGAACATGTGAGAGATCTTTAGCTGTCTGGTGTGAGAGCTCTAGGTCAGCAGAGGCTGCGTGTAAGTTTGCTTATGAATGAGTGGAGCCTCAATGGGAGGGAATACCTTTCAGTTTGCATACAGTGATGGGTTGAGTGTGAGGAAAAGAGTGGCAGGTGGGTTAAACAGCAAGAGGAATTGGGGTAGGAAGGAACAGGTGCCTTGAATTTATATTGACTACTTTTGCAGCAGTTGTATTGATACAATTACCTTAGAGGCATGATACGCTTTGAGGGCCCTCTCATACCTGCCTATAGAGAGTAGTTTGATCGGAGCTCACTAAGGGTGATACTAGGAAATTTATGATTGCTATAGGCCATTCTTAGTGCATTTGAGTCAAATTTCAAAGTATTTTGGCACCTAAGAATGCAGATAGGTACTTCTAAAAATCCAGCTAGGAATCTAACTCTCATTAATTTCAGTGGGAGCTAGGCAATTCTAGAAATTTCACTAGACACCTCTCTGCATAATTAGGTACCTAAATACTTTTAAACATCCATCCCTTTTGCACTACAAAGGGAGGACCAGCTCATAGTATGTGAGACTAGAAGCAAGATATGGTCAGTCATTTTATCACCCTAGCTGCCCCCTCTGGGATACTGCTGCTATTACACTGTCGTACTAAATACGAAGACTCTGAAAATGTTGTTGCTTCTACAAGAACATCAGCTATAACTATTGTATTATCCACTACCACATATGTACCTCTCAAGAGACTGTAGACGAAATAAGGACTTTGTAGTGCTAAAGATGTACTAGGCTTGTCTACGTTAAATCTTCTCTATCTTGAAATTGTTAGAGAACCATCTGAGTTACAGATGAATGAATTTTCCTTTAAATTGTAATAAACATGACTTTATATAATGTAATGTGGGATACATGTTACAGAATTCCTAATGTGGCATAAAGCATTTAGTAACTGGTGAATTAGTTTAGAGGTAACAAAGCAAATTAGGGATTCTATAAATGTTAACCATATATAACCCTTAGTAATGAAAAGTGTCAGTATTTTTTTCAAAATTTCAGAAATAACTGAATGTATCAAGAATAGAAATTGCTCTTTTAAAAATGTTGTAAATAACAAAGATGGTAAAAACGTACTCACTCAATTTTGGTGTTTTCATAAATGGAAACGCTGACTGTGCAGCAATCCTACAAAGCCAAACAGAATCTTGAAAGTAAATCTGCCACGGTGCACACTGCAGGATAACATGCTAAAATATAATACGCATTCAATAATGCATAATATAACATATGAAAGATGAGCGAGAATAATTTAAGACAAATAGAAAATAACCAGGATATATGGCTGTCCGCAGTTGCTTTCAGTCTTCAGGATCCCCTTGCAGCAAAACCTCACAATGCAGCAGCTCTGTCTCAGTTTCCCCCCTCTTTGATGGGCAAATCGCCAACTAGTTACATGCCTGAGGGTTCTTTGTTATGACCCTGGCTGGGTCATTAATAGTCTCTCTCCTCTCAGTGTGATAGAGTCCAATATGTCAAGAAGCTAGTTACCCTAGAGGACAGATTGGCAATCCACACAGTCCCCTTGAACATGGCTCACTCATTCAAAGTTTCAATGAACCCTTTGCTGGATCTGAAAGTGGAATCCAGGCCCACCCACACCTCAGGATTCCACATCAGGATTCCTGCATGAAGTGGCTGGAATCAATCTCTCCTGATCCCTCACTCTTTCCCTGAGCTGTTGTTGAAGGGTCAGACTTGCAGTGTCTCCTCAGCCTCTCTGGCAGCTACCCTGCCCTTCTGACTTGCAGCCTTTTTATCTCCTCAGCCTTGTGAGGCTACCATCCAGACCCAGCTGAGGAAACGGCCAGTTTCTGTTAACACTTTACAGCTGAGGCCTCCTGGGGCCTGTACACCCCATGATAATGACCTGAACTTTCAGAGAAAGTACCAGAATTGTTTATCAATGTACAGGGAGGCTCTTAGAGACCAGTGCTCACATTATCAAGTGTGCCAGTTTAATGTAATAGTTACAAAAGTAAGTTAATAATTCATGATAACATTTTAACATTAAACAAACATAAGAAATATCTGTATTTTAAGAATAGTCTTTAAAAAAAAACTTTGCCGATTTCTTTGGCATGTCAAAATATGCTATACTACGTAGCCCAGTCTTATCTGTTAGGCCTTTACATTTGGAATCCTATATGTGGTAAAGGGAATAAATATTTTTTCCTGATGAGAAAAATCAAAGCTGCATGCCATTTCAGTGAAGTCAAGCTGACACCTGCAGAGAAGCAAGTCATGACATTTTAGCTGACTGCTTTCCTCCTCTCCCTCCAATTGTGGTTTGTTTGTTCATTTTACTTACCCTGACAGACAAAAGGAGCCTAGATGAATGTGTTTAAATGAGGCTTTGGCATACTTTCCCATAATTCATATTTTCTTCTCCCTTGTTTAGTAAGTAGTTCCTACATGCTAGGCTTATCTACATGTGACAGTTCTACAGAGGAAAAAACACTTGAACACATTTGTATTAACTCCAATGCTCCCCGCCACCCGATTTCTCAAACATAGCTACATTTATCAAGATAATAAGCTTCAGGTTTCATAATAAGAAGAGATCTATTTTCATGTCAGCCTGGCATAGTCCTGACTGAGCTACTAAGATCCTTAAAATATGAATTTAGGATCAATAATATTTATAGCCCCATTTATAAAGTAGAAGTCAAAAGCATGTAAAAATACTGAATTTATTAAGGCAACTTACTCTAGGGACTGTACATTTACTAACCTGTAATCCTACTTCTACTATTTAGCATCTCTGGGTCTAACAAAACAAAAATAAATTGCAGGTGTTCATAAGGGGGAGGGAGGGAAGTACATACAGGAAGCCCACAAATTATTTTGATTTTATCCTAATATTGTAAAGTTTACTGTATCCATCAACCAGTCTTTCCCTAGCTGCATCTTATTTTTGTTAACTGTGGTTGCCATTAAAGAATACAATAAAGTTATTGTAATGGAATTGAAATACATTTTATTGCATCAATATAAGTTCCATTTACTGTGTAATATGACAGTGCTTAATAATTTTATATTACAAGCATAATTATAGTATCAAATTAGTAATTTTCACAAAGTACTTGCATTAGATGCTCATAAGATATGATGCAATATATTTCAATTCTCTATGGCACAGTAAGATACACATTCATTTTAACAAGGAAACCAGAGATGCAGCACACTGTAGCAGTTGATGGTCCTACTGAAGCATTTTGGAAAGACGCCTCCCTTTTTGTGGGGCACATATTTTACTTAGATTATCCTTGTAAACCAGATATCCTTGCATCTTTTCAGGTGCTGAAGAAGTATTGTACTTCAAAATGTGAATAACTCATTTTGTTTAATAATAATTTCAAAGGGCCCTATTCTGCTCTCCTTCTCACACTGAGCACTTTCTTCTGCTGTATATAGTCCCATTAATATCAGTGAGGCTACTCATGGAGTAAGATCCTACTCATTGTGGGAAGAGTTTGAAAACATTAGCTAGTTCAGCCTCAAAACACCATTGGGCGGTGGATAATGTGGTTAATTCATGTGCCACTGAAATGTAGCTTCTTCTAGGATGGAACACAGCAGCTTTTTAACACTTTACAGCAAAACATCAGTTTTAAGACAGAAAGTGAAGAATAGTGCATCCAGTTGACTCTCTCTGTAGAATTTGTGCATATATATTTTCCTTCAGTGTTTTACATGAATGTTATTACTTGCTCATGTACTGAAAACCATTGCTATTTAATTCTTCTTCCTAAGGTTTGTTTTTTAATCTTGCCAGATAGTGTAATATTGTATCATGTATTTTAGAAGATAGCCCGATATTTTAATAAACTGTTTAAAAGAATCCACCTTAAATACTAGTTTCCTATACTAGAAACCTCATCAATATCTGGACAGCCATGCAGGCAGCTAGGAGGCCAGTCCATTAATGAAATGTTAATGACTGAATTAGACCTGTAATAACAGAACTAGGATGTACTGCTGTGAGTCCATTAGCATCAGCAGAGCCTACTGGGGAACAAGTAAACACAACATACAAAGAAAACTTTTCCTGATGAAAGGTTTGTGTTGCTATAAAGGTGTTCAAGACCCAGAACTACATGTACAATGCTGTGCTATCCCAAAGGGTTTTTTATAGGCATTCTAACCCGATTTACATTTGTCAATGAGATAATAAGATGTGCATGACGGCATTCGTATACAACCTATGCTCCACTACCGCCACTATGACAATAGCAAGAGGGATTGAACAGTTTAGTGAACCTTCACATTATTGAAGTTCAACTCCAGCTCAGGTTTGTTACGGTGAAAAGTTGTTACCACCTGATGGATACTCAGCCACTGTGAAAATGAGTTTTATAGTCCCTGACTAAGGACCCAATAGATCTCACCAAAGCCACCACCCTAGCTGACACTATTTACAGATGCTACTAAATGTTTATATTGTGCCTTAAAAGTAGATTAAGCATAACACTTTCTGTAAAGCACAATGATGATAATGTAAGTGCCAGCATAGTTACCAGTTTCACTGGTGATCATTTTACTCAAAACATTTAGCTAATGTGTCTATCCATAGTTATAAAATACAGTGGTGGGTTGTTGGAGAGATGCTAGGGAGGGGGATGGCTGCTGAGATGGGAACTAGGAGCTCAAACTGCTCCATTTCTTCCCCCCAGAATTTGAAGTCTACCCCGGCCCACAAAATGGAAGGAATACAAGAGACACCCCCTCTCTCAGTCTAAAAAATATCAACCATTTCCCATCCCTTCCCCAAATCCAAAGGCTGCAAATGTCTTTACACAACTTTCAGTCTCGCCAACTGGCCCCTGAAAACTTCTCTAATGTAGCTGTAAATAAAAATAAAAATTACTTGTATCTTCAGCACACTGAAAAATGAAACACTGCGGTCAGCATAGAATAAATGGACTTTAATATAAAAATGAATAACTAAAGAAATGCTGAACTGTCTATAGTATTCAGTCTCATATTTCAGTAACGTGCTCGAAACTACAGACATCAAAGTCACAGAGTGGGGTGAATTAGAAAGAGTTGGGGTGGGTAAATTCTCACCAGATATTTCAAAACAAAATTTTCACTAAAAGGCAAGATCCCTGGGCAGAGAACAAGAGGAACTGGGCTGGGAAGAGGATTTGAAGAGAGTGGCCAAGATAGAAAGGCGACACTGGAGGTCCAAGAGTCAATCAGGGAGCAGTAAAGTTGTTCAGAAAGGCAGCACATGCAGCTTAGAAAAGAGAAAATTATTTTAAAGCCAAGGAATTTGGTGTAATGTATGACCTTCCCCCAAGGTGCTCAGCAGGATGGGTGCAAGAATGAAGGTAGTGTTCCTAGATTGGTATTCCAAGTACTGAATGAAAATGGACAGTCAGCTGTCTTTTCACCTGTAGAATCCACACTGAGTATGTTGAGGCACATTGGCGGGCTGCATAGGGAATCCTACAACACTACACCCTATTCTGTGTGTAGAGCTCTATAAAACTGGTTGGTTTTTAGTTTACCATGATTTCAATCCTAGTGTAGACAGCTATCTAGTTCCACCAGGTATTTTCAACACCATATTACCTAAAGTTGCACATTTAATTGATGAGCTGGAAACGGCAATTGGAGGCAGAGGCCTATCTATACTAAGGCTATTACTGGTACAGCTAAACCAGTGAGGATTTTTGTAAAAGTTTCCTAGAGTAGATAAGGCTTCTAAGGCTGGACCTTTTACATACTATAAAAAAGAGCATTGTGCACACCCTTAAGTACTGGAGATGATACATAACTGAGTACTTTGCTTCTCTCCTGTTGTGCCCTACCCTGTTCTCTTTGTAATTCATAGAATTGTCCATGGTGCTAGTTCTTACCAGGGATCACTAGTATTAGGGTTCTAGAGATGTTCCATACTCCCACTCCTAACTTCATTCGTAGGCATCCAGAATTTGACCATTAATATAGATTAACAGTGTCGGGACAGTCACGTGTATGTACCATGGTTATAGGGTGAGCTGTGTTTTAGACCTTTCAGCCCCTCATGAGTGCATCTCTCTGGTGACAGATTTCACTACATTCACCCCTCTCTAGGTGGAACCACTTTTAGAATGAGTCTCGGAAGTGCAGCTCCCCTCCTTTACCATCGATGAAAAAAAGACATGTCCCACTATATTTGGCATCTGCAATGCCTGTGGACAGTGACTTTTTAAAGTGTCTCAAAACAAAATATTATTTATTCACCCAAAGAAACATATCGTTCGGAGAAATGAGTTAAAATAACAAATAGCTGACAGGCCTGGGTCAACTTTGTCTTTTCCTGGTAAGTTCCATTCAGCCCAGAAACCCATACTGATGTGGGGGAGAGACAGCCAGCCAGCCCCTGCAGCATTCTCTGCCTGTGTCTCTCTTCCGTTTACAGAACCTTCCCTAAGCAGCTGCTGCCCACTCATCCCCATCCTTCCTTTCTAGACAGAGATTTTTAATGGCTTAGGGTTTATTTTTATCTCAGGCTTGGACCTGGGAAAAATAAAACAGTTTGCCTGGCTGGAGCCATGCAGGTGGGCATTTCCCAATTAATACATTGTCCTTGTAAAGTCCTTTGGTTGTTTTCCCTGACGCTAGCTTCATAATTGTTTCATTTCCTCCGTGGTTTGCCCTAATAGTCTCCTTTGATTTAATTATTTGCAGTATAAGAGACTAATGGGCAGGTACGCTGCTGTACATATAATAGCCATACAAAATAATACAGCATGATAGAAACATATAGTCTACAGTGTGTCATGGAAAACTAGTTTCTGATAAGAGAAAAGACGTTCCAGTGAGAAAGGCACTAGCCTAAGATTCAAGATTTGTGTGTTCAAGTCCCTATTCTGTCTCAGACTTCCTATGTGACCATGGGCAAGTCTCTTTGCTTCTCTATGCCTCAGTTTCCCATCTGTAAAATAGAGATAATAGTATCTGCAGACCTCAAGGAGGTGTTGTGAAGCTAAATACATGGTGACTTGCTTAGATTCCCTTATAGTGATGGGACTGTAGAGAAGCCTCTCACTGCCACGTGTCTGGGTGTGGTGGTGCAGGGGGCTCTCAGTCTAGTGCCCCCTTTAGTTGTTCTGGTGCCACAAAAATCTGTCATACGTGGCCTATCCCTGTGACCAGGTCACTGCTCAGTCCATTCCCCTCCAGAGTTAACAGAAAAGTCCCAGATAGGAAACCCTTTCTACTGTGTGCAAGTATGAGCTGTTCCTCACTGCTTCTTCTTTTCTAGGTATAGTGTTACCTCCTAAAAGCCACTCCCTGCCTCTCTCTCAGCGGCTGGGATGTGACGGGTGACCCCTCTGTCTCTTGTCTTGGAATAGTCACTCTGTCTCCTCATGCAAGAGTTCTTCCCGCCCCTTCAGGGCTGTCTGTCTTATCCCTCCTTTAAACAGGAGTCTCCTCTCAGTCCTCACTCTGGGACTGGGAGTTATGTTCCATATGGTATCAAACCAATATCTCCCTCCTCCAGACAGGGGTTGCCCCCCAGCCCTCTTTCTAGAGCTGGGGCTCTGACTTATATCAACTGTAAGGCTTTTATCAGCTCCCTTCAGCTGAGCACCCTTTCCGGTTAGCCTTCCCCTCTAGAGAGTCCAGCAGGCCAGCCTGCTCCAACCAGTGTGTTCTACTGTGAAGGAGGAGGCAGCCTTTATGCTGCTCTCCTTCTCCCAACCCCTTCCCAATTGGTTGAGTGAGAAGGGATTCTTGCCCTGCCTTCTGTGCAAGGCTTCTGGCCCTTAAAGGTACAGTGTCAGAATTCATTCCTCAAATACCACTCATTCCCAGAACTCTTAGGTCTCTCTCTATATATCTGTTGGACCCTTCCAAAACTTTAAAAGGCATGCCAAGTAGCAGGGTGGGCTGACCACTAGGCACTTCTGTCCTTAGTGGCAGACCACCCCATCACATATGTCCCCTGCTAGCCAACCTGTCCCATAGATGGGCATGATCAAAATTAATACCTAATTACCATGACCTCTAGATATGGGGTTCTTCTTACTTGACTGCTGCAAGAAAATCTCTTAGGGCTTTGGAGGTATTAATAATAATTTTTAAATACTGACACTCTGTCTAATTTCCAAAGTATTTCAATTGTAGAATTTTGGTTTGATGGTAGATGGTTGAATTACTATAACTCTGAAGAACTGTGTACTGCATAGTGATTTCACTATGAAGAACACAATGAGCTGATTGTGAGTTAAAGAAATAGATACGATATGCACAAAATAAATCTGATATCAGTAAATCATAGGAAATAGTTGTATTAACTATAATTCCTATAACCAATCCCCCCTGCTCCTCCTGCACAAAGACCCACCATATATTTTCTGAACCATGCTCTGCTCTGTTAGACTTTAGGACCACAAAAGTGTAAGTGATCCCTGTTAAATAATATTAATATTTTTTTTTATAGAAAAGGAACTTTCTTGGTATAGCAAGTTGAGTGAGTTATGCGGTCTACAATTTGCTTGTCAGCAGTGCTCTGTTTTTCTTCCTTGTGACATTTTTACTTGTTTCCTGAAGCCTTTGTCAGCTTTCTTATTGCATTTTTACTTGGCTATCAAACTCTAAAGAAACAAGTTCTGTACAGTATTTGCAATGGTGAGTATGCTATTAGATCTGAAATTCAGACCATGCAATGAAATGGCCCATGAAGATTAGGTCAAAGTCAAACAATAAACCTGACAGAAGAATATCCATTTGATTAGAGCTAATGAAACACTACTGTCTCTGCAGTATTTCTTGAACCCATGAGCACCATGTTCATATTTTGGAGATATCAGAAAATAGAGAGATATTCAATTAAATAATTTTACATTTGATATCTGAGAATTGAGAATTAATTTGTTTATTGTAGATTAGTTCTTTCAATAGCATGATTTTCTTAAATGTATGCTGATAGTACTATTGCAAGTTATTGTAAAATAATAGCTTCAGTTGGGCCTTTTCCTGATTCCATTCAAGTCAATAGTAAAATCCCCATTGATTTCAGTGGTTATGATAGAGCTCTAAAAGGGCATGAAAACGTTCCTTCTTCATTTTTGGCATGAACTTGTTGCCCGTGAAAATGAAGGACTAATAGTGTAGCACTGACCTTGGCTGTCCATAATGCAGATAGATGTGTCATTACACAAGAATTTGCACTGAGTTTTGCCCAGGGTTCTCAGTTCAGACCTTTTTTCTATTGTCTTTCTTTCTTTAAAGTGAGCTTAGCACTCATGGCACGTGGCAGATAGTTGTCCTTAGAGAATGAAGTCCTTTATTTATTCATACAACAGGTATAGCACAGACAGTTGCAAAGCTCTCAATGTCCCCTTGAGCTTCAAATATCTCTTGATGCTCCCTTGGGCGAACAATGTGCTGGAAGCCAAACCTTCCTCCTAGTGAATTTGGCCCACGGCCTACTTTGTGGCATTCAATTTGAAAGGCCTTTTCTAAAACTTTTAGGATACAAACTCTGAAAGGCTGTTGCTGTGCTAGCACAGTAGACGCTGTGCTTTGCTAATGCAGGTGGTCTAAAATCACAGTTGTGCAAAAAGAGAAGCTACTGAAAGGTAAATAATATTTATTTTGTTTGTTGACATACTAATTGTTCACCTCATACTTTAGATTGCTTTGTAGTAAAGATAACTAATTGACATAGTTAGCAGGATGCAAATTAAAAATATATTGAAATAATATTCTGTTAGCATTTCATCACACCCTTTTTTCCCCATGATGGTGGTATCTATGCAATCAATTGCATTATTATTTATTAGTATTCATTATTGGATTTGGTAGCAGCCAAATGTGTGCTAGGACCTCACAATACAAAGCCGGGATCCCTGACCGTTGGAGCTTACATACTAATTTCAACCATGATTCAGTTCGGTGGGGAGGGGAATTAGTAGGAGTTGGGGCGCATAGTAGGGAGAGGCATAGGAAGAAAGATGGGCCACATCTGTAAGGTAACATGACATGATGTAGTGAAGAAGGTTTGGGTGGATCACTTTTATTTTAAACAAATAAAATAAATGTCTTAGATGGCTCATTTCTGTTGATGTCATGGAAATAGTGAGTCTCATGGAGGGATTGTAATGTGGAGTGGGTAGTGGACTTTTAGACTGGCTCCGGAAGATCAAACCATGCATAGGGACAGCATGGAAGAAAGGGAGAAGCAGACAGGTGTGGGAGAAGTGTAGGAATTGGATGAGGTGAGGGAGATCAGGAAAGGATGCAATGCAACAATAGAAAAAGTTGGGTAATAGGGAGGGACTGATGATGACAAGTAAAGTGTGGAAGGCCAGAACAAGAAGCTTGAACTTGATGTGACAAAGCAAGGGAAGTCAGCACAGGGATTCAGAGAAGGGAATGATGTGGCGAGATGGACAGGCATGGAAGATGATCTTATTGGCTGCTTTCTTTCTTAATGCGGGGGGTTGATGTCAGTGTCAGGGAGTCCCGGAGAGAAGGTGGTTATCATAATTAAGACTGGAGATGAAGATGGTTTGGAAAAGGGTTTTTGCTGTGAGAACAGAAAGAAAAGGTCAGATATTAGTAGTGCTGTAGAAAAGGAGGCTTTGGGCTTGGTCTGGATGTAAGGAGGGAGCACATCTTTCTCTGCCTCAGATCTTAATTTTATTTTTATATGACATGCAGTATTTTAACTGTTTAGAAGTACCTGCCACCAAGAATGGAATCACAACATAAATTGAAATAAGCAAATCAAGAACAAATGCCATTTCTCTATCTATTATCAGATATGCACATCTGATTAAGTCCCAAGTCCTGCAAGCTGATGTGTGTCGGCAGACACTTGTGTCCCTGTATTTTAGTGGTCTGTGAAGAGACAGAGGTCATCTAAATGGATAAGCTTGTAGAACTGGGTGGCTTAATATGTTTTTACCTAATAGATTAAAAGGGATTCAAAGAAGTTGATCTGAGCTATCAGACACTGTCTCTAATATAAATGCAAAAAAAAGATATTTACTTTTCTTGTAAAAATAGCTATTTGTATTAATCCTGCAGTTTCTCTTTAAATACAAAACAATGAACTTATATATGTGATCCTCTTCCCTTCCCTCCATAATTAAATAAGGATTTTAAGAGATTCTGGAAAGAAATCAGGAAACCTTATTTTGAAGTTGCTTAGTCCAGCTTTTATCGCAAGCCTCTTTCTCAGTTATTAAGAGAGCACATATACAGCAACATTGACAGCAGTTAAATATATATATATATATATATATATATATATATACACACATACACATATACCCAAAGCCCTCATTTAGATTGGTCACCAATCAAAAGTCAGCATTTGCTGAAAGATCTTGTACAGTAGCATGTGAGATCTCAGCAGGAATTTACTGTGGTAACTGTACATGTTCACTCATTTCTTGTAGATATCTTTTTGTACATATCTATGGGCTAGTGGTGACTTTTGGATTCCAAAGCATAGGCATTTTTATTGCTCTGTCCCTAATAAGAAGCTCTTATCATCTTTGGTGGGAGCTCTGCTGATGGAGTAGTTGTAGGTTGTAATCCTCTGTAGGGATCACATTATACTTTCAGATAAAGTTACCAAGGGAGCAAGCAGGAGGTTCATTTATTAGAGCCTTTGCAGACCACGTTTCTAGGAAGATTAAACAATAATGAAAGTCAAATTGTCCCATTTTGGCACTGACCTTCATTAAGAGCAGTGTAGAACTTCCCTGCCCCAGCCATCCTAAGGAAGATGAATGCTGATCCTCAAAGCACCCCTAATTGCTTTGAAGTCTGACTAGGCCTTCTTCTCTCTCATGTTACAATCATGAGGCCTCTGCCTGGGATGTGCAAAAGGGGAGAGAGGAAATCTTTGTGTTGCATACTCCTGAACCAGTTTTTGCAGGGTGGCCTGACATTAAAATAGTGATGGAAGGTCAGCCTACTATATGAAATTTGTATGTATTAGCAAAATTATTGCTTGTATTATACCAGAAAATGCTAAACAAATAGGACATGCCAGAAAATCAGTGGTATGTGTCTTCAGAAAGCACACCAACATAGATGTTATAACTTGTAATACAATGAATGTTGGACAGTCTTAATCTTTACTCAATCATTAAACCATGAGAAATATTGGGTTGTTTTTGTTAAGGATTAGGAAAATGCTTTTGGAAACAGACAAACATTTGTCCCTGCTGGAAGCTACTTCAGCTGTAATGCATCATTATGCCTGACCAGCCCTAGAAACCTTGGAAAGACAAAATATGTACAAGCTGGTTGTTAAGCATATGTGATATGTTTTGCCTTGTCACCTGGCAACGAAAAGGTTTTTCTAAACAAATTTTATATGTTGCCAAAAGTCCAACTTTTTGAAACACGTAAGCTGCTTTTGAAGATGATGATGATTTGTCAAATACAACCCTAGGTACATCTCTGTAAGCAGAGCAAATTCTGTAATTCTTAGTGTTTCATGCATTCTCCCAACAGAAGAATTTAACTTTATAAAATGCAACTAAATGATTTATTTACTATCTTACTTAGTGCCCATAACAGTACCCAGACAGTGTGCAAAAAATATTAAAACCACACTGCCCTCAAAATTAACTCATAAATTGCCCTGCCCTTCATAAAAACAAAACAAACAAACCTTGATAATAACAAATAATCCCCAGACTCTGCATAGATGTGGATTGATGCATTTATAAAGTTTCTGGAAAAATTGGTAAGAGTTTATTTTAAAATAATAATAATAATAATTAATAAATACATAAAAATTCACAGTGTCTGGAAGAGAGCATATCAAAGAGAGCTGCTTTATCTCTAGGTGTTAGTTTAAAGTCAGTAAGAAAAGAAGGTGGTGTGTGATTCCCTTAACTTTCGTTATGAGTTTTGAGCAGAATTCTTAATGAGCACCTTGCTGTACTCTGACAAACTTTAATAACGTAATGCATTCTGTTACTCCCTTAATCTTACTTATATGGTTTATATATCCACTCCCATCCGCTTACCAATATATTTATCCGTTACCATCAGCCTCTTCCTCCCCATCCTTAATAGTGTCATTGATGATACAACCCAGCGCTTATGTGATCACAGTTCATTACCATGCTGAAGGTGATTGGGATTTGCACAAACAATGGAGTGTGACATCATTGTATGAATCAGGCAGGCGAGGGGAGTCAACTGATTATAAATGACAAAACTTCTGTAATGACACAGATAGCTGGGGAGTCAGCAATGATGACTAGAGCCCGTAAACATCATCCTTGATAGCATAAAAAATTACACCCAGAAAATAAAGATGGATGGTTTCAGTATGATTCAAACACAATTTTAGTGATTCCATATTACTAATACTGACATTGGAAGGAACTTGAATACCAAAAATGAGTAGTTGTCAGTGGATGTGCATTCCATAAAACGGACACAAGCACTAGAGTGCCACATAATGGGACTGTGCACAAAGAAAAAGTATTCAGATTCTTTTTTATTGCTTTAATGATCAAATAAAATAAAAATTGCTCTAGTTTCTTGGGCCATGAAGGAAAAAAAAATAGACCTTTAAATGATAAAACAATAGTAGCTTCTTTGCTGAATGATGCAGCACTTAGTAATAATGCAGTACATTTTGAAAAGATCTGTATTTTTTCAAAGACAAACATCAAATAGAAAAAAAAAGGTTATGTCACCTTCACCCTCACAGTACTGTCATTTATATGCTATCAGCTCATTAAATTCACATTAGGATACTCCATGGGACTTTAGGAGCTATTAGTGCACCTAAAATGGCATAACAAAATCTCAGTTCACTTTAAGAGAGATGGCATTGCGACATTTTGTATTTCATCACTGAATTATTATAGTCTCAGATGCATTCTGCTGTGATGGTAATGGAAGGAGGAATACTAGAGAGGAAAGCTGTCCATTTGTTTATCCCCAGGGAGAGAAAAAGCAAAGTTTGATAAAAAACTAGAGTGAAAGTAAAGCATTAACAATTTAACCCCTGTAGCAATGCTAAAGAACACACAGGATTTTTATATTCTGCTTTCCAGGATGTTAAAATAAATAAATAAATAAATTTTGTGTACTGGGAGATGCTTCAGGGGATGAAAGGTGCGGTAGTGAATGAATATAGACATCCTAGTCTTTTATAGATGAAGGCTTTGGTGGCAGACATACAATACCTTCCTTCATATAAACACTCATGAAAAACTCTAATAATTCAGTTATTCTAATCAAATTTGATTTTATTGCCTCCTCTTTTTTTTTTTTTTCATCAACATCAGTTACAAAGTGTGCTGCTATAGGTAAATCTGCAGCATTATATTTGTCTAATATACAATTCCACACAAGGCTACCACTCTAATGGAACTCTACACCAAGGGAAGAACAAGCTACACTGGGTTAGCCTTAGCTGAAATCATCTTCATGTATTGAAAAAAATGCTAAGAAAACCTCAATAACCTTTAATAAACAGGATCTTTAGCCAGCATACTAAACTATATTTTATATGTTCTTCAGCTATGGAAAGAACAGCATTGGTCTGAAGATAAGTGTTTTATACCACCGTTTTCACAGCATTTACAGAGTCTGTGTGTACAGACTCTAGAGTATGTAGAACAGGGTTTGAACTCAATTTTTAAGCTACCAGAAAGAGGAACTAATTTCATCATAGATCTACAATTCTACATGAACAATGCATTTTCAGCTACAAGAAATGGGAAAGAGGAAAGACATTGGAGTTCAATCATTTTTAACCCGTTCAGAGTTTATACGTTTTAAACTTAAATAAAACCCTTTGAAATTTTCTGTGCTCCTGAAAAGCGACTCCCTTCCATTTTCTGTGGCACAATAATGTCTAGGAATCAAGAAAGTAGCATCATTTCAGTGAGAGCCTTCAGCGCAAAAAGACAACACTTAGGGTTAAAAACAGTGAGAAATTTTGAATGTGCACATGCATAGAAAATGAAACACATTTCTATGGAGAGAACCTGAACAAGGACTATAAACTACTCAAGTCCTACTTAAACCCTCAAATTGGGTCTTAAGTGGGATTTATATGTTGCGTAGACGTTGTGCTGCATAGGGGAGAATTTCTTCCAGGCATAGGGAGGTCAAAAATACAGGCACAGTTACTGCAAAAGAAAACTTTGAGTCTTGAAAGAGGGTGGTGGTGGGGGGGGAAGAAATACCAAGACTGGGAATAGTCTCCCAATGAATGCACACCTAGTGCCCTCATCCCCTTCTAAATGTAGTGATGTATTGTGTCCACTTGGTGATTTGTACTGTAATCTCTTTGGAGCAGGGATTTTGTTCCTTGTTAGATACCTCACATGTTGAAAAGAACAATGTACACTAACAACTCAATGTGTTTTGAGTGATCACTCTTGGATTGAACAATTGGCAGTATAACAGAGGCAGTTTTCTAATAAGGAACATCCAGACTGTACTCAATGCTATATTACTGATATGCTCTTGCTGCTTTACATGGCTCTGATGATGTAAAGCATCCATAAACCTGAATTGCAGCTGACAAGCTGAGACAAGAGTACATCTGATTTCCATTGGTGCAATGGCACAAAGCAGCTAGAACACAATGGAGAATCTGGGCCATTGCGTTTGAGGATACTTTGGGACAATCTTTGAAAACAGAAAATTGTCTAATAAGGGGTTGAAGTACAAGTTCGTCTTCAAACAGTGTCAGTGTGGGTGCTCCATTTCAGATGCGCCTGCGCCTTTGATTGGAGATTTTTGGTAGCAGTGCCTGTTCGGCACCCCACACATTTTCATGCCCTGCACCAAGGCTATATAAGGAGCACATGTTCCTTCTCAACCATGTTTGGCCCAAGATGTAGTCTCCTGTGTGCCTGTTGTCTAGTATTTAGCTTTTGCTCAGATAGTTACCTTATTGTTACTTAACTTACAGTGTTATAGTTGTTGGAACAGTTGTTCCCTTTGTTTTTTCGTTTTTAAAACAAACAAACAAAACCACTTTTTATTCCTAGAGCTAGTTATTTAGTTAGGAGATTTCCCCTTCTATGGGTCAAATTTTCATTAGTTTTGCTCAGGAAAGCCAGCATTCCCTGGCATTCCCAAGGTGCCTCTCCTGATGTGAGGCTATTCTGATAAGTGGCAGACACTCCCAGTGCCTCCCCTCTCTGGGTGATGCTCATATCACCAATAAGTGCAAGATCTGCACTTCCTTCAAGGGTAGATACTGAAAAAACAGAGAAATTAAGTTTAAACTGCTAATGATGGAGCAAGCTTCACATTTGGCTTCGGAGCAGAGGATGTCCCTGTACAGCTAGTACCCTGTCCACATTGACATCTTGGTCACTGGAGACCAATAGATGCAGTACAGCTTCATCAAGTACATCTGCGGTACCAAAGTCCTAAGCAACATCAGCATTTGTTCCATTCAGGCCCTGAGTGAGGTTGGAACTACAAAGGCAAAGAGGAATAAGTCATCTATGACAGACTTAATACAAGTTCAGATACCTGTACCCAGAGCAATAGAGACAAGGTTGAAAAGACTGAGCTTGTCTCTGAATAACAATTGGTACTGATAACAAGAAAATCAATGACACCAAACACCATACACCTACATACGGTTCCGAGGAAATCCCATACCAAATGTTCAGTACCAGCTATTCAGTAATGAAGCTCTGCTCCACAGATTTCCACTTGGCCCAATCTTTGATACCATTGGTACCTCAAGCGTTTAGTTTTCCCTAAGGATCTGATAATATCTTTAGAGCCAGAGTCTCCTCTGTTAACAAGTGCTGGCGGTTTGTCAGTGTCAAGACTTCCTCAGTCACTGAGCCCTCAATCACCTAGAGCACTACGCTTGCCCTAGTCTATTCTTGTCTTGACACTTGACACTTGTCTATTCTGCAAGCTGAAAAGCTGTTTTCCCTCCTGTGGAAAAGGACTCATCAGACTCTAAAATTTTGGTGCCGGTTCCCAAACTTATCCTAGGACACATCACTCTTCCTCCTATACTGATATAGTGCAGGATAGACTTCAAATGACACCCACATGGCAGGAGCACAGATTGCTGCCTCCATCTACGCCATTTGGTCCTCCTCAATGGCCTTGCTGGGACACATGGGCATTTTATTGCAATCAATTTACATTGAGGTCCTCGCAACACTGGAGGGAACAGAGAAGAGCCTGTTCTCATCAACTTCCTTTACCACGACCTATGCCAGAGGAAGAGCCCTTTTGAGGAACACAAGGCAAGGCCTGATATGGAGGTGACAGCTTTTACTAATATTTCCTCTTCATCTTCTGATGAAGCCATCATGCCTCCACCACCTTCTATAGCAGAGTAGTTTCAGGACCTGATGAAGCAGATTGTTGACATGCTGCAGACTTCAGGAGCCCCACCATAAATTCCTAGATATTTCAACATCTATGAAGATTGCACGTTCAGCCAATGAAGATCTTATGGGAGCCTGCTAAGATGGTTTGGAAAACCCCTGCTACTGCGCCACATACCTGCAAGAGGGAGGATAAAATGTGTTATGTTCTGGCTAGGGAATCAGAGTTTCTATTTTCTCACCCAGCTCCGAATTCCCTAGTAATGGAGGCTGTTAATGAACCAGGCAGAAAATATAACTCAAAGTATACCCCATGCAATAAGGACCACAAGAGGCTCTTTCTTTTTGGTATTAAATCCTATGCTTCAGTCACATGTCAGTTCAGGATAGCAAACCATCAGGTGCTCATGGCCAAAAATGACTATTTAAATTATAACAAATTCAATTATTTTACTGAGCATCTGCATGAACAACATTGGGACCAGTTTAAGTCCATTATACAAGAGTGTTTGCTCCTGGCAAAGACATTCCTCCAGGCCTCCTTGGATGTGGCAGTTACTGCAGCACAGTCTATCTCCATTGCAGTGATCATGAGAAGAGAGTCTTGGCTACAGTTATCAAGTTTTCCAAGAAAGGTTCAGGGTACTGTCGAAGACTTCCCCCTTTGACAGTCACAAGCTCTTTGCGGACTCGACGGATACCTCTCAACACTTTAAACGACTCAAGAGCCACGCTGCAATCACTAGGGATTTATACTTCTGTAAATAGAAGGAGCTTTAGTAGGTCTTAGATGACACAAAGAGCACAGCCAACCCCGTATTGTCAACATATTGTAGGCCCTCTGAACTCCTGGCCCAGAGACCTAAATACTCAAAAATGAAATGTCCTTCAGCTACGGCTACATCTTCTCAGTCATCCATATCCTCCAAGGAACAGTTTGGATGGCTTGGTCAAGAGTCTCAACCATCCAACTGACAGCTTCAATATCTTACCCCCTTCCTTCCTTTCAGATGCTGCCTCTCCCATTTTCAGGATGCAGGGGGGCATATAACATTGGAAAAATGGGGTTTGGAAGCCAAAACATCTGGTTACTCTATCCATTTAAAATCTATCCCTCCTACTCATTTTCCATTCTTGTCTCTTTTCAGGGACCCTTCTTATGATCAATTACTAGAGCAAGAGGTGAGCTTTTTTCTATGTTTAGGAGTAATAGTACCAGCTCCTGCAGCACAGTGGAATGGGATTCTGTTCAAAGTACTTCCTGATTCCCCAAAAGAATGGAGGGTAGAGGGCAATTTTAGATCTCAGATCTATAAACAAATATGTAAAGCAACATAAATTCAGGATGGTGACCTTGCAGCAGCAATTCCTTTGTTAGTAGTAGGAGATTGGTGACTTTCAACCTACAAGACACATATTTTCATGTTGCTATTCACCCTTCACACAAGAGGTTTCTTCATTTTCTAATAAATCACAAGCACTACCAATATTGGATGCTCCCTTTTGGCCTATCTTTGGAACCAACAGTATTTTCAAAGTTTCTGGCAGTAGTTGCTGCTCACCTACATTGTTTGGGTATAACTATTTTCTGGTACTTAGATAATGGGTGGATCGGGGCAGATTGCATCAGGAAAGGTCAGTAAAGATCCTTGTTTCACAGCCTAGGGCTTCAAATCAACCGTGAAAAGTCCATTTTCATACCACTAAAATGTGTAGATTTCATAGGAGCTTCCCTGGATGCAGCGACAAGCAGAGCATACCTACTATCCAGCAGCTGTCTCGCACTAGCGAATCTTATCTCAAAGATTCAGGGAAGTCCTCAAGTAACAATAAGAATTTTTCTTGAACTGCTGGGGCACATGTCAGCTTACATCTTTGTAGTGCAGCACACCAGATTACACCTGATTACATCTCTGAGGTCTACAGGGATATCTTTGAACAGTTCACAAACCAAACCAACACAGTTTAGGCAATTTGCTGTCTGTTCCCCAATGAGTTCTATAATCACACATCTGATGGAAGAACCTGATCAAAACCTGCACAGGTGTTCGATTCTTGCATAATATGTCTACCATAGCAATAACATCAGATGCTTCAGTTTTGAGTTGGAGAGGAACATATGGGAAAATGATCACTGCAAGAGCAGCTTCTCCACATCAATACTTTGGAACTGACTACCATCAAAAAATGCTTGCCTTCACTTTCTACTTCTAATCATATCAAATTAAGTAAAAATAATGACAGACCACATGGCATGCATGTATTATATCAGCTGTCAGGGAGACACACATTCCCCATTTATCTGTGTTGAAGCAATAAAACTCTGGAACTGGTGCATAAGCTACCATGTAGGATCTCAGCTTCTAACCTCCCAGGTATTCAGAACATCTTGGCAGATGACCTCAGAAGACATGTCTTTCTAAATTAAAAATGTGAACTGATCTCCAGAGTCCTCCACAAGATATTCTTAGCTGGGGATTTCCTGGAGGTGGATCTGTTTGCAATGGCATCCAATGCAAAATACATCAGGTATTTCTCCAGAGAGGGGCTCATCCCCAATCTATAGGAGACATGTACCTCCTCTGATAAATGAAAGGACTTCTCTGTGCATATTCACTGACACTGTTACTGTTACAGGTTCTCAACAAGATCAAGCAAAATAGAGCCAGAGTCATACTGCCTACACCAATGTAGCCAAGACAGGTCTGGTATCCCTGTTTGATCAAACTCACCTCTTGCCCTTTGTGTAGGCTTCTAATCAGTTTTTGCTTACTGATCCAGGATGCTGGTTGAACACTTCACCCCAACCTACACATTCTGAGGCTCTAAGCTTGGTTCCTCAATGGTTCTCGGGAATAGAGATATCCTGTTTGTTAGAGGTACAACATGTTTTATTAAATAGTAGAAAAGAATCTACAAGAAATATTTACCTCCAGAAATGTAAATGATATTCTCTTTGGTGTAACAGTCATCAGATTTCTCTGACTTGCTCTCCTCTTCTCAGGGTATTGGATTACCTATTGGAACTGAAAACATCAGGTCTTTCTGTGAATTCCATTAGGGTTCATTTAGCAGCATCCATAGGTTTATTTTCATTCTTTGTTCACCCAACTAGAGCAAGATTCCAAAGAGGTTTGTCAAGTATATCTCCACAAATCATAGATCCTAAACCAAATTGGGACTTGAACCTACTACTTACTTGACTTTGGAAACACACTTTTGAACCAGTAGCTTTTCTAATCATTTCTGCCTGAAGAATGGGAGAATTGAGGGCCTTAATGTCTGACTCCCCATATTTATAAAGAGATAAAGAGATAAAGATATTGCTATGTGTACATCCATGAATTTCACCTTAGGTGTCATCAGAATTTCATATTAATCAAACAATTGATCTACCAGTTTTTCCCCCAAAACCACACTGGATTATTCAAGAAGCCATATTCCATACCTTAGATGTTAGGAGGGCATTAGGCCTTCTACCTAGATGGGACCAAACTATTTAGAAGATCTCCTAGATTATTTGTATTCATTACAGACAGAAACAAGGGGTTGGTAATTTTGAAACAGAGGTTATTGAAATGGATCTTTGCTTCTATTGATATTTGTTATGACAGAACTTGTGTTCAGCCATTTCACAAGAGCGCTATCTATCCTATAACCTTATGTACGGATGTATAATTTCCAGACCTCTGTAGAACAGCATCTTGGTCATCTGTTCATACTTTTTTCTAATCATTACGCTTTAGTATCTGAACCAAAATCAGAGGTGTAGGGACACACATCCAGTTACTACCGAAGGTGAATAACCTCCCCTTTCACTTTCCAGTACAAGGGGTCAAAGTTTATTATTGTTTAATAATGCCGTGAGGGAGGGAGATCACAAGTGATTATATGTGAACATGGGGACCTAGAATCTAAAATGGTGTAGGAGAGATGCATAGAGAAAGCATGTATACGCTGGAACCTAGAATGAAGAGGAGAAAGAGATGCAGTGGGTGTAATCTGTAAGCAGAAAGAGGAGGCCCAAAAGTAGAGCTAAATCCAAAGTGATCCAGTCAAGGGGGCTGTCATTATACATTTTTCCCCAAGCCCCAACACGTAAATTAATCAGTTTAGTTAAGGGGGGGGAAACATATTTTTTACTACAAAGACATTTCCCAAGGAAACCAACCACTGCATGAAAAATGAAGTTCACATGTATGTGTACTAGCAGTAACGTAATACCATTTTTCAATTTACATACCTATCTTGGATGGGTAAACATAGGAAAATCACAGTTTACATAGGAATGCAAATCACAGCTTTCTCAGGGTAAACCTCCATTCCCAGGTAAACCAGCTGAGTGCATAGAATCTGTGTGGTGATTGCAGGAGACCATGAACACAACACAAGGACATGGATTAGCAATGTAGTTGCTCCATGGCTGATACTGCAGTCCATAGATCATAGCAGCACCATTCACTGATATTTTGGCTGGTGTAGATACTTGTGCAATGAGGCACAGGTTTGGCCATCGGTGAGTACAGTTTCAGAAACACCTATTAGTGAGCAGATTTGGGGAAATTTCTGCCCCATTTTGACCCCTCTCCAACCCATTCCAGCAATCATCTTACTTAGAATAGAATTAAATCTGCACTATAGTTTTTGAAGATGACTAATACTGTCCCTTCTAAAACAAATGTCACCAGAAAGTACTTTCAGTTCTATTTTGGGCCACTAATGCATGGCTAGGTTCTTTAGATTAGAACTGCTAACATTGTTTGTTTAATTTCTACCTTGTCACCTTTCAAGCACTAAATATGTAAGCTAGTTTATAAACTGTGTCTTACGGTACACATCTGCAGGGTAGAAATAAAACAAGTGTTGACATACTTACCATCCACTGGAGAGGCTGATTTTACAACAAAAATATGATGTAATCTTGTACCAGGCTTGCCAAAAGATTCAGTAACCTTGATATTTAATAAAATCCAGGGATATCTAATTTATCGTTTTATCACCAGCTCCCAATAATTCATATTATCTATTTATTGTAAGTCTATAAGCAGCTTTTCTGTTCATGGTGTTTCAATTGACCACACATGCCCTATAGTTATACTGCATCACAGAGGCAGGTCCTTAATGCTTGTTTTACAAGGTAAAATACTAAATACAGTCTATCCTCTATCCTTGTATAGGCGCTGAGAACAAAAATCTTCTTGGAGTAACAAGCTTAATTCTGTACCTTAATGTTTCATTACATCTCATGACACACAGTAGATAGTCTTTGTTGCCTCTAATGGCTTGTCTACAACACTAATCCTGTGCAGGTATTAACTAAAATGCTTGAAGTAAATGTTGCTTTGGTTATAGACCTATCTGTGGTTCAGTATCTCAGTATTATACAGTATGTCAAGAAAAATCACTGTGGGCAGCTCACTCTATAAATTTGTTCTTACAGTTGCACTGGAGCTGCCTGGTTCCATGAAATTTCCAAGAGGGTTCAGTATTACCAACTGTACTCTAGAAAGCTGTTTGGCCAAAAGTTAAAAGGGGGCCTGTCTAAGCTCATTTGCAGATTCAGCCCAAGTGATCTCATTCTGTGCTGTATCTTAGGAGCCTCTAGCTTCCTCACAAAAGCGGTTTGAAAAGGCTGAGCTCAGTTGAAGAAACTGATACTGTGTTAAAGAAAAATGACAAGCTAAGATGCTATTGTTCAGTAATAAATGTTTTCCCAATGATCCAGACTGCTGACTTGGCATTGGTGCTGTGCCATGTAGGATACTTAGTTTCAGTTCCTTGTCTTTCCTCCCCCAATGGCTATGTAGTTGGTACCGAATACTTGGCTTCTTTGACTAAGAGAATTCTTTGCATTACCCCAGTCAGTCAATTAAAGAGTGGTGTTGAGAAAAATTGAGATGAATCCCAGGCCTACAAATAGAGTGGTGAGTGTCCTTTGACCAAAACAAAGAAAGGAAACAATTTCTTGAGACAGAATAGTTGTAATAGTCTCAAAGGCCTGTTGTGTTATAAAGGACTGACAACTTTCCAGGTATGTAGCATGATATGTCAGGATAGATTAATAGATTTTAAAGCCAGAAGGGACCGTTATGATCATCTAGTCTGACTTCCTGCATAACACAGACCATAGAATTTCTCCAAAATAATTCCTAGAGCACATCTTTTAAAAAAAGAACATCCAATCTTGATTTAAAAGTTGTCAGTGATGGAGAATTTACCACGCACCTTGGTTGATTGTTCCAATGGTTAATTACTCCCACTGTTAAAAATTTACACCTTGTTTCCAATGTGAATTTGTTCGAATTCCAGTTACTGGATCATGTTATACCTTTCTCTGCTAGATTGAAAAGCCCACTGTTAAATATTTGTTTCTCATGTAGGTACTTATAGACTGTAATCAAGTCACCCACTTAACCTTCTTTTTGTTATGCTAAGTATATTGAGCCCCTTGAGTTAATCATTATAAAGCATATTGTTATTATTTAATTTAGAGCCAGAAATGTGCATTGCACTTTACAGGCAAATGAAAGATAAGGGACTGGATTCTCCGGTCTGTGTAGGGGACACAAGGTGAACCATCTGGAGATGGTTGATGGAAGTTTCCACCTGTGCAGGGAAATTCTCCAAACTCTCCAACAACATAAAGGCCCAGTTCTAAGAGTCTTCAGTTGCAAGCAATAGTGCTTCTAACTCAGACACAGCACTTCTGTAGTTAGCACTCTGTTAGTTCTGCAGGAGGTGGAGTGTGTCCTGGAGTGTTAGTTCTGGAGTCAGTGGAGTGTGCATCATTATGCTTCCCTCTGCTCTGCTTAGCAGAAAAGGAGAAGCCATATTATGTGGTCAGAAATTCTTCAGAGGATTTGCAAATATTGTGAATATATTTTGTGAGTACTATACCGTAAGTAAGACTGCCTCTCAGTGTGAGGGGAACAGAAAGATAGTCACTGCACCGTCATTGAATATGGTTTGTCCTGGACATGTGGAAAGAAAGGCAAGATGTGAAGGATGTGGCTTAATTACACCACAACTTTATTACTTAACTCATCTGGGAACTATGTAGCAATAACACGTACAATGCAGGTCATCATTCTTTCCTTAATTATTTCCATCTGGTGGAGGGCAGCCACCAGCCCCCTTCCTCCTAAACAGTTGGTCCCAGCCCATTGCTGTGACCCTACTACTCTCCCTTCATATGAGGTTTAATGGGCTGGAAACAGGGGGGTTGTCTTCTCTCTGTTCCAGACATTAGGCTCTCCAACCCCCTTCCCCAGCTACTTCAGCAGATGCCATCAAATCGACTTCAAAATCCAGTTTATCAGGGAACCAGACCCATCTACTGAGCACTTGCCACTTGCTAAGGGATATCTTGAACCTCACCTGAATCCCACCAGCTGCTATAGGGAAGACAAAATGCCATCTTGCTCTGGTCAACATGGTGGTGAAGGAAAAAAATTATTTCCCTGGTCAAAAAAGGTTGACAAGAGTAATGCCCACAGAAGACCTAAACACCCTGTCCTGTGCTAATCCCAGGGGTGGGAGATGCTAATCAGTTGTGAGAGGTGGCTTATTTAGGGTTTATATATACTCTCCAAGGTGTGCCGGGACCAGTACCTGAGCCCTACTGGTCTGCCCCTCCACCCCTGGGGATGCCTTCCTTCCCAACTCCTAAGGGGAGGGGAACCCTTAAGGGAGCTACTATTTTTTTTCCCACGAGTCCAGACAAAGCCCCGCTGAGTGGGTGTTGTGGGGGTTGCATTTTCACTAGTAGGGGAGGTTACATGGGAAACAATACAGTATATCTAAAGAGAGTTGGGGATGTCATTGACAATGACAGGGTGTGGGACTGGGACTCAGAAGATCTGGAATCTAGTTCCCCTGTGACTCACCTCTTGCATAAAACTAGGCAAGTCACTTCACCTCTCTGTCTCTTAATTTCCCCTCCTGTCCTTTGTCTGTCTTGTCTATTTAGACTGTTAGCTCATGGAACAAGGTGTGCAGCTCCAAGCACAATGAGGCCTCGCATTTGCATTTGTATAGAAATAAATAATAATTAATAAAATGCAAGGGAATACCATAAAAAACTGGGCATTTACCAATTGAAGTAGTGAAAGTTACCTCAATAGTTGCAATGTCTATTCTAAAAACAGAGTCTATTACAAGTAAGGTAAATACCACAGTGTAATAAATGTTAAGATTTTAATGGCATCCAAATGTAGGATATATTGACCAAAGAAAAGATGCTATTAAATGTAAATGGGAACAAATGACAAGGAGAACAATTTGTTAAAGGGGAAAAAGCAAAAGAGAACACGAAGTCAAGGGCTTATATGAAACACAATTGCCTGATTTTGTGTGTGTGTATGTGTGTGCGTGTATGGGTGTGTGTGTATAAAAAGAAATATAACGTGCTTAAATTAAGCTAACCAAGTCTCCAAACAGGAAATCAAGACACAGAGTTTATAGAAAGGATAGATTCAACAGAAAAGGAGGAGGCTGGCAATATGGGTAAGTGGGCTGAAGGAATTCTGAATGAGGAAAGAACTGACATATGCAGGTTAGGTACCAGGACAGAGATAGTTTGCATTGAGTGGGAAATATGATAAAATCTGATCTTAAAAGCCTGTGATAGATCTTCAGGGCAGGATCAGGAAATGTTTACAGATATAAGAAAAGCTTGTAAAAAGGCTAGAACACTGATCATTTTCAGTTATCCTGACCCCGACTAAATAGAAAGCATCATACTTCTTGAAGTGTGCTGAACTATGGGTATGTTGCTCAACACAGTTTGCTAACATACCCGTAAGATTAGAGATTGTTTGTTTGTCCCAGAGAAAGTAGCTGTAATTAGAGATTCACAGGAAAGTGTGTCGTTAAAAATGTAGTTAAGTCCGTACTTAAAAGTTTCTGATTGAATATCACCCTCTACAGTAAAATTCAGCTCCAATGAAAACATAAGGAGCATGAGATATCATGTTCTTTTAGTAAGTGTCAGTCTATTTATACACCTTCTAGCACACTCACCACTTTTATTCATGATCAGTATGCTTCATCACTCTTGTCAGAGTAGATAATAAAACTCACCTACTTAAATACCACCAAAACCCCAAGTAAATAAATGGGGTATGACAGATGCACACCTTAGGATGAACACATTACTGAAATACTGGAGAGTCATCATCATCATACATCCTCACTAGAGCTGGGCAAAAATCTTCAGCCAAAAAATGCAAATTGGGTCGAGTAAAACATTTAATGAATTCATGTCAAATTTGCTGAATTGTTTTGGTTGAAAAATAAATAAATAAATAAATACTCCACCCCCCCCCAACAAATAAACAAACAAACAGAACATTAAAAAAAAAAAACTTGGAACATTTTATTTTTACATTTTCAAAATGAAACATTTTGATTTTTCAATTCAAATGACTTTTTATTGCCAATTTAACTTCTGGGGTTTTTTTTTTAAGATTGGAAAAATTTGAAAATATTTTGTGTTGAACAAAACATTTAGTTTGATCTGAAACATATTTTCTTCAACTTTTTTGATTTGTCAAAATTTTTAAAAAACAAAATTAATTGATTTGATCTAAAATAATTCCCTCCTTCCTCCCCAAGTTTGTTCAGTTTGGCCAGTGAACTGAAAAATCAGTTATTTGCACAGTTCTATTTCTCACCTCTATCCTAATCCCAATCCTGTTTGTTCATCTGGTTTTTCTAGGCAACATCAGTCCATGGCTGGGGTGGGGAAACTTTGTGAATGCCACAGTTGACATTTTTTATGTAAGCCATACTGATGGAGTCACTTTTCTCCCTTTCTCTTTTCCAGCTTCCTTTCACTTTCTTATCTAACAGTTTGTGTTGCTTTCTCCCTAGTTTTTCCCCTCTTTCCTTTATTCTACTCCTCCTTAACACTGTCTGACTCTCTTTTTCCTTTCTCAGAGATATTTAAGCAATTGAAAGAGATAGCTGTGTGAGATGAATATAGTGCAACCAAAATACATGCAAAATTTACTCCCCCACCCACCCTTGGGGCTCCTTTACTCAAACTTTCACTAAGGTCTGCAAACCTGGGCTCAGTTTTGCCTTAACCTGGGCTGAGTCATGATTTTCCCTCCAAATCATGGAAAGTTTGCATGGCTTACATGCTAAACTAAGTGAAACTCAGCAGTTTGAACAGAATTTATCTTTGAGTTTTAGGTTCATTCTTTAAACCTGAGATTCCAAAAGAAACTCAAACAGCAGAAACACACGTGGATCAAAAGCGAAGAACACATTTGTACATCTGACATCCACAGCTGCAGTCTATACTTCAATGATGAGTTAAAGTGGGAATGTAAAAGAGCATAGAAGAGTAATAAAGCATGTTTGACATGTGACATATTTGTAAGAGACACTACTGTTATGAGATGGATGGAAGAGGATTTTTTAAAAAATGAGCAACCTTTAAGCCCAAGTAGAATGGATAATAGCCTGTTAGGGGCAATTGAGCCCCTGCATAGATGTTAGGACATGTTCTGAACAGAAGTGAGACCTCCACCATAGGACTGATTAAAGGAAACACTCACTTCCAGCACTGCAGATGCTGAATGGTTGATGCTGTGGTGATATTCCAATTGAAGGATCCTTTAGAAAGTGCCATATTGTCACTGTCCGTAACAATCATCTCTGCAAGGAGGTGATGGTGTGTGTGTGTGTGTGTGGGAGGGGAAGGGTATTTTTGAAGCGGAAAGTGAAAGTCAGTTAAAAATAATATTTTTTTTAAAAAGTCCCGAATCCTCCTAATCTGCTGTGTTTCCAATAACACAGGGCCAGATTGTACACCTCTTCCACCCCCGCCATGTGCCATGCATGTTTTATACATTGATCTCCCCCCTCTGAAAAATTTGGGGCTCAGGTGCATCTGTTAATGTTTGTTAAATTAAAACTTCAAAACAAAAAATCAAACCAACAAGGACAAATCTCAGATATGAAAAGAAAGAGCCAGAGTGTGGAAGGATCAGAAGTTTTCTCCTGAGAACTAAAAGGTCAGCTTGATATCATAGGCTGAATTCATCTGTTTTTTCTCAGCCATTGCTAGCAACTGAGTGACTACACAAAGAATTCAACTAGAGATTCTGGTGAGTCATTCTGTACTTGAAAACAGGCTGAGCAGTGGCGCTGCCCTAGGCATCACTGTATTTAGCCTGGAAGTGAGTTCTGTACACATTTGGCTATTGGGGCTTTTTGTGGGGGAGCAGAGAATCTCCAGAGGATAGGCTTGGAATGGGGTAGATGTATCAACCCCTTCTGGCCCCATGAACCTTATTGAAAAAGGACGTTCATAGTTTCCAAGTCCAGCAGGGACCATTGTGAGCATCCAGTCTGACCTCTTGTATAGCATAGGTCATAAAACTTCCCCCAAATAATTATTGGAGCTTATCTCTTAGGAAAATATCCAGTCAATTTAAAAGTTGCCAGTGATGGGGAATGGCTCTTTAACAAGATTTCATTGGTCATTTTTGCTTCAGCCATTTGGCCATTTCAACTGCAAGGACAATTGACCTGATGGTTGCAGGGGTTTTCAGTGTAAACATCCTTATGAACCTATCAACCCCAAAAGTCATGGATGGAGAATCCACCACAATCCTTGGTGAGTTGCTCTAATGGTTAATTACTCTTTCTGTTAAAAATGTACACCTTATTTCTACTCTGAATTTGTCTTACTTTAACTTCCAGTTCTTGAACCATGTTATTTCTTTCTTTGCTAGATTGAAGAGAAATCAAATATTAAGTCCACACATAGGTACTTATAAATTGTAATTAAGTTACCCCTTAGCCACCTCTTTGCTCAGCTAAATAGATTGAGCTCTTTGAATCTATCACTATAAGGCATGTTTTCTAATCCCTTAATCATTCTCATGGCTCTTTTGTGAAAGCTCTTTAGTTTTTCAACATCCTTCTTGTTGTGTGGACACCAGAACTGGACAGAGTATTCCAGCAGTGATTGCACCAGTGCCAACTTCAGAGGTGAAATAACTTCTATACTACTTGACATTCCACTGATTATGCATACAAGGATCTCATTAGCCCTTCTGGCCACACAGGAAGCTAATTATCTACCACACCTCCCAGATCTTTTCCAGAGTCACTGCTTCCCAGAACAGAGTTCCCTATCCTATAAGTATGGCCTACATTCTTTGTCCCTAGATGTATACATTTACAGCAAGCTGTATTAAAACACATATTGTTTGCTTGTGTCCAGTTTACCAAACAATTCAGAGCTCTCTGTATTAGTTACTTGTCTTTTTCATTATTCACTATTCCCCAGTTTTTGTGTTGTCTATAAACGTTATCAGTGATGATTTTAGATTTTTTTCCAGGTCATTTAACTGATCTCTGTAGGACCCCATTATAAATACACTCACTCAATGATGATTCCCTGTTTACAATTACATTTTGAGACCTGTCAGTTAGCCAAATTTTAATCCATTTAATGTGTGCCATATTAATTTTGTATCAATTTAGTGTTTTAATTTAAATGTCATGTTGTACCAAGTCAAATGCATTACAGAAGTCTAAGGTCTGGTCTAGGAAATTAAGTCAGCATAACTACATTGCTCAGGGGGGTGAAAAATCCAGTTAAACTGAACTAACCCGTGGTATAGACAGGACTAGGTTGATGGAAGAATTCTCCCATTGATTTAGCTACTGCCTCTCAGGGAGGTGGATTATCAGCTGCTCCATTATTTTTCCTGGGATTGAAGTCAAACTGAGAGGCCTATAATTAGCTGGGTCATCTCATTTACCTTTTTAAATATTGGCACACCATCTTCTGGAATGTCTGCAGTGTTTCCAGACTTGCTGAAAATTAATGGCCCAGCAAACTCTTCAGCCAGTTCTTTTAAAACTCTTGGATGCAAGTTATCTAGACCTGATAATTTTAAAAAATGTCTAACTTTAGTAGCTTCTGTTTAACATCCTCCCAGGATACCAGTGGAATGGAAAGAGTGTTATCATCATCGTATGATATGACTTCACCATCTGTTTTTTTATTCCCAGATACAGAATGTCCAGCTCCAGCTGTATTACTTTTTCCATGGATTCCCACACATGGGATAGACATGACCAAGGGGGGGCCCAAGTAGTGTGAAGTTACTCTGCCAAGGAGACAGCTTTCTGGGCTATATCTGGGATAGAGGAGAAGGGCTTTTGGGTGGATAGTCTTCTCCTATGGGTCCACTAGGGTCTGTCTGGTTTGGGGCTGGACTTCTGAAGCCTTTACCCAATGGGGAAAAAGTCCTCTCCCACGTCTTTTCAAGAGCTTGGGTGTAAAGTGAACAATTTGTCCACAGTACCTAAGAATATTAAAATAAAATAAAAATGAAAATGAATGGAATTTTAAGACACCTATTTTCTTTTCTTTGTTTGCCCTTTGTCCAAGCTTCTGTGAAATGCAGAATATGAACAATTAATAGATCGATCAGTCTCATTGTTACTTATATTCTAATTCTCTAATTTCTTTCTGGTTCCCCTATGCCAAAACAATGCTGGCAGGGCATGTTTAAATCCAAACAACTATTGTTTTAATTGAAATTACATTAAAATACTGTCTATTGCATTTGATAAAACCTTTATTTTTTACAGGATGGGCCTACACTACCTGACAATTCTGTATCTTGAATGTATCATTTTAGGATATAAATGTCCTTTCTTGTTACTAATAACACTGTTGATTATTAAAAATTAGTGAGGTGAAATGTAAAAATGTACTTTTTATTATTTATGTTATTTGTTTTTACAGCTTCCACTTCACCTAGCTAAGATAGTCAAGCTAGCCTAATCATTTTCACTTCATTTATAATTTAATTTCTCTTCTGATTCTCAATTATTAGCAAATAGTTCTTGTGTCTGAGTTTACAACAGTGGGTGAGAAAGATTACATTTAAAAATGTTCTTTATTTTTTTCATAGGTAAGCAGTTCTATTCATATTAATTCATATCCCTTGTCGTCCCCCGAATCCTTAAAAACCAAAAGGAAAATGCAAATGATGTGACTAAACAGCTGGATACCGTCCTCTTATAGGATTTGGCTTCAATTTTGAAAAGGGGACTAGTAATTTTTGGATGCCTCAATTTTGAGGAGTCCAACTTGCAACACTTAATAAGACCATGATTTCCATATTAAGTACACGTCCTCTGCTAATCAGGTGTCTTTAAAATGTCTCCTGTTGGGAACCCAAAACCACCAGTCCCTTTTTGAAAATCTTGGCCTACATTTTTATTCTGGCTGCTTCTCATTGGGAGCCTCTGTATGGTAAAAACTTTTAGCAATTACCTCCGTGATGGGAGACATCTAGGGTAGAATCCGGGCCTCAGTGAAATGAATGGCAAAGCTCCCCTTGACCTCAATGGGGACAGGATATCAGCCCTGAATATTTTTGGATATATTAAATAACTCTGTTCCGATGAAACTGAAAGTATTTCAGATACAGTGCATGCTTTACACATCAGGTGTGTTTAACTGCAGTTTCAGAAAACATTTGACTAAGTAATTGACAAGGTCACTCTATAAGGAGGTGACATAATGGGAAGATTGACCACTTCGAGTACAAGCTGATACAAAAACAAGTTAGAGATAGTATGAATAAAAGATTCCAAGCTAAAAAGAGGTTAAAGAACAGTCAGAACAAAAACTTTGATGAAATGCAGCAGGATATAGATAAAAGTAGAATAATGATCCACAGACCTAAATATAGAAAGAGAAATGGTTTGTTCAGTAGAAAGGTGCTGCCGTACTGGCTGGGAAAGAGCTTTCAGAGTCAGTATGAAAAGGGTCTTAGACTTTCATCCCTATATGTAACAGCAGTAAAAAAGAATTGTGAGGCTTACAAATCCAGAAAAAAAAAAGAAAAAAACAACCAGAAGAATTGAGGGCAAATGGAAGGAGTTTGAGCAAAACTATGTTATAAATTTGGTAGTAATTAATTAAGTGTTGAATGGAATAGCCACGTAGCTAAGAGCAGTTTCAGGCTTTGGAGATTTCACTCTAGGGCTGCATGAGAGAAGAAACTCATCAACAGCAAAAAACAGCACTCACATGCAGTTATGCCTTTGTACAGTCGCAAAGCCCTAAAGAACCAAATCCTGCCAGCATCACTTACTTCCAATTGCCAGTGAGAAATCGGACTGAGTGAAGCAAGTGAGATTTGGACCCAACTGTTTTCTATACTGCCATTTAACTTTCTGCAAGAGTATCAACTTTGTCATCTTGAGTATTTGTATGTGAAAATAGATAGGCTAGTAAGTGTCTGTAACAATCTGTTTCCCAGCATGCTATTGTTTGTATGTGTATTTGAGGAGGGCAAGGGATGTTGGCCCTTTAAATTTTGTAGGGAAAAGCAGCTCTAGCTCCCCAGTGGCCATTTTGCAACTGGCTACTGCATCTGACTGTCTTCTAGTTGGTAAGTTTAAGTTCTCTTATGTTTTCCCTTTTTTGTTTCTGAAGAAAGTTGTTTCTCATATAGATTATGTATGGCCCTGAGAAAACCAACAGTTGTGCTCTACTCAAGTGAAAGAAGAAGTGCAAGAGGTTCCTTTGGAGCCCCAGAAGACAAATATCTGCAGAAAAAGGAGTTTCTGTATCATCATCCCACTGACTCCTGGCAGGCTCAGCAAAGGCTGCACAGCAGTTGTGCTCCAAAATGGGCATGGCAGCCTACAAAGCCTGCATCCCTCCTAAGGGAGCATCAGGGTGGCATTTCCCTTGCTCCTAGCTTGCTTGCTGGCTTGTCTGCAAATGGAGCCAGAAGTAGTTTAACTCATTCTAAGGCCAACTAGCCTCCTCAGGGTGTCCTCTATCTCATTTCCTGCATATGCCTGTTTGATATCTGTTAACAACAGCAGGGCTTTCCTAGTGCTTCTGTGGAGCTTGTGCCATTTGTGATATTCTCTTCATCTTCCCCCTCTTTTTGAATGGCAGTCTTACGCTCTTAACTAACTCCCCCTTTGCTTCCTGCACCCTCACACTGCCTGTGTCATTTCAAGAGCATGATATTGCTTGTCTTTTGAAGCACTGTTTCCTCACCTAAGTGGTTTTCTGGCTGATGTTTGCCATGGTGCCTCATGGGAAATGTAGTTCCAGTTGAGGAACCAGCCCATAGAGGAAAATGGAGGCATCTCACCTACAACTCCCATGAGGTACTGCAGCAGTTTAAAGAACTAGATGAGAAAACAAATAATATTAGAAGATTGAGTCACTGGCTTCTTGCACAATTCCAGTAGGTCAATATGCTACTGCTTTGCCATGTGACTAAGAAACTAGCATTTTTAACAGAAATGTTTATCATCTGCAGTTGCATCATTTCTTCTAAAGTAGAGACAATCATTGGAACTTTTTATTTGCAATATAATTTGATTCTAGATTTTATTTTTTATTATGGTTGGGTTAACTTTGATCTTTTCAAAATGGATTTCAAAGAACATTTATTCAGTTAATTTTGAAGGCAGAACACATTGAAACTTTTATCCCGGTTGGTAAGCAGACATTCCTTAGTTTTTTTCAAGTTTTCACATGAAAATGCCAGTTGGGAATAAAACTGACAAATATATTCAATCAAAGATGGAATATTTTTTCCTCTTAAGTTGCAAATGGCTTCATTAAAATAAAAGCACCACCTTAGGGATTGCATAAAACAGAATATTGGTACCTAAATGGTATTTATGACTGGGCTAAATGTAAAGTGAATTAAAATTTAAAGGATTATAGTCAGGTAGTCCAAAGACCTCTGTAGAGGAAGGTCCATTAAGAAGATGAAAGAACCTAATGTCCCTAGTGACAGGAATATGTCAGGTTAGTGGTCAGGCATACCTATACACTTAATGCCACAGCAAATGAAAAACACATTGCTTGAACCCTAAGGTACTTACATGATATTTACTTTAGGTACAGAAACCAAATCCCAATATAAACAGCTCTAGGTTTTCATATACATTGCTGTCAGAAAAGTACAGGCCAATAAAAAGAAACCGTGGTTAATCATGTGAAATATAGTAACCTGTATATGGCAATCTTAAAAGTAGGCCTTTTAAGAGAATGCTGCATTGTATGATTATACTAAAGGACTAATGCTGCTGTGCTAGAGAAATCTTGAGAAAAAGCCTAACATCCTTTAAGGTGCAGGTCTCCCATGGGACACATTTCATCCACAATATGAAGGAGATCTGGATGCTGTTCTCTGTTTATGTAACTTATCAACATACAGCCTGTGCCATGTATGCAGACAGGGCGTCTTTTCTGAGTTTTTACTGCTAATAAAAATAAAATATTTGTCCAATTAATTATTTTTAACTCCTTGGCCTCAATGGCCAGATTTCTGTAGTTCCGAGTACTGAATTATTGACTGAAGAAATCCTAATTCTCTGGCAGAAGGGTCTCTGTCTTTCCTCATGTTGGTCCTGGAACTGCCACTATTAGTGCTGATATAAGATGGAGAATGGAAATATTTTGACAAAAGTAAAATATATTCTTTAATATTTTTTGTGGGTTTTGTAGAAAATATTTTGTGTTGAAGGGTTTTCAGTTTTAAACCCAAAGACAAATTTTGTTTTCAATTAACATTTAAAAAAAAATCACTGCTTTTTTTTTTAAAAACTATCTCTAGTAAAATGGATTCACATAATATCTATCTGCTGGGCTGGTCTCAGTCACAAGAGGTCTGGATACTTGTATTGCTACAACTACTGGAGAATGGGTTTTTTTTCCCCATTCTTACTTAATTGAAAAACTACGGATGTCCTAAAGCCATTTTAATAAAGTAGCATTGATGCTTATTCATCTAGGGTTCACCCAACACCAACAACCTGAATGTAAATATAATTTATAGTTTTACAAGACACCCAGGATCTCAGGTTATTTGTGTAAAGCAGTTGATACCATGCAATTCATTGTCTTTCATAAAGATGCTGTGAATTTGCATAACTTTCATTTGCATAATGTTGTTTATTTTCTACTGCTTCTATACAGACCCTCCCCATTACAAAATCCTTGAACTACTGCTTTCTGCCCTGTGGTCCCGCACAGAATGTAAGTTACAATTTACACGAGTTACCAATGTGTAATTTGAAGTTACATCACCCCCTGAATGTGGCCCCATGTATTTGTTTGCATATTATAATATTATGCTGCTTTAAATCCACGAGTGTGAGATAGGATATATCTATTTATTAGAATATTAACATTTCTAACATGGCATTTTACACAATGCTTCAAATCACACAGTACATATTCGTTTCTTCAAGTAATTTCTCTGATTCGGAATATCTTCTTTCCAGTTTAGACAGATTATCTAAGTGGTTAAATAGTAGCCTTTCATTATCCATCTATTTTTTGTTTTACTAGTATCTAGATAAGACATGAGACTGGTGAGGCATTTTTTTCAAATGATGATCTTTGTACCTGTGCCTTGCTATTTACATTTCTGTATGTCTTGTATTCTGCTCTTTAAGGTGGAATAGAAAAAAAAGATAATAAAAATAAAAAAGTGTAAGTTTACAGACGAAACCACTAGTGGACAGATATTTGGGGATACATTTTCAGTCAGGCATGCAACCAACCTTCTCTCCTCTGTGCATATATTTAGCCTGCACTTTTGAAGGTGCAAACACCTGCTCAGAATTCTGACACTTGTTTGGGTGCATGTTTTTAAAAGCATAATAATTGTGCTTGTGCAGGTGTTAGACTCTTTTTAAAGTGTGCATCTAAGTATTATCACTCATGCAGGTGCACTGTCTGCCTTTAAAATTGAAACCAAAGACTTAAAATTGTCATAGGGATTCATAGGGCTGGTTGTATTATTTGTATTGCCTCAATCCAGAGGAAGGTGGAAGTGGTTTGCATATGAAATTATACTCTCACTGGTAGGGGAGAGAGATTAGGTGGTGACTTGCTTGGTGTCTGCTTTCAAGACTAGCAGGGAGATTGGGGCCAGTTTTGAGTTGCTAAAATTCATCCAGGACTGCAATTAGTTAGGCTATGGTATGCTTACAACTTGTCTTTGGGACCCACTCTTTCTAAGGAGCTGGTCCAAATGGTATTCATGACCTTGTGGAGATGAAGGGGAGAGCTTAAAATCTGGCTGTTGGTTTCTGGCAAAGTCTAGGTAAAAAGGATTTTTTTGACCCTGAGAAAACCTTTCATCATATTTGCAAAAGAATCCCTGGTTCAGAGAAACATTGGGCTGACGAAAAGGAGTTTTGCTTGCATCAGGGACTCAGGCTCGGGTCTCAGGATGATCTTCTTCTTTCAAAGATCAAAAGACAAAACTCAAATCAAATCTTGTTTACACCAAGAAAAAATAATTTAGATCACAAAGGAGGAGGAAAATGGAAAGTTATAGGCTTGTAACAGCTCTAGGTTGGTTCCCTCATCTATTTGATAATTACCTCATCTAACTTGCATTTTGCTTTCAAAAAAGAGTTGACTGGCGCAGACATGCACCCACCTAATATTCTGTTTCAAATGTATCATAATGCAAGAGAATTAGAGAGTGAGAGAGAATTTCCTCAGCTGATGTAAATTGGGGTAGCTCTCCTGAATTCGATACAGCTACCCTGATTTGCACCAACTGAGGAGCTGGCCCATTTGCTGAAAATGAATTAAGAGCATATCTGTTCTGTGTCTCCTCCTTTCTTTTTCACTTTATATAATTTATTTGAAGGGCCTATTGATTTCAGTGTGGCTTCAGTTATTATTTGTGTGCCCTGTGGTCTGAGAGTGACCTCTCCTATTGGTCAAGAATAGCAAAATACTAGTCCTGTTTACAAATATCCTGAACAATTTGCAGTTTGGACAAAAGTATACAGAGCAAGGGTTAAAAGTCTGGTCCAATCATTATGATAGATGCTTATTACACATTCTCCACTTGCAAATTTCCCATTTACATTAGGCTATTTCCCTCAGTCCCTCACAGTTCATTCAAAAGTTATAGTGCTATCAATAGGAGTTTTTGCTCCATTAATGGAAATTCTGCTTGGGGACTGAGTATACAATATGTAATAGAGATCCTAGACTAAAATTGTGTTCTTAGAGTGGTCCATCTGTACTTGAAAGTGCTACTTAAGGTTTCCTTCTCCTCCTTTTATCCTCAATCAAGTACATTCTGAAAACAAAACTAAACACTTGAAATGGCAGTTCTGGGGCTTCCTCCTTGCTAAGCTCTTACTCCTTCAGATGCCTTTTTTTTTTTTTTTTTTTCCAGCTAACAACTTAAAAATGCTGGTTTGAAGCTTCCTTCACCCCTCACCCATTTATCTTTAAAGCAATGCAAAGTGGAGCTATATAATTTTATGAATTAATTTGTTTTGTTTGCAGCTGGTTATCATCCTGCTCCGGAATATTCATGTTACATTTCAGAGAGCACTGTGCCATTTTCTAGATATTATCATTATGGCCTTTTAGTAAAGAATTACCACTACTATTACAGCAACTACAAGGAAATGCACTCCCACTCGTTGCTGTGATAAGATTCCTCACATCCTCTGCCTTGCAATGGTTCCCTTAGTGTTCCACTTCTAGGATGGAGACACATTTGCAGCAATGATAACAATTTTCAAAAAGAAACTAATAAAATGTGCACATTTTTTTTAAGGATTGTGATTTCCTCCCCAACAAAACTGTTACTGAAGCTAGTAACCACATTTAGTAGAAATGATTAGAGATGTGTGACAAATTTGCAGAAAAATGCACAGCAAAACTGGAAACATTTTTCTTTTCATCAGCTATGTGAAAGGCAAAGGAGAAAAACATTCTTATTTTTCCTCTCCTGTTATGTCTGACAGACTACTTCAAATTTTAAGATACGGGAGTATAACTACTGTATAATATTGCTGGTAAATTATCAGCCAATTTTTTTAAATACAGAAAAAACATTGTCAATGATAATCAGATATCAGTGGCCAATGGTTAGCTTCATTAGTCACCAGGGCTGAGAAATCTTATCTTATAAACACAAAACTTGTTTTTAAAAAACCAGCAACAAAAACTCACCAGCAACAAAAAATGTAACCAAGGATTGGTAACAAATATTGTTGCTTATAGAGTAATTTATGTGTAAGAATTTGTATAAAGGAGAAAAAGTGTTTGACCCTTTTACAGACTGCGGGGATAAAAATGTAACAGGTAATAATGGGTTAGTCTTCAAATGTCTAGATGTTCAAAACATCCAAACATTCAGCTGCTTATCCAGATATAACTGAAACATTCAGATAGAAAAATTGTACAGATTCTCAGCTGATATCTGCTGAATATCATAGGCTTATATCAAACTATTGCAAGGACAGGCCTTTATCTTTCTGCTTCTGGTCCTTTCTGAAAATCAGAAATGCAGGCTGAACCAAAAATCAAGAATTCAAGAAAAGTATGGATTCAGTTTGGTTTGAGTTTTGGGGTCAGGTTCAAGTTGATTTTCGCTTTATCCTAACTAGTTCATCCATTCCCAGTACAAGTGGAAAGGCATGATATTGTTGCCCTGGCACTAATGTTGCACCTTTTGGCCCAACTGATTAGCCAGTATTTGGGGATATTTCCATTAGGAGGATAAATTGATGATACAAGTTGGGTATTTCTTTGATGCAAAAGAACACTTGCAAAATCCTGTTTCTCTGAACACAGTTGAATTCAAACAGGAGACAGTTTCCTTGTTTAGGATTCTAAGTCTGACTCTCCAGTGAGTATTGTCTCCCAAAGAACCCTCTTTGGCTTGGCTTCTTCCCAGGGCCATACTCACCATTGCATCTCTTGCTTGCTCCTGGCTTTCTAGTTGTGTGCGCGCGCGCGCGCGCTCTCTCTCTCTCTCTCTCTCTCTCTCTCTCTTCCCCCCCCCCCTCTCTGAAACCAGTCAATACCCCAACCTCTGTGTTTGCAGTCAGTCCCCAGGGAAACTCCTTGGCCCATATGGTTTATCTGCTGCTCAGGCCTAGCAATGCCATCTAGTGCCTTTGGCAGGGGCTTCTACCGTTTCAGCTACACAAAAGGGTATTTAATTGATCCTTCCATTTAGCCTGAATGAAAGACGGTTAATACACTCATCAGCTTTAACCAGTCTGTGATTGATGGCAGCTATTAGCACCTTCCAGCATAATAATATATTCAAATGGAACAACATTTAATAATAACAAACCAGATTCTGTCCCGCTATATGAACAAGTGACTCCCATGGTAACAGGACTTATAGGAAATCAAAATGACCCATGTGTGTTTTTCCAGTAACTGCATATGACTCAGAGCCAGATTGTCAGCTGTGCACACCTTCCAGTGGGCACAATTGAGAAGAGGAGTGAGAAGGGAAGTGGTTGCAACTCCTTGGGCTTTCAGCCAGTTCTGTACCCCTTACTGGCATAGATCAGCGTAGACTTGGGAGCTTCTTTAAATTGCATCACTGACTGTAGCTATCACAGGCCTATCCACCAGCTGTGCAGGGGGTGCAACTATATCGTGTGCCCTGCTCATACCTGACATAACACCAACACATCTTCTATGCTGAGGGTACAGGAGGGATGGCATAGGAGTCAGCTATGTTGGCTCAATACACACAGCGGACTCCCTCATGCCAGCCGAATATCTATCAAGAAAGATCTGTCTTCTTTCTGTTCATTTCTGGCACAATGGGAGCAGAGCAGGCCAGATAATGTGGCCCATAGTTTCAAATAATGTGACATATTCAGCGAGGTGGCCTCCTTTTTACAGGTGTAATTTCCATCAGCAAAACTTGCACCATTATTTTTGTGCTTGCAGAAACAATTTTTGGGTACAAACAGTGCTTAATTCGTTCCGGGGCTTGCCAGAACTGAACCCCGGCACCTCTAAGCTTGGCAGTTCATAGCCCCTGCATCTTTGGGCTCCCGGCCAGCACCTGCCATTCTCCGGCCATGCCGCTTTGAAGGCAGCAGCACAGAAGTAAGGGTGGCCCTACACCATACCTGCCACCCTTATTTCTGCACTGCCGCTGGATGTGACGCTGCCTTCAGAACTGAGTGCTTGGCCAGCAGCCACCACTCTCCAGTCACCCAGTTTGAGCCCCAGCATCTCTTTAATTACAAATGAAGCACTGGGTACAAAGGTGAGTCAAACACATGTTCACAAGACAAAAATGAATGGTGGAAATCGCACCCATAAGAGGAAGGTTGCCGGCATAATATATACCCTAGTAAATAAACAGCTCACCATTTAAAAAGTCTGTATGTACCAACAGTTACTTGTCACGCTGCCTGGGTGGCTCACAACTATGAGTGCCTATCTCGGGGCAGAGTGTCAGAAAATAGGGCAGACATCCCACGCTGGTGGTGTATTCTATAATTAGATATCACCAAATAGTGATGGTGAACTCCTGGACCAGTCTTACCATGGAGTCACAGTCAGTCCCCTTAGACTCTCCAGTCTGTCTTGCCACCTAGACAAAGTGAACTTTGTGATAAAAGGTCTCTTAAACCAAAAAATCACACAACATCAGGTTGCTCCCAGTCCCAAAAGACCAATCACTTACCTTGAACAATCACTTTGATCTATACTAATACACAAGTGAATTGGCCTGAATACATTCTGGCATGACCTGGTCTGCCAGTGTCACATTACTATTCTGTTATATCTTAGAGAGGTCATTATTTCGCTCTACTCAGGATGGGGAAGGGGGGAACCCTCTGCATGGCATCTCTTGGTATATATTGACTTTTTAATGGCAAATCTTTTAGGAAATAAAAAACTCCATAATTTTACTGTCCTCTGCAGATTACATTGTTAAGATGAAAAAAAATTGGGAAAGCATTTTTAGACAGTGATGCAGTTGCTTTAATGTTATAAACAGGTGGGCTTATATCTAATGAATGCAATATAAAATCTGAACAGAGTTAATAAAACATTGACTCTTTAAATGGGGTACATAATATATTTTAACAAAATTATCAACAACATAATGGTAAAAAACAATAGGATTCAGATATGCAAAGGCTTCTAATCCAAAGTGAGTTAATATTAAAATAATGTATGGAAATCATTTAAATCCCAGTGCTTGTTAAATATGGGGGGGAGGGAAATGGCTCACTTGTAACCAAGGTGGAGCAAAAGGGAATGTACCAGTATTGTTCAATTCAGGGAAGATAGTTTACTTTTTTAGCATGGTGAAAAGTTCCAAAGGGGTAGCCGTGTTAGTCTGTATACAGCAAAAACAACAAGAGTCCTGTAGCACCTTAGAGACTAACAAATTTCTGTGGGCATAAACTTTCGTGGGCTGCAACCCACTTTATCAGATGCATGAAATGGAAATCACAGATAGGAGATATATATATACATCCAAGGGTTAGAAACATAACAATGGGGAGGGGAAGTGCTAACAAAGTCAATTCAGTTAGGGTAGATGGGGCCTATTCCCAACCCATGATTAGAAGGGAGAATGTGTGAACAGTGACAATTACTTCTTGTAATGAGATAACCATTCCAAGTCCCTGTTCAGATCCAGTCTGATTGTATCAAGTTTGCATATGAGTTCCAGCTCTGCAGTTTCTTGCTGAAGTCTGTTTTTGAAGGTTTTTTGTTGAAGTATGGCAACTTTCAAGTCAGCTACAAAGTGTCCTGGGAGATTGAAGTGTTAGGACTTGCCCTCCCCATTGTTATGTTTCTGACCCCTGGATGAATATATATCCTATCTGTGATTTCCATTTCATGCATCTGACAAAGTGGGTTGCAGCCATGAAAGCTTATGCCCACAGAAACGTGTTAGTCTTTAAGGTGCTATAGGACTGTTTTGTTTTGTTTTGTCTTTTCTAAGCATGCTAGCTTGAAGTTGAATACCATACCTTCCCTTCATACTTGGGCTGTGCTACAAGAACAGTCCTACAGGACTTAAAGCAAGAAATGTGTTGTTGGCATATTGAATGGCCAAGTTGATAACCTTTAAAAGATGGAAAGACTGAAAGTGATTTCTCTTCTTTTTTATACTTTGAGACATTTGTAATAAAATCAAATATTGCACAGGCATGCAACATATGAAACCAGGTAAAGAATGTGTTGGTTGTTCAGCATGAGATCAATATAAGTTGCAAGGGTGATGTCGAATAAATCCAATTTAAAAAAAAATTGTACTATAATTTACATGAATTGCCCAGGACATTGAAGCATGACAATTGTAAAATGCACTGTTTTGTATGCTTCCTGTATTAAGGCCCTGTCTTTTCTCATTGGGAGAGAAGATTTAGAGATGGTAACCATTTAATCTGTATGCTATTTTAATAGAAACTTTGTCTTACTCTGAGTTGGGAACTGTCTGGCACATTATGCCACCACAATCTAAAGAACACTAATAATCTTGACTTTAGTGTAGATATGATCAGGCACTTATGTTGCACAGTCTTGTTCTTGTAGGTTTATGCCTCTAACACAGCAATAGAAGAAGTAACAATACATATGAAGCAGGTGGTGAAATGAAAGAAAGGTGAAGGGAAAAGAATATATTGGATAACTTTGGATCTGCCTGATATTGCTCAATATGGAATCTCCTTTTCTAAATAGTGGGCAGTTTGTATACAGTTCTGAAATAAAAAGCAATGTTATCAACCAAAATTTAGCAATATTGACCAAGCATTATCAGTCCCAGTTGGTTATTAGGGTCTGATAGATTTATGACCACCAATTATGCCTCAACTTTCAGCCATGCAATGGAGACTGGCAAGTACCAATAGTGTGGTGGCTATACTATTAGGTGCATTATCACCTTCCGCCACTGGGGGACTCCTAGCATGCTGGAACTATACAAACCCCACTTGAGACATGATCTAAAACCCACTGATGTCAATGGGGACGTTTCCAAGTTTCCATTGACTTCAGTAGGCTTTGGATCAGGCCGTTGGATGCACTAATCAAAGGCTTCAGAAAGCAAAGGGACAGATACAGAGCAGAGACTAAGCCTCTGCAGGGCTGCTTCAGACTAGCCCCCTTATCCCATAGGCAGCAAATGGGGCTTCTTGCATGTATCCTCTTCTTCAGACCCAGGAAGAGGTAGGGAGATTTCTGTGGGGGAAAGAAATTGGATTGAATCAGGAGTTAAGATAATGAAAAGCAGATTATTATCAGCATGTTAGCCCATGCTCTCAGTCACTGAACAGATGGAATGTGGGAGCCCCCTGATTACTGCTTCTACACCCATGTGAATTGAACCCTGTAAGGTTAACACATCTCTTGATGCACTAGATACAGAACCTTATATCAGCTACGTAGAGGTGCCTTACCAAGATTTTAAAGCCTGTATGAGGAAATGGAAGGACTATTTAGGAGGAGGAAGGGGACTTCAACTGGTGGCTGCTGTGTGTTCAGGATTGCAATTAGAGAGAAGCAATTTGGCTAGAGGTTAGAATTGGAGAGTGGGTGTCCGGGTCCTGTATTCTGTTCGTGATTCTGCCACTGATGCTGTTATGTTGGCATCTCTTTGACTCAGTTTCCCTACCTGAAAAATAGAGATAATAATTCTCATCTATTTCACATAGGTGTTCTATTTATGAATTAATATGTTTAAAATGATTTGAGAAACTTTATGAAAGATGCTCTGGAGCGCAAAATATTACTGCATTATTTTTATTCCTGTCTTGAGTTACATTTTAGTTAGTTGCATGTTTTTGTATGCTGTGCATTAAGTTTTATAGCGGTGTCTATGTTCTCTGGGCACATAGGCAGGGATTTTCATTTTAATAGTACATAATTCAAATGCTGGATCAATTTCACCTCCTCCACACTTTTAACTGTATTATTAATAATAAAGTGGTTGATTGCTGTTGCTATTTGTTTTCTAAAGAGCTTGTTAAGAAGCTGGGGGTGATAGTAAGGTATGGTATGTTTCTCTTTTGTTCCCAGCAAGGATTCTGCCTGTAGCACACAACTTGGCACTGCCCATATTCTCTCTTCACTGCTACTAGGCAGAGTGTGCAGGCATTTTCAATTTACTAGATCATTCACAAGTTACCTCCAACCCAACCTTGTCATTGCAATTCGTCACACTTACTGTGCATGCCCTTATGTGCTGTATCTCACTAAAGTCTCATCATGCCAGGCCAGTGCCATAGGGTACTAGTTGGCAATAAAGATCTCAAACATAGTTTCAAAGGTAACACCATACAAAAGAAAAAATAATGGCCACAATCACTACTAGATCCCCTGTTCCCATAAACCCTGCCACTTTTCTGATTTCAACCAAAGCTGAGTTAGATGAACTGCTACCATCTCTCTTGCCTTTGCAGCTACTGTTTGTCCAGTGTCTCTGGGGCTCTGTCCAGTGAATGATGAAAACAGAAACTCTAGTATGGTACTGGTAGAGAAGTGTGATGGGGCATAACAGGTCTTTGTGCCCCCCTGCTCAAGCCCCTGTGGTCCAGCTATACCCTGCCCCCAGAAAAGAGCAGCAAAGATGGGTTCTCTAGGCCTGCTTAGAAAGGTTGCATGAAAGCTGCCAATCAGAACCCAGCAGGTTCAGATGAAAGGAGGAGCTGCAGGGTCTTAGCAGGTCAGTTCCTGGCTGGGGGGGAGCGGACGGGTGTTATTCACTGGCTGCATTTACAGGACCTGGTAGAAAGGGAATCTGGGAACTATAAGCTAAGGTAATGGGTGAAGGTAAAGAGACCAGGTGGGACAAGGTCAAGTGAAAACAGCAGCAACTAATTAGGGCAGGCAGTATGTGGCTGCTGTTTGTAGGGTCCCTGTGCTGGAACCTGGAGTACTGGGCAAGCCCAGGTTCCCCTCAGGACATTGGTGAAGTGGCCTAAGCCCTGAGAATACCACAAGGCTCCTTTGGAGTCCTGAGTGAAGGGCTGGATTCAAAGGGCTCAGAGATGGGGCTGAAGATCCTGGTGGGACAGACAGTTTGATGAACTCTCTGTTACCCCAGAAGGAGTTCGTATTGACTGAGTGACTTGGCTGGAGGGCTGAGCCACTGAAGACCTGCCCAGTGAGATTGGCAGCCTGCAGGGCATTCCAGGAGAAAGGAAAAAGTGTGCAGTACCACATGCAGCCTCTAGGAGGTACTCAGCAGGTGAGTGCTCCCCATCACAAGGAGATATGATAGATTGTATTGGTTGTATGAAAAATCTTTGGGGGACCTTCCCCGCTCCATCCACCCACCTCCACACCAACTTCTGGCTAACCGCAGAACAGGTAGGATGGTCTTGCAAAAAAAGGACTGGACTAAGGATTTAGAAGTAAATAAACAAACTAGGGAAATACAACCTAAGTGGAGCTACTATAAGGTGGATGCATAACTGGTTGGAAAACTGTTTCTAGAGTGTAGTTATCAGTGGTTCACAGTCAATATGGAAGGTCATATTGAGTGGGGTACCACAGGGATCAGCTCTGGGTCTGGTTCTGTTCAATATCTTCATCAATGATTTAGATAATGGCATAGAGAGTACATTTACAAAGTACATAGGATACACTGGATGATACCAAGCTGGGAGGGTTTGGAAGGTAGGATTAAAATTCAAAATGATCTGGACAAATTGGAGAAATGGTCTGAAATAAATAGGATGAAATTAATAAGGAAAAATTCAAAGAACTCCACTTAGGAAGGAACAATTAGTTGCACACATACAAAATGGGAAATTACTTCCTGGGGAAAAGTACCGCAGAAAGTGATCTGGGGATCATAGTGGTTCACAAGCTAAATATGACTCAACAATGTAACGCTGTTGCAAAAAAAACCTCAAACATCATTCTGGGCTGTATTAGCAGGAATGTTGTAAGCAAGACACAGGAAGTAATTCTTCTGCTCTTCTCCATGAAGATTAGGCCTCAACTGGAATGTGGTGGTGCCTGGAACTGGACACATTTCAGGAAAGGTGGAGAAATTGGAGAAAGTTCAAAGAAGAGCAACACAAATGATTAAAGTGCTAGGAAACATGACCTATGAGGGAAGATTGGGAAAAAAATGGGTTTGTTTTGTCTGGAGAAGGTAAGACTGAGGGGGGGACATAACAGTTTTTAAGCAAATAAATAGTTGTTACAAGGAGGAGGGAGAAAAATTGTTCTCCTTAACCTCTGAGGATAGGACAAGATGAAATGGGCTTCAATTGCAGCAAGGGTGGTTTAGGTTGGACATTAGGAAAAACTTCCTAAATGTCAGGGTAGTTAAGCACTGGAATAAAATGCCTAGGGAGGTTGTGGAATCTCCATCACAGGAGATTTTTAGGAGCAGGTTAGACACCTGTCAGGAATGATGTAGATAATAGTTATTCCTGCCATAAGTGCAGGTAACTGCACTAGATAACCTCTCGAGGTCCTTTTCAGTTCTATGATTCTAAAATTAGGGTTCAATTCCCAGCTTTTCCATAGACTTCCAGTGTGACCTTGGACAACTCACTTCAGACCTGATTCTCCCCTCTTCCACTAGAGAAAATTCAGAGTAACTCCACTGAAATCAATGGATTTACACTGGTTTTGCAATGGTAAGCAAGGTGAGACTCTGGCCTTAATCTCTCTGTCTATCAGTTCCCCATCTGTAAAATGGGGATGAAAATACTTCTTTTATCCTACCCATCCTGTCTTGTCTAAACAGATTATAAACTTTTTAGGACAGGAATTTTCTCTTTATGTATGTATGATGCCTAATGTAATAGCGTGGGCTTCTATGCTCTAACATTGACACACAAAGTCCCAAATGTCTATTTACGGGGATGTCTATAGGACCACTCATCACAGTATCTGAATGCCCTCCAAGACTAAGGATGGATCATTCGTAGCATGAATGTTAATCAGAGCTGTGTATATCATTCACAAAGAAACACACATGATGAAACATGCAGGTGTCAATACAAATCTTAAATGTGGGCCAGATTTGCAAATGGTGTGGCTAATTTGGTTGAGTTTTCTGTGCATCTGGCCTGAGCTTCAGGCAAGCCTGGGCCAAGTTACAGTTCCAAGATAAAGTCACAGCTCCCTTTGTCTTCCTTTTAATTTCCCTTCCCTTTCCTTCCTCCATTCCCCCTCTGCGGGTCAGCAAAGACTTTCATCTCCCTAGATTGTATTATTGTTGATGCTGAGTCTGAAAATTATGCTGAGAGGGAGAAGCTGATATTCTGAACAAACACTGAATAAAGGCATTACAAAAATTCTAGGGACAAGACCTTTCCTGACTTGTAGGGAGAGAATGGAGTTTGGAGGGGATGACTCTCATTAACTTCGCTGAGCAGAACTCAGAAAAAAGGAGGGACAGGCATCTAACATTTTTCTGTCTCTGCAGTGTCATTTGCACATATTTGTGCTTTTTCTAATATTTCTCCCTTCTCATTCATGTGAATTTTGAAGTTTTTTGATTCAGCTGAAGGAAGGAAAAAGTGGAGGTGACATTTTTGTTGCTGGCAAACCTGACAGGAGCCAACAGAAAATACATATCTCCATATTAGCAGTGCAGTGAATGAAAAATATCCATAGCATGACTATGCAAATCCCTGTACTCTAGCTAATAACTGGTGCCTGAGAGTCATAGTACAAGGATTCACATAATGTATGGGTATTGTAGAATAACCAGCAGTGATTATACTAATCAGGTACCAGAATCAATGAAAATGCAGGGATGTGCATAATTTTGAAAAAAAAAAACGTACTATTACAAGTCAGTTACTGTATCCCAACATTCTGATTGGCCAAGACAATTCCCTTTCAGTGCAAATCAGGGAAAAGCTTCTTAAAAGTGAAATCTGCTAGACTGTGGAATATACTTTCAAGATTAGTAGTTGGAAACTCCCTCCCTAGAAGTATGTAATATTACAGGAGACTAGAGAAAGTGCTGTTGAATGTACAACCAAAACCAATGCTTCAGAGGCAAAGGGGTGGTATATTAGCCAGTAGTCCTTTAATCTATGATAATCAGAGTGAGTGGATATGGATAACTGTTCCTCAAAGCAGTATCTACGTGTGTTGCATCCCATTAATCTGACTGTAGCAAGTCTAAAATGTGGCACCTGTATGTCACATAGCAGCAGCTGCATGTGTGTGAGGGCTGAGCTATGTGCAGAATATGCCACTTGCCAGGTGCTTCATTTAGTGTAGGAAAGGCAATCCACCGTGTAATTAAGAAGTACATTTCTCTTCTCGCTATTCTCCTTTCATCTCCCCTCCCTTTTCAGGCACAAGATTAAATAGATGCTGGCAACTGGATAGCTTTTTGCTACAGGCTCACCTACTATCAGGAGGGAAATGAATCCAGATGTGCGAGTACACACAGGAACAGGTCCAACACTATTTTATTGGCAGAGCTCCAGCAGACCTGTATCAATTTGCGTAACAGCTTGGGCACTGTTGATTACACAGATACCTATTGCTATATAATACCAAGCCTCAGCTGTGCTGGGGCTCTGTCTTGAATACAATTGTGTGGTGGCACTGAATGGATATACTTTTATCCATATAATGGATATACTTTTACCACACCTCACTCACCATCGTGCCATTCAGGGGTGAGCCAGTGCCCACTGAAACTGATAGGAGTTTTCCATTGACTTCAGTTGGCTTTGGATCAGCAATTTATAGCCCCCAACAAGAAGGGAGGTATGGATTTTGCTAACTTGTTTTGCCTTAACACATTAAGTTTTTTGTTTTGATAGTGGAAATTATTTGACTGCTTAGAAAAATAAGGGTGTGTGTCTAATTCCACCTTACTTGCTCCTTATGTTAACCAGTGAGCAATGGGTCACAAACAGTAGTCTACATCTATGCTCTCCCTTAAAGTGTGCTTTGGGCTCTATTGCTTCATTTCCACGCCTCCTGATGTTCCTAGTTTATTTCATGTGTGTTACAAAGAATATTACAATAATGAGATTAGGTCTGAATTTTTCATTGGTGTCACTCAAGTTTCTATTACATTATTCTTAAACTCTAGGCATGTCTGTATGTTTTGTTGTTCAAACAAATTTTCTGCAAATAGATTCTGCTGCCCTTTCCCCTTCTGAAAAAACAAATTGGAAAATGATGCCATTGAAGTAAATGGGACCTGTCACGTGTGTAGGACAAGTAGAATAGAGTTACAGTTACTATTCTGAAGATGCAATATTTGTATGACTTGGTAAAAAATTGACAGGAAGAAAAGGTTAAATAATAGTGAGATACTACTGTAATTTCACTTTTGAGGACTTGTGCTGTAAGTGATTACATGCATGGCTGAAAATTGTACACTGGCTCCATAAATACAGATTGACCTACCTGTATATTTTCAGTAAGAAGTAATGCCTATTGTTTCCAGGAGGAAACAAAATCTGCAGTTTTAGGCTATATACAAATGATAAAAGTAAAGACATCAAAGTGTGCAGCCTTTCAACTCACGCTCAGTTAGAATAAAAGTTTGGTTGCTGTTTTAAACATTTATGGCTAACTAACTGTGATACCATCTCAGCTCTGAAAATCAAATGAGTTTGGATTGACTTTTGATCTGACTGACTTTTTTTTATACACAACTCCACACTGGAATACACATATTGCTAATTAGAAACTGTTTATGGACTATCTGTATACATTTAATACACAAGAGTAAAACTTTTTTTGGTAGGGTGATGTTTGTAACGAAAGAGCATTAATTAAAAAAGGTGCTCAACCTGACTTTTTTTATATATATAAGCTATATATAAAACACAAAGAGGAATCATACAGAAGAAATGTATGTTAATGTTCACAATAAAAAGGTGAAGAATGTAGCTGAAGAGCGTGATTTAATGAGCTCTGTAGTAGTATTACAAGGAAGAAGAAAATACAAGTCAAACAATATATCTTAGACCAGATTTACAGTTTACACACCTCTTAGCCTCTTGGTAGAAATACAACAAGAATAAAATCCCTCACTATCAATTAAACTAAAGAATATAAATTTATTCAGATTGTTTCATCTACCTTTATCATAAGAGTGAGAGTCCTGTAGCACCTTAAACACTAACAAATTTATTTGGGCATAAGCTTTCGTGGACAGAAACCGTCTTCGTCGGATGCAAATTTAGCCGAATGAAATGGAAATCTACCAGCTATATCATAAGGATTCTTGACAATACAGGAGATACTACAGCTATTATACCACCAAACACATGTGGGGGTTCCAAAGAGTCTGCAAAAGGAAGTGCTAAGATGAATAAGAGTATAATAACATTTTCTTGATAAAATAATACTTCCGTGTCACAGAAAACGAAACTGTCAGCATTCCTTTGTAGGACTCTCTTAGGCTTAAGAAAGGGTCCTTGACAGTTTCAGCACGGCCTTTAAATATCTTATTGAAATGTAGATTAAGACTGTACATCTTAAAATGAAAAAGGCTTTCCAACTATTATAAGTCTTGTTGAAAAGCGAGTATAAAGTAAGTATTAATTTTAGCGGTTATATTTTAACATTTAACATTTTTCTCAGGTTGATCCTCCTAGACCTAATATTTAAATTTATTTAAAGAGACAGTAGATTACCTGACTGTACACTAGTACAGTATTAGGCGTTCCTAGGAGTCACTGTAAAGTAAGATTGTCATTTATAGTGCCATCTTTCATATAGCTTACAAAGACACCAACCACACAGTGGAACTGCTATAATTAAGGATGCTTCAGTATTTCTGTTTAATGTTACTACAGTCAAAGGTTAGATTAATATTAATTTATTAGATGTAAAAATTCACTCTCGGATGAAATTTGGCATATTAGGTCTGAGTCCAGGGCAGGGCTTTTATCAGCCACCAACTTTCAAAAAGGTTGTATAGTTGTATTTGAGTTACAGGATAGAACAATAGTGCACAAATCAGCCAGTTCTTTAATATACTGATATTGAATATTGTTTAATATAAGTAGCTGTTCTAAGTCAAGATTTCTCCTCTGCCTCCATTCAGTATATTAACCTTTTGGCAATTTTATTTGAGATATAAATCCAAGATTTTAAAAGTGATTGGTGATTTGGTGAGTCTCATTCTCTGAGTGCTCAATATGGGACTTCTTTTTAAAGAAGGGAGGATGATCTCATTTTGAAAAAGTGCTGAGCTACCCATCCTCTGTAACTCAATCTCTTTAAAATATCCCAAGTGAAACACCCACAGATTGAGGCACCCATAATCTCTAATCACTTTTGAAGAAAATGCCTATAGATACAGGCCTGAGATAAAATAGGCAAATGTGTAACATACTGAATAAACCACCCAGAACTCTTGACTTAAAATAGCAACCTGTACTAAAGAAGATATGTTGCATGAGTCAGAAAAAACACAGTATGCCTTTCAGATAACAGTTTGTGTTTGCATGGCTCGTAGTGAGAAAAGAAACAACTTTTAACTTGTAAACTGAACAAACTTGATATGGAGCTCATTGAGAGTCAATAAAAATGCTATTTATACACTGTCACTTTTCAGAATGTGTCCCTGCTTTAAACAAGAAATAAGTACCAGAGCTGTGGTAGCTCTAATGACAGTGAGGAAGATTCATACTGACTGAATATATATAAATAAATATTTGAATGTAGATAAGAAAATATTGGCTCCATCTCACATGAGATGGGAACATGATAGCAAAGGAAAATGATTCATGAATGGAAAAAGATATAGGATGAGGTATGCAATTACTGCACTCAAAAGAATATTAAAATACTACATGGGAATTTTTCTAACTCCTGTGATAGCAGTTAAGAGCACAAATAGCCAACAAATGTAGACAACATTAGGAGGATACTAGTATGCTGGACTTGAAACTTTTTCTTTTCTTTTGCTTTTGAATGTTAGATTGGATTTGAATATAAGACCTTGAGTTATGCATATCTGGGCTCAGATTCAATGGTGGTCTGAGAGTGAAAAGAAGAAATGTTTTGCTGGCATATTCAGTGGCCAAGTTAATAATTCTTAAAAGATGGAAAGACTGGAAAGGATCTCTTTCTCTTGAATGATAGCTTTTTTTCCAGAACAGTTGGGGTATGAATTGACATTTTAAGAGATAATCAAGTAGCTTAAAAATTGCAAGGCACTTTTGAAAAGGTGAAATCCATACCAGACTTACTGTATGAATTCTATTTTAGATGTTTGTGATTTAAGGTATATTTTCTTGTTTCTCCTTTCCTCCCTTTAGTGATTGGATTCTTCTCCACCAATGTTCTGTTTGTGTGCAAGTTTAAAGAATAATGTATTTGGTAATCTATTAAAAAAGCTTAATTTGGGGAGATAGGAAAAATACGGCACTAGTGTGGTCTTTTTGATGCTTTCTGGAACTTAAATCTAGCTTTTTTATATACATCTACACAAGCTGTTCATAATGAAGACAAAATCTTTATGCTATTAAAAAATAAATGACTAAAGCATGTTCGTATGTAATTCGTTTCATATAACATTCAAGAGCATGCTCTTACAAACACCTAGTCATGGAAATGAGCAGTGTTTGGTAGTAGGTGTTTGCAGGCCTTCATGGGAACACTTTCTCTGCTTCGACATGTGGGTCAAAGTTTTCATTTTAAATGGTGTAAAACTGGAATGACTCCAATGAAATCAGTGGAATTGCTCTAGATTTACATTCAGGTAAATGGGAAGGGAATTTGCCTCCCTGAATAATGCTTTAAGTTTCAGATTCCAATAAAACTAAAAACTCAAAATGAAACTCAGTTAGAAATGCAGTGTTTCATTTGGTTTCCTGCCAAAACCATGAAAATAATTGAATTTCCCATGGTTTGATGCAAAACCATAGATTGGCCCAAGTTCACTTAAAACTGAAACCAGAGGTTACTAACGACTGGATCCAGGGAGTGCTCAACAGACACAGGAACTTGAGCAAATTTTTGACAAAACCTGAGCTGAGATTTGCATTTATAACAAAAGTGAAAACCAGGCAAGATATGCATGGTTTTGGATTTTATAACAAAGGTTTCACCCAGCTCTCACTGTAACTAATAACTCCTTTTGAATTCTGATGATTTATGGTGTGAATATATATTAAGAGTAATACACTGAACTTGGCTGGATATCTGATATATAACTGATATATTACATATCAGTGCCTAGAGGATGAAGGCATTAAAGCGTTATGAATAATACACTTTGAATAATACAATTTTAAGGGACAGATGATGTCCTATTTGGTAAAAGAGAGCCTTTGACCTCCTAATCTGTAACTTTCAAATTCATTTTGTTTGGATCTGTTTTCTTTAGCGTGACACTGTTGAGAATTGTATTTTATCTAATTTTAAATAGTTGTTCTCTGGTGAGAAGATTTCCCTGGGACACCACCACAAGTTCTTTCTCAAGTGCAGGTCCCTATGTGTATTTGAGTGTGGGGATGTGTGTGTGCATCAGGCATTAGGAGAATTCTGGCGAACATTGCACATTCGCTCATGTATGCACCCTGGTCTTCCTCATGCTTTCAACTGACAGCATAAAGGGTGGAGTGGACTGACCGCCTCTCCATTTCCTACCGCCCCATGGCCTGGATCAGAACCTCCACGATCTGGAACTTTCCTTCGATTTCTGCCATCTATAAATATTTCAAACTTTGCCTTAGTGCTTTTTGTATATATTTCTTTATAGTTATTAAGTTTATAATAGTTTTATTGCTTTTTATCAGTAAGCTAGTTAGATTCCCTGTCTCGGAGACCCTTCTCCTCCGCCCTCCTGTGCTCCGTTACAGGTATTGGACTAAATCCAGAACTTCAAAAACTGTGTGTCCTCCTCCCATTCCTTCTTGATCAGCAGCGACGACCACCAGTGTCTGTGTTTGTACTGTCTTGGGAAGGCTAGGTCTAACATCTGCTGCTCTTTCCCTAGTTGTACCCGTGAGGCCAGGGAACTCTGCTTTAGAAAACACCTCATGAAGAAGGCCATCAGGCTACAGTTGAACCCAGGCCAAGGAACCCCCCTGTACATCAGCCTGAATTGAATGGAGTTTGCCTCCCGCCATGAGGTCTGACTCTATTTAAGGGGAATCTTTGGGTACAGATTTCCCCACCCCCAATCACAGTCTCATTGGGAAGACAGAGAACGCTTGCACAAGGATAAAGGCAGGTTTCCCTTTAAAGTTGCTTCAAAGACAACAGACACAAATCCACCTACATTGAACTAATTGGCTCATTTAATCCCTAAAGATTTAGGATGTAGTAAGTTCAAGGGCCATAACTTTAAAGCCCACAAACTCAGACCTATCCACCGGTACCATCCGAATAAAAAAGCCAGGATCTGTCAATTCTGGCACAGTTGGAGCTTCTATCTCCAATGGTACTGTCACTGTCTCTCACTCTGGCCACACAGAGCCTCCCTTCTCCAACCCCTGTCAACATGAACAGATCAGACCCCTCATACTCTAGAAAGGTCAGAGACTTATACTACACCAGAACATGTGTTTACTCTTCCCAAGCCTCAGTTTCCCCCATTTTCAGGACTTTCTCTCGCTAGGGAGATTGTGACCCCCCCAGGGAATGTTACCTTGGGACCTTTGGCTATACTGGAACATGTGACCTGTATGCCTGATATACAGAGCCCATGCATTCTGCCAGGAAATCACTCCACCATTCTCCTGTAACAGAATAGTCAGAGTCTCCTTCTGATCCCATGGAAGAGAAGGCATACACCCCAGCTCGACTGATTCTGCTGATACTGATTACGCTGGATTGTAATCTTCTCTCTGTCCCCTCTGAATGATCAGGAACAGTTTCAGGATTCATTGCAAAGGGTGATAGCTCCACATCTCCCTAGTGGAGGCCCACAACCCTCAGCACAAGCTCCTGGATATCTTACAAACAACCAGTCCAGTCAAACTTCCAGTTAATGAAGCTATTCTGGAACCTGCTAGAGCACTTTGGTATGCACCAGCCACATATCTCAAAGAGGGCAGAAAAATATTATTTAATTTAATTTTACCCATCCTGGTCCAAATTCTCTGGTCATCTAGAGAGATCTAGACAACATCATAAATCCATTTCTTCTAACAAGGAGCTAAGCATCTAGACTCGTGGGAAGAAAGGTTTTCACATCTACTAGCCTTCAGTTTTCTATAGCAACTGTCAAGTGCTGTAGGTTAAGTACAGCTATCTCAACTATTCCTTATTCACGTGAATTTGGAATAGTTGAGATAGTTGTACTTAACCTACAGCACTTGACAGTTGCTATAAAAAACTGAAGGCTAGTAGATGTGAAAACCTATCACAGCAGGACAGAGGTCACTTCCAGGCTCTTATTGAAGAGGGGAAAATGGGGGCCAGAACAACACTTTGATCAATGGTCAATGCAGCAGACACATCATTTAGTTCGATAGGAATGGCCTTTGTGATGCACCATGAGTCATGGTTGTATGCTTCAGGGTTTTCTAGGGAGGTCCAAAACACCATGGAGGACTTAACCTTTGATGAAGCCCATCTTTTCAATGAAAATGCACTTGCCCCAAAAAGGAAGCAACATAGTCTTACAAACCTAGACTGGTATCTCTCCAGTTTTATCCAGCGGTCCTATGACCCTCTTTGGAAGACAGAGTACAGAAGTCTCATTTCCCTGCCCCTCCCACTTCGACAACATCTCAATATTACCCCGTGGTAAGAGGTATTTTTGATGGGCGTATGAGCCCTACAAACCATGTAAATCACCACTGTTATATACCCCACATACACTTCCAGCGACATTTAGCACTGTATTTCTGTAACTGGAGTGCTATAACAGTGGACAAGTGGGTATTAGATATCATCCATTCTGGCTATGTAATCTAGTTTACTTCCCTCTTCCAAAACTCCCTTCTGCTTTACTTCTCTAAAATCCCTGTCCCTCTTTAGGGACCCTTTTCATAAGGGATTTCTCAGGCAGAAAGTAGAATCCTTCCTCCAGCCTGAAGCAATAGAGCAGGTACCTTTTTAAAAATGTGTCCTTTGATGTTGCTTTACATACATCCTGGTGCCCAAGTAGACAGGAGGTTGGAGACCTGTCCTCAATCTCTTCAATCCCAACCACTTTATTCACAAACTCAGATTTTGCATGATTACACTAATACCAATAATCCCATTCCTGGAAAAAGCTATTTGGTTCACAGCTCTTGATAAGAAGGATGCTTACGTTCACATGGATATTCACCCTTCCCACAGGTGTTTTCTCAGATTCATAATGGGACCTGACCACTTTCAATACAGGATGCTCCTGTTCGGCCCCCCCACTACTCCTAGGGTCTTCATCAAATAATAACAGCTCACTGATTTACTTCTTGTTGCCAACACATCTCAGGAAGCCTATAAATTGACCTCATCAATGCTTCAACCACTTTTTTTCCTAGGAGACAGTGTGAACTTGGTATAAAGTCTGTCCTCCCTTCGATGCAGATGAATGACTAGTCTCAGTGAGAGCTTATCTACAGGGGGACAGGTTTTGCACCATGAGCAACCTAATAGATCAGGTTATGTGCAACCCTGAAGCTCTAGTTAGAATGTGTCTTTCCTTCCTGTGGCACATGGCTTCCTGCATTATATTACACCATTTGTGAGACACCACCTATGTTGCCTTCAGACATAGTTCCAGACAGTGTATTCACCAACCAAACACTGCATGAATACCAGGAAAAAAGACGTTTGTTTTTTTTCCCAGAGTAAAATCTTCTTTAATGTGGTGGAAGGATCACTATTAGGTATGTGTGGGTGCCCCTTCTGACCATTCTTGCCAGACAAGATGATTATTACAGATGCTTCTTTCTTAGGCTGGGGAGGCCAAATGGATAACTACATAGCACAGGGCACTTGGACACCCCAGGATACCAGGATGCACACCAACCTCCTGGAACTCCAGGCAGTCTGAGATGCTTGCAGTTTTTTTCTACAATTCATCCAGTCTCACCATATCCTTATAGTACATGTCATGTACATCAACAAACAAGGAGAGGAAAGAAACTGGAGCGGTGGTCAGTCCCCTCTGCCTTTATGTCTTTTCTTGAAAGTGCAAGGAAGAAAAGGGCATATGCATGGACCAACAGAAACTGCTTGCAAGAATTTTCAGACTCCAGGCTCATGGAAGCCTGGATAAGGTTTCCATGATACAGATACGGGGCCCACTTGGATTTTCAAAAGTGCTAAAGCAGGCTTGGTGTCTAAGTCCTATTGAAATCAGTGGGAGTTTGACAGCCATTTCGCTTAGGTGCTTCTGAAAATTTTACCCAAAATCTGTAATAGTAGGCTTATTAGAAATAGCACTATGTAATGCTATAACATGTTCCCTCAGAAGAACTCAAAGAACTTAACATACGTTAATCAATCATCCCTATTTTATAGACTGGAAAGTGAGGTGTAGCAGGATTATTTGCCTGATTTTATTTTCACAACATCAGAAACCGAGGCCATTGTGAAAAAATGAATATGCAATTGCATGTCTAACTTAAGCACAATTACCATAGTTACCATTTTGCTAGTTGTCCTGTCTTCATTGCAAGTAATGCAATTTTGGCCCCTGCTGGAGGCAGACTCAGGATGATTGGAGAGGGTGTAGGCTTCATATGATTTCCAAGCCTTCCCACAAGCTCTGATTGGATGCCTTTCCCACTTCCCCGCTTCCTGGAAAAGAACAGCTGCTACAGGAAGGAGACAGAGCTCTTTTTCCCCTCTCCTCAGGGGCCAATAGAATTTTGTAGGTAGAAGGGGGAGACAGGGAACAGCTGATACAATTTTCACAGGAAGGGAGGAGGGAGTGGAATGAGCCAAGCAGCACTTCTCTTCTCTGTTTCTCCTTTTTTCTTCTCCCCATATCCTGCAAAACCAAACCTAGAAAGGAAGAAAAGAGAGCCCACACTGGAACTGACCTGCACCCCTCCCCAGAAGGGTGCATGTGAAGATACGCTGGAGCAGCCTGCTCCCCAGGCCTGGTCAGGGAAGGTGAAGAACCTCCACAGCCACAGGAGGAGCAGAAGTGGGGATGGGGGTAAGGGGTAGATGTGAATCTGGGGGAAGACAGGAATTGTCTGGGGCTGGGAGCACAAGATTAATTGATGTGATTATTTTGAGAGCCACAGAATTGACATGGATCTGTGGAGGAGGAGGCATAAATTAATTGATAGGTTGAGGCCAGGCAGGTGTAGAGCACAGCATTCGTTAATTGGAATTGTTGGGTCTGTGGAGAAGCTGTAAGCTCTCTGCATCATCAGGCAGCACTTTATGCAAATTACTGTAATTTGACCTCCGTTGGGTCTTCCAACAAAAGCTCCCACAGTGGGACCACAATCATGTTACTTACTGTATTTTTGTGAGGATTGGCAGCACAATGGGCCATAAAAAGTGTGGTCTTGAAAGCATCTCTGTGCGGCTACTTCTTGCCTTTTATTGATGTGATGTAGCAGCCCAGCTACAGTTTCTGGAAAAATTGGATAACCGAGGATTAGGATAACCTAATAATTTGGAAACAAAAAGCCAGATTCTTTTACTCACATTGAGTAGCACCTTACTCCATGAGCAGTCCAATTTACTTCAGAGAGATCATTGGCGGAGCAGAGGGCTACTCGTAATGAGTAAAGGTAGGATAATCTGGCCGAAATACTAGATATCAAGCAATAGGTACTACTAGGTCATTGTACAAAATTAAAGTCAAGGGGACAGGTTGTCAGCAAGTGCATATCTGGCCTAGAATGTCTGCAAATATGTCCAAATAATATATTGTATGCTGAAGCTGTCATACATGCTCCAGAAATACTTGGAAATATTTAAAAAGAATATTGAACCAAATCTGGGAAGGTTATGAGTACCAGCAATTTCAGTGTTTAGATACCATGGTGAAAGGTGCTCTCTGAAAATCTAAGAGGGGGTCAGTGTATCGAGAGGATAGCTAGATTCTAGAGGCAAGGGACTCTTGTGGTTTTTGTTTTTATTTTTCCCTTTGACTTGGGGTTGGTCTCCATAGGTAGGCTCTTATTTCCAGCCCAGCAAATACTCTCCATGAAAGGGTGTATCCTCATCCCCACCACATTCTTGCTAGGGCCTTGCCTCCCTTGCTTGTTATATAAGTAACCTCTAATATTGCTATAACAGAAAGAGTTTAAGAAAGAAAAACTATTTGTCTTTTTTATTTTAACTATGCATTTGTTGGCATTTTGGTTTATTCAGTTTCATCTTCTCATGTGTAGCCAGTTAATGTGTTTTCCACCTTTGGTTCATTTGGGTCTTTTAGTCATCAGTAAGAGAGAAACATGTATTATAAAAACCACAGTGATGTGAAATGGACTTGTGGGGAACATGTATTTCTTGAAATTGCTTTTATCTCATATTTATTTAAATTGATTAGATTTTAAGTTGACAGTCATGAAATCATAGAAATGTGGGGCTGGAAGGGACCTCGAGAGCTCATCCAGTCCATCATCCCTCCCCACCCCATCCAGAGGTAGGACAAGTATAGGTGATTGGAGGTTTTTAAGAACAAGTTCGACAATGACAAGGATTCCACAACCCCTCTTCGTAATGTATTCCAGTGCTTAATTATCCTTCTAGTCAGATGGTAATTGTGAATATCTACCTAAATCTGTCTTCTGCAGATTAAGCTAATTACTTTTTGTCCTACCTTCAGTGGACATGGAGAAAAATGTATTCCTATCCTTTTTATAACAGCCCTTAACGTATTTGAAGACTGTTCTGAGTTGTCTTTTCTCAATACTAAACAAGTCCAATGTTTAAAAACTTTTCTTATAGGTCAGGTTATCTAAAGCTTGTGTAATTTTTGTTTTTCTCCTCTGGACACCAATTTTTTCCCCATCTTTCTTTCTTAAATTGTGGTGCCAAAAACAGGACACAATACTCATGGTGAGGTCTCATCAGTGAGCAGAATTGTTAACGTCCACATCTTTTATATAATTCTCCTGTCAATACATCCAGAACATTTGCCTCTTTTGCAACTGTATCCCATTGTTGACTCATATTCAATTTGTGATCCACTATAAACTCTAGATCCATTTCTGCAGTATCACTGCCTACACATCCTTTCTAAGTATAGTACTTTGCATTTACCTTTATTGAATTTCATCTTGTTAACTTCAGACCAATTCTCCAATTTTTCAAGGCCCTTTCAAATTCTAGTTCTGTCCTCCAAGGTGCTTGCAACCCCACCCAGCTCTGTGTCATCTTCAAATTTTATAAGCATATAAGCTCTCCATTATCCAAGTCATTAACAAAAATGCTGAATAGTATCAGACTCAGGACAGACCTCTGTGAGACCCTACTACATCTGACTTCCCAGTTTGACAATGAATCAATGTCCCTTTAAGATAGGTTATAAATATTCCTTTGGCACCTCTATAGTTCCTGTTTTAGCCAAATAAGCCTTCTCTTTGAGAAATAGGAAGGGGCAGGGGAAAGAGTATATTTATCAGAACACTACCAATATTGATTTCAGTGGTTTTTAAGTTTGCCATAAAACAGGGGACAGTTTCCATATCCCAAACGTTATTTAGGCTCTTATATGTCAGTTATAATATGTTGGCAGCTTCTGTCAACTTTTCATTTCACTGTACTAATTAGTAATTCATTTTTGCTAATACGCTCGGCATTCTCTTTGAGAGTGATGCTGTATTTGAGGAAAACCATCACCCAACTTTGTATAGAGAGATGTCAATGGAATCTTACTGAGTGTGTTTGAAAATCAGGATGACCAGGAGAATTAGAGTGACAAGGTGGACGAGGTAATATCTTTTATTGGACCAACTTCTGAGACCAACACAGCTACAACAACACTGCATATAGGAAAATTAGCATACTTTTAAAGTCATATTTACAAAATAGAACAGCTTGGATTTAATTCTTACAGGAAAATATAGGGGAACCATGGAGCTGGTTGCTGAGTTTCTTCAGAGTTTGGAACATAATATACACAGTATTCTATCTTGATCTGCTGTTCTTTCAGTTGGCTGATAATTTGCCAGAGCAATGAATTCCAAGATTGTTCCTCAATCTTGGCACTGGCTTCTGAATATCTCTGTTGTAACCTGTTGCTGATAACAGGCACATGAGACTGACAATCGCAAATTCAACACAAATTTGTCTTATGTAAGCTAGGCAAAATGTTCTCACTTAAATATAAAATTCTACAAAATTCACATGGAGTTCATGTTTCATTGCAAACTCAAAATGCCATCTAAAGATCCATGAAGAGTCAAACTTTTTGTGCTCTCCTATATCCTATTTTGACCACACCTTGACAGATTAAATGGAATCACAAAATTCATGATTTTTTTCCTGGCTTTGATGTGGAAGGCCAATCTCCAAGTGAAATGCAGGTGGTTCAAATTTGAACATCTCTGAACTGAAGAAAATATTTGTCCAAGTACCCAAGAGATGAAACATCAGGGTTTAAACAGGTCAGATGAAGCTCCTCTGGAACACTGAGGTGACAGCAAAACTGAGGCTGAGGAGATGGGAGATGAGAGTTTGGGACATTTGGTTTTTATAAATGAGTCTGGCAATTGTTTAGTGTAATTTTGAACTTGTTACTTGAACACTGTTGGACTACTGTTGGTTTGTGCATTTTGTGCTCCCAGAGAACCTGATTACCATTAATCAATTGTTACTAGGCTAATAGTCCCACCATTATCAGTGGGATTACTCACAGAGTAATGGATAGAGGATTGAAGTCAGTGGAATGAATCCACTGACCCTTCTAGGTTTTGGATCAGGCCCTAAAATCTCATTCACTGTGACTAAGAGCGACAGGATCTATTTCTGAATAACTATGGTAAGTACAGTCGCCTTGCTTACATTTGGCACAAGATCTGGGTTAAAAAGTCAATATTTGAAAATTAATAAAAATACTTTTGAATGCTTTCAGCTGTTCCCACACAGCAGTGTGACAGATACCACAGTTATGTACTAAGTGTAGGGAAATGGGCCTAAATTCAACAAGATACTTAAGGACAAGCTTGACTGTAAATGAGGATTGCAGGGCTGAGACATGCCTATCCTGTGCCTTTGGCAAGGTAATTTTGGGAGAATTTTCACAGTTGGAAGGTAGAAGAAGGAAACATTTTTCTGACAGGCTGATTTTATTTTTAAGAAGATAGGAAAAAAAGAAGAAAACTGGCAGCTGCTTGACACTCCTCAGGTGTTTGAAATGTTAGATTAACACTTTTGCTAAGTGGGCAAAAGACAGGTGAGATGATCAAAGGAGCATGATAAACTAATTTATCACATCCACATATGTAGTGTACATATAGATATACAAACTGGGTGAAATCGCAGCCCCATTCAAGTTAATGACAAATTTCTCATTGTCTTCTGGATGTATATAAAATATATGAATTTAAATCTGGAAATTGGGCTGCATATCTCATGAGGACAACTCTCTAGTGAAATTTTCTTTGTATCTGGCTCTGACTAGGGTCCAAAATGCTTCCACAACCTCCTTCCCTGTTGTATTTACACTTCCAATTCCAACCAACAGTAGGAGGTGCAGAAGCAGAAAAATGGAGATAGAAAAAAGTGAATGAAATGTTCTAAGTCTCAAAATAAAATTGAGTTTGATTCCAGTTTGGGGTAAAGGTTCAAGGTAATTACTACTTTGTTAATCTCCCATCTTCAGATACACACTAGGCCAAATTCTCCCCTCTCCTCCCTCTTACAGTTAACTGGGGTTATACCTATGTAATTGAGGAGAGAATTTTGCCAATTTTCTTTTGGAAGAAGATACTTCAGTAGAATTTTCATGTGTGCAACATTTTGAGTTGATTCTTCCCTATTCAGTAACCAGCCGTTAGTACTGAGTCTTGTATGTTTGATTTAGCAGCCTTTAGTGGAGCAGCAAAGTGCATCCGTCTGTTGTTTCAGCCCCCTGATAATAACCCTTGCGTCTCTTAAACTTTAAAAAAAAAAAAAAAAAAAGTGAATCATCAATAAAACCTTTTAAGTTTGCAGCTTCCCTGCTATAAGGTGTCTGTAAGAAAAGTCAGCATATTGCCTCTAGGGAGTAGATTAAAGAGAAAATGAGTGTAGTTCTGCTTACTTTCTTGGCTCATTGCTTTATGGATATTAGGGACCTAAAAAATAAGTGGTGGTCAAAAAAGAACAAACACATTTATTAGAGCAGTTAGAAAAAGACACTGTTTTGATATTTGCCAATGTCCTTCTGAATAGCATGTTTGGCAGCTACCAGATGACATGGCCTGCACAGAGTTGATTTTGATGAAGCCTTGGGGATGTGTTAAAAAGTAAACCAGAGCAAATCACGTACTGGAAAGCATAACTCAATCAAGGAAAAATGTATGATTAAGGGTGACATGGGCAAGGAAAGCTTTGCCAGAGCTCAGGGTAAATATTTGTATCAGTGTGAAGTGAAAGCTTCACATCACTGATGTCAAGCAGCTGGAATTTTCATTGTTTATAAACTTTTGTTGTTACAGTTGGATTTTGGCACAAAAGGTAGCAAAGAGAGAGCAGTTTCCCAGCAAGAAAGTTTGAATTTTGATAAGGCAGCTTGAGCAGATAGGAACGTACAGATGCGATATTTCTGTACCTCTTTTAAAAATAGCATTAAATTTGACCAACGATCATTTGGTAATGCTCAATTAACAAACATGGACAGCATTAGATAAGTGTGTGTGTTGCTGTGCTAAGGTGACTGACAAATTATCTCATTCAAAAAGTTGGTTTAAATACATTTTTGTGTCTTGAGTTCAGAGTTCATTTTTCTTTAAAGAATATTGCCAGTATGAGTCAAATATTTTAATGAGAGAAAAATATATGACCTACTTGGGGACTGAACCCAGTTCTTTGGATTCTGTCCAGAAGCCTTAAGAAGATAAGCTAATAGGCCTACAAGTTTTTGGTTTTTTTCCCTGATGCAGTTAAACTGTAGCTATGGATGTGCATTGTGGTATTTTTTACAATATATTACTCCCTACTTTAGCTTATTAGAGCATCTCAACAGATTGAGGGCTACAAGTTTAATCTCTAGCTATTTATTTCTCTTAAAAAAAATCTGGATTCTGACTTATTTTTTAATTCTCTGAATCGAGTGATAAGCTGTGCAACCAATGTAATATTGGAGAGAAAGTCGTCATGTGAGAATTTAGCCCATGATCTAAAGCCCAATGGCATTCTTTCCATTAGCTTCAATAGACTTTGGATCAGGTGATTCGTACAGTGCAATGATTCTGTATCAAAAAGGACAGATTTAGAAATGTGAAGGAGACGCTATATTTCTAGACTAGCCTTTTTGCTTCCTCGGATGGGTGGTGGGAGCTTAATGACGTGCAGTTCACAGAAGGGACTATGTTTTTGTGTGTTTACTAAGTGGGGGATTGGGGAAGGAGCAATTTAACTTTGCCGTTCTTGTGACTCCAGCCAGAATGTGCAGCAACAGCTTTGACAGCCTCGGAATAGAGTTGTTTCTAGCCATTCTGATGGGAGACTGTAAGCCGCAAAGTTGAGCCTCTTAGGAGGAAGGGGCATTAAACTGGTGCAAAGGGACATTGTGGAGGAAACTAAACAGAAAATTGAAATATCAAGTATTACATAAATTATATTTTTCAATTATGTTTTCAGAATGATAAGGCTCTGAGACCAAGAACATCAATAGGTTCATTAAGTAACTGAGACATTGAACTTCATAGGGATCTGGGCCTTGCTAAAAAGGTTGTTGTGTGTATGCTGCTGAAACGTGCATGCTTGGTTACGTATGTATGTGAGGAAGCTCCAACTTAAAGAGCTTTTTCTATTTGTCAAAGTAAATTGGAGGCTAGCCCCGCCAATGAGAAACCAGTGTGCTGCAAGAACCTAACAACATTAACAAGCTGCACTAAAGATAGAAATCAAGCCCCTGCTGGTATAATTAAGAAATCTTCACTTCCAGTCCCTGGGCTTTAGAGACCTGGATCACTAACTAATTCCAATTTAGAGAGCTTTTTTGATAAGAGCTTTTGTAAACTAGGAAATAAGCTAAGAATGAAAACTTTTCATTGCAAGTATTTGAGCTACACCAATCCAGACAGTGTTAATGAATCTTTGGCCTGTACAGGATGGGAGATGCACACCAGAAGCTTGTCATCTACCCTTCAGTGACGGGGTGCATTAGCAGCATGTGCCCATTCTCTAAAGTTTTCATGAAACGTCAGCTGTCTTCCATTTGCTACCACCTGACACTTTGGGGAAATATTAGTTTCACTGATAAACATGGTAATCAGGCTGGTAGTATAGCAGAATTTTGCTTTTCATGCAGGTAGGAACTGTGAGTATTGCAGGAGCAGTCCTTAGGCTGATGAGTGTCAAGTCACATCTCTGTAGTGCAACCCCCTCCGATCAGCTTGCAAAGCTTTTTTCCATGTAATATAAATTCATGGTTGCTTTTGAGCTCATTTACACCGGTTTAACAACAATGTAACGTAAGTGGAATTACACCTGATTTACATTAAGATGAGCTCAGAATCACACCCTTGGATTTTTTTTCCCCAGGCAGAATAATTAGGAAAAAAAGATCTTTCAGGTAAATGGAAGCAAGTGTGTTAGGGATAGGAACATACCCCAAAAGCTTGTCTGGTTCAGCTAGGCTCTCTGTCTACGGGTGTATATGCTTTACCTATTTTTTCATTAGTTTTTCCTCTTTTCTTATCTCTCTTCTTTTCTTGGGGTAAACTCCTAACTGTTGGGCCAGACTATGACTTTTAAACCACAGGCTGTGCTGTAAGGGGACGCAGAAGGGCTGCATTCCTTCAGGATCCCACAGCATGGAGTTGGATTTGCTCAGCCAGAACTCCTGCTGTGGCCTTCCAAGGAGCACATCCTGCAGCAGCAGCTGTGCCACCCTTTCAAGGGATGCAGTGTGTGATCCCTCTGTTTGTTTTTCACTTTACGCACTGTGTCATTTCTGCACCAATTGGATATTTTCTTTCTGATTCTCTTTCCACCACAGTCTTTTCGAAGCAGAATGCAAATTCAGTTTGGTTCTTGTGTGATTTAAGCTTTGCAACTGACAGCATTCCACTGTGTGTTAATTATAGCAGTGAGAATGAAACCACCCGCCCTGTCATTATTTCGTATTATTTTTTGTATCATAATGTAACAGGTCAGAAAACTGCTTTGTAAAAGTGCATCAGGAAATAGCTTAGCAGTGTTTCATAGTGGTTAGAGCAGAGGGCTAGGCATTAGGAGAACTACTACAGATTCTATTTCTGGCACTGCTATTGACTTCCAGGTCACTCAGCGCCTCTGTTTGTTTTCTCTCCTGTGAAGCAGTGATGATAATACTTACTAACCTTTCTAAAGTGCTTTGAGATCCCCTGATGAAAGGTGCTTCATAAGTGCAAAGCAGTATTATTATTATTACTACTATAGATCTTGCCTGCTCTGACACAATCCTCATACAGTCTCTCATGGGACTTGTATATGTTGGGTTTTTTTTTGTTTTATTTTAATTACCTAAGTAACTATTTAAAATATTTATGGTTCTGAAAGGTTTTGATAATTGCATGCCTCTGGTCTTACATTAGAGCACCATAGTCAGGTAAATATTATCCATTGTTGAAAGATTCTTCTCACACCAGCAGATCTAGGCCTGTCTACCATTGCTCACAAGGAGAGAGTTCGGGAAGTTGAGAGTGTTTGTGGTGTTTATGCCTGAGCTCCAGTTTTGCTTGAACCAGATCTCCTCAAAGAGTGAAGTCTTCTCTTCATCCGTGGAACATGTAGAGCATAGATAGCAGCGGCATAAGCATCCCGAAACTTTCCTGGCAACATCTCATCCCAGAACAGGTGGACGAGAGGGAAGAATCCATACCATTTCATGCTTGTTTTTTCTATGGAGACTATTCTGAAAGAGTTACCACTTGTGGTGGTGGGGAGGTTATTGTTTGTGCCATGGTTACCTACCCAGTAGGATTTGGAGTGAGAGCACCAACTCGTCGTGCACTGAAATCCACCATGAAACTCTCATGTGTTAACTTTCAGTCACTACTGACCTGGGGGCCCTATCACCCCTCCAAAATACCAGCAACTCCCATCAAAGTCCAATATACCCCCTGGGGTGGACCTAAGCTAGTGACCTAGAGGTGAGGACTCCAGATCTCATTACCAATCCCCTTGGCCATCCAGTCCCCCTTGTGATCTGCCTCTTGTTCTGAAATGTATGCCTTCTTTAGGCACAGTATGCGACCAATACCAGACACTACATCAGCTTTCAAGATATTCTAAATAAACCGAAAACAGAGATGGCTTTACATGTAACTTTTAAAGGATGGCTACTGCTCTTAAAAGCTAAAATCTCAACCCCCGTTGAAGCTAAAAGTTTGTCAGGAAGCACAAGAATACAATTTAAACAAACACATTTTGACTAGAATGATGAATTCTACCAGCTTGAACTTGCAATCAAACTGCAATAAAAATGTGAAATGCTGTCAACCGATATGAAGCTGGTGAAAATGAAAGCCAGAGATAAAGAAAATGAATCCTAAAATTAATTCCAGAAAAAAAGATTATTTACTATCAAAATACAGAAAGCAAACTAACCTTAAAAAGTACTCAGACAACGTTATTTTTATCCATGATCATTTATAGCCAAAATAAAAATCACAGCTCCTTTTAAAAGAAAATTGTGAGTTAACTGAAACAAACAAGCAAACAAAAATCTAAGCTCTGAGAAACGGTTCTATTCTGTTCTTAGTTCTTCCTGTGTAAATGGTTGTAAAAATCCAGGTTTACAAATGGTCCTGTAGGTGGAGCTACACTCTGCAATTCCTACACTGCCTACTCAACAATGAAGCAATTGTTTCCTGTCTCCACTTAGCAATTCCTCCTTCCCTTTCTGTTCTTTCTGGTTGTATGTTCTATTTATTTTAATGTATACCTTTGTGCAAAGCCTGTCTCTGAGTGGTTAGATACCCCGTTGATATGTGGCCTTCAAGGGGGAAAAAGGAGTGCAGCCTATTCCCATGACATCCTTGAGCTTTGTAGAGCCAAAAAAACCTTCTCAGGAACACCTAATCCTTGGGCTCATTCCAAGTACCACAATCTCTCTGCACAACTGACATGAGCCACTTGGGACACTTGAGAGCTTTAGGTGTGTCTCTCTGAAGTCAGCCACAGCCAAGCATGAGGCAAATGTGCCCAGACCAAAGAAAATAAATTATGTGGACTCCAAATTTCAGCAGTTATGAAGTATTAGATTACACATCTGAAGAATTCACTTTGGGATTAACCCTTTAGAATCTAAACACGGTTTGTCCTGGCTCTTTCTCAAGGAATCGTGCTGTGCATACTGCCTGCATTTCAAAGACATTTGGGTTATTGATCACAGGGCTGAAGCACTAATTGAAATATATGCTGTAATTAATTGTTAACATGGAGGGAAAAGGTACCTGTGCAAAAGGAAGGATTTGGACAATGTTTCAGACATTGACTGTGTCGCTTAATACATTCTGAGAGGGGTCTTGTGTGCTGAAATGGATTTAAACAATACCGTAAAGTTTTTTAGAATCCCTTTTGGAAACATGAATGCAACTTCCAGCACTTAATTAGTATGCATTTTAGCACAATTAGCATGGCCCCTGTGGCTGCTTCTTCATTCAGGTTTAGAGAAGTGGTAGAGAGCCAATGAAACTCTACTAAAATCACTACTAAAGAGCTCCTGAAAAGACATTAGCCCTTGGTAAGAGATATAAAAAGTATATCCTGCCCTGCCTCTTTCAAGTATTTCTGGTTCCCCACAACCATCTGTAGCATCAAATATCCAGTACATTATGTTGCTGAAACTTAGTGTAAACCCCACTCTGGAAAAACAAACCACTGCAATTTATTTTAAGGTATTTTTTTAACCAAGCGTTCATACTGTAGAAAGCTATAATGATAAGAAAAAACAGATAGTTACTGGGGGGATTGGGAGTGTTTGATTATTTCCCCCAACAGTGAGCTAATTGGAGTTTTGAGTCTTGTTGCAACAGCTGAACTGAAGCTACACGTATTGTAATTATAGTCTGAATCTGTGGAAATATTCCTAAGGTGAGCTCACTTGACATTGGTCATGTGAGGTGGTCCAAGGCTGCTGGTACACACATGCTACTATGTATTAGTATATGCAGTGTGGCCAGAGACGAAATCATAGTATTTGCAACACTAACACCTCTCTGTGTGTTTTGTTTTTCAAACTCACGTTGGGGTCCAATCCTGAACCTTCTTGCAAGGCTCACAGTAAAAGGGCTTTGTTTGCTTAAATCAAGGTTGAATCTGGGGGATGGAGTCTTCACCTCAAAAGAAGCAGCCAGTTCAGTGCAGCTAGTTCATGTCCATCTTCTCACTCTGACTCCCACAATGTGATGGGGGAGTATAGCATAGTGGTGGAGGGGCTGTTGCACTCTGACAGAGCTTTTTTGACCTTATGGAGCCATTCTGTGCACAAACCTACTGGCTATGCCTGTCCCACATTCTCACATTCCCATCTGTTTTCTGTGGGTGCTGTACAATCATCCGCTGGTCGTGGTATGTCCACCATCACCACCACCTCCCTGCTATACAAAGGAGTGCAGATACTTCTGAACAGTGCAGCATTTTTAAATTGCTTTTGGGTCTTATATATCTCTGTAAAATGTTATGTTTTATATGTCTCTGTAAAATGTTAGGTTTGAACCCTCAGAGATTAGAGATGATTAACATTTTTGACTATCGAAAAGTACCTTTCTAAAACACCCTGGTACATAGAGTTCTTCCTTCCTCTGCACCCAACCACATTCCCTCTTTTTGCTTTTTTAAACTGGAACATAGCTGCAAAATTGCCCACTTCTCTGTGTATGGTTCCCACAATGAGATTTTTCCTCTGTGAGCTTGTCTACACTTCAAGGAAAGATTTGTCCTTAACTTGGGCTAGCTAGTTCAGGTTAAAATAGCGGTGAAAACATACCAGCTTGGCCACGTAACTCAGGTTAGTGGCTTGAGTTTAACCCCTGGTTCCACTATAGACTTTAACCCTGTGTTTTGAGGAAGACTTTGAAGGAAAATTCTGGTGCATGAGAAGGAGGCAGTTCTAAGTATTAGTGGTGGCAGGGAAGGTGGTGCAAAAACAAGATATAAATGAGGTATACATGATCTTTGAGTTTATTTTGAAGGTATACTTGTAAGTGAGGATGTGTGACATCTGCAGCAGCTTTTTGCTTGTTCCCTATAGTTTGCTCAAGATGGAAGGGAAGGAGGGAGGGGCGACGAGCCTGGAGTGTTGTTTGAGATCTCTCATTTTTGAGGTTGCCTTTCAGTAATATAATGTGTATTCAGAAGTTCCAAAAACTACTTTATGCATCCAGCATCCCAACTGCATCTTCTTACCAACATATTGGTATGAAAATTCAGGCAGGAGAAGATTCTGGGAGATTTTGTAATATAGAATTGATTGCTATTGTATTGTAGGGACAACATGAAAAACATGGAGTCTGTCTCCTTCATACACACTAACAAAGGATCAGAGAGAGTGACCCGAAGAAGAGCTCTGTGTATCATAGAAGACTGGTTTGGAAGGGACCTTAGGAGATCATCAGTCCAACCCCCTGCCCAAAGCAGGATCACCCCAACTAAATCATCCCAGCCAAGGTTTTGTCAAGCTGCACTTTAAAAATCAATAAGGATGGAGATTCACCCACCTCCCTAGGGAGAAATACCTGTGTAGCTCAAATGTGTCTCTCACTAAGAGAAGTTGGGCCAATAAAAAAATATTACCTCACCCAGCTTCTCTCTCTAAATTCCATTCTTAAGGTACATACATGTGCCCTTTTTCTTTGTCTCTTCTCTCTTCCTTTTTCTCTCCACCCCCTTCAGAGTGTGAGTTGAGGCCCCAATGTCAGCCCAGATTTTTAGGCTCAACTCTGTGTCTATTTCTTTTCATGGGTTTAAGTCAGGCCCTTAATGTAACGTAAATGTCGTTTTTATGGTTGAATTATTTCTTTTTGTACTCGTAAAGTTCAGAGATCTAACATGATATGCACATTGAAGTCAGACCTTCATCTAAGCCCCCCAAATCCATCAAACTGGAATCTCTCCTTGAAGACCCAGAAATTGCCGTCTAAACTGTTACATTTTATTGCAACAGTGCAGAAGGCTACACACTAAATGGAAGCAATTTTTATAACAGAAGTTGTGCGCTGTTAATTTTCCAGGTATATGGTTTTCTTTCATCTGGCCGAGGTTGGTAGAATACCTACCATTTGACATCCAGCTGGGTGAGCTAATCACTATTTTTAAGATCAAATACCAAACGTTATTGGCACATCTGAAAATGAGACCCTATGTTTGTTACAAGGGTATAGAAAAGAGCTGTGCACGAGAGCATGATTCCAATGCAGACCTCAGAGTTTTGAGATATTTGGATCAGCCTATACTGCAACAAGGTCAGATACAAAATTTGGATCTAGATTAGGATTCTGGTCCCCGCATCCAAAGTTCTGGGATTGTCAGATCCCACGAGTTGGTTTGGTGCCATCTCTAGGACCAGCTGGTGCTCCCTTGATCTGTGGAAGGAGGGCCTTTGGCCATGTGAACCTCCCCATTTCAACTGACTCTGTGGTACTTTCCTTTTCGCCTTCTTTGGAACCAGTCAAGCCTTCTGTATGGGGTCAGGGTCCATGTTTGGGAAAGGTGAGGAGACTTAGTAGAATTGAGAAAGATTGGATTGGACAGGAGGCAGGGCTGGGGATGGGGATGCATATCCTCCCCTGCCCACCTCAACTATATATAGATTAGTCAGGACCAGAGAGGAGAAGCATGCACCTCAGACTATATTATCTTGTCTGGGTATTCCCCTACCCTACTCCTGGGGAGGTCCCATTCTTGGGGCCAGAGGCAGTCCTTGCATGGCTCCAATGGAATCATTACCAGAGAATTGAGGAGAGGAGGAGTGGAAGCACAGAACTTCTTACAGAGGTCCTTGGCTTCCTGCAGATCCCTAAAAGTCTGCTAGGTTGGGTGTGGGCCTAGCAGTCTTTTTCTCCCACCTCCCAAAAACTCTGCCTCCACAACTGCATGGCATAGGAGGGATTTCTTCAATGGGATCCTCATGGAGAGTTCCATCCCCAGAGTTCCCTCTGGCAGGAATGAGCTGGGCTTTTTGTAAAGAGTAAGTTTAAAAACAAACAGTGATTTTTGGCATGATAAAGGCCTAAGCCTGAACTGGCAGTGACAAAGAGAAGGAATGATGTGGGTAAGGATTATAGTTGGGGAAAGAACTCATATCTAGGGAAACTAGCTGAGGCACAACAAAAAGTGCTCCTCCCTCCCACCCCCCAGATTTGTGACAAAAATGAATTCCTTTTTTGTTGTTGTTCTTTCTGAGATTTTTTTTTCCATCACAAAACCAAAAGACAAGAGTGTTATTTCACACAGGCCTAGTCATGGGCTCAACAAAAGGGAACTGGTGTCCAAGTTGAAAGCAAATATCACCAGAGCCCACAAATTTCAAGAGCAGTCTCTCTTCCTCTAGTCAAATAGCTCCAAGACAGTGCTCACAGGGCAGTAGGAAAAAGCTACGCCTATATGGAAAATCAGACATAGCTGCAGTGATATTTCCTTTAGGTACAACAGACCAGATCCTAGGGGGTGACTAATCTGCAGAGTGCAAGTCAGTGTGCCTGTGCTAAAATGATTAAAACTCAACTTTTCACTTCTGTGATCTAGACCTGGGCTGCTCTAATTTATATCTGGCTCTTGTGGCCACAAGGGGCCAAAAATGCATCTGAGAATTGCAGGTCAACCTATCCATGCCTGTTTTCATCCAGTCACTTTCCCTTTTTCTTATTACACCAGTGAGAGAAAGTGGCATAAATTCCTTATGTTGGTGCTACCCCTTCCCCCTCTAAAATGTGCTTTGCTCTGGTGTGATCCTCCTTCGGTCTGATAGACCAACTTGAGTGCCAGGTTATGCTGTTAGGGTATGCAAAGTGGGCATACTGACCCTATCGTTGTTGTGAGGTGTTAGCGGCATCCACACAAAACAATGAGGGGGAATCTCTTTGTGGTCTCTTTGACAAACTCCGAAGAAGCATCCTTTGAATGCAAATAATAATGTTCATAGGTAGAAGAGGGAACAGTGCTAGCTGTAGTGGCAGGATCTGAAAATAGGTGCAGTGGTTCATGGATGAGCAAGGAAATATTTTTAAATGGGTTCTGACAGTTTAGGGATACACTCAAATACTCAGCCAATTTATGTAATATTAAACAAACACTTGAAGTTCTCCATGTCCCTGCCTTGAATCAGCACCTCATGCAGTTATTACTCTACTGATATATATTTAGGCCTTGAGTACTAATAAATCTAACATTGTGCCAATGCCCAGGAAACAGCATCAGAGTGCTTCTCATCCACCCTTAAAGGAAACCGCCATTAGGGGATCATGGATGAGGTCTGGTTCCAAAGTAACTTCCTCTGAGATCAAATAATAACTGAGATAGCAAACAGGCCTAAGAAATCCAAATCTGTGCCATGTGCGCGCGCACACAAAACTGCAATAGCACCCCTCTCATAACTAGGGCACTACCAAACTCACTGTCCGTTTTGGTAAATGTTGTCATCGTAGGATTTTAAAAATCTTAAATTTCACAGTGTTGTAACCGGAGGGGTCCCGACCCCAAAATAAGTGGGGGGGGGGGGGAGGGAGTCGCGGGTCTATTGTAGGGGGGTAACAGTATTGCCACCCTTACTTTTGCGCGGCTGCTTGCAGCAGTGCTGCCTTCAGAGCTGAGTGTCCAGAGAGTGGTGGCTACTAGCTGGGTGCCCAGCTCTGGAGGCAGTGCTTCTGCCAGCAGCAGTGCAGAAGTAAGGGTGGCATGGTATGGTATTGCCACCCTTACTTCTGTGTTGCTGCAGGTGGTGGCACTGCCTTCAGAGCTGGGGTCTCGTCCAGGAGCCGCGGAGCTTTCTGCAGCCAGGGGCAGTTCCCAGGGGTGGGTCTGACCCAGGTCCAGTAATGGCCTGCGCGTGGGGAAGAGGAAGTCCCATCCATCCCCAGTCTGGCCAAGACTAGCAGCTGGAGCTAGCAGTTGGGGCACCTCCAGCTCTGCCCCTTCCCAGGTCTGGGCCCAGGGCTTGGGGGTTAAAAGGTCCTTGGGCTGGCTGTGTGTGGGGGGGTGATCATGTCACTCTGGGAAGTCGCTCACCTGTAAATCCAACCCTGCTTTCCCCCCCAAATGTGACAACCCTCTGCCCCCATATCATGCGACTCTCACTTTTGTGCAGATGCTAGTAGTGGCACTGACTTCAGATCTGTGTGCCTGGCCAGCAGCAGATGCTCTCTGGCCACCCAGCTCTGAAGGCAGCCCAGAAGTAAGGGTGGCAATACTGCAACTCCCCTACAATGGGCTGATTTCACAGGGGAGACCAGATTTCCTGGCCCGTGATGCATTTTTCACAGCCATGAATTTGATGGGGCTCTACTCAGAACTATGACAATAGATACCGTTAGGGAATTGCAGCAGCCAAGTCCATTCCTGGAGCTTATTAGGAGTTACTCGCTCCGAGGGGAATGGTATCAGTACCTTCAGTACCAAGTGAGGCTCCTGGTAGCACCTCCTGTAATGACTTCTCCCACAATGCAAAGCCTAAACCCCATGCAGTGACAGCAGGTCTCATTGAAAATGGTTGCAGAGACACAGATGATATGGAGAGTCTGACATTTGCATCAATGTTAAAATGATTCACTCTTTTCAAAGACACTAGACCGAGAGACCCTACTTCTTGTGTCACTGGCACTGACCATTTGTCATCTGCCCTAGGCACTATTGAGTATTGTAACTCCTCTATTGGTTGAGTAAGGTTGGCTAATGATCCCCTGAGCAGTTTTGGTGGTGATGTAGTTGTACTGTTGATCTAGAAATGTGTTGTCTGATCCAGTTTACAGTTGTTTCATGCAGTCCCTGTGCTAACAAAGTGCAGTTGATCTTGCTAATAGAGAATGTGTCTAGTACAGTGTTTCTCAATTAAATTTGGCCACGGAACCCTTTTGAACTCCATAAATAATTGCGGAACCCCCAAACTCTTAACAGTCTTCAAATGTCGAAATAAGCAAAGGTCAGCATTTCTCAATTAAATTACACTTAAATTACACTTACACTGGATACCCTCCGCCGGAAAATCCGGGACATTTTCCCTTTTGTGGCGGCGGCGCGGAGAAGAGCTGCTCTCGGCGGCGCGGAGAAGAGCTGCTCTTGGAACCCTAACAGTATTCCCGCGGAACCCCAGGATTCCGTGGAACACCAATTGAGAAACACTGGTCTAGTATCAAGGCCAATTGAAGGCAATCTGGCTCCCTAGTTGTCAGGATATCAGGAGGGCAGGGGATAGGTGGCTGGGGCAGGAGCAGGAGCAAGAACGGATACAGACTGAGGCAGCCTGTCAGAACTACCAAGCAATTGGGAATTCTCCCAAGCAGGTAGCGATGTTGAGCAGACTGGAGTGGCTGTTTCCATTAGGAACCTATATACCTGCCTTGGGGTCATCTAATTAGGCCCTTGCTTGTGGATTGGCTGGGGGCTATTGTCATGGGCCTATCATAGGACTTGCAAGTAATTACTTCAGATGACTTACCAGCTCAGGCTCAGGGACACTAGGCACACAATGGCCCTTAAAATGTACATACCATTCCCCATTTACCCACATCTCCTCCTCCACATCCACAAGCAAACTGCCTATCCATGTCTGGGCCAGGTGGATTCTGTTTATAAGCTAGGCAGAACTGAATCTCCTGTGCTCTGGGGATTACAAAAACCTATTTGTTGTATGGTTTTGGGTGGTTTATCTGTCACATGAATGAGAGAAAGAAACCACATTTTTATGTATTTTTACTTTGGTTAACTTTGTAAAAAGTTTTAGAAAACAATATGTTGCATACAAAAATATACAACCTTCTTCCCTGCTCTGGGGGAAGGAATTCTTTTTCCCCATTTCAAGTGCCTGTCAATATCCACAGTCCCTCTCTTTTAAGTAATATTAAATAAGACCAAGATAGAGAGCAACAGGTTCCCTTCCCAGAGTTTTGTGCTCCATCCGGGGTTTTGCTGTGCAAATTCTGGCCCAAGTTCTGCTATATTATAGGGTTGCAAATCCAGAAGTCTGGAGTTGAAGTTAATGGTGTTACTCTAGAATTACACTATATAATTGAGAATAGTATTTGGCTCACTAGATGTTGACTTTTTTTTTCTTCTCAGGGGAAATATTATTTGTGTTTCTATGCTGCTAGCACAATGGGATTGTGGTCTGTGACTCCTACTTGCTACTGCAATAGAAATAATAATAATAACAATTAATAAACAAACAAAAAGAAAAGATAGCAAAGTCTGAAAAATGCTGCCACAATGTGGAATGATTATGGAAAACTAGTACAAAGATGATCCCAGTATCTATTGGAGCACTTGGAGCGGTCTCTAAGGTATGAATGAGTAGCTCAAGAACACATTAGGAGTGCAAGACATCACAATCAGTGACTTCCAGAAGACAGCACTGAGAGAATTTTATGCAGGAATTCTGCAGAGGTTTTAACAAAACTCCAGGCTACTTAAACCTGTGGAGTCTGTTTGTGGTCAGGCTTTATTGGTGACTCCTGGGATAAATTTTAGACAGTAGTTTTAGTAGTAGCTTTCCCCTCTCTGTGCTTACGGGTCTTTATTTAAAAACAATCCCCATGATGTAATACAGATGGATGATATTACTATTACTGCTATTATCATAATGATATATCCAGAAAGTAGGTGTCAATAATGCAATCTTTCTGTTCCGTGAACACCCACTAAAATCCATAGGTCAAATTCTTCTCTCGTTACTTCAGTGCTTGCAGTGATATCACTCTAAATTTACACCAGTGATACTGAAAGCAGGGTTTGGGCCAATGAAAGCTCTGAGAATGGATTAAATTCAGGATCAGAGGTGATAATTCTTTATCCTAAATGGCGACCAATAAGCTCTTCTCCACCAAGAGTAACAAAAGCTAAATGCAGAGCTTTTTTGTACATGTAAGGGCAAAGGACTCTATATATCTATAGTTTAAAATCAGTGAAGTTAAAATAGATCAAATTAGCAAAGGAAAGCCAACAGGTGCAGAGTAGCCCATGGTTCAGACAGACACATCCCTTGGGGAAGATTTATTAAAGGGGATACTCTCTCCTGTTTAGTAAACAGGATAGGATAGAAGTTGATCAAGTACAGGTAGCAGCTGAAAAGAAATAGTCAAAAGAAAGAGTCCAGTTCAGTTACATCTCATGAAGGCAGATAACAAAATATGACATATTTTATAAGTGCTTGTATACAAATGCAAGAAATCTAAATAGTAAGATGGGTGAACTTGAGTGCCAAGTATTAAATGAAGATATTGATAAAATAGCCATCCCCAAAATGCAATTAAATTATGATAATCAATGGGACACAGTAATACCAGGCTAAAAATATATATAGGAATGACAGAAAACATTGCTGGTGGAAAGAAAGCATAGAGTCAAATATAGTAAAAATCTTAAATGAATCAAATGGTACCATAGAATCTCTATGAATAAAAATTCCGTGCTTGACTAATAGGAGTATAGCTGTAGGAATATATTGCCTCCTGACCAGGATGGTGACCGCGATTGTGAAATGTTTAGGGAGATCAGAGAAATTACAAAAAAAACAAAACCAAAACCATACTAATAGAAGAATTCAACTATCCCCATATTGACTGAGAACATGTCACATCAGGACACGACTCAGAGGAAAAAGTTCTAGACCCATTAATGATTGCTGCTTCGAGCAGCAAGTCCTGGAACCCACAAGGGGGGAGGCAATTCTTCATTTAGTCCTAAGTGGCACACAGGATCTGTTCCAAAAGGCAAATATACCACTTGGTAATAGCGACCATAATGTAATGTGTAATGTAAATTTAACATTCTTGTTGTGAGGAAAATACCAAAGACACCCAATATACTACCATTTAACTTCAAAAATGAGGAGTCTAGTTAAATGCAAATTAAAAGGAACTGTGATGAGTAAAATGCTGCAAGCTGCATGAAAGCTTTTTAATATACATCAGAAGCAGAAAGCCTGCCAAACAATCAGTGGGGCTACTGGGCAATTGAGGTGCTAAAGGAGCCCACAAGGAAGACAAGGCCATTGCAAAGAAACTACATGAGATATTTGCAGTAGTATTCACTGTAGAGCATGTGAAGGGAATTCCCACACCTAAGCCATTTATTTTAGGTGACAAATCTGAGGAACTATCCCAGATTGAGGTGTCAGTAGAGGAGGTTTTGGAACATATTGATAACCTAAGCAGTAATATGTCACCAAGACCAGATAGTATTCACCCAAGGGTTCTGAAGGAGCTCAAATATGAAATTACAAAACTACTCACTGTCATATGCACCTAATGCTTAAATCACCCAGTGTACCAGATTACTGGTGGATAGCTAAAGTGACACTGATTTGTAAAAAAGGCTCTAGAAGAGTTCCTGGTAATTACAGGACAGTAAACCTAACTTCAGTACCAGGCAAGCTGCTTGAAACTAGAACAGAATTATCAGACACACAATATGTTGGAAAAGTCAACATGACCTTTCTAAAGGGAAATCATGCCTCACCAATCTATTAGAATTTTTGAGGGTGTCAATAAACATGTGGACAAGGGTGCTCCAGTGGATATAATGTACTTGGGCTTTCAGAAAGCCTTTGACAAGGTTCCTCATCAAAGGCTCTTAAGCAAAGTAAGGAGTCATGGGATAAGACAGAAGGTCCTCTTTTGGAGCAGTAATTGATTAAATGATAGGAATAAAAAGATCGGAATAAATAGTCAGTTTTCACAGTGGAGAGAGGTGAATAGTGGGGTCCCTCAAAGAACTGTGCTGGGAACAGTGCTGTTCAACATATTCATAAATGACTTGGAAAAAGGTGTAAACAATAACGTGGCAATGTTTGCAGATGATACAAAACAACTCAAGATTGTTAAATCCAAAACTAAGTGGGAAGAGTTACAAAAGAATCTCACAACTGGGTGACCGGACAAGAAAATGGTAGATGAAATTCAATGCTGAGAAATGCAAAGTAATGCACATTGAAAAACATAATCCCAACAATATGTACAAAATGATGGGGTCTAAATTAGCTGTTACCACTCAAGAAAAAGATCTTAGAGTCATTGTGGATAGTTCTCTGAAAACACCCACTCACTGTGCAGTGGCAGTCAAAAAAGCTAACCGAATGTAGGTAATCATTAGGAAAGGGATAGATAAGACAAAAAATATCATGCCACTGTATAAATCCATGTTATTCCCACATATTGAATACTGCATGCAGTTCTAGTCAACCTTTCTCAAAAAAGCTACATTAGAACTGGAAAAAGGACAAAGGACAACAACAATTATCAGTGGCATGGAACAACTTCTATGTGAGGCGAGATTAAAAAGATGGCAGGGCCTGTTCAGCTTGGAAAAGAGATGACTGAAGGGGATATATGATAAAGGCCAATTAAATCATAAATGGTGAAGAGAAGGTGAATAAGGAAGTGTTATTTATCCTTTCACGTAACACACAAATCAGGGGCACCCAATGAAATTAATAGACAGCGGGTTTAAAACAACCATAAGGAAATACTTCTTAAGCACAATCAACCCGTGGAACTCATTGCCAGGGGGATGTTGTGAATGCCAAAAGTATAAATGGGATCAAAAAGAGTTAGATAAGTATTTGGAGGATAGGTTCATCAATGGCTATTAGCCAAGATGGTCAGGGACACAACCCCATATTCTGGGTGTCCCTAAATCTCTGACTGCTAGAAGCTGCTACTGTGCAGCAGGGGATGGACCACTCAATACATTTCCCTGTTCTATTCACTCCCCCAAAGCAGCAAGCATCGGCCGCTGTCTGAAGATAGGATACTGGGCTAGATGGACCATTGGCCTGACCCAGTATGGCCATTGTTATGTTCTTAGCAAAATGAGAAATGATTGGGTGGCATATCAGATTTTCCCTGTGTGTGCAATCCTTTGCTTGGAATAGTCTCTGTATAAAACGATATTTAGAAGTTTTCCACAGTTCTAGCTATAAGCCTCCTGCCTCCAGCTAGTGTCATCCTTATACACTTGAGACAAGTCACATGGGACAAGTCAGACCCTCCAGTGCTCTTGCAAGAATTAAGATCACCACAAGAATGGCACTTTTCTCCAAGTGTCGGGTGGTGAACTATGTAAGTGTCATGCTGTGCTTAAAAGCAAAACTTGTACTATATCTGTTTTGTAAGAACTGATCTTGAATAAAAAGACAGTTTTTTTTTTTTTTTTTTTGGAGGCTTCTTTAACCCCATTAACACAGCTGTTAAGAACATAACCACCAGACTGTGTTTATTTTTTGTGGGAATTCTTGGCAATCATTCAGAGGATGCTATTTTCCCCATTTATTTGTGTCTCCTTCCACTAGAGGCATAAATGTAGTACTTTCCCTGTCCAGGAGAATAGGTCTTGTAACAATCTGAAAGCTGCCATCAGTGCCTTCCACTCAAGTCAATCACAGGGATAACTACAAGAACTTGAGCACTTACCAGTCTCTTCACACTAACACAGAGGATCAAGTCCTGCAGTCCTTACTCTCACTTAATAGGAATTTTCCCTCTATAAGGACTAATGAATTTCACTCATAGGCTATAAATACTGAATATGTATTATACATCCAATCTTAAATTCCACAATGAACTGTGACTTTGTGGCTGTATTCACCCCCTTTAATCTGCCTGCAATGCAATCCATTGCGACTTTAAATCCTGATACAAACACAATGTCTTTTTCACTTTTTGTAAAGTTTCAAACCAGAATTAGTGAGCTCTTTCGCTGATTGTTCAATAGATCAGCACCTCTAGTCAGACAACTAGCACAGAAAATGTTCTTGTATTAGGGTATTTCTTCTAGAGTTGTGCAAAACTGTTCTGTAATAAAACCATAAACTACATGGAACTTGGCTGGCTTTATGGTTGTGTACAAACTTGATAATCAGCCCAGATTAATCTAACTATTAGTGAAGTTTCATGAATTTTCAGTGATTGCAGACACAATTCCAGAGCAAAACAGATTTGATTGATGGGCTTACATCTAAATCAGGTAAAAATTCATAATTTTGCATGGTTTCAGTGCAGTTTTCTCCATCTGTAAAATGGGCAAAATAGTGCTTGCTCACCTTTGCAAAGTATTGCAGATGAAAAACATTATTTGAGAACTAATTATTATTAAACACGCGCTTATATGATTAATTAGGAAATGAGTTACTGGGAAAAATTCTGTGAGCAACATGAGCTGAGGTAGTCTTAATTTGAGCTCAGTATTTCTCATATTCTATGTAGTAAACGTTAATTTTATTTTAAGACAGTTGTCCTGTTATTTTAAACATTTAGATTTAGGTGTCAGAATCTCTGCTGAAAAGTAATGGTGGCCTTTGAGAAACATCAGTTCAGAGCTTAAATGGCCTATTTCAACGTTCACAATAAGATATTCAAAATATGTGTGGGGGTTCAACACGCACTAGCTTCATTAGTTAGTAGAGATTTAAAACTGCTGTGACAGGTTAAGCTAAATTGCCTATCACAGTTCAGCAGCTTGAGTAACCTTAGTAAACAAAAGTCTTTTAACCTTAGTACAATGGTGATGTCAGTTAATGGTGCCGTTGTTACCTTATAATAACACAACTCCATGTGAAGTAAGTTGTCCATAGGGAATTGTTTCCAGCAGAGATGATGGCTTGCAGTAATACAGCCCAATGGGCAATCTTGAGTGAAACTGTCTGAGATTTTACAAGGGCCAGGCAGTTAATTTGTGCCATCACTGCAAGTCAGTGGAAAGAAACCAACTGCTGTTTGTCGCTGATGGTCTCATTTTAGAAATAATTATTTTAAACATTAAGGGGGTATGTTTTCCAAGCGGTGTACAGGGATTGGGACACACAATTCCCATCAACATCAATGGGGGCCGTACGTCTAAACTCCTGCAGTGCTTCAAAATTTCCACCAATGTCATTTCTTATGAGACATTTCCAGTCACTGTCATGTCAGAGGTAGGACCACAGGGGAATAGGATACAGGAATAAAGGACTTCACACTTCTCTAATACTACATGCTTATTGACTTGCTCACAAACTTATCAATTCCCATGCTGTTCTGTTCTCCTTTCTCTGTTTTTCTTGGCTATCTTACTTTCTATCTCCTCGCTATTTTGTGCACAATTGTTGGTGGAATTCTGATGGCGCTCATTTTATGTTCAAACAGTTCTAGTTTCCCAATGCCATATGGTCACCCTGATGTTACCATTTGCCTCAATCATCCATTTTGTAGCTGCTTCAGCGTCTTAATTGATCTCATGAGCTGTGTTAGGGATTTATAACAGATATCGGCACAATTCATTTCACAGTCACATAACTGAGTCTTTCTACCTGATTGGATGTCCATACCTCTCTCACAAAAACTTGTACCCAAAACTTGGCTTTTTGTCTCTCTGATAATATAATGATCTTCATGGATGTTAGAAACTTCATGCAACTCTACAATGACCATAGCTATAAACTATGTGTTCTCAGTAGTTGCTAATGTGATGTTCTCTCTTCATTTCAAATACTGCATTATATTCAATTGCCACTTCTTAATGTCAATTTGCCAGCTGCAAACGGCCAATCTTCGGCAGCCATGTAATTCCCAGTCTGTTACTCAGGTCTCTAGATTCCAAAATAGGGCTACTCTGCAGCAACCCCAGGTCACAGAGGCATTTTGCAGACAGTAAAGCTAGATGAACATTCATTACCTGGAAGCACTTCCCCTTTACACAATGACCTAAGGGATAGGTATTCAGGGGAGTCACCCCCGGTGCCAACTTCCAGGGGTGCCAAATTGCTTTGCTGCTCGGCAGTAAAGTGTGGAGGTGGGCTTGGAGGTTGTCAGTTTTTTTGCTTAGCTACTTGAGGAGCACCAAAAATATTTTCTGCCCTAGGTGGCAAAACAGCTAGGGACAGCCCTGTTCCTGGTCCTTTATGTCAGGACCAGGAATGGGTGGTTCTAAATATCTTGATCCACTCGTAGTCAGAGGAAGACACTGAGAACTCCTGGGTCCTATTCAGGCCTTTGAATAAGTCTTTTGATCATTCTGTGCCTTGGTTTGCCCATCTGTAAAATTGGTATGGTAGCCTAATGACAGCAGTATGTTGCATTCTAACTCAAGTTAGTAAGGTATTTTAATATTCTTGAGCAAAAAATACGCAGGATTTTTTTAAAGGGTTATATTGAGCTTTTAGTCTCAGCCCCAAGTTAGAGGTTGGTGCATAGCCCAAAAGAAACACTTGATAGGACTGGGCCAGGGAGTGGGAAGTAATTTATATCACCCCTTTTGGGGGGGGTGCAAAACACCCCTTCTTTGAATCCAGCTAGCTGCCTCCCCAGATGGATGTTGAGGGTGCATAGGAAATGGTAAGTCCAACCCCTAATAATCATAGAATGATAGAAATTTAGGGTTGGAAAGGACCTTTAGAAGTCAAGTCCAGTGCACTGTGCTGAGGCAAGACCAAGTAAACTAGACCATCCTTGACAGGTTTTTATCCAACTTGTTCTTAGAAATCTCCAATGATGGGGATTCCGTAACTTCCCTTGAAAGCTTATTCCAATGCATAACTACCCTTATAGTTAGAAAGTTTTCCCTAATATCTAACCTACATCTCCTGTGCTGCAAATTAAGCTGTTTACTTCTTGTCCTATCTTCAGTGGACATGGAGAACAATTGATCACTATCCTTTTTTTTTTTTTTTTTTTTTTTTTTTTTTATAACAGCCCTTAACATATTTGAAAACTATTATCAGGTCCCCCCTCAGTTTTCTTTTTTTCAAGACTAAACATTCCCAGGTTTTTTAATCATTCCTCATAGGGCAGATTTTCTAAATTTTCTCATTATTGTTGCTCTCCTTTGGACTCTCACTGATTTGTCCACATCTTTCTTCAAGTGTGATGTTCAGAATTGGACACAATGCTCCAACTTAGGCCTCATGAGTGTCAAGTAGAGCAAGACAATTACCTCCCATTTCTTACATATCACATTCTTGTTCATACACCTCTGCATATTAGCCTTTTTTTGCAACTGCCTCACATTGTTGATTCATATTTAATTTGTGATCCACTATCACCCCCAGATTCTTTTCTGCAAGTGCTACTGCCTAGTTAGTTACTCCCCATTTTGTAGTTGTGCATTTAATTTTTCTTTCCTAAGTGAAGCACTTTGAACTTTTCTTTATTTAATTGCATCTTATTGAATTCAGATCGGTTGTCTAATTTGTCAAGTATGTTTTGAATTCTAACCCTGTTCTGCAAAGGGCTTGAAAACTCTCCCAGTTTGGTGTTATCTGCAGATTTTGTAAGCATACTCTCCGCTACATTGTCCAAGTCATTTAATGAAAATATTGAATAGTAGTAAACCGAGAACTGACACCTGTGGGAGCCCTCTAGATACACCCTCCCAGTGTGAAAGGGAACCATTGATAACTACTCTTTGAGTGTGGTCTTTCAACCAGCTGTGCATCCACCTTATAGTAATTTCATTTAGACCACAGGAAAATCTCATGCGGGACTATGTCAAAAGACTTACTAAAATCAAGCTATATCACATCTACTGTTTCTCCCTTTTCCACGCGGCCATTAACCCTGTCAAAGAAGGAAGTTAGGTTGGTTTGGCATGATTTGTTCTTGAGAAATCCATACTGGCTATTCCTTATAACCCTTTTATCTTCCAGGTGCTTACAACTTGATTGTTTAATAATTTATTCTGGTATCTTTCTTCTATTTTTTGTAGAATTTCTTTTTGATTTTCAGATTATTAAAGAACTCATGATGGACTCTTTCTATTTTTATTTTTTTTGGCATCAGATTAGTTTTAGTTGTGCCTTCAATATTGTCTCCTTGAGAAACTGTCAGCTCTCCTGAACTCCTTTATCCTTTAGATTTTCTTCCCATGGGACCTTACCTACGAGTTCTCTGAGTTTGTTAAAATCAGCTTTTTGAAGTCCATTGTCCTTAGTCTGCTGCTCTCACTCCTTTCTTTCCTTAGAAACTTGAAGTCTATCATTTCAAGGTCACTTTTACCAACACTGCCTTCCATCTTCAGATTTGCTGCCAGTTCTTCCCTGTTGGTCAGAATCAAATCTAATATGCTATCCCCTTCACTTTCTGAAACAAAAATTTGTACCCAGCACATTCCAAGAACTTATTGGAAATTTTGTGTTTTACCATATTACTTTTCCAACAGATGTCTGCATAGTTAGTCCCCCATTACTGCCAGGTCTTGAATTTTGGATATTTTCTGTTATTCATCCTAGAAATTCCCCATGTATCAACATTTCCTGCTTTGGTGGTCCATAGCCAACCACTACCATGATGCTACCCCTATTTTTTTACGCCTTTTATCTTTACTCAGAGAGTTTCAAATGGTTTGCCTCTCACCTCCTGGACCTCAGAACAAAAAGTATATATTCTTGATGTATATTCTCCCTTTTTACCCTGCCTGTCCTTCCTGAAAAAAAACTATACACCTCTCTAACAATATTCCAGCCATAAGACTTATCTCCCAACTCTCTGTGATTTCCAACTGAGTCATAATTTAGCTTATGTACAAATACATCCAGTTCTTCCTGTTTATTCCCCATACTACTTGCATTTATATATAGACATCTAAGATGTTGAGCAGATTCCCCCACTGATTTCCCTCTTGTTGCTCCTATGATCCTATTGTAATTTTCCATGTCCCTTCCTCCCAATATGTACACTCTGTTAAGGTCACCTGTGGGTATTTGTCACCTGCCCCCTTCTGAACCTAATTTAAAGCCCTCCTCACTAAGTTGGTGAGTCAGTGCACCAAGATGCTCTTCCCCTTCTTGGTGAGGTGGACTTCATCTCTTCCTAGCAGCCTTCTTCCTGGAACAAAATCCCAGGGTTGAGAAAAGTGTTTCAAGGGTCAAGCAAAAGTGGTTCCATGTTCAATGTCTTATGTTTATCCTTTTTGTGCTTGGAAGATGACAGAGAAAAACCTGCCAGATTTTTATGTTAAAATAAATCTACAAAGTAAACATGTAAAAAGTACTTCACGAGTACCCATAAAATTGCTGCACAAAGATAGCAATAAACTCTTTTATTCACCTTGGCAATTTAACACTGCTATGACTATTGTTCATCATTTTACTTTCATCGATAGAAACTGCATGAGAGGCTCGAATTCCAACTGTCATACTTAGAAGCTGAGCAAATCTTAGTACTGGGTCTGTATTTTTATATAACACTGGAACAGCTGGTTTGAATTTAAAAATTTCTATTTTTATTAGAACACTGACTCTTGTTTATCGTTATTGATTTTATTGGGTTATTATTGACTGACTGTACCCCATGGGCCTATTAGTGAGACGCTAGTAAAGCATTAAAGGAAGATTTAGGCTTTTCAGTGCTTTGTACTTACAACTCTTGCTTTTATCAGTGAGTTTTAGCCTTACTACAAACATGGACAGTTTCCGTCTAAAGGCCAAAATTCTACCTTCAGTGATACCTATGTAACCCTACTGAGATTGTACAAGGTGCAAACCAGGCAAGAATTTAGCCTAGATTTGTTTAAATTCTATTATAACTTGAAAAATACCATATTGTAGGGGACCCTTTCGTGCCTTTGTGGAAAAGTTTTCATATCTGACTCTCTCTCTAGAATTTTTCATATCTGTCTGGTTTAGTTTTGACCATTGATTAGCATTTGAAATTGGTCTAAGGCCAAATGAATTTCTATTCTAGATCATAATTTTCCCAAAAGTTCAGAACGGTTTCTACCACTTGAAAATTTCTTCAGTGGGTGACTTTAAAACAATAAATAAATTCAGGCATTGTCCCCCATTTGCCAGATGGTTTTGTGTGTGTTCTAGTGGATTGTAGGTTGCATTTTCTTCTTAGAAGGATGAAGAACTTAATTTAGCTCTTTTTCTATTTATGACTCTTCATCCTGATTCCCACTAAGATATTTATTATCTGCAATAATTTCCTGAACAATTTATATGAATAAATTTAATTCTGTAGCTTCGACTGCAAACAATTTGCTTCATTTATGGCTTTTGCTGATCATGGTATGTGATCGGTTACTGAGGTCACGTGGTGTTGTTCTGCTCCTTGATTGCAAGACTAACTTCTTTAAAAAAAAAAAAAAAATCAAATTACGAATAACCCACTTTTGATATGAATTTTAGCCTACCTACCCTTTGTAAAACTGTCAGGATTTGTCAACATAATCAAAAATAAGTTACGTGAACAAAAAATAAAATGACCCCATGAGTAACACCGGAGCAAGCTCACCACTTTTATTCACAAAAATATCTACAACTCACTTTATGTGATATTTGATCCATCTCTGTTTAAGAGACATGTAGTTTTTTATTTATATGAACCAGATAATACATGCCACTCATTTAAAGCTCAGACGTGAATTTGGTGAATTGTGCAATTGACCACATCTCTGGGCCTATACTCTATCCTCCTCAATCTTTCCACAGCTTTCAGTACTGTTGATCACTTCCTTTTCCTGGACAGCCTGTCCTCCTTTGGCATTGTATTCTCTTGGTGGTCCTATCTCTCCAACCAACTCTTCAATTTCTTCATTGGTGGGTCCTCCACATCCCTATTCCCCTCTCTGATGGGGTCCCACAATGGTCAGACCTTGTTCCCCTCCTTTTCTCGTTTTACACCCTATCCTAGGTGACCTCATCTGGGGTCATTGTCCTGGGTGTTACACAAACATAAAAAGTCACGGCCCCAACCCTGAAAATGTTATAAACTAAATACAAAAGACTAGCAAAAGTGTGGGGGCAGATACAACTTGCAGAGTGACCAGGATAACTGTCGCATCAAACATTAATTCCACGCTTTACTGACTGTTGAGGAAAAGGAGCAAGGAAAGGTTGGAGAGGGACATGGAGGTCAGAAGAATGAGCCTGGCAGTGCAAGGACTGTGAGGATGAGGTAGGGTAATGAGGGTAAAACAGCCAATCAGCAGACAGGAATGAATGTCTAGAGTTCAAACTGAAGGAAGTTTGTGTCCATAGGGCTGTGAATGAGCAAGCAAAAGTGATGGGAATGGCAGGGAGGATCTGACTGGGCATCTCCTCCCTTTACTGCTGGTGCTCTGCTGCCCCTACTTTTGTGGAACCTTGACTTCTGGGAGCTGGCTCTGTCCTCAGGAGAGCAATGAAGGACTTAGGCTAGTGTACAGTAGCAAGAAAAAATCAATTTACAGTAAACATGAACAAGAAAAATAAAAAATCTGTTTTCAGTTCTCTCTATAGAACCTATAACACTGAAGAAAGATGGTTTCCTTAATTGCTCTGATAAAATAAAAATAAGTGTCCAAGTGATGACTTCACAATGTAAAACACATCTGCAGAGATCTATGAAGATGAGAACTAATCGGCAAATTTCATTCCATCCATGGTCAATAAGCCTTCAGGGGAACTGCAGGAAAATGACATTGCCTGGCACTGGATTTGAGCAGTTAAAAGGGCTGATCACATGTCCATCAGTTTTAAAATAACAGTTTTTTTATAAACCAGCTGCATTGCCTCTGAAGGGCTAGATGTATCTCTTTTCTAGGAAAGGCAATAATTTGCATGTAGTGAGATCACTGAAAAAAGGTAGAAAAAATAATGTGCCCAGAATAAAAAAGGATATGCTGCCAATTGTTTAGTTGTCTTATGTTCCATCAAATATATATGAGCGAAAAAGATACATGTAGAAACTGATCATGAATCACTTGAAAGTTTGTTTTTGAAAATTGATCTGGGTGCTGGTACAGTTAACAATGGATGCTGCATTCCTCTCTCCAACCAGCCTAACTCGTGAATGCATTATTAAACTTTGTACTGCAGGAAGGGTATTGATAAGTTTGTTGAAATACTGGGTCAGTTTTATTTTAAAAAGAATCTAATATGGCCTTTGAATTCTACTAAAGGTGCAGTTGATAAGAGCTAAACATTTATAGTTACTATTTAATTTGCTGGTACGGACAACTAGATCTGTAAACACACAGCTGCATTTGCCCACAATTGTGTGCTTATCATTAACTGCGGGCGCAAAACTGTGGATGCAAAATTAGAGGATGGGTCAAGGATCATTTAGAAAATTTTGGTCCACTGCAGTCTGAATGCCTTCAGTGCCTACTTCTCAAGAAGAGATTTGGTTTGTTAGCTTTTACAGGATCTCAATTTTATTCAACCGAATCAATCTCTAGGACAGGCCAAAAAATCTGCCTGTAAGACAGATGGTACTTTGAGGCTCCAGGACTGTATGGCTAATATTAACTTATGTGACTTAAATGAGCCAGATCTACAGAGCTGAAAGGCTAGCAAATTGACTCACGGTGTCCCTCCAGAGCTTGAGAGTTTGGGTTTTTTCTTTTCAGGTTTTCAGTGTATTTTGCATGTAGTTTTCAATCCTCTTAGCGTATATAATATATATGCTATGGAATTTCTTTATTATTTGATATCCCTGCTTTTAAATAAACTTTATGTAAATAAAATACTGTTCCTTCCGCCTGACAAAATAAGTGTTCAACTCCCTTAACACATCTTTTGAAGAGAGTATTAGACATAGAATATGAACCCATCAATATACTGCATGCAGTAGCTGTAGTATTACTGAAAGGCCATTGACTTGTATGCGGTATTAATCCTAGATTTCTCAGAAAGTCAATAACCTATTTGTATTCAGCAAAATCAGAGCTCCTATGCTGGACCAAACAATACAACTCAATGACTGGTTCCTTATAACAATAAGCACTACAATCTTACATTACTTGAATATCAAATAATCTGACTAACCACAAACCAAAAAGTCTAAAAGAGCTTACAATTACAGCAGTTAATAATTGATTATTTCTGGATAATGGTCTTTTGGATGTACAAACTAGTCTAAGTTATTTCAATAGTTAGGGAGCAGAGAGAGAGAACGTTTTCTTTTTCTAAACTGTTTGATATCTAGACCTTTGATACATTTAAAAATGCAAACATTTTTCTGAATACATGAAATTCTTCAACAGTAACTAAGGATGTTGAAATAAACACATCCTTTATTCTACTACCTATGTATGCTGTAAATTCAATTTAGGTGAAATTTTTCAGTCAAAACTTTTTTGGGGCAAAAAATCTAGATTTGACATCACCAATCATTTTGGAAATTCGTGTTGGTTTGGCCAAACTTTTCATTCTCCCTTCCCCCAAAAGAAATGTGAAAGTTAAATGTCTCCTTTTGACATTTTTAAATGGAACATTTTTATTTTTTTGTTTAACTGTATTAAAAAGTTCAAAATCATGCAAAATGGGTCAAAATCAAAACACAGCATTTAATTCAATCCAATCGATGTCTGTCACTTTTCAATTCACCAAAAAATTTGAAAATTTTAATTTTCAGTCTGACCAAAACTATTTTTTTTAATTTTTGAAATTGCTAACAAACTGAAAAATGTGTTATTCACCCAGCTTTACTGTAAATATAGCAGACAAGGAAGAAGGATGGCACACTGGCTGGGGCACCAGCCTAGAATATGGGAGACCCGGGTTCCCTACTCTGTTACATATTTCCTGTGGGACTTTGAGCAAGTCATTTAGCCCATCTGTAAAATAGGCATAATAGCACTTCTCTATTTTACAGATTTGTTCTGAACATAAATGGATTAAGGATTGTGAGACACTCAGATACTAAGGTGTTGGGGACTATATAAGCACCTAAGAGAGATAACACTAACCAAGTTACCTAGTTTGCCTTTGATTCATATACAATTCATTATTCCTTTTTATGTAAGGAGCATCATGTGTATGCATTGCTAGAATAACAGACCAATGAAATTAGATGCACAACATAAGGGATTGTTATGTAATACACATGGCATGATATATAAAACAAGAGGTGTGTGTGTGTATGGTGTGTGTGTATATAATAAACATCACAAGGCTGGGATACCTTCATTGAAGCCTCCAGGCTTGTCTTTCACATCCTTCTGCCATCTCTTTAATTTTTTCTCCCTCATTTTTTTTCACACTTCATTTCCTCCTTCACCACTTTCCCATGTTCCTTTTCTTTCATCCTCCCCTCTTTTTTTTCTCTTCTCCTTTTCCCCCAGTCGTTTGCTCTCTTGCAATTTGTTCTTCTCCCTCCTCCCTTATTATTTCTTCTTCCTCATATTATTTTTCTATTAACGTCTCTTGTGCCAGTTTTAACAGCCCATGATTTCAAATGGAAAATCTGCTACCAAAATCCTTTCTCCACTGACATTAATGGCTGCTCTAGAAAGCCGGCCCTGCCCTCTATCATCTAATTTCAGACGCTGAGGGGGCAGTTAAAACAGATGGTTGGCACAGGGGAAGATGATTCACTGCTTGAAATCATGGTGCAACATTTCTGAAATTGGTGAGAGAGGAGGCCTGACATTTGACAGAGCCATGTAAAAACTGCATGATCCAGACAAAGTTCAGTTTAATCAGCTTGACTATTATTTTCCAGATACATTGATGATATCATTATAACTAAGATTATGTTGAGAATATACCTTTTCCCAACATGCTACAAACATTTGATTCTGTCTCATGATGCCATGGACAGAGTGATGCTACAAATTGGGTGGGCTCCACTTTTATTTTGTCCTAGGTTTTTTTTCCCATCCCCTTTTCAGTCAGTGAGAGCTATAGATTTTTCATTTACCAAATTAATAAATCTGTTTGCCGCCTGATTCTCAGCCTGATTTCCCTATGAATTGTGCTAAAATTGCAAGCTCTTAAAAGCAAACAACTCCAAAAAACCTAGAAAATTGCAAGGGCTAAACTCTATGAAATGTACCTTATCTGACAAAAGCATTTGTATAAGATATCATGGTCATGGTAACATACAAACATAAAGCGAGAATGACCAAAAATTACTTATGGGATAATATTGTTAGAAGAAAAAATACAAAAGAAATAAATCCTCTTCTTATGACTCTCTTGCAGTATTTTTGGCAGTTCTGGTCACAGGAAACATAGCAGTGCGTGACACTGAAAATACTTTTTATGCAGTAAAGGTAAGACTATGCAGATTCTTTGGATAATGGCTAACATTTTCAAATGTGCCTTAATCCCATTTTCAAAACTGTTTTAGGCATATAAGAGGCTAAGTCTCATAGAAAGGCAATGGAATTTGCTCCTAAGACATTCTGGGCACTTCTGAAAATGTTACCTGTTGTCTCAAGGTGTACTTGAACTTGAACCAAAGATTTTTATAGGTGTACATTTCTGATCCTTTTTTTTTTTTTGTAACCAAAATATTTCACAGAGTTTCACACCCTATCATGTTTCATGGTTCTAGATGTGACCAGAATTTCCACAAATACTGTGAGAGGATAATCCTATAATATTTCCAACCTGACAGGAAATAAGATATACTGGAAATCTCATCCTCCATAAAAAATACTTTGTTTACTGAAATAATTACAGCCCCCTTTTGCAGATACAGGAGTTTGGGATGGATAGTTCAGATGATGTTTAGATAAACATCTAAACTCTAATACTTTTGGATACTTTTTGGAACTGAACTTCCAAATCTTTGCAAATCTTTAATTATTGGTTTAATTAACAAGATTACTACTCAGTGTTTCTAGGTATGGTTCCCTAATAATCCCAGCTCTAAACTCATTTGAACTTTGAGGGAGAGGGGGTGACACTGACTGTAATGACTAAGACCTTTGATTCAAACATCCCAGACTTGTGGGAAGGGGTTCAAAATCCAGATTTGGATCCAGATTTTCTCATTGTGGAGACCATTTCTAAGTATTCCAAATGGGGTTAATACCAGGAGATCTACAAACTTGCTGTCTAGATTTGTGATAGATGAACATCAGAGGCATTAGCGGTTTAGTTCAGACAAGCCCCTCGTAATTCAGATTCTTCTCCAAACTTTCTGACTTCCTTGATCTGAAGAACAGGTCTGAAAACCTTATCAGCCAGGAACTACAGAGTGATGAAAGTTAAAATCATTCTGTAATAAATGATAACGGATAAATTAAATTCCTTCCACATGGGGTGCAGCAGCAGTAGTGGGAGGAGCTCACAGGGAACAGACTATGAAAATCTCTATTTCTTCCATAATGCAGCCAGCACCAACCAACCCTTGATGGGAGCCAGAGGCCTCCCCTACACCTTTCCATGAGAACAACAACAGTAACAGTTATAGTAGTTTGAAGTGAGCAGTCTGTGAAAACACCCAGGCTCGTTGTTTCCTTTCCTCAGACAGCACGAACTGAGATCAGCAAGAGCTGCAGATTTCCCAGCACTTCTGAAAATCAGCTGAATTTTATGTGGATGCCTAAATATGGATTTAGAAGTCTCTTTATGCAGCCAGGTTAGAAAATGCAGGCCTTAATGTCCTTCTGAAAGACACCTGAGGGATTATGTTAGAAATACCTTAGCATCTTTCACTTCCACCAGGCAAGTGAGGAGATTATCAATACATTCAGTCACCCTAAATTAATTTCTACACTACTTACATTTTAAAATAATGATTTAAACATAAATTTTATAAAACATTCTTAACCCTGCCAAGGTCCTTGATCCTTCATGAGGCAAAGTGCTTTCTTCTAGGTACTGTTGCTGGGATTTTCAAAGGAGCCTAAGGGAGTTTGGTCCCCAGATCTAATTGAAAATGACTCTAAATGTCTTCAACTTTCATTGAGTGAAATCCTGGCTCCATTGAAGTTAGTGGGAGTTTTGCCGTTGACATCAGTGGGACCAAGATTATACCCATCAACTTCAAGGTTCCTCAGCCCATTGCAGGAGGTTGTTTCCTTTTGGCTTAATTCTTTTTTGGCTTTTAAATGTATTTAGGATGAAAGCAATTTAAGCTGTAATGTTGTAATAACAAAACCCAGAATTCCTCGTTATTATAGTGTAATTGACAGGAAAGACTGAAATGTAAAAAGGAAAATACTGGCCTTCAAGCATTTAATTTTTATTTATATGACACTGGTCCAAAGTCACCAAAATAAGTCGTGCTGTTTAAAGAAGTATGCATCACATTTTTCTGACATCCTTCTTTTAATGTGTAGGCTCCTAAAACCAAGCATCTTCACAATTCATAGAACAGTACTCTACAGTACTGCATGTGTTTGTCCTTTCCTACCAATCTGAAACTTCAAAGGCTAGATAGCACTTTACATGAAACACAACTTAATGATTTTATCTCACAATGGATTCTGGGAATCTTTCCTATCTGATGCTACTGAATATGATAAATGAAAGGAGTTTCTGTATTCCCAGCCATTGCCGTTTAGAGTGTGCTATTGAATAAACACTCCCATTCCACAGTCACTGCAAAATACAGAAGGGGAGGGGGCATCGTTACTGTGGGAGAGGATGATTTTCTTTATTAATACAATCATGTTTGGCAACGTTTAGTTCAGAAATGCGTGTGCTGCTCTCTACAAACTCCTACAGTGAAGTATTTTGCTAAAAAAAAAAAAAAAGACTGGTTTCCAGAATTCTGCTTGTGCTTTCATTTTTTAAAGATCAAGGAGAAGGTGTGGTGTCGTTATGGATAAAGTATTAATTGTTAATACAAGTTTTGTGGCAATTCAGGTCTTTGGGAACTTAAAGGATGCTGTCAAGGTGATATCATTGTTAAATGTTGTTTCTTCCTGTGGAAGTATGATACGTAGAGAAAATGTGTCTCTTGCACACAGACCTTTTCCTTGTAGGTTACTTTGAGCTTCTCATATGAAAGGCAATATAGGACAAAGCATTATGTTAGCAGCGGGGCTGACTTAGTGAAGTCAGCAGCAGAGCTGGTAGTACAGGTATTTTGACGCCCTTTCACTAACCAGTGTACGACACTCACTAATGATACAGAGATAGCAAGGTACTGCTGAATCTTGGAGCCTCCAACACTGCAGCCAAAGATATTTTCAATAAATTCTAGCAACCGTACACTACATGAAAAGTTGCAACTATGACTGCAAGTTTGGTGACATTATGGTCCTAATAAAGTAATACTAAGGTGTAGTTTTAGAAATAGCTAAGCAGGTGAATATCTACAAGGGCTTTGAAAAGGTGGTAGAAGAGTTTGTGGAGTTTTATCATTACAAAACATTTAAGCAGCTAAGGTAATCACAAGCCAGTTGTAATAAGTTATTCTAGCCGAAAGCAAATCTGGAAAAGATATGCAATATGTCAGTAGATGTAATTCTGCTTTTTTTTCTCTTCAATACACGTGTGTTTCTTTTTTCTCTTACTCCAGGAATACCTAAGAGATTCTTATAAACAATTAAGAGAAATAAGACTTAATTCTCTCCCTCACACTGGTGTAAATCAAGAATAATATCTATGAAAGCATTGTAGTAACTTTGCTGTAAAACTAGTATAAGTGACAGGAAGTTCAGGTGCTTAATCTCATGGGCACAAATAAATATATCCTCAGTATAAATGTTGAATGTCCTAGGAGGTGTATGTTTTGGGTTGGGGCCCTTTTACAGTGATAATAGCGGTGTTTTATATTTAGATACTGACTTTATCCAAAAGAATTTCAGATTATAAGTATTAGGCTCACTCACTTGTCACCAAAATGCAGTCACCTCTGGGGTTGAATGCATCCAATGTTTAATAATTAACTGCAACACTAAGTAACAATTTAATTTAGGAAATGCCATGAAGAATACAGCTAAACTCTACATATCTGAATGAGAATATCCAAAACCAATGAGGTAGAGCTTCAGAACAAATAAATTGTAGTTCCTACATGAACTTTGGATTTGGACAGAAGTTAAGTTTGGATAAGCCAGGTTTAGCTGCATCCAACTGAAAAAGCAAGGGGAATATAAGTGGGAAGAATGCAGGAACCCCTGTTTGGACAAAAAGTGCTCCATAGGATTGAATCTTAGTTTTATAACTCTTCCAAAAGATGGCACCATGCGCCTAATGCTCTTCTGGGGCATATGTTTAGTACTGACTCAGAGAACAAATCATCGGTACCTCATATTTAAGTGCACACTATCTGGCCTAATCTTGATTAGCCTGTGAGATCAGGATTGCAGCCTTTTCTGGTGTGGCTGCAGGTTAGCCTCCTTTTTTTCCTGAGCTTACCTGATTTAAGGTTTCAGTTCAGAAGTCTTTCCCCCAATAGCTTACAGGAGAGTTTTCATCAAAGTTCAGGTTTCTGGTGATTACACCAGCTGTACGATCAGCCAAGCCATCCACAAAAATCTGAATGGAAAACAGATCAAAGCTGTAGCAGTACAATACAACCAGCCCATCCCATGTTATTTTTAGGCTAGGATATTTTTTAAATTCCCATTCAAATTCAGTTCCCTTTGGATTTGTTTGCTCTACTCACTGTGGAAAAAATGAACTAATAATGTGCTTGCAAGTAAGCAAAGTATGCTGGGGTTTCCATGTTGAGTTCAGAAATCTATATTCTACATCCTTTTGCCGAGGAAGGATACAGTAGTTAGCTCTAAATGTACTTTCCCTGCAATGTGGTCAATGAATCAGCAAGTGTTACAGGAGTTCAGGGTGAAGTGTCAGGTGCTATTTCAACAGTCATTCTTTCACAACCATTAGGGTGGATCATCACCAAGGGACCTGATAGGGTTACTGGAACTCACAATTACTGAGGCAGGCAGCAGGGTTAACACCCTGAGTTTTCATGCTATCTGAACGTGGAAGGTAGTCACAGAGATGTGCTTCCTATTTTGTCAATATGTTGTCCAACCACAAACTGCTTAATAAATAAGCCCTGTCTGGAAAATGTTATTCACTGAAATCATGTCTGAATTGCACAAAGTTAAATTTTGCAATTAGGAAAAGCATCTGTCTTTGGGAGAGTTGCTTGTTTTTAGTTTTGGTTTTTTTATGTTTTTTTTTTTTTTTTTTTTTTTTTTGCAGGACACTCACTACATTGTCTGCCTGAAAGGATATTTATTTGCAAAACTTTGCAATGCGAATGAAATGAGTGATTATTACAAAGAAATGGCATGCCTTTCAAATGAAGGGTACAAATAGGTTTGTAACTTTCTTCTGTCTTTGGTAAATTACCCAAGTGAGACCAAATCATATTCCTAAAGACAGTCCCCTGGCATCCTTCAAGAAACAGATTTTGCCCTGGGTATAAAATGTTTAGCTCACTGCTTTATGAAGTAAAGGTCATCTGAACATAGATGTTGCAATAAAGGGCTGCCTGAAAGTGCTTCCACTGAGCGTGAATAGGAGCACTATTGCCTTGAAAACTCTGTGCTAATTGATTAAATCCCAACAAACTAATGTTAATTAGCAATACTAGGTTAACTTTATTTGTCCTTTGTATGATTCCGAAGATTTATTTACAGTGCATGTAGAGTCCCAGATATTTATTACTGAAAATACTAAAGCTATTAGAGAGAGAGAAAAAGATTTAAAAACTCTTATTTTTGACACACTAGATTTCTGCTGAAATCTAATTGTTCTTGGCTTATAGATAAAGCAGGAACCACTTCTTTCATCGCTGCTAGTCCTTAACTTTTATACATTTTACCCTCAAACCTCTCCCATATCTGGCATGGGTACCATGGCTTTTAGCTTATTGCCCAATGTACTTGTTAAAGGCACTTGTCTTTTTGCAATTCTTATGTTAGGGAAGTTTGTAACAAATTTCTGGAGGGTTATGAGCACCCACCCCCAGGTATTTATACAGCATGTATATTTTGAGTATGGTCAAGCTGCATTACAGCAAATTATCCACCACAATGATATTTCTCCAGCACATTTAATATCCTTTCATATCTTGTTGTTGAGTGCAAGTTGTGTGCTTTGTATCCTTCCTTAATTCAGCATTTCTTATTTCCATTATACTGTGTTGAAAAGAAAGGCAGATTTTTTTACTCAATTTATAAATATGGAGTGATTTTTGGCTATCTGAAAACTCCCATCTGATATTTAAAAAGTTGGTATTTATTTTCTTATTTAAGAAGGGATGGGAGCCATCCCAAGAAGATGGAATTTTGGATCAAGTTTTGAGTTTGAGGTTAAAGTTTAGGTTAAAAGTTCTAGTGAACTGCATTGTGAAAAGATGACACCTCTATCCTAACATTGTGACATGCATTGCAGTCAACTGCCAGCCCAGCAGAGCCCTTCTATTGCATGACCACCTGGATAGCGGAAGTGGTGGGCTCTGTGTTTGAAGCTTTTCCCTGTAATACAGACTTGAGACTGTGTAGATTCATAGAACTCATATTACTCTTTTTGTCTGACTGCTTTGTCCTGTCCTGACCACTTGTATTTTGGGAATGGAGTCTCCAAACACAAGCTCTCCTGGGCTGGTGCCATAACATCAATATAGGCTGTGTGAGGAAATGTGTGCACCCTTCCTTTAAATCTTCTGTTGGAGGGCAGGCATGAGGGGTCTGGGAAAGGCTTAGGTAGAAGCTCCATAGTGAAGCAGAGTGAGAGTGAGAGAGAAACAGTCACAAACACAGAGTAACTTCAGGGATGACATTGTTTTCTGTATTCTAATCAAGTTGCTTCAGTTTTAGGAGATGGCAACTCTATGATTTATTATCTTTTTCACATGACAGGCTGACATCCTACGGTTGTCATTACTCGATCCAGAACTTTCTCGTTGATGCTATTTGTAGTCAGCATTCTGGACCTAGTTACTTACAAATACACATTGTTGTAGATAGTCTAAACTCTTCAGGGAATCTGTGTTACTGGCAGCAGAAAGAAAGAAAGAAAGAAACCTATTCTGGGATTGTCAGTATTTTGCGATTGGAAAGAAGAGAAAGAAAGGAGGAAAAATACCTCCCAACACCTTGTTAATTCCCCTCTTCCGTGACATATGCAGTGGGAGTTTCACTACTTACTCTGAAGACATCTGGAAGTGGTTGCAAGACAAGAAGCAAATATAAAATATTCTCCACCCCATGCTCAAATACATCTGATTGTCCTTCCTGCGAGTTTGTAGTGGCCAATTCATTATGTGAGCTAGACAGCGAAAATATCCTGATTAACTGGAAAGACCCAGTTTATTTAGGTGTTGCATATTTTGGACAAAGACTGCCAAGTGTGTTTAAATTAGACACTGTAATAGGTGATGATTATGCAATATGGACTTGGAGCTTAGTATGAGAACATTAAATTTATTACAGTATCCTCTGAGCTGTATCTAGGTTGCCAAATAGGCTAATCTACTAATCCACTTTGCCACTAGCTGCTCTCAAAACAAACCCAACTTTCAGATATCCTCCATTCGCAATTATAATCAAATGACAAGACGTGATACAAGAAAGGAAGCAATGTGTAAGGAATAGAACAAAGCCACTTATTAAGCCCCTGGAGGAACTATTTAAAACATTTTCATATAAAAAAAAAATCCCATGAATTCCATTGGCATGAACAGCATGTCAGCTGTGGTAAAGATATAAAATGAATGAAATTGTAAAGGATTAGTTGGATATCTGAGGTGGGAATAAATCTTTTAAAAAGGGTTAAATCCATTGAAGAGCCAGTCAAGCAGGTTCCAAGGCCCAGTATCAGGGTAGGGGGCTTACTCCTCAGGGCTCAACATGGTTCCTCAAACCAAGCTGCTTTCTAGGCGAGGGGCAGGGGGTTCCAAACTGTGAATAAAAAATATTAAGGTGAGGAATTCAAGCAGATCTGGGAGATATAGTTCTCTTTAAGAGGAAGAAGGTGATTACAGCTCCACAAATGGCTATGGTCTGGAAAGGAGTGTTGGCCACAATCCTTGATATGAATTTATGTGAGCATTGCGAGGTTGTGTAGTTTGGTCATGCACACAGCAGTAAACTGGGATTCAGGCGAACTGGCTTCTGTTCCTAGCTCAGTTACTGACCTGCTATGTGACCTTGGTCAAGTCACTTCACCTATCTGTGTCTGTTTCCCTTTCCACCCTTAACTGTCATGTCTATTTAATCTGTAAGCTCTTTGGGGCAGGGCACGTTTCTTACTAAGTATTTGCACAGTATTGAGCACAATCGGGACCTGATATTGGTTGTGGCCTGTAGGAACTAATGCAAATAAATAAAAATCAAGTGTTTCCCCCCTTTGAAACAGCCAAACCCCGTGCAGCAAGGCCCATTCACTGACTAAGTTTCCCTTCTGGGGCCTGGTCTATTACCATAAAAATAACACTCAAACCTTCTAGCCTTCTTCATCAGGCTCAATTAGTACTTTCAGTTTATAACAGGCTTCAGCATCCATATAGGCTTCCTGCTAGACTGAAAAATCCTTCCAGGGCTTCTCCTTCCTTATGTACCTTTTAGGGCTTCACAGTTCTTTGCAGCATTCCCAGCTGGGACTTCTCCACCAGCAGGCTTTTGCTCCCTGCAGATTTCTCTCTCAAGCCTTCTGTCTGGGGGTTCTTGCTGGAGTCTCCTAATTTCTCAGCCTCCAGCCTCACTGACTGAGCTAACTTAGTGGCTTACTTTAAATATGGTTGCAAGTCATGTAACTGCCACCTAACTCCCACAGGACTATAGTTCCCCAGATCCCTCAGGGAACTACATGTCCTAGCATGCTTGCTTTTAGAGGGGCTGACATTTGGAACAAAGTTGGCTGGTCCCAGGGCCCCACTACTCTTAATGTGAACAGGCCATTGTGTTACACCACTATTGAATTATAGATCCAAAATATCATACAAAGGAAATATCCTATAAGATAATAATAAAGAATGTATTATAGAATGTTCCTTTTTCCTTTGTCATCTTCTCCTTCATCTTCTCCATTTTTCCTCCGATATCTTCCTGGGTCTTTTCTTCAGTCTTTCTCAGTGTCTGTGTTTTTCCCCGATGAATATTTTTATAACTTTTCTTCATTATTATGCTTGTGTATTATTAAAATTCATTTTCTTCCAGATGTTTTTCTCTTCCAATTTGGCTTTGATCCCTCCTAGCTAGCTGAGGACCAGTTCTATGAGCTGCTGCATTGAATCTTATCCTCTGAGGCTCATGCAGCATCCTGCTGTCACCCTGTGAAAATTCATACCTCCCACTCAGGTTCCCATCCTGCTCCTTCACTCTTCTGGTACACCCTTCTTTCTCAGCTTTCTCTAAATGGATCCTTAGACAAGGGGCACTAAGTGGCAAACATACAGCTACTTGCGTACAAATTTGAAAAAGCAGCCTCAAATTTTGAGTTCTTTAATGTATAGGTGCCCATCTCCACATACTATGAAGGCTTTCACTGACTTCTGTTGGCATGACGGCTGCTTAGAATCTCTGAAAATTAGGCCTCAGGTATGTAAAGTTGGGCATGAAGATATTAAGGCACCCAGAGCTAGAAGCCATTTTAAAAAGAAATAGGACTTGGTGCTTTGCAGCTGCTCTTTTGCCCAGCTGCCAATTCTCTTCTATTCAGGTTCTTACACCATGCCCATTACCATACTATCTGAATGCACAGAGGTTCTTGTCAACATTCTATTAGCAGGTGATTGCCTCATATGTGCCCTGAGTCTGGATTAAAGCTGCAACAAGACCTCATGTGAAAGGATCAGATTGTGCATTATTCTGTCGTCTCTTTTGCACTGCTTTGGTGATATAAAGGGGTATAAACTGCTTCCAGAGAATATCCACATTGTGTGTGTGTGTGTCTGTGTGTGAGCTCCAGCTGATTTTAAAGTACTTTTAAGTGGACTGTTTGCACCCCTATTGGCTCCTGGCATAGGGGCATGTTGAGGGGGGCCTGGAAGGCAGCAGATGATGTATCCAGAGCACAGTGGATGCTGTCTATTATAGGCTAGCATAAAAGCTCATTGTAGGTCATTACAAATCAGTGCACTTTAGAGCAGCCTCAAGGGTGCACTGAGTTGTGGTGATGACCCAGTCCTGATTCAGGACTTTGCCCCACCTCTCACTCCTTTTTTGCACCCAGCACAGGATAGGAGGAATAGAGAATCTTGCCCAAAGTGTAGTAATAACTATATAATGCTATTTGAAAACTGCCAAGGAGCTTTTCTTATCTGTATAACATTGCAAAGGTATAAAAACCCTTTAACCGCCCTTCAACGACTGAGATACCTTTTGAGTCATCACCACCTCCCTGATGGTCATTAATCCTTACCAGATGACCCACATTTTGCTCATTATTGCTTGAATAAAGATGATCAATTCTGGCTTTTTATTAATTTGTACCAGGCCTGCAATTTTATTTAACCACACACTTATGTATTCAGGTTCCTAAAAATATACAGTGTGGCTAAAACACTGCTCTGTTATACCTATCTAGTGTCATTGACTATCACATTGGAATGGCTAGGCAGTTAAAAAACAAACAAACAAACATGTATTGTATACAGAATATTATATACATAATTGTTTTGGAACCATTCCCATCTATCTATTGCATAATTACCTAATTAATACAATCTGTAATAATTAAAAATCCTTTGGAGAATTTGTGAAAACATTTTACTATGCATGTGTAGCGGATAATTTTTAGACTCAATGTCTCAGCTGTTTGCTTTTTTTTTTAATTTGGACTTTCAAATTGCCAACCATCTTATTGCTGCTTTGTGGCCTAGTTACTTAACAAATTTCATTTCTTAAAAGGAAAGGACCAAATTCTCCCCCCAGATGTGCAGTTTCCACTGAACGGCATAATTAGGTGTAAACTATTTTTGCAGTACAAAAGCACAAAATGGTATTAAGTCAACAGACTTCTAGCTTCTTTACAGTTGTATGATAGAGTTAACAAAACAAAACAAACTGATGAATTCATTTTCCAAAAGGAAGGAAAGTAAGGTGCTCCCCGCTAGACCTAGTAAACTGAGTTTCAGCTCTGTTCATAATTTTGCAGATGAATAGACTCCACCCACCTTTAAATAGCCCTTCAATGAAAATTTTATTTAATTTATTTATTTACAGGAATTTCAGGAATATATATAAATTGTGATGTCCCTTATTCCTATTCTACACTCTGGCTATTTTGTCACTGTTTTGATTGTGGAAAACAGCTATGAACTCAGCGTATCTTAGCATTCCAGAAATCCCCTTACATCAAGGGAATCCCCAGGTGGAAAACAGCCAGCCAGTTATTCCCCTTCCGGCTTCAGCATAGATTCTGTGGGTGAGGAACAGCAGACATAGCTAGAATACCAAAACACCCGCCATGGGCACAGGCAGGCAGATGAAACTTAGAGCGGGTGCTTTAAAGTTGTGCTAGGAGTCTGCCCGGAGGGCCAGGATTGCCCAAGAACAGGGCCCATCTTCACATCCCTTCCAAGCTGTGCCCGGTGCAAATGTGCCATATCCCTGTAGCTGGCCTGTTGAATATATAAATCATATATTCAATGTAGTAGATGTGCATGGTGCTTTACAGACAAATAAATCAGATCTTTGCTGCAAGGACAGTACAATCCAGGGGTCCAGTCCTGAAAATCCTTCCTTCAAAGAGTAGTCCCAATGAAGTCAGCAAGACTAAACATTTGAGTACTGGAATATGGATTAGGGGATCTAGTCCCACCCCTCGAAATTCACTTCTGCTTTGTCCTTCCGTACTGTTATTCTGGGAGAGATTGTTTTAAAACTCAAACTGAGGATATCATAAGGCAAAGTGTTTCCTAACTTGAGTAATCCCATTAATTTCAACAAGACTACTCCTAGTAATGAGTGCTGTGGTAGTAATGAGTACTGTGGTAGTGTCTGCAGTATTTATTTTTCAGTTATATCCCCCCCAAAAAAATTGATTTGCAGAATAAAGTAGAGCAGACTGAGCCTTCTAAAAGTTTACTACCTGGTCATTCCTTAAAATTGAGGCATCACCAGGCATTTTATCTTTGACCTCACTATTACAGGTTAATTAGCTGCTAAAAAGACTAACTCAGCCATACAAAGAACCCTTGCAAGAACAAGATGTGTAATTTAAAGTGACAGTGTTCCCTTGTCTTTATGTAGGAGACAGAAGTTTAAAACAAAACAAAAGAAATACCCCAACAACCCTGCAACTGAGTGGATTCATCCCAGAAGTACAATATAGAGCCATCAATTACAATGCAGCACTGATGAACTTCAACATTCTGAGTCCTATGATCATGGCATCACACACTTACCCTTTTTTCTTCCTTTTTAGCATGGTGCATTTGTGAGCTACAAGCAAAACTGTGCAAGAGAGACTTGGAGAGGGAAAGTTTAAGGTACAGTGCCTTTGAAAACAACTCTTTTCTTTTTCTTATCTGGAGTTTATAGTGCGACAATTATGTCTCATAAGAGACTGAGCCATGCTTAGCTAAGGGGATTCATTACCAGAGCTGTGAGGACTGGTTGCTGGAGTGAGCATAGTGAGAGGTTGCCTTGCTTACACCTTTGCAATGGTGTAGCTAGCTGTCCCCAAACCTGATCTTTGCTGGCTATCCAGGCCACTGGCCTTTCCAGACATATCTTCTCTGGTCAGAGCTCCTAACCAAATTGTGGTTGCTTTGAGTGCTGGAGTAGTGTGTCTTCTCTCTTCTCTAATGCAATTATAAGGGAATGGGCATGGTTCAGTTTTTGGTATTATGGTGTATCAATGTTCCCATCACAACCCAGTATTTTCATACCTCCAAAATTCTTTGTGGGCTGCAACTAGAAAACAAGGAACCAAGATCACCCCTAGCACTTACAACCCCCAAGGATGAGAATTATAGTGCCACTGACCAACTTTTCAACACCGGTATGACTGCAATACTTGCAAACTCAGTCTTGTGTGTCAGCTACGTTTAAACTAGTTACAGTGTTGTTTTTCTTCACGGATAAAATATATATGTAGGACATGAATTCTAGCAGCCAGTCTCAAAGTTTTTAAGTAACATCTTGATTTTCCTAATTCTGGCTTTTACAATGCCTCCCTTTTTTTAAGCTCTGTTTCACAATTGTTGGTATCATATGCCCAGTCTAAGGATATACATAGTGCAGATCAGACCAGATTATTATTAGGTTTAGATTCTTCAGTATAAGAGAAGAGGGTGGGTGGGAACCTTTACACACATTTGCTGTCCAGTTGTAATTCATGTTAATGATCTCTCATGTATACACAAAAAAGTCATGATTTTTTTGTAGTTAGGTCATATGTACACAAAGAGAAGTGATTGATTTTCTTAATATCTTCAGGTAAGTCAGGATGTGAATTTTCTTATAAAAAAGAAAGTATGTCCAAGAGACAAGGATGTCAAATAGCTACCAACTTACCCTCTCTCCTGCTGGCAGGAGATACTTGAGGGAAATGGTGCCAACAAGTTAGCATTTCTGGTACTTTAACATACATTACTGAAAGGCCTCTCTTTCAGAGAGTGCTTCTATGAATGACAGCAACATATTGGAGTGACTCCAATCACCTGGCAATTAAGTGTATTCAGCACCACCTGCCTTATTGTGATGGTTGATGGGCAACTCCATTTGTTTTCTATATTATTCATGGAGGTTTTGGCTTTTGATTATGTAAAAAGAAAACTTGCCTGCCAGGCACTTTTTGTTCAGCTGCCACAACTCAGCTTATAACTTGTAACTTCTCCTTAACCTGGAGTCAGTTTTCAGGTGTCATGTATCATTTTCATTAAGTCTTTTTGATAGCAATAATATGGCTGTGACTAAAGATATTCCTAGTGTGCTCTTGTTTTTATTTGCATATGTCTTTGCAAACAGTTACGCTAATTCAAAATGAACAGCGGTCGTTTAAAATTATTTGTGACCTAGTGGTGTAAGATGATGTAGCATATCACTTGAAAAGCTACAGTATGTTTTGTGACATCATCATGACATGATGTAAAACATCATGTGACAGGTCCTATTGCGCAGATGTCATTACACCTTGCATCAAGACATTGAAAATATCTTTTGTCAGTTTGCTAATTGCCTTGGTTTCTGTCTGGTAATTCTCAGCCCCATTATCTTGGGAAAATGAAGTTGGAAGCATAAAGCAGTGTTCGCACCCCCTATATCTAATATTGATACCTCTATGGTGTTGTCTGTAGCAAAGTAATGTTTAGCCTACACAATAGCACAGGAGCCTTACGATGCAGTATGTTATTTAGATTGGTTACTTTGATCATGTAGCAATTTATGGTCTACTTTGAGGGCTTGATTCTGCTGAAACTCCATTGACTTCAACTGACTGAGGTAAACAAATAAAGAATCAAGCTCTGAAAGTCAAACAAAAGAGACTATTTTAATACAGTTTTGATTACATTTCATTGGGTCATCTTCTTTCTCAGTGTAAACATAAGCAGGTTAGAGCATATGCAAATTACTAGAAAATTACTAGAGAGAAAGGATGGGTAAACAAGTTTGAAAAAAACATACTTAGTGCAGGGCCCGAGCTTAGCTGAGACTAACATAATTGAATTCGAACACCTTTGAAGCATGAAAAAAGGTGCTGAGTACCTCCTCCCCAGTCCCAGATCCAACCACACTCCTGATGTTCCCTCGAACATTCTACTGGATCTGTCTCCACTTTCAATATTCAGTCATCCTCAGAACTTGATGGAATTAGAGGTGTGGAGCAAGGCATTGTGAGGTTCCTCAGATAGGAGGCAACAAAGTGTGTATGAGGTTGGAACAGGCCAGCTGTCCAGAGTTCAATAGGTAGAGTACCAGGGCCGAATCCCACAGTCTTCAATCAGGTTCTACGGTAGTAAAACTCCTATTGAATGGACCTCACAAAACTCTCCCTTGGAACATATTTCAAAAATGATTTTAAAAAAAGAAAGGTAAAGTCAAGGAGGTAGTGTGGCAGGGTGTCAGACTAAGGAAAGCACAGAATCTGGAAAGGGCACGGAGTCTAAGTGGGTTGAAGAATGAGTAGCAGAGAAGAGACTTTAAACACCGGGATTAGTTAGAATAAGTTTTGCATAGGCATCTGGGGTGAAATTCTGGCTCCATTGAAGTCAATGGGAGTTTTGCTATTAACTTCAGTGGGGCTGTGATTTCACTCTTGGACTTCTGGTGGGTTATCTGAACTCTCAAATCATTTGATGTTTGCTGATCATTAATGCTGTGATATATACAAAACCTTAATTATAACAGATATACTGCTGCTTGGAAACTCAGCTGAGCTCCCTGCACTAAGTGTGTAGCACAAATTTGTTTCATAATGTACCATGTTCTTGCACTTATTTCCTGCATCATTAAGGACCATATCCTACCCCCTTTGGGTAAATTGACATCGATTTCTGTGGGAGGCCCCATCTATATCTTACAAATATGGTGTCTTGAGTTCCTTCACTATCTTATAAAAAATGAAGCACTGTGCTATTAGTTTTCATTTCTCTAAAACACACATCGTCAACCAATGGAAGTGTTTATGTAATGTGCAATGTATGTAAAAAAAGGTTTGTTCCTGAATTTCTCATTTTGTGTAGAATAAAGTGTAGAAACTTCCCCCATTGTACTTTTTAAAAGAACGAAACTGCAACATCCCTCATTATGATATAGAGTTGTAATGAAAATCATTCGCATTTACTGAATTATATAAATTGAAGCAACTAGAGTGTTACATCTGGATCAAATATAGCTCATAATTAACCAATGCCAGCAGTAAATTATTACCCACAATTTACAATTATAATCACATTTCTGTTGTCCTTTGTTGTATGATTATCCCAAGCTGTTCACGATAAAATCAGTACAATCAATGAAGTGTACATTTAAAACTTTGTAAAAGAGGCAGAAACATAAGTTGAATGCTGAACTATTGATGAGTGGTAGAAGAGTTAGAAAAATCAGGTGGGGAAGGGGAGGGAATCATAATTAGTTTAGATGAAGAACAAGAGAAATTTGAGGAAACATGGCTCATGTTTCTGTCCACTTAGAACAACACTTTGACAAGACAGTTCACTAATAATTAGTAGTGAGCTCTGACCAGTTCTAGTTCTTCCATAGTAAAACCTGAAACCATTTAAAACTGAGATTTGGGTCTTAGAGTTTCATTATCATCTTTTCTGGACTTGCAAACTTTTCATCCAGTCTTGAAGCAGAACTTTCTGCTTTCTAGATGGGGGGGGAAAGTACCTAAGACTGAGTTTTGTGGCTTTCCTTTATTTTTTTTAATCAAACTCTGCTGCTCCTAGTCCTTGCAAGCACTCATGAACATATAGGCAGGCAGTTTAAAAAAACTTAGCAGTTTTTATTTGAATTTTGACTTTGCTGCATTGGTTTTGAATGAACCAGAAACTATTATAGAATCTCAGATGGGTTGAACTGCAACTTATAAAAATGCAACCAAAAGTGATGTTAGGTATGAAGTAGGTAAATTTCAAGTATTTCTAGACTACGTATGTGTGCACTGCTGGTATGATTCATATGGTTTTATTTTATACATAGTTTATTTTGCAAATTGCAAATTCTCAGATACCACTATAACAGGTGCTTTAGAAATAGCTAAAAATGTAGATGGATACAAATATTTAAACCAGGCAATGAACACCAGTATCAGTCATACACAGACAGATTTTATACTGGTCAGGTACTAAATTATATGCTTTCTTTTAGAAAGAGATATTTATTACAAGGAAGTAACTCTGGTAACTTTTAATGGTATACAATGGTGCATTATTTAATTAAATTCTGAATAGCTGGACAAGGAAAAGGTCACTAGGACCAATGTACTTACAATATTTTATAATTTGCTCCTAAACTATTTGTTAGTAAGCTGCACTGAGTAGATCAGGGTTTCCTAAGTGTAGAGGCAGTGCCTCCATGCTTAAGGGAATGGTGTGAACCATAGCAACACACAGTGCCATGACAATGGGGAACAGATCTTAAACAAGGTGACCACCCTCAAATATATGCAGCAGCTAAAAAAGAAAGACCTCCCTTAAGGAGAAATGAAATGATCCCACACTGAGTGACAATTGCATAAAAAAAATCTTTTTGTAATGGGAAAAGGAAGAACTTGGAGTGGCAACAATACCTATGATGCCAGAATTGCTAAGATATCACAGTTGCCAAGACAGCTGAGCTGAGCTGAGGGAATACTGGAATTTTTTGGCTTGTTGGTAGTTTTGAAAAGTTGTTTTTGCTCTGACTGAAAGTGAAAATTTTCTAAATTTTCAGAGAATCAAAATGTTGAAAAAAAAAGTTTCATTTTAATTTTGACCATTTAAATGCTTTAGCATTTAAAAAAAATAAAATTCAAGTGTTTTTTTAACCAAAGTTGTTTCAGTCTGAAAAATCCAAATGTTTTGTTTGTTTGTTTTCAAACAAACAGTTTGGCAAAACAGACAAAAATTCGTGAACAGTTTTGGTGTTCCCAAATCTGTATTTTTTGCTGAAAAATGTTTTGATGGTATATTTCATTCAGGTCATCAACAGCCAAACTAAGAAAGTTTGCCACTCCACAAAGCTGTCTTGTACCAATCAGTAGCAATCCATTCTTGTCTGGATTCAGTCAAAGGCCTGATAAAAGCTGTCCAAGTCTGAATTTTAAGACTAGAGTTTGATGGAAAAATTATGAATAGAGATGATCTGTATAGCAATGAAAACATAGTTCATATTTCCAAATGATGACACACTCAGAGGTGAAATATAGAAACAACCAATGAAATGGTGCTAGAATAGAATCCTGCAGAATAACACAATTTCAGCATGGTCAAATCGGCTATTAAAAAAACAAAGTGAAATCTGTGAGGCAAATAGGACTGAAACCAAGCTGTTAGTCCAACACAGGACATTAGACAGTCCAATAAAACTGCATGGTTCACAGAACTGAAGGCTGCTGCAATCTTTAATAACATGAGTACAGTCAAAGGCCCAGCAACAGAGTTAATAAGCAGATCATTACAGACTCTGACCAAGGCACTTTCCATACTGACCTAATCGAAATCTAGAATAAAAATTATCGTAAAATGTATGATGAACCAATTAGCCTGGAGCTTAGTTTCTTCCACCTGCTCAAGTATCTCAGCTTGGAATGGTATATTAAAAACCAAAAGGAAATTAGAGAACGTGGCAGAAGAAAACCTGTTTCCTTAACACAGGAGTACAGAGATTTTTTTTTAAAGAAGCGTGCTCTTACTCACCTTCCTCTTCAGTAATAAAAGACCAGACTTGTGAAAAAGTTTTGCTGCCCATAGATTTAAGCTACGAGTGATGACAGTATAGGCAATTTCACTTCACTTCACTTCAGAGACTAGGTGGAATTTAGATTAGATAACTCTGGGCCAGTTGCTCCTATTCACTTAGTTATGTTGAGCAGTACCTAATTCCATGAGCTGTCCAACTGAAAGCAGTATGAATCATTTAGTATGCTAGTATTCCGTGTGATAAGGATGGCAGAATCTGGCCATTTATGTGTGGCAATAGGTGAACTTTTGTAAAGAAATCTGGAACAAGCCAAAATACAATTTTTTCACAAGAAAATCAGGCGTAAATCAGCTTCACAAAAAGGTCGCTGCAAATGTTAGGGGCCAATTGTTGTGCAAAATTAAGCACTCGGGACTTTTTCAAGGGGAAAAGGCAGTATGCTGCATTTATTGACAGAAACTAAAATAATAACTAACTTAAACCTACACACACACACACACACACATACACGCGCCCAAACATACCAGAAAGCGTTCTATAGTTATATATAGCTACCAGTCCTGATTGTGGCTTGAGATCGTAGCTAGGGTTCGTTGCTGGAGTTCGTGGCTCGTGGCAGCTACCTGGCCAGGGAAGCTGGGCACGAGGAGAGCAGGGTCCTTGTCGGGCGCGCACCGACGCTCTTCTTTAGATGATGTGTAGAACGCTGTTTTTCCCCCAAAGCCTTGAAATCTCACCCAGTCTTTTATAGGTTTTTCAGTTCTGCTGTGTCACGTCACTTCTCTGTGATCCTTGATTGCTGGTACAATAGCAGACGTGACTTTCAGCTTGTTCTTTGATGTCTTGATTAAGTTTGATTAAGTTTTTCTGGGGTGGATCCTTCTTTGCTTTTTGGGGCTATGTTCACACTCTTCAGCCTAGGATGGACTTCACACTTCATCAGGACAACTTCATCAAGACAAGCTGGCAGTTTGGGTCTTACTCACACACACATACACCCTCCATTCATACCTTGTTCAGATAACTACCTTATTCATCTAAAGGTTTAGAAAGGGTTTGACACAAGATGGAGTACATAGGGTCAAAATGGGGTTTTTACACAAGATGGAGTACATAGGTCAAAATGGGGTTTTACATTCACAATATGGAGTATGACTGAGAGAAGTTCAAATGTTACACGATTTCAATAATAACCATATAGAGGTTGACACAAATAAGGGTATGAATTGAAAGCTATGAATTAATCTACAGGGTTACAATTACAATTAAAAACCTCTGAATTAAGCTACAGGGTTACAATTACAATTTTATTCCTACACAATGAAGATGGATAAAGCAAGTAAATTTGGCCAACTGGCATCCAAATTCAACTGGACAGGTGGAGGCATATGCCAGTTGGAATGCTATAGTGAGATCACATTAAATATGTCCAGAAAAATTGCCCGCACATCTAAATCCTGGCTGATTTCTGCTAAATTTAGATATGATGTTGAGGGTATGTGACCCTGGCTCAGGTTTTGTAAAGCGGCTGCTGCTACAGAAGACATGTCCTGTAACCTTAACAAAAAGTGCAAGGAAGGCTGAGAGCTTCTGCAATTGCTTCAAATTGCTCTGCTGCTATACATCTTTCAGCAAGCAACTTTTCTGTTCTCAGTGGTAGTAGATGAACTAGGAGCAATGGTCTCAAGTTGCAGTGGGGGAGGTCTAGGTAGGATACTAGGAAAACTTTTTCACTAGGAGAGTGGTGAATCCCTGGAATGGGTTACCTAGGGAGGTGGTGGAATCTTCATCCTTAGAGGTTTTTAAGGTGCAGCTTGACAAAGCCCTGGCTGGGATGATTTAGTTGGGGTTGTTCCTGCTTTGAGCAGGGGGTTGGACTAGATGAGGTCCCTTCCAACCCTAATATTCTATGATTCTATGATAGAATTAGATAGATATGATAGAACTAGAATTTGGGCACTCCTACTTACCCTATTTCATAATCAGGGAACAGGGGGACATTCAATGACACTGGAAAGCAGTACATGTAATATCAGCCAAAGAGAAAAAAAATTACCAATGCATAATTAACCTGTGGAACTCTTTGCCACAAGGTGGTATTGAGGCCAGTAATTTAGCAGGATTCAGAAAAGGATTAGATGTTAATGTGAAAAAAGAGAATGCCAACAATTATATCAGGTGGAATTAAAAAATAGAAAGGATATAGATCTTCATTCTTTAGGTCATAAACCAACACTAAACAGAGGGGAGTAAGAAGCTCTTTCCATCATGGGCCGGTTATTCCATAATTGTCCACTGCTGGGGTCTCTTGGAACTTGTTTTGAATTGTTTGGCACCGGCCTCTAGCATAAAGGGTTGCTAGACAAGATGGACTGTTACTCTGACTTGGTGATGAAATTCCTATTCCTGGCATTTCATCTTTATTTAATCTTTGTTTAACCTTTATTTGGTAAATTCTCTGCTGAAGGACTGGAACTAATATTTCTCAGCTATTTAACATCTGGTTACATATCACTTAACTACTTGTGCCAGATGCAGGAGTTCCCATTAAACAGAATTTGTGCTAATACTGTCCCACTTAACCAGCATTCACTGTAATGGTAAAGCCATATTATTTGGATAAATCAGTTCTCTGGGAGACATCCAGACAAAGTGGTCATCCCATTTAAGTGCATGTAATTTCACTTGAATACAATATAATGTACTGACAAACCGAATATTGGTAGTTTTTGCTCAATTCTCAATCTCTGGTTTGATCCCAGTGTTTGTATATTTTATTTGAAAATGAGAAAGCAAAAAGGGATGGGCTGAAAACAAAAATATTATGAATATCTTAGTCTTGGGCTGCCATTATCTATTCAGAGTCTAGTTCACATTTGCATTACAGAATGCTCATATGAGTAGCATCTTGCATCTTGTAATCTTTTGTGATTACATGAGAATCTCAACTTTCATTTTAAATAAAGTTAGTTTGTAGCCCTTATGGTTGCAGAGAAAAGCTTGGAAATGTGATCCATAAAGGTTCAAATACAGGAAGGCAAATATGGAGAATGCAAAAGTTTAAAAATCTCCTGATATTTTAAGCACTCTCCTGATTGTGAGGTGGGAGAGGCTGACACATGATTGTTGAGCATTCGGGGTTGGCAGCACTACATGCAGATGAATTTATGTTGTTTCATGGTGCTGTCATTGAATCTGTGGGGTAGAATCCAAGCAGGAAGGTGGTGGCACAGCGCTGATCATTGCAAACCGCATCCTTTAATTGGTAATGGGGGGGGAACACAAAACAGGGGGCCAGGCCCCTGAGTACACGTAGGTGTCCCAGAGCCCTGAATTTAGCAAGGAAATGGGAAAGGTTTTAATTTAAAATTTGATTTAAGAGAGAGACACTTTTTCATTAGTATAGCAGTTACTTGCTCAGTTGGGTGCTATTGAAAGAAATTAAAGTACATTGGCAATCTGTATGCTTCATAGAGGAGTGGGATCTATCTATTTTTCTACCTATCTGTCTTATCATCTAAATACCAGGATATCCAGTGTTCTGTTTTCCCTGCCCCAAAATGTGACTATGCAAAATCCACTTCAAAAACGTAAAGGAGCAAGTCACGTTTTAATGGAAGCAATGCCAACCATTCCTCCTTATATGTTCTCAATGCTAATTTCTGTGCGGCTCACATACAGTGATTTTCCCCCCCACCGGTACAGTTTAAAAATTACATAGAAAAGCTTTTTAAAAAATTAAAGCAAGTGAAAACATATAATAAGTCAAATGGACCTTGACAAAAATGAAGGGAAAGTGGTTTAGAGGGGTGTGTATGTTGTCTAAAAAGCTCTGTTATTGACATGCAGGCCCCTCCTTTCTCACAGAGCCTAGCATAAAGTTTTGTAGTCTGTCTTTCTTTTTCTTTCTTTCTTTCTTGTCAGAAAAAATTATGAAAGTGTCACTTTCCCTTTGCAGTTAATTCAGGAAAGATCCTCAATTCGAGCAGGGCACATTTTCATGCAAATACAGCAGCACAGTTTCCAGCCCCCTAATAGCTTCTTACAAATGATGTGCCATTACAACGAGGTTTATTTAAACAAATTTAATACATCTTTAATCAAGCTGGAGAGCATTTTCAAAGGTCACGCTCCAAATCAGGATCACTGTACAGAGCTTATCAAAGTATTAGCTTAAGGGGGAGGGAGAATTATTTCTTGGACAAGTAATTTTAGGCAAATCTTTATTTACATTTTTATTCAGTTATTAAATTTTATTCCTTTCCCTCCTCCTCCTAGTCTCCATTTATGAACCTATAAGAAAGTCTGTAAATGGAGCCATAAGCATATCACAGCAGTTAGTGTTTCCAGGGGCGATTCCTTTGAATCTAGAGGGCCTATAAAAGCAAGGATAAAGTCAGATTTTTCTAAACACAAGCTCTATGTATCCATTTAATTCAACAAGCCTTTGCCTGAGGTTCTGATATTAGGAGAAATATATGAGTATCTATATTTGAAATTAACAAAACAAATTCTGAATGTAATGGATATTTAAGGATTCTTGTGTATTCCTGCTGCGAGAGGACAATTGTTCATGTCACTCCCATTAAATCTAATTGGAATTACACTAATGTATCAAGAGGCTCAACCCCAATTCTGAACCCTGATATTGTTCATTGAAAGTTTATCTCTAAATAGGTCACAAATATTTCATGCTTGCATAACAAGTGGGTTATGCCTTCCTGAGTCTACAGTGACAACACCTGCCCTGATTTTGCCATCTTCTCTAAGTAAATGTAACTGTGGTCACAGCACAACCTTCTATTCATAGAACTCAATCTTTTGGCCTTCTACTTTGTAACAGTATCTAATGAGACTTCAGGATTAAAAGGGAAATTAACTTTAAGTGCACAGACAGAAATACTCCTGAGATTTTAATGTTCCTTAGACTCGGGAGTCTTCAAACTTGTTAATTCACAGAAATAAAACTGGGCCTCTGAAAAAATAATGAAGATCTTGTATGGGCTGTGTTAATTTTATTTTAAAGCTCACCTTGTTGCTGGCATTTGACGATAGGGTTAAAATGAACAGTGTAAAACAATAATGAAAAAACATACAAAGAAAATAATTATTGCAAGCCAGTGAGTTGGATGGCTGATGTCAAGCATTGTTCTGCACCCAAGCCCTGTATCCCTACAAATAAATATCTTCCACCAGCACCTACCAGAGTCAACACAGCTTCCAGCTCATGTGCAAGGAACTAGTCAAAAGAAATAAAACACATTCATGTCTGAGAGTTCTTCTCAATTTAACATTTTATCAGACATCAATTTACAGGAACATACAGCAGGACAAGGTTCTACAAAAAAGATTTCATGTACATGTATAATAATTAGCTTTTGTTCTTCACTGTTTTGCAGTGACTCTTTTGTATTCACAAGGCAAATGAGGTGAACTAGTTGGCTTCCAGCTTTCTATCAAAGGTCAATGTGGAAATTTGTGAGGAAATAATAGGACAGATCTTCAGCCACAGCTAAACAAAACACATGGCATAAGATCAGCAGGAATGGTGCAAAGGTGGTTTTAATCTTGGACTGAGTTGGTTTCAGAAGTATGTTAAAGTAATTTCATCCAATCACAGAACAGAAACAAAACCATGTGATTTTTATACCTAATCACAACTAACTCAGCTCAAAAATTGATTAAGAAAAGTAAAATCCTAACTCCATTGAAGTCAATGACAAAATACCCATTGACTTCAGCGGAGCCAAGAGCTCACCTTAAGTATTTAGCTTTCACCACAAATTGTTCCTGATAATCCATTGAGGGGAAAAACAGAAAAACAGAAAAAATCTTACAACTGTGTCAATTCAAATAAGAAACTAACTCTGGAAGTCAAAAATAACTGGGGCACAGACATCCCTCACTTAAACTCACTCTCACCAGAGGATCCCCAAATAGTGAGGGATCCTCCTTTAGCCAGCTGCTTTGATTGTTTATGACTGGCAGATAAGGGCAAAAGGGCCAAATTCTGGGGAGAATCTATGCCAGTATGTTTACATGGGAATCAGGAAGCTAACTTGTTTTCTACAGAAAGTATACATTTCAATTGACTAGTGTATACAGAAACAACCTGATATGGTGGGTCTGTGCTGTCTTCCGACAGCTTAGCATGGTAAATAATGTTGTTATAATAAAGCCAAACAATGGAGTGAATGAAAGACTCTTCCCCTACATTTAAAGACTGTTAATATTTTTACTAGAGCTGAGAGAAAAATTCAAAAACTAATTTACTGAATGAATTATATTCTTTTTCTTTTTTGCAAATGACAGTTTCCTAGAATATATTAGTTATTTAAATTTGCATGGGGGTAGTTTCTCTGTGGATGTTAAATACTTGATACTTTTAGCTGTGTACGTTAGTTCTGATTCATCACATAAGTCACATGATATTGTTTCTTTTCCCTGATTGAATGAACATAAGTCTTATACTCAGGAGTATGTGAAGAAGCCACTGGTGCTTTGAATTTCTGAGTTGAGAGAGAGATACCAGATCAGAAGGATAAGAGAATTTTAGAAAATATTAATGCTATTTTCAACCAGCCTAAGAGATTTGGACTTCCAATTTCCATTATTTTTAATGGGAATTGTTTATACCCAAATCCTGTAAGCTGTTTTGAAAATCTCACCCTAAACTATTTCCTTTTTGGCCCACATATTAGCTCGGTGCAGTTTACATTTAATTTTCTCATCATATTCATCCAAAGGAATTGCTCGTTTCTGCATAGTTTTAGTTATGGAAGATGTGGTTCCCCATGTGGTTTGTTCAATTTGTGTCTCTGCCTGTGCTCAAATGAGAAGTTTCACTCCCCTACTGAGTCAAGTAGTGTCTCGTTCCAGTGCAAATATTCAAGTTATTGCAAGCATCTGTGTGAGTGAAACTCACTTTGTCAAGTGTTTGCAAAAAGTGAATGAAAGAAAAGGTGTATGCATGTCTGAAGTGAATTACTTTCTAATTTCAAATGCATACTCTGTAGAAAATTCATGAGGAATTTATCCAGTACTAATTTTGACATACACCTGTAAAAAATAATTTTTTTAAAATATATCATTTTCATCTTCAACTCACACCATTGTCTTCTTGGTGTTGCTGAGGACTAAAAGCATCATGTCATTGTTAGCATCATATCAGTCGAAATACCTAAAAATAATAGAATAAGCAACAGATGGAGTGTATACAACCACGGGTAAAGGTTACTTTTCAGCTGTGCTCCTACCTTATTCCAAATTGCAATTTACACCCATTTTTCTGCACCTGTAGACTTGTGGTGATTACAAATCTGAAAGTAGTTACATCTCTAACTACATGATTTTGGTCTATAGTCAGGTAATTTAGGGTATGCAACTTCCCAACTTTGCACCTGCAGTTGAATTGTGGGCACAAATTTTGACGGTATAAATTGCACCTGCACAAGGGAGGATGCCCTTCTGAAAATATTTCCGAGATGTCCTTTTGTCATGTAACATGGCAAATTTTAATGTGAAATAACTATGTAACCCTTTTGGGCTCTGATTTTCCTTGTTTATTTAACAGTTTCAAAAATAGACAAAATATGAGTGTTGACACTGTAAACCCTAAGGGCCCTTTTGAAGTTGCACTCAGTTGAGTCAGAGCAAATAGGTCAGGCTGCTATGCAGACAGTATCCGTGGTCTTCCAGGACTTGCACGACCCACCAGGCAATGGATAATTTTGGCCAGATAGAGCCCTTACATGCTCCAGTGGAGCCAAGGAGACACTTTCTCCGGAAATAATAACTCACATAGATGGGACTGAAAATCCGTTCTTGTGTTCCCAGGAAAGTATTCTGTTATGTAGCATTGTTAACATGCATAATAGTTGTGAATATTATATTTCCATCACTTATTTACTGTAAATATAACCTCTCTTCTCGATGATCATTATTGACCTGCAAATTGCATATTGTATTACATTGGTGAAATGTATAGGGAAACAATATAGGCAAAAGGCATTTAACATTGCTGAAATGTTAAGTTTCCACAGCTGAAGTAAAAATAAGTCAGAAAATGCAAAAGTTAAAATTATCTTAGCAGTGCTAATTCAGATACATTGCACAACAACAACAACAACAAATATATATATATTGAACCAGAAAAAACAAGGAAGTTTAGATTTTTATCTATGTGTCTATGTACATAAACATAGGTCTTGACTTTGGTATTAAATAAATGCAACACAGCAAGGGCCCACTGAAATACTATTAGAATAATAAAAATGAAAAAAAAGTTGTATAAGAACATTCTTTTTATGCACCATAGCTCCCTTTGATGTCATGGCAAACCTTCTTTTTATTTCATGAAAATCTAATCTGTAATCTTATGCTACGAGGTGAATTTCATGACATTATCCCAGTTTCCATATATTCTGGTTGTTACAAAAGTCTGCCATCATGTTCCTCTTGTGGTTCACCCATCTCAAGAAAAGAGGTGGCTATGGAACCCAGGAAGGAATTCAGTCTGGGGATGTAAGGGTAATCTGCCTGTCATTTAAAAATAACAAAAAACAAAAAGTCAAAAACTTCATTAAAGTTATGGTACCCGAAGCATATTCTGAGTCATATATTCAGAGGAGTTGCACGGTGGATAGATGCTGGATATGTAGTTGTTAGTATACTTCCAAGCACAGTCTTCCTGAATAAAAGTCATCTTACTTGTTGTAGAAGACAGTGCTTAGAATGCATTTTAGGACTCCTGTTCCAAATTCTCACACACCCTTAGACAGAAATTATGATGCTGCCCACCAAAACCACCTGAATCTTCTCTTTAGAGAAAGTGTCCTTCCTCTTGCTCTTCAAATCTCTTCGTATTATTGGAGACATGATGCAAATAGCTCCTGAGTGAAATTTTAGCAGTATAGACAGTAGAAGTGACCAATATAAAAACAAAATTACATATGAATCAGATATGTATGCACCTACAAAACACTGCTGATGAAAATGTCCTAAGTTTTTGCTTTTGTATCACTGAACAATAGTGCAAAACCTATTTTCCTAGGCCCAGATGCAATTTTAGGCTATGTCTGTCCAATTTAAATTTTGACTGCACTTTTCCATTTGAAAACCCTATCACTGTACTGCATCATTCTATATTGCATTTCTATTTGCAGTCAGAATACTTCATCTCTGAAATTTACCCCAAAGAGTTATAGAAATTAGAAATTGGAGGGTAAAAAAGATTTACATGTTGTTGTGTTATACATTGTGACAGGTTGGGGTTGAGCTGTACCTGTGACCTCTCCTATGGGCATTCCCTTCAAGGGCCAGGCCTTGACCTGTATTCTTTCCAGACTACAGCACACCCTATTATCACGATCTTACCATGATTAAGCGGTGCCTTTATACCCCCTTGTGGTCCCTCTGGAGTTGACCCCTCAGGTGACAAGTTTCAATATCTTCACCTCTGCTTGGGTGGAACCATATGGTTCTAATGCTCTTAGATGGGATGCCAGGTTGGCAGCCTATTTGTTTTCAATCATGTTAACATGATCGGCCCACCTGCTATTGGAATCTGGAAGAGACTTCTCTTTAGGTGGCTGTGACTAGTGGCTGATTAAAGGGACTCAAAACACTTTCTCTCAAACAGATGTATTGTTATTCACTTAAAGATACACAGCAAGCCAAGAGACAGAGCAGGGTTAAACCCACAACAGGCCCACACACCTGGGGCTTGCATGCAGATCATCATCTCTTTCAAAGCTTACGGCAGCCCAGTTGCCTCAGGCACATCCTGCAAAGCCTCTGCCTTACTTCCCCAGACCTGCTGCATGCATGGCCTAAATCAGTATCTCTTCCAAGAAACTGCTGCTGCTGCCTATTCCTATCCCTTCTCTGTAGGCAGGTGTTTTAACCTCTTGGCATTGTTTTTATCTTAGTCTCTCGTCTTGGAAACATAGGCCAGTCACTCTTCTGGTGAGAAGCAGGTAGCCATTTTTCAATGACTAGCTCACCCTTTGTTTCTTTTAAGGACCCTTGGTATTCTCCCTGGAGATTCCTTCTCTCTGTCATTGTTTTGTCTCCTGCTTGTTCCCCCTAACTTCTTTCTTTGATTTAATTCCATGAAGTCAACTAGAATAATACCAGGCAGGTAAACTGAGACACATAAAATATATGAAATGATACAGATATCTCCCTTGTTCTGCTCACCCATTAAGGCCCAATTCTTGGGGAGTGGCACTTATCCCAATTACTTGGTTGTGTGCTAATCTGCAGAGGTGAGAGAGAGAAGGAATCTCCCCACTCTTCCTGGTCGTGGAGTAGTTGTGGATCCTCTCAGCAGCTTCTATGTGACTGAGGTATAGACCAGTGCTTTAACAGTTGCTTCAGAGAGAAGGGGCAGCACCTGTCAGCAACACCACATTGTCTGAAACAGTTTTCAGAAATGGATCTTTAAAACTGCTTCAAAATTCAGGGAAACCTGTAGCACAGATGGAGCTTTAGAAACATGAAAGTTAGTGAGCATATGTGGAGGTATGAAGTGATGTACGACCAAGGTAATTGGTCACGCTCTTTCACTCCTACACCTTGTAATTGTTCTGACATTTAGAAAGGTACCCAGTAAAAGAGTAGTAAACTACCAGTAGTTACCATCTTTTGGAGTTGGTATTGGAATGGGTTTGACTCATTTCTTAGTGGTCCTGGGAAATATTCCCTTTTCTTATTGCATATGGAGAAACATTCTCAGTTTCCCACATTTTAAATCAATCTCAGGTTTAAGTGAAGGTGCAGACTTAAAAGTTATTACAGCTCCACTGTTTCCCCTGATAAATTACATGAATAACATTTGAGACAATGCATTGTTAAATATTTATGTCTAGTACTATAGAACCAGAAAAGGCACAAGAACAAATATATTTACCTAAATAAATTACTAAGACAAATATACTCCTATGTGCTCTGTACCAATAAACAGTAGGTATTCACTAAATTGTGGAATATAAATGGCTCATTTCCTCTAAATGTACACTGAAAGATCTATAACATGTTACACATTTCCTGTGCTTTGCATATATATTTCAATATTCATCATGAAAAGGCTTGCTTATGTGTCAATATACATTACTTTGCATACATTAAGAAAATATTTTTTTAATTTTACCATTACAGATGTGCTTTACTATTGGGGGTGGGGTGGGGAAAAGTAGAGGTCTTATTTTATGATTAACCCTTTCACAGCTCGTCCTTTTTTATCAACATGACATTTGCAGAAAATGAATTGCTTGCTTAGACACAGCTAACTAAATAAAAGCAGGCCAGAGCTGATAGTATGAAAAATGGATTTTCATTACTGTTTCATTGATTCTTGTAAATAAGGGCCTGAGGCCTGCTCCGAAAAGGCTGCAAACAGCAATAATTTAATCTGAGGTGACATAGACCAAAATGTATGTGGACAAAAATCATCCTTGAATATTAAACAACAGCCTCAAGACAGAGAAAAGTGTTGCAGGCGAATTTAAATGTATGCAGATCGGTGGGTAACATATTTAAAAACAGAAATTAAAGATTCCTGTCATAAATCACATTTGCTGCCATGGATATGCCTTGTTATGCTGGCGTTTAAGAAAACCTGAAAGGTTAAGGCAGTTGGTGCATTAAATCGTACAAGGATAATTAATACTTTTCTTGTGGCTATTTATAAGAAATGGAAAATATAGTCAGATCAGCTGTGGCACTGTAGTAATTTGAGGGGGAAGAAATAAAAGCATGAGTCAATAGTTTTAACTGGACAAATGTCAAATGTTTAATGATGCAGTATCCCAATTTAGAGGCCTTTTGAAAGTTATATGTGAAAAAAATAGAACAAATAGTTCATTTTTTCTATTACAAATATAATTTGTTTGGTTTCCCTCCTCTACACTGCTTAAGAAATACATTTATTTGTTTAACTGGGATTTTTTTTTTTTTAATTCCCAGAAACCTTTATCACAGATGCAAAGTGTAAATCAATCCTCATTTCTAGAATCAGAATCTTTTTCTTTTACCACACATCTCCTGATTTTTTTTAAAAAAATACTACAGTAGTTTCAGTGATGGTTCAAAGCTCTGGAGGAACATTATTGTAAATTGTAATATTTTGACCCAATCCAGTAGAATACTGCATTGCCTTATACAAAGGATGTCTCATAACAACAATAATGTGGGATGTATTTCCCCTCCCACCCATCTGTTAAAACACTAATCTATTTTTTACCATGGGGCTTACATTCCAACAGCCCCTTCCAACTACTGTAATTCCCCAGAGGAATTACTCCTTCAACACTCATTGAACTCAGGCTTATGATCGACCTAGTATTTAAAAATCTTATTTTTTCTTTGCTTTACTTTCATGAATAAAAACAATAAACTTTACTGGTATCAAACATTATTAAAGGGGCTCAGAATGACAAGACAGAAGGTTTATATGACCAACTCTCTTAATATAAAGGGGTCATATATTCTCAGTTGCCACTGCCATTCATATCTCTCTCTCTCTCCCTCTCTGTCTCTTCTCCCCTCTCTCCCCCTCCCCGCCCTCCCACCGCAGCTTGGGAATAAAGAACCTATTAAAAAATAATCACTTTTCACCTGTTTTCATGAAAAGTTAAAGATTTATACAATTATTTTTCTCAATTGTTTCAATTATTTTCTGTTTCAGATGAACACAGGAAGCATTTTTTTTTCAGAGGAAAAAACTGCAAATTAGCCTTGAAAGATATTTTCACTCCTAAAACAATGACTTGTATATAAGGGGGAAAATGAATTTTTCAGGACTTGGCATATTTCTGGTTTTGCTTAAGGGGAGGATTTCATCACAGTTATAATGAAATGAAAAATTGGGTTCAAAGTTTTACCCTGGTTTAGATTTGCAAATTCTCACAAATATTGACAAAAATATCCATCTCTGCATGCAGATCTTAGCAAAGCAATGATTAGCAGCTTTTCACAGCTCTAGCGAGAATTGACCACCTTTGTCAAATTTTGCTTTGTAGTAAAAAACACAAAACCACAAACAATGTGATAGGTTATAATATTCATCATTGTTCTGATGTGTCATTTGCATGTGGCATCACACCTAGTTTACTTTCTACCCAGCATTGCATATTACATTGTTGAAAGCTGTTTTTTAAAAAAACAAAAACCAAAAACAACTGCAATTTTAGGCTAACCTATAGAAACATAAATTAATCTGAAAATTAATAAATGCTCTAGACATTTACTCCCCCCCTCCCCCCCAAAATATTGTGCAAGTAAAAGATGGGGCCTATAGTTATTATGCACACTAACACCACATCAATTTTTGAAACCAACGAGTTCCAAGAGAGGGTACAAAATCAGAGATTTTCCCTGCTAGGTGGCATGTTAGTTGAAATAGCTAAGAGTTTGGCAAAGAGCTTTTAAAAGCTTACATCAAAATGGTTGGGTCAACTGAGGAAAATGAATAAACAGATCATGCCCGATCAACTTGCATTTAGTAAGTATGAGGAGGTTCTTGAGAAGCCATGTATTATAACAGAAATAGTGCTGGTATTCATCACCCTACAGTGGATTGAGAATCTGTCTGGTTTTTATATTATGTCCATGTGTTTGAATGTCAATGGCTGATATGAATGGGATAGATAGAGATTCTTCTGGTGGGTATATTGGAACAAGGAATATTATAATGCTCTGATATCCATAGATAAGTAAATACACTGATAGTCAGTCATACCCTAACATTTCAGGAATTATAACTTGATATCTGAACTATTTCTTACATTGTAAGCCATCATCAATTGGTGTTAAGTTCATAGGCTTGTTGGAGTAGATCTTTTGCATAAAACCAAATTGTTCAACAGCTACCATGCAAAACAAACAAACCTTTACCTTCCCAAAAGAACTTATCTCTATATTTTCAACTGTGATATAAAGAATGCTTTGCTTTGCATACAATGGATTATGATGTTGCCTGTATACACAACTATGCTGTTAATGGTATATAGAGTAAAAGGCAAATGTTCCCATATACCATATTTTGGATCTGGATATGCGTTTGAACTGAAAATAGAGATGTAAGGCCCCCACCCACAAAGATGTGCTTTCATTTTCTTAATTATTTTAAAATATCTTTTTGGTTAGCAAACAGACAGTGTGAACTACTATCATGACCCACAGTCCATAACTCCCACCCACAAGTTTAAAAAGTGATCTAAACACAACTATGCTTATCCTTATTTGGCCTACTGTCTGCCAGTTGATCAGTAGAGCTGAGCAAATAATTTATAATTAATAATGCTTTCATTGCGGTGTTTCTTTTTTTCTGTTCGTGAAATAGATGTCAGAAAATCATGAGATTTTCTAATGTCTTTCTTATTAAAAGTTATTAATAATTTTTTCATGCTATGTTTTTCTTAATGGATGATATTCACCATTGACAAGTACTAAAGTAGGCCTTCTGCAAAGGAGTGGGTTTCATACAAGAGGGTGGTAAACATGGTCAGATGGATATTCATTTTGGTATTCAACTGGACGTTAAATGGAAATCAGTTCGAATTATCAGTACCTTGTAAACAACAGAATTAGCACACCAGCAGCTTTGGTGAGGATCCCATGCACACATGAAATTCAGTACTGTTCAGTCCTAAACTTTAAAATGCAGAACAATGAAGTACATCAGCATTCTCACAACCTTTATTTTCAGCAAAAGGTTGCTTCCATTTTTCCTCCTGAAAGCCACGCACAATTATTTTCCATCAGCTACAACCTACCAGTGTTCTTTTTATATGCAATTTTTTGGCGGTTGTATTGAGAAGTGGATTTTGTAGAGTACCTCTGAAAAGGACAACTAACTGGAAGGGGAGCCAATGCAGGGAACTATATTCAGTTTCACCTTTCCTGAATTAAAAGCCTGTTTTGAAATTTGGTGATCCACCATCCTTTCATCATAGCCTCCCTCAATTATGTTCAATTACTTGCTTTTTTAGAAAGAAAAAGTCCAGTCTGTGTAAGTGATCTATTATTATGGGCCCCACCCTTTCTCGCATAACATGAAAGCTTCCAAATTATTTCATTTATTGAATGATAGAGTACCATTTTCAGCAAAGAACATTACAGACCCAAAGTACATCCATGTAAGTTATATGAAAATCTGGGACAACTGATGAAAGAATGATGTTACCAAAAATTTGAGCCTGTGTGGACAGTAGTACATAGATAATGATTAGAGCTGATAGCTGTGAGTACTACACCAAAAACCCTGGAGTCAAGTGCTGTAAGTGTTCCAATTATTGGAGCCATTTGGGCATCTAACATTTGGTCGGTTCATTCAGGAATGACATCGTGCACAGAATCACAGAACAAGGAATTTTGCTCCCAGTCTGGCAGAGAGAGGGTTAGACATGGGGCACCCTACTTTCCCTGGACCATTTCCTCCTTTTCCTTAATATAGGCCTAATTCAGGCATCATTTTCCTGAGGCTGAATCTCTAGAGCCTCTATCTCTTCCTTCAGTTCCATAGGGCTGCCTCCGTTTCTGACATGGAAAGGACGTTTAATCAGGCCTCCCTTTACTCAAGCCAGATTCTGGAAGTTTCCCCAGTTCTCGTCAGCACTATGTATGTTGTTTCACTGTTCTGTTCCCTCTAATATGGCACCCATTACCAGTTCCATCTCATGTGATTCATAGATTTAGAGTTTAAGACCAGAAAGGAGCATTAGATTGTTTAGTCTGACCGCCTGAATATCATAGCTAATTATATTTCACCAAGTTTCCCCTGCATTGAGCCTAATAACTTGTGTTTTGCTAAAACATATCTTCAAGAAGGGCATCCAGTCTTGATTTGAAGACATCAAAAGATGGAGAATCTATCACTTCCCATAGTAATTTTTTCCAATGGTTAATCACCGTTGGCTGGGAGAAAAGGACTTAGCTGTGCATTTAAAACATCAATCTCTGTTACTTTCCAAATTGGTGGCGGCTCAGTGCATTTCTGGAGAGATACTAGTGGTCTTTTCAAGGTCCATTACAATATAGTACTCTTCCAAAAGAGTCTCTAGTGGTGAATGACATCTATATAATGTCAACTGATACTTTCATTCTGGGATCTGGTTTGAATTTCTCAGTTATCCCTACAATTTTATTCTTTACATAAGACTAATGGGGCAAATTCAGGAGAACATGAAGCAAGAATTAAAGTTTTATATATATATCAGAGAGCACAGTGTCTTTCTTCTCTGTAATATGCTGTATCAATTATCTCACAAAATGGCTGTGGCGCTGCAGACAGACAAATGTCTTAAACATTTAAAATTGTAGTACACAGGAAATGAAATAATTAGTTATATAGCTGACATATGCCATATCAGTCCAAAGAACACAATGGAATTATTTATTAGGGAGGAATTTGATTCTATACTTTGAATAAAGGTCTGGTTCTTTTAAATACTTTTTTAGTTAACAAAATATTGTCACTACCTGGGATTCCATACAGAGGGGAGGACTGCATTAGAAGACCTAAATGATTTTATCAACTCTTTCTCATGGTTGTACAAGATCAGGTTAATCTCTGTGGACTAAGATGTTAAAATATAGGACTTTTCTAAAGAAAAAAGTGAGAAAGGAAGTCAGAGCACTATTTTAACACACTTCTATAAATAGACCAGTTAATGCTGTGTGCTGGTATAATACATTTATTTCCACTCATGAAGAATTGGTTTGCTGCACATAGGCTCCACCACGCATTTTAGACCATTACCTCGTTAGTGGAAATACATGTATTAAATAACTGTCCACTGCTGCAGTTTATTGTTGTGACTCAGAATGACATGCAGCCAAAAACAAAAAAGGAAGGTCCAAATCAACAAATTAAAAGAGTCTCAAATGCCAGGAATTTTTATATCTAGTTATAGATTTGGCTATGCCCAAATGAAAATTTGAGGCCCTGACTATTAATATCTATTCAGGGAGGCACGTCAAAGAGGACATACACAAAGCAGTATTGCTCCATCAGTGAGGAAAAATGTATTTATTGGTGGAAGTTCCGGAATGATTAGGATTTTTTTTTTTTTTTTTTTAGTAAATAATGGGAGAGGTAAAAATCTGTCAATTGGTTATTTAAGGGAGCATTGACTTGAATCATTCTCTATCGTCACAGCTATTCAGATTATATCTTGGAAACATACTTAGTCACTGTTTTCATAGAATTGCAGGGCTGGTGGGGAGCTCGAGAGGTCAAGTCCAGCCACTTGATCTGTGATAGGACCATCCTTGACAGGTATTTTTGTCCAGCCTGGTTTTTTTTATAAAAAACCTCCCATGACTGGTATTCTCTTGGAAGCCAATTCCATAGCTTAACTACCATTATAGTTAGAAAGTGTTTCCTAATATCTAACCTAAATCTCCCTTGCTGTAGATTAAGCCAATTACTTCTTGTCCTACCTTCAGTGGGCCTGGAGAACAATTGGTCACTGTCCTTTTTAGAAATCCTTAACATATTTGAAGACTGTAATTGGATCCCACTCAGTCTTCTCTTCTCAAAACTAAACATGCCCAGGTATTTAACCTTTCCTCATAAATCAGGTTTTCGAAACCCTTTATCATTTTTCCTGCTCTTCTCTGGACTTTCTCCAATTTGTCCACAACTTTGCTGAAGTGTGGGACTCTGAATTGGATATGGTACACCAGGTGATACCTCCAGATGAGCAGAACAGAACAATTACCCCCTGTGTCTTACATACAACATTCCAGTTAATACTCCTCAGAACGTTAGCGTTTTTTTTTGTTTTTTTTTTGCAACTGCATTATATTGTTGACTTATTAAATTTGTGATCCACTGTAACCCCCAGATCCTTCAGAAGCAGAACTGCCTAACCAGTTATTCTCCATTTTGTAGTTGTGTATTTGATTTTTTTTTCTCCCCTAAGTGAAGTACATTGTAGTTGTCTTGATTTAATTTCACCTTGTTGAATTCAGACCGGTTATCCAATTTGTCAAGATCATTTTGAATTCTAATCATGACCTGCAAAGCGCTTCCAACTCCTCCCAGCTTGGTGTAATCTGCAAATATTATGAGCATGCATTCCACTCCATTATCCAAGTCATTAATGAAAATATTGAATAGTACCAAATCCAGTACTGACTCCTGCGGGAATCCACTAGATACACCCTTCCAGTTTGACAGTGACCTGTTGATAACTCCTCTTTGAGTATGGTCTTTCAACCAGTTGTGCCATCCATCTCATAGTAATTTCATCTAGACCACATTTTCCTCATTTGCTTATGAGAACGTGGGACTGTGTCAAAAGACTTAGTAAAATCCGGCTATATCACATCCACTGCTTCCCTCTTACCCACTAGGTCAGTAACCCTGTCAAAGAAGAAAATTAGGTTGGTTTGGCATGATTTGTTCTTGAGAAATCCATGCTGGCTATTCCTTATAACCCTATTATCTTCCAGGTGTTTACAAATTGTTTGTTAAATAATTTGTTCCAGTATCTTTCCAGATATTGAAATTAGGCTAATTGGTCTGTAATTTGATGCAGTAGTAATGCTTAAACGTACATGGGCCTGATCTAAAACCCATTGAAATAAATGGGAGTCTTTCAAATTATTTCAATGGGCTCAGATCAGGTTTATAGGCTCAAGTTCCACACATGCTTATGTATACACTTAACCTCATTCTAACTTTTGGATGCTCAGTTAAGTGGAACCTATGAACTTTTTTTAAGGTTAATAGATCATTACTTTAGAACTTTCTGCTTTGTTCCATGAAGCAGCCAAATGATTTCATGTATTTATTCATCTCATTTTAAGAAATTTTGCAAGCATATGCAGACCACCATGACAAAGAACTCTCAAATCCAGGCAGTCCTTAGCAGATGTGCACACTTTGGTTCACATTATTCATTTGGTCAAGAGAGTGTAAATATATTTTAGGCACCAAGAAGAGAGATCATTTGTGCCTGCAAATCACTGCTCTCCCCAAAATGCTGTTCATAATTGTTGCCTTTTTATAATACTCGCTTATTTCATGGCTTCGTGTGTGTATCTCATATAACACTGAAATGGATGCTTGGTTTCTCATACACTTTCCCTTTTTGTGACTTCATTGAAAACCTGACTATAAGGAGCTAAAACGGGGAATAGAGATGTGCGAGGGTGTTTACACAATTCTTGATAGAAAAAGAAATCTTCATCAGTTTTAGAATTAATTACACTCCCCCCCCCCCCCACCCCAAATGGTAGCGCTGGTAGGGAGGTGGGAAGCAGTAATTCACAAAGAGGAAGTCAGTTTGAATAATTTTAATTTTAATAGATTACCCTTGTAAATTTCATTTTATGGGCACAAAACCCAGACTGAAGATAGTACATACCACACAGAGTGGATATTTACAGTAGTTTGCTTTTAACCACAGCTATAGATATGTTTTTCTTGTAAGGAACACGTCTACTTGGTTAATTTTTATGGGTCTTTCATTTATGCAGTAGGTCATCCTCCGAGCCAAGCTTTTTATTGGCCCCTATGCCCCGAAGGAATATTTCATTGTGTGCTTGGACCCTATACTCTACCTCTTTTCCTTACTGGCCCAATTAGCTTTTAACTACAGAGTTGTCACCAGGCTAACTACCTTAGAGCCATCAGATAAAAGCTTCCCTTCCCAAGCTATTCTATTCATCAGGAATCCAGCAAAACCAAGGTTTGTATAGCCTCCTATGAAGAACCCTCCCACTCAATTGATTTTTGGTCCCTAATGAACCATAGACTGATGGACAATTATTCATCTTGCTGAGACATATGGGACTTTTAAATCTAGGGTATTTGGATCTTGTAAAACTATGTACCTTCCAATGTAATATTAGCTATAATTTTGACACACGAAGGATGAAAACAATATTCTTAAACATCAACCAGAATAGTCCTGTAATGGCAAAAGTCACTTTTCAAAATTATCAAGCTCTGTTATTTGTCTACAGATAAACATGCAACAGTGAGGTTTAACAATCTGATACCTTTACCAAAAAAAAGGTTACAAACCTTCTAAAAAATGCTCCTGCAGCATTCCACATTAATAGCTCAAAACTGGCAATAATGCTAGTGTAAGATGTGGTGTTTGGGGTAGTTATTTATATGGATACAATTGAAAAGAAAGTATGATTCTTTCCATGATTTTGTTGCTTCAGAAATCTCAGTTAGTGCTTTTCAGAAGAGGTTTGTCCCACTAAATACCTGAAATCTCAGCAATGATAAGGATAGCGGCTGCAAATTGGAATGTATAGAAAAATGTGTTGTTGTGTTTAAACACACTAATAATTAGGCTAGGACTGAAATTCTGAGGGCCCATCAAACTACTTCTGGGGATATAAATTATTAAGTAACTTTGTTTCCAAAGAGTAGATAGTGTATACTGATACCTGAAGACGTAGCTTAAAAAATGGTCCCTGTGATAAACTTTAAGTATTATCCCATTGATTGTTCATAACCATAACAGGGTTAAATAGAACACAGAGGCACAAAACAGAAACAAAATGATTTCTAAACTAGCCAGTTGAGTCCATGCCAATGATTTCTTTCCCAGTTTGAACAACTGGCATGTGGAGTGCTCTGTGACTGGATCACCGAAGGCATAGTTACAGCTATGTGATATAATAAATATAACAGTGATTTGTTGTTATATTTGTGGTCTAAAATTTTTTTAGCTTGTATGAAGGACAAAGTGATTTGGATAAAATGAGAGCCAACCAAAATCTCTGCCCAAAGTTCATTCAAGGTGTTTTTGAGTTTTGAAAAGATGAATTGGTTTTTTATATTTGCTTTGTATTTTTTATTTTCACCTCATTCTTTTTAATTTTCATAAACCTTCTCACTTCTGTGTTCTGACTGATACCAGACTTGGAAATGCCGAAATAGCAACAGAGAGATTGTATTTTCAGAAGTAGGAAGTACTGGAAATCAGGTGTGATAATTTATTTTTCTGAGATTTCCAACTCAGTTCTGAAAAGTGCTTGCAATTTGCATAAGCATCCAAACTTTGTTGCTTGTCTGAACCCTGTCGTCAAACTTTTTGAAGTGTACCAAACACTGATTTGTGTTAAGGCTGTTTACTCCTGCTGCTGTGGTGCTTGACCCAGAGGTGTTAATATGGCAATTGCCATTAAATTGGTCACTTATTTACTCCCTAATATTCCCAGAAGATATTCTGTGTCATGAGATATGAGTGGCCTGCATCCAGAAGGACATGGTGTCTTGCACTTTGTTTATGAGAACATCCATCCAGCAGTCTTGGTCTGTATGGGGTGTAAATATGTTGTCAACTCTTACCTTCAGACATGGATCAAACTGTGTTGCCAACACATAATTTTCTCTTGGAACACTCCAATGATTATGACACTGAAAAGATTTTCGAAGCCAGTTTATTACCATTGAGCCAGGTTTTTTTAAATTTAAAAAACAGTTTACGGTTTTTTTTTTTTTTCTATCAAGAGATACAGGGGAAGTGACAATATAAAGTCCTTCATGTTATCATTGCTGACTACTGTGAGACTGGTTCTGATGGTCAGTAATAACATGGCCCAGGTTATTTGTGATACTAAGGGTAAAATTTTTAAAGGTATTTAGGTGCCTAAATATAGAGAGAGGTTCTTAGTAAGATTTACAAAAGTACTTAGGTGTCTAACTCTAATTGATTTCAATGAGAGCTAGTTACCTAGGCATTTTTGGAAATCCCACTAGATATCTATCTGCATCTTTAGATTCCTATGTACCTTTAAAAATATGGCTCTCGAGTGAATATTGACCTCTTTGTGGTAAATGACCTGTACTTTTGCATGGTCTTAAGGACCAATTTTCCATTCAAGATATGATATCTCACAAACTACCAGGATAGAAACTAATGCTATGCACAACTAGAAAGCTAGTTTCTGAGCTTTCCAAATATGTAAAACAGTGGTTTCTATCTGTCGTTTTCCATAAGATTTCAGTCCCTAAAATCATAGTATTCATTTTTTTCTCTTGTATGTTACTGTTTCCTGTGCTTTCAGAGTAGTAGTCTGACCTCTGACTGAGCCAGTGCACCTCTTGCAGACAGACTCCAGTGAGTGAAATGAGGACAACTTATGCCTCTTTGATCTTGTGCTTAAGAAAATAGGCTATGGTTTGTGATGGCTGTGATGCCTTTCGCTTCTGTTGGAATATGCTGAGGCAGCTGATACAATCTGAAGTAGTGAAATGAAATATGTACCTAATGGATGTTTAAAAAATAACATCTCTTATTGTCAGCCTAATCCTTGGCCCACTATACGGTTGCTCTGCACCAGTCCAAGAGTGCTTAACACTTCACTAAAAGGCTAGTTGGGGATTCCACGGGCATTGGAAAATCCTTGGATGACATAAAGCTGGATTTTTGCCACTCAGTGTAAGGTGAGGAAAGGAAAAAACAAAACTGGAATGCAGTGTGCTGCAGCCAGATGTGTTCCTTTTGGTATAAATTAGAGCAGCCTTAAGGCTGTTCTAATATATGCAAGGAGTCACATCAGTTCCTGGTCGGCCACAGAATTACAGGGAACAAAAAGGTGACATGGCTTCTCTTCTCTTTTCCCATTGTTCTGCTCAGGCTTTCATGAAGATTGATACATAATTCTTTAGGATTTTTGAATTTGTGTTTTGAGAGATACAGAACTTTGCTTTCAATGAAACTTGTGACAGTGTTTTGAAATGGAATCCATGTCCAGTGTAGAAGCAGACATAACTTTCAAACTGCAACCCACAAATCTGTTTCTTTCTTCTTTTTATTTTTTGACTCCCTTTTTGTTAAGGACGTTCAGCTTTGCTATCAGTGCAGTCTGTGATGTTTCCGCCTGCTGCAAATGAAATGCATGTCCAATATGCCTAACTTTCAGAACAACAAATATATTTTCTTCCGTCTGGTATGTGAGAAGAATGAGTAATTATTTTATGGGATTGCTATCTCAAGATGTGAATGAAATGAATATTCCCTGCCCTGTGAACAGTGATTTGTAATCACAAAAATGTGCAGACTTTGTCCCTTCACTTATGAAGAACTGGTCTATAGTGTCGAGTTGGAAAAGCCCATTATGAAATCACTTGTCTTAAGCCACTCTATTCCTCTTTTTGTTTAATTTTTCTCATTTTATGAAATTTTAGATTATACTCAGGTCATGTTATTTTTCTTCACAACCATGAGGGCTAGAAATTTATTTTCTTTTCAAATGAAAGTTGAAATTCTCCCATATTCGTATAACTTCAGTGTAGTATGATGTATGGAAATGGAGAAAAAGGTTCAGGTTTCAGAAGGGGTCACGTTTGGCATGAAACATGAATGTCAGGAATAAAAACTGGTGGCTAGGCTGATGCTGGATAAATCCAGGCCCATCAGTATGTTATACGGGCTACTATGATTGCTCATTAAAGATCTCTTTCCTACAGGAACTTGGTCTTTAAGAAGAACACCAAATATTGTGAAAGTTGGCAACACTTTAGATGCAACTGCAGAAATGAATCACTGTTGTGGATTTTCTCAAGCAGCAAATTTATTTATTGAAATAAACTCTAAGTGACTGATAATTAAGTTCCATAGAAAGCAGTATTGCTCTTTGGCATTGTTTAGTGTACCCCAACAATTGTTTAACTTTCTCCAGTCCCAGCTGATTAACTGCTCCCACAGGATGTGGGAGCATAGTTAGATTGTCTTTTACATGGTCCCTCTCTCAGTTTGCTTTTTAGGCATTCATGCTCAGGATGAGTTTTAAAAAATCTTTCTATTCTATTTCTGGACAAATATTGTACTTTCCACTTATTTTTGTTTCCTTAGACAGTTTTACCCTGTACATAGGAAACTGGAACCTGCCTCGTTCATAGGAGTTTCTAACTTTCTAGATTTGCTATTATTCTTTTCAAATGGAAGAAGCTGGTAACTCTTTCTGTAGTGGGTAAATTTGGTGGCAAGATGAAGAAATCTCACTTGATTTCTGTTCTTCACCTGATGCCTGAGGTGAACTCTTTAACTAGTCCTCACTCCAAACTACTGGGTAAAACTGGTTCAGTAATTAGCAATATATTCGCAAATAATCATTCAGTGGAAGAAATGCCAATATTTGTAACAAAGGGTATGGTGAGATAAAAACATAAAAGATTTCGAGGTGATCAGGTATTAGGATAACGGGGACATATAGGCAGATTTATCCCATTGGACTTACTTTCAATTAGATCATCGGGCTCAATGGATAGTGATCAACAGCTCGACGTCTAGTTGGCAGCCAGAAACAAGCGGAGTGCCCTAGGGGTTGATGCTGGGGTTGGTTTTGTTCAACATCCTCATTAATGATCTAGAGGATGGGGTGGATTGCACCTTCAGCAAATTTGCAGATGACACTAAGCTGGGGGGAGGGATAGGTTACAGAGTGACTTAGACAAATTAGAGGATTGGGCCAAAATAAATTTGATGAGATTCAAAAGGGACACGAGCAGAGTCCTGGATTTAGGACGGAAGAATCCCATGTACTGCTATAGACTGGGGACCAACTGCAGAAAAGGACCGGGGGTTACAGTGGACAAGAAGCTGGATATAAGTCAGCAGTATGCTCTTGTTACCAAGAAGGCTAATGGCATATTGGGCTACATTAGTAGTAGCATTGCCAGCAGATTGAGGGAAGTGATTATTCCCCTCTATTCGGCACTGGTGAGGCCACATTTGGAATACTGTTTCCAGTTTTGGGCCTCCCACTAAGGAAAGGATGTGGACAAATTGGAAAGAGTCCAGCGGAGGGGAACAAAAATGATTAGGGAGCTGGACCACATGACTTATGAGAAGAGGCTGTGGGAACTGGACTTGTTTAGTCTGCATAAGAGAAGAATGAGGGAGGATTTGATAGCAGCCTTTAACTACCTGATAGGGGGTTCCAGGAAGGATGGAGCTAGGCTTTTCTCAGTGGTAGTAGATGACAGAACTAGGAGCACTGGTCTTAAGTTGCAGTGGGGGAGGTCTAGATAGGATATTAAGAAAAACCTTTTCACTAGGAGAGTGGTGAAGCACTGGAATGGGTTAACTAGGTGGTGGAATCTTCATCCTTAGAGGTTTTTAAGGTGTAGCTTGACAAAGCCCTGGCTGGGATGATTTAGTTGGGGTTGGTCCTCCTTTGAGCAGGGGGTTGGATTATATGACCTCCTCAGGCCCCTTCCAACCCTAATCATCTATGGTTCTATGATTCAGTATTTAGGAATACTACTGTAAATTTCTAAATTAACAGTTTGTCTTCTCTCACTTAACACAAACACAAATTCTCAACACATACTCTCTTAGCCGTGGCTCCCTTCTTCCCAACTTCCCCTGCCAGCTGCTCAACATGTCTTCCTGTAACCTCTTACTCAAGGATTTTTTCTCCTGTTTCTAGCTATGTAATCTGTCCAGTTATTTATTTATTTTAGGATTTTTACTAACACCCATCAAAGAGAGTTGTGTCATTTTTATAGTGGAAAGGCTTTTTCTCATTTAAAGTATAGCAAGCTAAAAATATAACTAAAATATTATTCCTAATACATTTCTAAAATGATTTCACCTTCATATTTTTGATCACTACTATTCATTCCTAAAAAGTGTGTTTCTTTAAAAACAAAATAAAACTCTATAGTTCAGTTCATTTGTTCCCCTCTCCCTCCCCCCACAAAGAGACTCAAGGCACCCCTACAATGGCTTACCTATTTCAGTAACTCATTTGTCTGTTTTGGTAGGTGAAAGAGACGTCCTGCACTTAAGGAATTGCTGGGGTTTTACCAGGTGTTCCCCTATGCCCTTCAGGATAATCCCCAGAACGGACTAATTCTGTTTACCTTTAGATGGACACAGATACAGCCTTCCGCTCAAAGGATTGACATTCAAGCAGTAATCTTCGAAAACAAAATAGTACTTATTGAACGCACTAATATTTCTTAATATATCTTAAAATCATAATCAAGAAACATAAAACGCATATTCTATTAGCACATGTATACAGATCAAAGTACCCAATACATGTAGGGTGTTGACAGCAATTTTAGTAAACACTAAACTTTATACACAGTAACAAACATACACACACAGACATCCAACTTTATTATCCCAAGCATACACGTTCAAAGACACTGTTATATATCATATACTATAATTAACATGCTGCTTCATTTCTGTCTGTTCTGTCAAAAGGGGTCCTTCTCTTCTGTCTCAGTACCACGGTGGCTGCTCTGGCTGTTGCTGTTCTGCTGCTCCTCGGCTGCTGCCACCTCTTCTCCTCTGCTGCTGCTTCTCTGCTGCTGTTTGCGGTGGTTTATTGTTCTGCACAAAAACCAAACCGTCTTCTACCCTCTTCAGTGATTTCACTCTTTCTTCTGATCTTCCTTCTTCTCCTCCTGCTTCTCCACCTGCTCCTACCTTGACTGACTCAACCCTGTCAGCTCTCTGCCTTAGATTTAGTTTTTGGTCTACTCTGATTGGTTATTCCCTCAATCCTTATCATTAGCATACCTATCCTCCAATCATCTTTAAGCCCTCTCTGATTGGTCTGCTCTTATAAACCAATGAGAGCCTCTAGATCTGTCTGTTAATCAAAGCTGGCCCTCGTTGAAAACTTGCGCATTGCCTGACTGAACCCTTCCTTTAGGTTTTGGAGTGACCTTTATCTAACCTCAGCCTGCATGCTTGCCATAGGTCAAATTGTCCCAAAATCGCCATCTTAGTTGCTCTTGGCTGTGATTGCCCAAGACTGCCATTTTATTATCGCTGCCTATAACCATTTGAAACTGCCTTTTTAAAATTATTACATATTTTTTACTATAAACAGTTATCTTATTTTCTTCAATATATAGGTATTAAGGTCTACTGCTACTACTCCATTTTTTTGCTAATTTAGATAATTTTATTTCTATTTTTTCCTTGCTTCAGCTAATGGTGGCAGGGCAATGTTCTCAATGCTGTACTTAGTAAGCAGAAGACAGCAGCCCCAAAACCTCTCATATCATCTTCACTTTCTGAACATGGCTATTTCTGTACTAATATGCCTGTAAAAAACAGAAGAATACCACAGAAGTACAGTTTTAAGAAAGTAACAAGAATGAATTAGTTTAATTTTCTTTCACAGTCGGTAATAGTATTACTGTGTGTGACTTCTTTTAAGACCGTGAGACCCTTTTGAACTTACTCTGAAACCCTGCCTACTACATTAAATTAAAGTTCATGAATCCTGGTTAAGAAAGATTGCCTGTGCCTGGAAGCTCAACTAGTAATGGAGATGCACCTGGAATCGATCACATCTAAGCCTTTGCAGGTTAAATGTGGCTTGATTCTATGCCAACGTCCTCTGGAATTATTGGTCTTTCATGTAGACATTTACCAAAAGGTTCAAGACAGTAGGTAGTAGAGTGAGCCTTCAGCGAAAGCCACTTACAGTCAAATATAGTATCTCAGTCATTCTCCTGACACTTCATGCATTATTCATATTTTTTAATTCTTGGTCCAAAGGAAAAGCAAAGGTTTTTGAACCGCTAAGCCAACAACGTTTTCTTAAGACAGAAATATACTACACTGCTGTGACCTTTTCAACATTCTGTATTTTGATTGGCTGGCTTTGGCTATTCCATCTCTTCTATTCCAGTCATCTAAAACTGTAAACATGGTGATCTAGAATAGTTAACCAATCAAATTATAGAATATTGAAAAGGTCAAGGCAGTGCAAAATGCTGCTATGATTTACATAAGCTCTGAAGCATTGCAATTCTAATAGCTCATTCTCATGACAAGGATTGGAATAAGAAAATAAAATGGCCAAACATGAATCCACTTTCCTGACAACAATAGTTACAAGGATAAAAGAGAGTATAGATTTTTCCTTTCCTTACTCTCATAGTCTGAGAATATCTTTTCAGTAAAGATGGGTCAAAGAAATTTGGTCTGGGCCTTTACATCCAAACACAGGGCTGTCTCCAGCTTGTGGATATAATTTTTTGTAAAACAAGACAACATAAAAAAAAAACCCGAACAGTTGAAGCATAAACTCCATCCCTTTTGGATGCCATTGCTTTCATTATTTTTCTGAAGAGTTATTTTGAAGGGGAGGGGCGCAGATCTTGACAGCATTTTGCAACTCTAAGGATAGACTTGTTATAAATATCAGATCATTTGGGTAAGACTTGACTGGCTGGTGATGTTACTCGCAGATAAAACATTCTCTTTCGAGGGGGTTCACCTGTGCAAAGGGCTTCCAGAGGGGATAAGATTCATCCACAGTCTGGCCACCATTGGTGCATGCTCTTTGACAAAGCTTTCCCCTCCGTGAGCCAGCTTATTAAATTCAGAAATACTCCTAATCTTATTATTCAGTGACTCTTCTCTTTAAGGTTACAAAATAAACACAACCAAGAGATTTATCAGCTTTTATTTAACTTCTTAATTTTTAATGTGTACCTATAAAAAATCTCTATGTGCATCTACCCAGGAACCTTTTATTAGCACAAGTTAAATTGTCAGCTAAAGGAATAAACAAACTCACCCCAAATTACCATCACCCCAAACAACCTCTATTCAACCCCTTCTCCCCCCAGTAAAAGCTTCTACCAAATACAGAGGCCTCGGCATGTCCTGAAGATCATGAAAAAGGGGTGCTTTGCCCAAACACAGTGACATATCAGAAAAAAAAATATTCTGGAATTGATCATCTGTGGCCTTTGCTACAAAGAAACAAGGTTATATTAATTTTAGAAACATCTGAGCTCTGGGCACTGGCTTTCATTGGTTAAGATGTTAATATTTTATGTGAGCCTAAAGCATGCTCAATTAAAGTAAGATCAGAAACATCCACAAGTATATTCAAAGAGCAGTATTACAATTTTAGACTATATGGTGCATTCATATGCCAAAAAAAGATACTTGAATAACGTTAATAGTCTGGCAAATAAATAAATAAGCCTGAAATATCAATCTTAGGGTTCAGTCAAGCGCTGTGGCATGCAAGCAAGCTTTGCTACAAATCCTTTAAAATAATTACCAGACATGAATGCACAAAGACAGTAGCTGATTCACAAGACATATGACATCAACAAGTTGGGGCATCAGATAGAATAGGAATAATCATTTCTCTTTTTGGAGTTCCGCTCCATGGCGATGCACACCTTCTTAAGTCCTATTTAGTTGTAGGGAAGGCCAAAAGGATATGGAAAAAATAAGATCCTGCTAATCCACTCACTCCTGCCTCAAGTCCACTTCCCAAATCTTTCACTAAGACAACATTTTAAGAGCCCAAATTTTTCAGATTTTTACTTGTTTTCCTCCTTGAAGCATAAGAAAGTAAACAACAGACCACTGTAAACTTGTAAGTTACTTCATTTATCTATTTAAAGGACTTATACAGCCCTCATTACCATAATATCTAAGCACCTTACAAACATTAATGTATTTCTCCTCACAACCTCCTTGTGAGGTAAGGAAGTACTTTCATCCACATTTTGTAGATGGGGAACTGAGGCACTAAAAGGCTAAAAGTCAGATCTTTAAAGGTGACTAACGATGCAGATAAACACCAAGTGGGTTTTTCAAAAGAATGCAGGCACCTAACTCACATTGAAATCAATCCCACTAGGTGCTTATCTGAATCTTTAGGTGCCTAAATACCTTTAAAGATTTGGCCTAAGGTGACTTTTCCTAGATCACATAGCAGGGTCTGAAAAAAGCAGGGAATTAATCTCAGGGCTTCTGGGTCCCAGGCATGTGCCCTAACCATTTGACAATCCTTTCTCTCTATGTTTATTACCCTGGTTTCCCTGGATCACCAATCCCTAGCTAATATTGCTCCTCATAAATAGAGTTTCCTGAAATTAATTTAACACACATTCCTGAACCTGATGAATCTTGCATAGATTTCAGGATTTTTTGCAAACTGAAACTTTGGACAAGGCTGGTGAACTTGGGCAAGGTTTTGAATAAACTGTTGAGCAAATCTAGTCTGAATTTTGGGCATTTTTAACCAAATACCATGTAACATTAATGGTTCCAATTATTAGTTTTCAGTTTCATTTGAGCTACAAACTCAAGAAATAACTGAATGCATGCAAATTTATGCAAACCAAAACTAACAAGGTGAGAGGGTATATTCAGTGTCCATCACTGGCTGACTTAATCAACTGTAAATGTAAAATTGGTATTAATTGTAATGGTGAATTTACTTTATGTATTCCCTGTAGCCAACTAACCTTCAGTTGGTAACAAACTCTCGATCACTAACAGCCTGAGTCAATTCTGAGTAATTGATTTAGGGCTGAAAGGCTGTGTGTCCTATTACCAATCCCTTGAGCAATACAGTCTTTAGAGAGGAAAATTATTATATTTTTCAATGTCCTCCCTGTTTGCATGAACGGAGAAAGCAGGGTACAGGGATGATGCAACATGTATGTCTGTTCTCATGTATCAAAACGGAGCTAATTTTAGTGTGTCTTTAACTAAAGACATGCCACAATGACTTGAATAAATACAAATATAATTTGTAGTATTTTGTGGTGGTAAAAGGAGGTGAAAAAACCTGTGAAAATTTCCTGGCTCTTAAACACTATGTAGACTCTGCCTTCTTTCTTGCTATTTGGTTTGTATTCCATATACGTGGGCCCGAGCTGTAAACTTCTGATTTGGATCTGAATTTCCATCAAATTTCAAGCATGTGTGTTCCGATCAAGGGTTTGTGTTCAGCCCACAATGAGTCAGACTTCCTCAAAGATTTCAGGAGGGCTCAGATGCAGCGTTTTGATTCCTTAATATACAATGCTACAAGGAGGAACACAATAGCTTAATTGCTGATGTATTAATAACCAAAACAAAAGAATAAAAGAAAATGTGCTAAAATAAATATGTCTAGCCTGTTGCAAGTGGCTATCACAGTTTAACCATTATTTCAGCTTCTCTAGCCTCATAGGTTATACTTGCCTGTTATCAGGGTAAGAACATTTCAAACAGCTTTTTGTAGATGATTAGGTATTTGCTGATCATTCAGGAAAATTTACAAAGATAAATATATGTTAAATGGTTTTCTTGTTAAAACCGATGTAGAAGTAACCCGTCAAGGCCAGACAGTAAATACTCCTAATAACAAATTAAAGCATTACCTACTTCTTTTTCATTTTCCAGTTTGAAGGGGAAATTACTTTACAGAACCAAAGGTGCTCACAACTATAGACTAATTTTTTTCCGATAAAGCCAACTCTTTTAAAAAAAAATCTGGAGAGAAAAAATGCTCATGGAAAGGTATGGGATGTAACCCATTTATTTTTACGGCAATTCTGTTTTAACTATTGTTTATGCTATCATGGTTAACGGGCTAGTTGGACGTCTGTGATCTTTGTGGTTTCTCTGAGTGCACTCCCTCAGGTGTCAGACCTTGTGCCTATACTTATCACAGGGTGAATTCTGCAATTCTCCTATTTCTGAGACTGGGCTGTGAGCTACAGTACCCTGTATATCCATTGTTCTTACTCAGCACCTGCAGTTCACCCCTTTGGGAGCTTGTGACCAGAGGTATACAGTGATCAGACAGCCTTCTTAAAACCAGACTATTCTTTATTTTGCAGTAGGACCAAAGCATTGAGAGAGAAAAAAAAAGATTTAAAACAACAGTCCATATACAAGTTTGTCTTACCTCAGGATAAGCGAGGCTATCTAATTTCTTTAGACACCCCCATCAGGTGCCTGTGTCTCAGCCAGGTTCCCAGCAACTGCCCCCTCTCTTGAAGAGAGGCAAATTTTAAAACCTGCGGTAGTTCTTTTTTTCTTCTCTGTTCTTGGGCTTTGGTCCTTCTGGTCCAAACCAATGCTGTCGGCTCAGCAAGAAATCAAGCCAGAGTTCCCAGAGCCAATGGCTCTGCCATTATCCCTGAAGAACCCTTACCTATTTGTTGAGGGGTGGCTAATTTGAGCCATTCTTTTACTTCCTGTTTGTTTTCCCTCACAGCCCCCTATTAAACTAAATCAATAAATTCATACACTAAGCATCTCAATAACCAGGTCAACATACAGTATTCATAAATTATTACAGAGCAGCTCCAATTCCATCACAGACCTTATAAAGATATAAATGGTTCCACTCTTGTTACAGCCATGCTGCTGAATAGGGTGGCTAAAGGAGGGACACACTGGTCTTTTTTGACCAGTAGTAGTTCTCTGCCTTGACTTGTGCATGGAAAACCCAACACAATCAAACAATTATTTCTTGGGGCTTCTACAAGGATTTGTTTTAACTTGTTTATTCACAGTGATTCAAATTCAGCTCAAGTTCATCTCATTGCGAATGGGAACAAAATCCACTTATACCAGGGCTGAACTTCACCCATAGACATTATTGAAAAAAACATTCTCCCCTAGGTTTGGGCTGCTGTGTTCTGCACCATCAGCATAAAATGGTTCTAAGGTCAACCCAGACAGTCATAGGAGGGTCACTTCAATGTAGGTGGATCCATTGATGGTATAGGGCCAGTGTAACAGCTCTTATGACTACTTCCAACAACCAGAGAACATAGGGGTATGGTCAGTGAAAAAAGCATAGAGTAAAGCTTCCCTAAACCCAAGCAATCCTTGGATGCTGTAACAGCTATTTGGGGCCATGGCAGCTGGGGTGAGTTGCAGCAGCTTTCAGATTGCTTTAATTTATGCCTAGCGATTAGGCAAGTGCACACCTAGCCCCATATCAGGACAATGCAAAAAAGCGACCCCTTCCTTCCCAAATAAAAGTGATTTTGGCCTATCTTATTTATATCTACTATTTCATAATGTTTGGAAAGAGCTGTGGATTTCATATGAATAAGACATTTCTTCTTCAGTTTCTGTCCTTTCACTTATAAAACATTCTCTGGGTGGGTATTTCCATCATCTATCCATCTGTCTCTCCAACCATCGATAATCATGCACATCGCTCATATCTGACCACTATCATATCTGTTCAGATAGACCTGTCAGAATCTATCTTTGGTACATAGATCAGGTCATAAGAACTACATGCCTAGAGATCATTAAGAAAAATATGTAGAATCAGATCCTAAACTGGTGTAGATCAGTATGCTTCCATTAAAGACAATTTACATCAGCTGAAGATTTGGCCCATAAGACATAAAAGTTAAATTTATGTTCAGAACTGTGTAACAGAGAAAAATGATTTATAAACTTAATGGAAGTTCTTAAATAGCTGGGGCAGGGGGTTCTCATTGGTATTGCTGCCACAGACAGGATGTCTTTCCAAATGCAGAGTTTCATTCATTGGTTTCATTTTGCAGTTGTCTCACCCAGAAACTGCACAAGGAGACGCTCATGGTTCGTAGAGAGATGCAGAAGTTCATCCACTGAAATATGAAACAAATTATGGGAGCTTTGGTGATTTTTCACAGTGTTGCTCAGTGCTTTTCACTCTGATTTCTTAAGTTGGCATTCTGGATATTTTTAAATATGTGGTGACATTTGTTTTCTAAACTTTTCCAAGTTGTAATGGGTAGACAAAAGATGTTGTATCAGAAACTCAAGGAGCAGCAAAAAATGGAGGTCAGTCCTGGGATTAAACTAACCTGGCTTGGATGGGTAGATTCAGATATTGGGGTCCTTGGATTTGTGTAAATGGATCAGTATTCTGGGAATCATAAATTACTGAAATACCATGTCTGAAATAGTCATAAGTAGTTATAGACAAATCTTAAAAGTTTTGTAGATTTCCTTGAATTTAACTAAGCATTATTCAGTGAAAGATCTGATTAGCAAATTAGCTGTACATGCAAGTTGCATTTCTGGTCTGCGGTTAAGCCCAAGGCAGATTGAGGTCACCTTTTCAGCTAGTTCCTTGGAATATTTCCCCTGTTCACCACCTCTATCTTCTGTAAACTGAATTTAGCCAGCTGCTCTTCACCCAGCTCTCCTCTTCACGCAAAAATTGCAGTGTCTGTATCTATTGTGAAGGGGGCATAAAGCTAGATGTCATTTGCACACTGATGGCTCCCCTTCTCCATTGCTCTTATGTTTCTCACTTACAGATAGAGGTTGAGTGAGAGAAGCAATAGTTTGATCCCTGTAGAACTACACATATCTAGTCCTGCAAGGAAGAGGAGAAGCTGCTCATCACAACTCTTTTTAGTATCTATCCATAAGCATTATCTCTATTTTTCAGATGGGGAAACTGAGGCACAGAGCGGTCAAGCCCAGTGTCATTAAGAAGTATGCATCAAAAGCCAGGAACCCTGTTTTCCTGACTTTCAAAAATGTGATTTAACCAGGAGATTCATCTGAAGTGAAATATGGAGTACATTCTCTCTCTTTCAGAAACACCAATGTTTTGAGGTTTCGTAGGATGGACTTACTGTAGTAGGTTAGTTTCTCATGAGTAGGAAGTAACCTGAATAATCAAATATAGTCTGAAGATCGAAGAGTCCAAATGAATATGTGTTGTGCTTGACACAATTAGGGATTTTCTCAGTTTGTCTTCAAATACACCATTTTGTTTGGGAATATCGCAGATATATGTCACTTATTATTGATAGATTTGTCTGACTTCCTGTCAAATCTATGTACATTGACAAAAATCTATTTTGTTGTTTTTGTCACAGAAATCTATACTGGCATTTTCCCCGTGGAGATTTGGCTAGTCATTGTCAGCATGAGGTGCCAGCTAGAGCTTTTACAGTTTTTATTGTGCCAGCTGCTTTCTTGGCTTAGGATCTTTTGGTTTGGATCGTAAATGGGGGTGAGACATCCGCATCCACCCCAGCCTGCTCAATGGAATATGACAGGGATTTGATTTTTGATTTCTTGCTGCCATTTTTAGAACTAGTAAAAGCTGAGATGATTTTTTTGTCTGACCATGCGAGTTCAGCAGGAGAGAAAGATTAAAAGCTATGAGAAATACTAGAATGCAAAATTAAAAATGCTCGAGCCTGAGATTCTCTTAAGGAGGCTGGTGACCAGTTTTAGAGGTAAGAAAAATTATTGGCAAACGTTGTGATGAATTGGAAGCCGGATTTGCATTCTCCTCATTCACATGTCACTGGTATTCATTATTCATTCACTGACATGCTTGCCATAGTCATTTTGGCCTAAATTACTCTGGCTGAATACCTTCCCTCTTGAAAGTCAGGCCTTTTTTTAAATGTCCATAGTTGGGCCCTCAAAAACAGAGACATCCAAAATCACTAGCTAATTTGACAATGTAAGCCTTTGTTCATTAGCTTTAGGTTTGCAGCCAGCCCAAATGTTGCCAACTTTTGCTATTTTATCAAGAGTCCTGTGATAATTGGTGTTTTCCTAAAGCCCCAACTGCTGGAATCATGTTATTAATCTCCCTTTCTTTTTGTTTTTTGTATTTTTGTTTGTTTGTTTTTATTGTAAAGTGTGTTTCTACCCCTCCTGGTGGCAGAAAAAGCTTGAAAATATGAACCCTAATGGCTCCAGTGCAAACACAAAGAACCCACATTTATTTTTAAATTTCCTGATTTGTTTTAGAGCCTGACTCATGATTTTAAATGGTTATGATTGGTGATACTGTTTGTGTTAAGTGGATGTTGTTTTAGGGTGGCAGTCATGGCTCAGTCAAAAGAGCAAGGCCATATATGACATTATAAATCCATGTGACAACAGAAGCATGAGAAGAAAAAGTAGCAGTATACTCCTTATCACATGTATAGGATGTTACAGCTGATTCCTCCTTAGCAGCAGTTCCAGAGTGGCCTGATCTGTTAAAATATCAAAGAGTATGGGGGAGAAGGGGAAAGAAGGAAAACAGGAGGGAAATAGAGACCACCTTGATAAACAGAGGAAAGGCAGGAGTACCCGAGTAAGGAGAGACTGAACATAGAATGGCACTAGAACCCAAATGAAAAATGAATGCAGCAGGAAAAGGATTTTATTTCTCTCTCTCTCACACACTCTCTCTCTCTCTGCCAACTTTGTTTATTTTCCTGCCACCCATTCAGCCTTGCTGCCCTAGGCAGCTGTTACAGTAGGGCCAGCCCTTAGGTCAAGTGTTTGTTTTTTCTAATATTCATGAATAATTAAAAATAGGATTATAAAATATTTTCTCAGTAGTGGCACTTTCTCCGTTACTCTCAGCTTGGGCAGAATGCAGCAGTGTTCTCACTCACCTGATGTTAAGAATCCATGTGACATTATATCCACCCTGCACATCTTACACTGGCTATATAGAAAGAGCCAAACTGTGATGGGGTGCTGTGTGAGTAAACAAGTGATGAGGAGGACACACAAAGCCTGCACCCTAACATGCTCCCCAGCACAATAACTAGGCACAATCTCCTTCCTAGCAACAGTGCTTGGCCAAAAGGGATGAGGAGGAGACAGAGCCATGCACCAGTCCCTTGCCCTGGTATTGAGCTGGGCAGGAAACAAACTGCCCAGCCCCTCAAATATTTTTGAGAGTTCGAAATTTTTTCTGATCTGAAATCAGGACAAAAAATAGAAATTTTGACAGTATTTATGAACTGAAAATCCCCCGCTCCAAAAAAATTCAGTTTGGATCAATCAGAATGTTTTGTTTCAATAATTTCGAAATGTTTCAATTTGGTTTCAATCCTTTTTAGCCTTTTTTAGTCTAATTAACTTTAATTTAATGAAAAAGCTGTTTTAAATCAGTCAACTGTCATTTTATGTTTAGAAAATATCTAAATGGTTCGTTTTGACAATTTTGAAACTTTGTCCCCCACATATTTTTGAGTTGGGAGATTCATTGAATCTGAACCTGTTTTGCAAATATTTTGGTTTTGATGAATTGGCATTTTATGTTGGAAAAAATGTTTCATCGGATAATTCCTGAATGGCTCTTATCCATAACAGCCAGGCATTCGTGGCGAAGATGGTGCAATCCTAAGTGGTTTAGCAATGGGAGCATTCACCTTTTGTATCTGGCTGCTCCAGGAGGGGTTATGTTTCACAGAGACACTAGCTCCCCACTTCCCCTTATTTAGGGCTGTACCAGTTAGAGTGACCACACATTTTTTTAAAAACAGGTCTGCAACAGCAAGTCTCAGAGCCCAGGTCTGCTGACTCAGATTCTCAGAGCTAGTGCTTCAGGGCTAAAAATAGAAGTCTAGGCTCTGGCTGGCGCTCCGGCAATGAAACCCAGCAAGTGGGGAAGGTCTTGGAGCCTGGGCTCCAGCCGAGCCTGAATGTCTACACTGCTCTTTGTAGCGCCTTGACAAGAGTCCTGTGAGCCTGAGAGAGTGACCTTGACTCTAAGACTAGCTGCCATGGGTATTTTTTATTTTATTATATTTTTTTTGCTGTGTAGACATACCTTTAGTTACAGTTGAACCCAAAATCACTTTAAGATGTCTTGATGATCCTTTAAATCCTTGGTTTTTGAGTGTGCTAGTTCATGTAAATCACAGACATTCTCCATATTTTTTTGTTCAGTTCCAGAAAACTGTCTCTGCACTAAAAACAAGTCTGTGAAAAATGCTCATGTATCCTCTCCTACTTAGGATGATTGCATAATTAACCTGGCCTGGTATCAACCATGCAAGAGCTGACTGTATCCCAAGTTCAACTGAGGAGGTTTTTACCATAAGAATGTGCCTGTCCTGAGACTAAAACACAGGTTAGATTTCCAAGTTTCAGAATATTGCTCAATGAAAAAAATATGTTGCCTATGAGAAAAAAAAATGGTGATGTAATCTATAATCAACAGCCCTAATGGGCACAAAACGTTTTAGAACAAAGGTTTGCTGAGTTTGCAAGGATATGAAAAGTGGCAAAGAGAGTCTGAGCAAAAAATCACCCCACTTAAAAAGTTTAAGTAAGCTATTAAAGCTAAGACTGTCCTTAGCCTCTTGAATTCTTTCAGATATGAACATTTTATAACTATGATATTTATCATGAATTGTAAATAACTATGGACTACAAAAGGATTTAAACTGTGCAAATCTTGGCTTGCTGTTTTTATTCAAAGGTTTCATGCAAATATTTTGCATGTTTCTGTGTATGTGGGTTTGCATCCCTCAAGTTTTCCTTTGATCTTGATTGAATGAACCCAAAAACCCAATTGAGATCTCAAGCTCAAAATATCCTCTGAATCTCAACTGAGGCTATTGAGTTTTGCTGTGTTTACATGCAAAATCATAACTTCCCAAATTTAACCCAGGTTCACTTGAAACTTTGCTCAGGTTATGTTGAAATGTTCACGCACCTCCTTGAATCTGGCTCTAGCTTCGGATTTCTAACATCTGAATGCAGGTGAAACAGGGATGGTTTCACTCTGCTTTAGTTTCAGCTTGGCTGCATTCTACCCATGATTGTGTATCATAGGAAATTGGAGTTTCTACTGAAAAAAAAGGAAGGGCTATATTATTTTTCCCCACTATCCACAGGTAGAAAGAGATGGATGATATTTATATGAAAGCAGATATCTTTGTTTTCATTCCACAGTACAAGACCTACTCATTACACAGTCTTAACTCAAAAAAAAAAAATGTGCACATGTGGCATGCATACCAGCATTTGAGTGGGTGGCTCACAGTAAATATGTGGTGTTAGCAGACAGAAGAAAATAGCTAACATGAGGATTTAAACAGGCATTATATACAGTATGAGAAACAATAAATGACTAGTTTTGACCATGAAAAGACTATATGCTGTACATGTTCTTTCAATCTGTGCAGTCCCATTCATAAAACAAAAGAAACAGACAGCATCAAAGGGAAACAGAAACACAAGGTGTGGTGTTCCTTTCTCCACTGGACCATATTGCATTAACATTATTCTCTTTACTTCAGAAAGAACTTTTTTGTTGTGTGCGAAAGAGCCAGCATGTCTAGAGGTTAGAACTAATGACTAGGAATTGGGAGGACTCCAGGGTCCTATTCTGGCTGTGATGCAAACTCAATATGTGACCTTTAACAAGTCACGTAGCCTCTGTGTGCCTCAATGTACCCAAGTGCAAAATATGCAAACACTTGTACTACAGTCCCCTGCCTCTGAGTGAAGAGCAGGCGCATGTGGGGGAAAGAAAAGATTCACTTCCCTGTTACAGTAACATTCAATCTTTTTCTAACTGAGCGAGGTTAGACCTACTTCTAGAACCTGAGTTCTTCGCAGAATGAAATTGCATGTTATTTTTCTATTCAGATATGTATTAAGTTATTGTTTTCTTTTTAATGTAGGTTTGTGCTTTCAAAAGAAAAAACTTTAACAGGCTGACAAAGACGGTGCTCATGCGCACTCTGTTATTGTATCCGTTTGTTCATGTCACTGCTATAGATTGGCCAAAACTGAAACTTCGAATTCAAGCCTTCATTAATTTTTTGGTCAGGGAGGGGTAATCAGTTTTGAATACCTGGTTCTGAAACTGTCCCTGCAGTTTATGGGATGAATTTCATCAAAAACCAACAAGGGTCTGTTCTCTGGTTTCAGTTCAGACATAACTGAAATCTCACAAAGACCTGGAGGTCAAGTCTGAGAGCTTTAGAAACAGTTACAACAATTTTGGCTTGGATAGGATGTGGGCCATGTTTAACTTAATGCCTGAGAGAGCTGATGGTGATATTGTGTTTGTGTTAGGAGTGGGATAAAGCTCAGACTCAGGGTGGACAAAAAGAAAGAAGGACACTCAAGACAGGGGGAAATGACAGCATGGAAGAGGATTTAAGCAGAGATGAAATTGAGAGAGAGGCATACACAGGAAATATTGCAGAGGAGGTAATAGGCAGATCTGCAGACCAAGGAAATATGAGAGGGAGAAGTAGATATGCTGCATAATGTAACACAAATTGGCTGGGTTGGGGAGACAGGGGCGTATTCACAGTTTTAAAGTAAGATAAGGGTCATCTGATTCATACTGACCTGACTAGAACCAAACTAGGAGAGCTGGACTATTTCCACATGAGTCATTTTCCTGACTACTGAGCCATTATTAGTCTTATTAAACAAAAAACAAACTAACAAAAAAAAAAAAAAAAAAAAAAAACAACCCTAATCTGTGTTCACATGATAAGATTTTGAGAAAAAAGAAACAGAAACAATGAAATTCAGAGTTAAGGTTTGGCTTGTTTACTCTTCCTTGCTTTGATATTGCAGATTATGCAATATGATCATCCATCATTTGTAGACACCTCATGATACCCAAGAAAAAATGATTGAATTAAGGACTGAGCAGAAGGTGTACCTCTGAACTGCATTGCTTTTTTTGGAGCACGGTAGTGGCAGTCAGATCATATAAATACTGCACAACTTTCATATAGTCCTGAAGGCCAGGTTTGGTTCAGAGAAACACCCAAATATGTGAATGCTTATATGACCATTATTTAAACTCTCTGAACTGCATGGAGACACAGATTTGGGCTGGAAAATTGCAAAGGGTACATTTTCTCTTTCTGGCTTAGCACTTTGCTCAACATGTAAGTGCGGAGGCACACACAGGCTGAGAAACAGTGGCAAAAAATGAACCTAATTGGTTTTGAATGTCAGAAAAAAATGTGTTCACGTCTCAGTTGAAAGCTTGAGTTGCTTCCTATTATAACCAAATTGGTTCACATCTCCATACAGTCACGTGGATTTTTGTGGTATTAGTTTTGTAGCTTTCAAAATGTGATGAGTTTTAATGTACAACAAATGGTCCAATTCAGTATGGAGATGAGCAGTCCCTACATGCTGTATGTGGCCATGTAATGAGTGAAAAGGATGTGGAGATGTGGAAGACTGACCAGTTTGACAGACCACTCTTCCACATTCAGTACCAGTGAAAAGGAATGTTTACTGGGAGCACTGGAGGCCAGCAGTTATTCCAGTCTTTGGACCTGGAATAACTGACTTTATGTAGATCTAGTGCCCACCAAATTAATGGAAGGGGTCAGTGAGATCACACAGAGCAGCAAAAGAGGGATGCAGTCTCATTTCATCAATGGGCAAAGCAAATAGCTCCACTGCAGCAGTTCAGTTGAAATGTTTGAAACTGTAGACATGCTGGGATTATGACATGGTGCATATCAATACTGGATGGAGAGGACAATTATTTCCATGGGTGCCAGGTCTGTTCCCAAGGATTTGGTGTAGGGAGTGTTGATTCCTGGTGCACAGAGTGCTGACAACCTCTGTTGGTGCACTGATGTTGCACAACTTGCTCCATCATGCTGTTGGCTGTGTCACACATTCTTCCCTACTGCCTTAGCTAATGGTAGTCTTCCTGCATGCAATCTAGCACAGTTGGTTTGGGTCCCAGGTCCAGAAAGTTTAGAATTTTTACCCTGTAGGGATAATTGTATATATCTTTTCAGAAGGCAGAATAGATGGTCAGGTTGGTTCCTCCCTACCCAAACATTGGTTTCTAATGGTTTTGATGACTTCATGCACTTTCTTATTTAGTGGGGGCCGTGAAAAGTACTTCTATGTGATGATAGCCATGCTGTTCCAGCTACCTAGTGTGCTGTATACAATTATTCATGCATAACTCCTATATCACCATAGGGGCAAGTAACCTAAGAAGATGTGAATTCCACAATGTGTGGAGGGCTGTTAGACCAAGAGGACTTAAACTGATGGGATTGTAAACCTTCCCCCTTCCTCTACATATGATTAGGATCTATTCAGCCACATGTTCTTTGGCCTGTTCTGGCAGTCTGTTACTGCAAGCTAATACTGCTATACTAATGCTATGCTGCAAGTAGCAATGCTATGCTGCAAGCTATTACTGCTATGCTAATGGAAACCTTTGGCAACTGTTGTGTAGTGCAAGGATAGAGCCACTGTTGTCTGGACTCGGTCTTCAAGACTGTCCATAAGGGGATGTGGGAAACATCCTTTTTTCAGGGTAGTCCCATTTTTCCTCAAAACCCTGACTGAGGATATTGGTGAAGGAGCTGGGTGATGGTTGCAAGGTGTGGTGGGTTATGGTTGATGCTCGTGGTTCGGTTGTGGATGATGGAGGGGGTTGGAGTACTGGTGGTTGGGGGTTGTGAAAAGAATAAGTAGTTGGGCCGGTGACAGGAAGCAGGGGAAGGAGTGAGTTAAGTATTCCTTCCCTTATTTGAACTTCTTCCCCTCAGATCACAGAAACCACTGAGTTTTGTCAGTTTTGCAATGCTCTACCTGGTAGCTGTGACTGTGACTTTGAGAATCTCTGCTTATGAGAGGGGAAGGCTTTTCATAGAGTGAGGCTCGAAGTGTCTAGCCTCTTGGGAACCACAGGTCCAAATCCATGCAAGAGTGACTCAGCACTTCACTTCATCTTTCCAGGGTGAATAAAATGAATTCCATGCAATCCACTGTGTGGGAGTTTGATGGATCAGATCTTTGAAACCAAGATCCTGTCTGCTCTGCACAGACATTAAATATCTCATTACGTTTTTGTAAAAAGGGAAGTTTGTACTGGTGTCTTTTGTCAAATTTCCCCCTCCTCTGACTCATGTTGTACAAAGCTGTTGTCTGCCTTGCTGTTGCTGTCCACCGTAGGAATGTCTGTTTTCCAGTAAAGAATTAATTCCTATATGCAAATAGGACCCAACCATATAACCTTTGCTCTCACAAAATTCGTCTGGACATTAAGGGGATGTTGCTGAAGTAAGCATTTAAAGAGCAGGTTGATAGTTTGCAAAATGCTTTAGGATTATATGGGATAAAAGATTCTACATACGGTATATGAGATATATGGTTAAGGAGGTTATTCTCACCTATGTACTATGACATGTATAATTTTGTGACCATGTATTCTTCCCTCTTATCCCTTAGGATCCTGACCTTTTGGACTGGTAGGAAAATGAGGGTACAGTCTTGCCACTCTTATTCATGTTTACCAGTGCTTTGCTTTATTAGTCATCGAACTGAAATCAGACTACTTGCACAGTGAAGTAGTACTCAACATGAGTAAGGTGTCGGACCAAACTGTACATATATGTGCAGTCTCTAACAGGTTAATAATACAGCTTTACTAATGTCAATATTAGCTGTTCCAGTATTCATAGTCATAAGAATGAATATGACTATATTCACCACCTTAATTAATTCCTCTATAAAATTCTAATGAGCTGCAGTGTAAGAAACATGTTACTCATTGTAATTTCTAAAACAACAAATCAGTTCTGTGGGGTAGAGTCTCACCTTGATGCACAGTCATTTATATACATATCTTCCATTAACACATAGGTTTTCAAACTGTGGGGCATGCCCCTTTGGGGGGCATGAAGAGGTTATCAGGGGGCATGAGGTGAGGCGTGAGACTGTGGCTGGACTGGTGTCCAGGACACAAACAGGGAGGACACACACAGAGTCCCTAGCTGTTGGTGGGGAAGAATGGGGGCAGGAGGGAGAACACAGACCCATCCAGCCCAGTCCCACACTGTCCTGGTAGCAGCCTGCTGATACTCCCCTCGTCTACTTCCTGATCCCAGGGGTTTCCCCACTGCTGACCTTCCCTGGATTTCTGGCTGGCTGCAGTCCTGCATATTTCAAATCCTCCAGACCCCATGGGACAGAGAAGTTCTGGGCAGGGGGGGAGAGAGGGCAAGGAGCTGCACTGTTGTAGGCTCCTCCAAGGATGGAACCAGCCAGGGTCAGCTGCCTGTTCCCCTCGGTCAGCCTGGACAGGCAGGAGTTGTGGGGGAGGGGGCTGTTATATGACTCCCATGCAAAGGGGTGGGGGGAGCAAAAATAAAACTAGAGTGATATGTGTAACTCTCTTCAGCAAGAAACGGAGAATATATCCACATATGTTCACTGTAAGCTTTCAGCTACCCAGAGCAATGTCAATATTTCACATGTTGAGAGTCGGGAAGCAGTACAGTATATATCTGTCATTTCTTCTTATGTTTGGCTCCAGCAAAACTTAACTTTATTGAAAAATATTCTCAGAATGCACTGATGCCCTTCGGCTCACCTTAGTTATAGTTCTTCTTTCATTCCACTTGGGAAGTGGTAGGCCAAAGCTAAAGCCAAGGTCGTTATTGCTTACAATTTCTATACAAACATATTTTTAGTCTTTTACTTAGAGATCAGACTGAAGGGAATACTTGGAGGAAAATAACTGAGAAAATGAGTACAGATCCATAATTTTATTTTATACAACTCACAGTAAAGCTTAAGGTTAAAGCATCTAAGGGGTAGTAAAAACCCAAGATGCTTCAACAGAGGCAACTGTTTGGAGGATTTAGTTCTAAAAATGTTTATAATCCATTTGCAAAAAGCTTAAAAGCTTATCATTCCAGAACTATGAGATACATACAATACAGAGGATATTTCTGCAAATAGGAGATTCCTGCAGAGGTGGATTTGAGATCTCTTTTTTAGTTATTGTAATAAGCACATTTGTTTTAAGTAGAAAACACAAATTTAAAATGGATTTAACAGTTAAAAATTATAAATGTTTTTGAAAATATCTGGGCACGGTTCAGATCTTAGATTCATTTGTTCACACCAGTTTTATTTGTTCACAGACTTTCTCTGTGTCCTTTGGCTCGTCACTTAGGGCCTGAGTCTGCCATTTTTACATTGTGTAGTACATTAGTTTTACAGAGTCTTGTTGAAATCTGGGTGGCAGAATGAAGCCCTAAATTTCTTGCCAAAGAGCAACAAAGTACAGCTGTGGCAGAGCTGAGATTCAAACTGAGGACTTGGGGTGCTTAGGCCTGTACTTTAGCCACACAGTCATCCTTTCCACTTTTAGAACAGCTAAGGAGCATACTTCGGGCTTTCACACATGTTTATTGACAATAATATCTGCTTTGGGGGACAAAGTGTTCTTTCATTCAAATACTTGGCTGCAGAGCCCAGTACTTTGACTGTACCCAAAAATGTATACACAGTAATGAACTGTAAACATCAGTGAAGATCTAGGACTTGGCTTTGATCTAAAATATGGTAGATGCTGCACATACCATCCCAATGTTTCTTATCAAATCAGCTACCGTACATGTCTGTGCAAATACAGCAGGTTTGAACAGATGTGAGGCCTGAATGTCATACATCTGAGATCTGAATCAGACTTAAGATTCACACACTGAATCTTAAAATAGCTATTATAACTATTATAAACAAACCTTCACATATTAACCTATCAGGTTTGCAGATTTAATGTTCCGCTTGAAGACCACTGAGCCAGAAATTCAGTGGACATTTGAATGTTAGACTAGCAACTGGAGACATTCCAGATTCAAGGCTGGCTAAAGTATTCCAATTGCTGTGATCTTTAACTTGCCTTCATTATAGCTTCTATGATCTATAGTTTTTGTTTTATGTAGACCATATGCAGTTAAAAATAACTAGAGTTGCTTTATTTTATATATGCCTTTGTAAGCATTTCCAACTGTAAAGGGAACTTTTATAAACACCCCTCCTCCAACAAGTTTTATGTTTTCATTTCACCTCTTCCCTTTTTATTTTTTATAGAAATGCTACAAAGGGGAACTTTTGATAACTCTTACCAGCAAAGCCTAGTGTTGCAACATAGTTAACTGCTGCAGAGTTTCTATTTAAGGTTACCTGGCATAGTCAGCTCTCCCACATGTAGTTCTGCTATTGCATAATTTGATTTGCTGACAATCTGACAATGTGCATTGCCTAAAAAAAAAAAAAAAAAAAAAAAGGAAATGCCTAGGTGACTTTTGTCCAAATCATACATATTCTTTTAGTTAAATTGAAATGTGAGACTGAATTTAGCCTTTAATTACATTTCCTTCCCTACCTCCAACAAACAAATTTTTATAACCTTTCCAATGAAGAAAGTCATATTTTGTGAATTACTTGCTTGGAAACTTACCAAGAGCAGAAGTTATTTAGGAAATTTTCTATTATTTGTATTAATCAAAGCTGTAGATTCTCCAGGTTTTCATCACACTCGCTCTTTTAAGGGAGGTTTGTATATAGGATCTTTAGTTTAAAGCTTTTATCTAAACTGCTACCAAGCAAATGGAATTATGTTTGTAAATAAGAAAGCACAGCATAAAACAGGAGCTGTCAGATTGGGTTTCGGGTAGATATGTTAGAAACTTGAAACAACTCAAACTCTTATTTTAATTTTAATTTTGTATAATAATCTGTGCAGTGTAAGCAGCAATAGAAACCAGCAAGGGGAAGGGAAGAGTTCTGTATTGTCTTTGGAGAAATAAAATAGTATGGCTTAAGTGAAGCATTAAAAATAAGTATTACTTAAATTATCTTCCCTAATACGATATGTCTGTCATTTTTTCATTTAGCTTTGGCTCTGTGGAGACTGTATTGTTCTGTCAACATTAAAATATGAAAAACCTGTCTACATTTTACCACGTGCTCACACAAGCAAGACTAAGTATTAAATCTGTGTCCTCTATACTTTGAGATGCATTTTTACAAGTGGTAAGTTATTCAGCTTAGATAGTTCATCCATTTTCCAGAGTGTTTTAAACCTGTATAATATATTGAATGTCAAAAAGCTATAAAAATCTCTTTAACTATTGATATCTATTTGTAGATAGTAATATAAATCTTGCCATAAATTTGAATAAGCAAATGACTTTAACTAAACAAAGACTTCTTGTATTGCTGTACTATTACTGTGACATTGTTGCCTTGTTACACTGAACACGAAGAGTACTAGATATTTATACAGTTGTAGCTTCTAAATTATTGCTAGTGAAAGTCAATATGGGGTACTTGCTAATAAAAATATTGTAAAATACATCCCTTATACAAACAGCTACACATACATATTGTAGACTCTACAGTGTAGAGCTTAAGCACACTATGCATGTATATAACACATGCAATATATATGTTGTGATATTTGTGTGTGAACTTGGAATATAAATATAATAAAACAATTTGATTTCTTTTTTACCATTTCAGCAATTGGCTTTCTAGAACTGGATGACATGTTTGTGCCCATTTTGTGCTTGCTTTCTGTGAACTTTTGAGCTTGTTCGACAAAAATGTTGGCAGTATGGTAACTTCAAAGTCCTCTATGCACAGGAGCAATCACAGAATCCAATCTCAAATTCACAAGCAAGCATTTGTGTCACTAGTATCTGCAAAATCATCTAAAGCAGTGTACAGATATAGTGCCATGTGGTCACAATTGAATTTTGAACAGCCATGCTCAATTTATAAAGTACATTATTAAAGAACATATTAGTCGAAACATTTTTGAGTAATGAATAAATTCTTTGATTTTTTTGTGAGCAGGAAAGATGATACGATTTGTGAATAAATTCTGAGCTGAGACATATGCATTCTACTCTGTGACTGTCATAGATCAAACATCCTTCCAGTTTCACAACACTGTCTGCCCTCTTTACCAAGAAAGCAAACTGCTTGGTTTTAAAATGATTTAATGTGGCAAAAGTGTATAGCAAAGCACAACAGAGTGAAAGAGGCTGGCAGGAAGCTATTTATCCTTTTACAGAAATGTCTGTTTAGCTGGGCAGCCCTGTTGTTGGAGAGTTTTAAATCGTTTTGCATATGAAGTTTGTTTGGCTCCATTTTGGGGCAAACCAAAATCCTTTCATTTCCAGTAGACACAGCTTCGCTTAAGTGTTCCATAATCACTGCATATAGGTCAAATGTCCTATGGTTCTTGAGCCCATGCTTTAAAGAGATCAGGATCTCTGATCCTATTACCTTTGGGACACAGCACTCTTTGTAGTGAATAAAGCAATTAGGGAATGTGCATCTTCAAGACATAGAAATAAATCTGTATTTTTTTTTTTTTTTGCTCCTGGTCTGCCCATTGACACCCCACCTCCACATGCTCTTTTCCAGACAACAAACAGAAAAACCACAAGTCTTCATCAGCAAACTACACTTTCTTCTTAAGAACCAAGACTTGGGAAATCAGCATACCAATCACATGCTCTTGTTCTTAATATTTAAAACAATCCTTGAGTCCAGTTCTGAAAATTATTAAACGCATGCAGTTAAAAATAAATTTGACTGATCCATTGGGTGGCGCTAATGTCAAAACACAAGGCAGCTGCATGTCTGCCTGGCCAGGAGGAATAAAGTATGGGCGTTGACTTATGAAAGGGAGGGAAGGAAATGGGGCAAAAGTGGGGAGGAATGCCAGAATCAGAGAACAGGCAATATTAACATCGCACACATTGTGAAGATGTCGGGGAGGAGTTTATCACAAAGCAGGAAAGCATGAGATCAGACAGGAATGGGATTTATAAATAAAGGAATGTGATGAAGGAGAAAATCAGAGTTAGTCTTTGAAATTCTTGGCTCCTGAAAAAAATTAATCTCTACAGACTCTCATAGCTCAATTGCGCAAATTGTGAAGGCCACTGTGAGGGACAGTGCAGCACTCCACAGGCCATGAATACTTCAGGGAGCTCCGTGCTTCACTGGAGGAGTGAATACATTGAATCAGCCTTTCCTGAGGTGCAACTTACGCCCCCTACCCTGTGGCTGATCAACTCCACATAGTTCCACCTGTTCCCCACTTCTCCCTGCCCCCTTCGGGAAACACTGTATCTATCTTTTTTAGGTACATATATGGTCCCATCACCATAATATCTCACAATCTTACAACACTCCTTTGAGATAACCAGGTAGTATTATTCCCATTTTACAGATGTGAGACTGAGGTCAGAGAGACTAAATGACTTACCCAATGTTACACAAGGAGTCTGTGGTAGAGCAGGGAATTGCACTCAATGATTAGGCTAGTGCCCTACCTACTGGACCATCTTTCCTCTGTATACCTGCATCCTGTTTTGTGGCAGGACTAGAAATCTGCTTGGTCTTTATGAAGACTGTGCAGTGGTTAGTGTGGGACTACTTACTCCTTCCACTCCCACTGTGAATTTGCATAAAGATCTATCAGAATCTGGTTTAATGTATTAAACCTCACAACACCTTTCTGAAGGAGACGAGTGTTGTATACATGTTTTACAGATGGGGAAACTGAGCCACAGAGAGGTTAAGTGGCTTGTCTGAGGCCACACAGCAAGCCAGTGCCAAGGCTAGGAATGAAATACAAATGCCCTGATTCCCTGGCCTCTGTCCTAATCTCTAAATATACTCGTCTTCCTTTCCTTTAGTTAGAAGTGTGAATCATTTCTGCTCTTCCTTTACAGTGGAAATAAAGTTTTGCAATCATACCTAAAAATTTACAGAGAAAAATGCCATTGAAATGCCTTTGGGTTTATTGCTGTGGGTTAGAACATGCGTAATACAAAACCTTGAGTAAGAGGCCACTTCATTCCTTTGCAGGAGAAACTCAGGGAAGACTTATACTTCTGACACAGACAATGCCTTAAACAGCAACTCCAGGTTCTACTACCATCATTCAGAAAGGTACAACTCACTCCTCTCATTGCATTTGGCCTAATCTGCAGGCCCATACAGAAGAGGGTGAAGCCATGGTTTTGTCATCTCCTCGCCTCTTTCCTTATTCCTTTTGGGGTGCACGGAGGGAATGTGGTTGTGTTTGGCTCTTGCCACAAGGATTTGGGAATGGGGAGGTTTCTTGTACGTCCTCTGCATAGCCAGGCGGGACCCAAGCTCAGTCTGGCCCCAATCAACAGTAGTATATCCCATTTCATGCTTACAGTGTTAAGGCAAAGAATCTGTTATATCTTTAAAGAATGGAGAAGTTTACAAAGGGTTAAAATAAGCTAACCTCCATTTTTTGGTTCTCAGTGGCAAATGTTATTTATATAAAAGGGGAAACTCAGCATAACCTTGCCAGATCCAGCTCACTTCTCTTTGCCAGCTAAAACACAAAGCAGAGTTACTGCATTTTTGGTACCTGCAAAACAATCTGAACATAACATTCTGTCATCCTTTGAAATGGCAAATGGAAGTCATTTAAACCAGATGAGTGACTGAATGGGGAATTACAGCACCTACAGCACAGGATATACAGTACTATGCACCTATTTCAAGGGAAGTAGAGTGGGTGGCCGGAAGAAAGAAACTTTTTTCCTCATTTAACCTGTAATTTGACAACATCTGCAAAGAATTATCCCCAGCATTGGCATTGTAATTGTTGTATCTAACATCAATCACTGGGGAGAGGAGGTTACTTTAAATAGATGTTAGCTGCATTACAGTTTTAAAATGTGAAAGCAAAAAAACGAAAGAAGTGAGATATGTAAATTGGAATAGAAATAAATTACTGGAAACTTAGATACTAATTAATTGTTTAAATAAGAAAATCACCTGGCCAGTATGCCTAACAATTTCAATTTGACCCTTTATACTTTTTCTAAATGTTAAAAAACTGAATGCAACTCTATCCCAAATTATGACATTTGTAACCTCCATTTTCAATAGTTCAACTCTCTTTTAATTTACAAAAGAAGAAAGAGATCAAACAATTGACAGATACTATTAATTGGGAGGGGACGCCAAATGGGAAAGGTTTTCATCAAGGGTCTGCCCTTAAAAACAAAGGCCCCAAAGTTGCTTCCACAGAAGTTGTTGGGAGTTTTGCTTTTGACTTCAATGGAAACATGATTAGGAGAACCAAACTATTCAACCTTTTGGAAAGCAAATGTTTTAATTCCAAGCATGTTCCAGAACTATGATTGCAACTCAGAAACCACACAACTAAATGCCTATTCACAAGTTTAATTTACAGCACGTGTCCAATTTTGTGCTGTGATTTGATTCATATTTGTGACTGTATATCCATCAGCTCTAATATTGATTTCTCAGACATGGCATGGAAGTGAAATATTTGGGTACACTATATTCACAGATGAATATAAAGCACAGAGACACTCCCCACTCTGATATCCAGATGAATGATAATGGTGACAATGGGCATTTTACTGAACAGTGGAAAGTGTGTCACTGAAAGAAATGAGAGATGCACAATAGTGAATAGTCCATTCTAAACCAGCAAGGTTTGTTCTTATTGAATACTATGCATTTTATAAATAGGTAAAATAAGTTTGATATTACCTTGATTGATCTGTGATGGGTGTGGTATCAACAGTGAGTGTATGCTGGTGCATTTCATGAAGATGGAGATAGTAATCATTAGCACATAGAAATGTTGAAAGCTGAAGAAAGCAAATAAAATTTAAATTAAATAGGGGTCTATATGCCCCCTTACCTTTTTAGGCCCTTGTGCTGCAAACATTTGGGCACACATCTTACTCAGCTGTATAGTCTCACTGAACTCAATGAGTCTACTCACATGCATAAAGTTAAACACGTGTGTAACTTTTTGCAGGATCAATGCTGTAGGTAGGTAACTTTATGCATGCAACTTTATTCCATTGAGTTGAATAGGGTTAGTTCCATACATAAAGTTATTCAAGTGCATGTTTGCAGGACTGGATCCCTAGTGTGTTTTTTTGTTTGGTTGGTTGGTTTTTTTTGTTTTCTATCTGATCACTTGTAAGTAGTACAATTGATACAAGATTTTTAAAAGGCAACATCTATATGCATAACTTCCACTGCTTAGGAACATAAACCCAACAGTTTCTAATGCTGATCAATTAAGGTAAATTATTATATGCACACATATTTTTTCTGATTATTAAAAGATGATCTTAAGTAGTTTTTGCATTTTTCCATATATATATTAAACTGGTTAAAACCTATATCAAAATGATCCAGAGGGAAAACCTGGAGAGGTTAAGAAGCATTTAGCACTCTAAGAGTAAATGGAACCAAAACTAGTCAGATTGCATAGGTGGTCGCTAGAACAAGTTTTAATTAAATTGAGTAATAAAAAGCTGCTGTTTATGGTGAGAAAGAACTCATAAAACTCTTGTCTGAATGCCAGGTAATGTTTGCATTAGTGTTCATGCAGGGTGTAGAATTTTGCTGTTTTCAGCTTTTATAAAATCCTTAGCTTCCACCAAAAAAGATCCCCTTATAATTCTATTCCTCTTTAAACATATTCCAAATCAAAGGCTCTGCAACTAACCTGAAACAAAAGAAGAAGTCATTTTTGATAAGCTAATAAAAATGTCATCTTGCCCTGAATGTTGAAGTTCTCCTGAAATTCTGAACTCTTGAAGGCCTGTGCCAGTTTAAAACAACAACAAAACCTAGTACTTACTAGTTCAGGGTTAGATCATAATAGCCTGAGTCAGTCTCCCTCCCACACTGCCCCATGGACACCACAACAACATCGTTCCTCTGGGCAGTTCAGACTATCATAGTGTCCCCCTTGATCTCCTCACAACTCTGGGAAGGGAATATAGACCTTCCCAATACATGTAACCTGAAGTGTCAATGCAGCAATTCCATTAGGTGTGTTCAGGGGGACAGAGCTAGGATTTGGCCCTTTTTCCACAAGCTTTTTCAAGAGGGACAGATTTAGCAGCTTTAGGAAGTCTGCTTCCTCTCCCACACTGCTACCTATAATGGGGAGCTGGCACAGGGATAGAAGGTGCACCCCTGTACTGCTATGCTGATTGGCTATGTTTTGATTCTTAAGGACTGCACTGAACTCCTGACAAGTAGCCCCCAGTATCTGCACCCAGTCCCACTGAAGTCAATGGAGTTCTCTCTGGCTACAGGGGTCCACCCATTGCAAGCTCAGTGCAGGGCTGGTGTATACATTTTTAAAAGCCTTTTGCATGTGCAAGTCCTAATATGCCTGTTCCTCCTGAGACATGAATAGGATTTTCAAATAGGGCTACTGGTGGTGTGCAGAAGATGTGTATGCCAAGGAATGTGTATGTGTGTGCAAAATGGACTGGTAGTGGTCTAGACATATTGTGTCTAATATGAGAGTAGGATGGGGAGCAGGGTGTAGGATGATTTAGGAAGAGTTTTTGGTAGGACCAAACCAGAAGGCAGCTCCATTTGCTGTCTCCCAGGGATCTCCATGGGTGAGGGATATGAATGGTGTTTGAAGTGCATAGTTGGGTAAATTAGAGTTCTTATTCATTCAAGGCACATAGCACATTGATATTCTAAGTTTACCTGCAACGTTAATATTAACTCATTTTTTCTCTATTTTGTCTCAAAGTCCCCTCTTCAGGGATATGTTACTCTGGCCATTCTTGGATTAATTTTCCAACCCCAGGACACAACAACATACAAATAGTTTGTTTCCTTAAAGTTGTTAATTTTCTAATATCTTTCCCCCCTTCTTTTGTTTCTTTTGATGGAACAGAAGACAATAGATCAGTGTATGTGTGTGTGTGCACACACTAGCCTGTTGTTTTATATATTGGTGTGTACATGGGGGTGGGTTGTTTTTCTCTCTTGGTGTTGTTTGTGCAGTTTGCAAATATTAATTAGCAAAGTCTGACTCAGTTAAAATGCCTTGTGACCAGTCTTCCTATTTAAACAATATTCCTGCAGTGAGAAGATCAGCCCAGTGATACTGTGGCTACTGCAAGATGTGTTTGACCATACTGAGTAAGAAAACTGAGCAGAGCAAAGACCAGCCCTGTGTTGTGTTGGCTGCTTTTGGCCTGTCAGAACCTAGTGGGAAGGGAGGTAAATCATAAAGATGAAGTCACAGCAGGCGGTACATAACTTAGCACATGGAAGCCCCTTTACAAAATGTTGGTACAGTGCATGTGCCCAAAATTTGTGTTCCTCCCAGAGCCTAGACATTTCATACGCCACCTTTGAGATGCATACATTTGTGGCCCCACCCTGTTTATCTATCTTAAGCTATGTCTACACTTATGGCAGTGTGTAGAATACAGGCACTACAAGTGCAGTGGAAAGCAGCTGCGTACACACTTGTCACTTAGATGTGTAGTTACACATGGCAGTGAAAGGTTCCAGTAGCGGAGAGGCAATGGGACCTGCACTGCTAAAAATAGCAGTGGAGACATGGGAGGCACTGCTTGGCCATGTAGCGAGCCATGTATGGTACATACCCTGGAGTTCAAACATGTAGGGCACCCGACTCTGCCATGTGTCACTGTCTACATTGCTATTTATACCTATGTGCTAGCTGGGCATGCGGTGTCTGTATACTACATGCCACCATAAATGTACACCTAACTTAAAGTATTCATATAGTCCTTGTTACCATAGTATCTGAGCACTTCACAATCTGTAGTGTATTTATCTTCGTAACACCCCTGTGCAGTAGGGAAACTATTATCCCCAGTTTACAGATGGAGAACTAAAACAGAAAGATTTAGTGACTTGCCCACAGTCTGACAGGGAGCTTTTGGTAGAGCAGAGACCTGAACTTAGGTCTCCTGTGGGCCAGGCTACTTCCATAATCACCCCACCATCCCTCCTTTCTTGTAGAAAACTGCTTGCCTTCCAGTACCACCCACAGTATACGTGCTAGTGTGCCTTCAAAATATGCCCCTAAACATTACAAGCATTATCACAGAAATGAAAAATGGAGAACACTATTCCACATCTCATCTAACTATATTGTTTATATTGATAATAAATAATTATTTTAAATAGTATTATTTGCCATAATTCACCAATTTCTTCCTCCTACAGCCTGAGCATTAACTGTGTGAAAAATGGCTACAATCAGCTGAAAATATAGGACCCGAGTATATGATGAATACAAAACTATGTAAAAAAAAACATTAATAAAGGTGAATGTGTATAGTACCATAGCTCAAGAATATGAGTAAATTAAGCTCTTTCTGTTTCAAATGAGAGTGTTTGTGAGAGGCGGGGAAAAGGAAAGAGAAGGAAAGAAACAAAAGGTTAGGGAATAGGTACAAGGATAATGGGAGCGTGGAATTACAAAAACAGAGAAAATGGGCATTTCTACTGCCTTGTCTCAGGCCTAGTTTATCCCTGCATTTGTCCTCACCCATCTTTGTTAATCTTGCTGATGCTTTTGTTTTAAAGCATTTAAAAGTTGGAATTTTTTTTTTATGTTTATTTTCTCTTCATGGTATATTTGAGACTTTTTGGGGGAAAGCGTTATTCATTGGGCCAAATACATCCCTAATAGAAGGCCACTGGGTCAAATCCATCCACTGAAATCCATTCCTGGGGTTCACTTTGATCCCCCACTGCTTTCATTTTCAATGACACTAATCTCTTTGGACCAGACTCAGCCATCCTTACTCATGATGATTAGTACCTAACAGTCCCATTTGCAATCAGCAGGGCTTCTGGAGGAGGGAGGAATTACACAATGTGAGTAGAGGGTGGCAGAACCTGGCCCTTCCTCCCTCTCACTTATCCAACTAATTCATCATCATTCTTTATGCTTCCAATCTACCCACCCCCAAATAAAATCCCATATTCAGATGTATGATCTCACTCCTAATATAATATTTCAGCCCAGATGCTTGATTGGGTCCCACATTTTCAAAACTATACTTGCCCTGCCAGCTCAAAGGCCGGATCTATTTTTTTTTCAGTCTCATCACCATGTTGGCTACTATAATGAACACACTGAGGCATGTCATGACGCAGAGACTACCAGGCCAAGAGAAGAAATTACTTGACCTTTGTGAGGCCAGTTCTCCTAAATTGACCAATAGGGAGTCCAGTTCACTAATCATTGTAGGTCTATTTACAAGCTTGGAAAGCTTTCAAATTTCTAAAAACTCATGAAGTTTATTCCAGGTATGTGTATTTCCAACCCCATACACATTGAATATGAATGTAGCCAAATCAGAGAAGAAAATAAAAATACTTCCATGTAAACAGAGAGTAGTATTTTACCCATACATCTCCCTTTTTGAGTTCATGGGCACATGAAGAGTGAACAATTCTCAGATATATAGCCCACCTAGGTAAAGCACTTTCAAATGTACTTCATTTATTTATTTTAGACTGTTTTTGGCTCAAAATCATCAAAAATTACTGTCTCTAGTTTCATTCTGCCCTTTTGAAATTGTCCAGATTTTGCGCTAAGAGTCGAATGCCACAGCAAAGAGCTAGGCCAAGAGGGAAAGCTTTTGAAGAGTTCCCACAGCTGTGAAAACACAGGCCTCAGGCTGTGTGTAGAGTTACTTCAAACAGCTGCTTCAGGTGACTAAACACCTTGAGTCTCATTCATCAAATGTTGTTTATACTGGCTGACAGACCAGACTTGGAGAATTAACTCTGAGAAAAAAAGATGTACTACATAGCAAGTATGGGAAAGGAACTGAGTTCCCTCAAAAAAAAAAAAAAAAAAAAGAATCAATTTAAAATAAAACAGACCAGGGCTAATTTTATTTTATGTTAATAAGCCTTCTGACACTCTTTGCACAATTAGAATCAGAGGTGAAACAATATTGATGGTTTGCACTTCACAATCATGCAAATAAAAGCACCTTGAATGATGCCTGTACATTGACAGATATCTCAGCTAACCCATCACAAAAGCTTAACATTAATTAGTAGCCTTAAATGTCATATTAGAATAACATTTTTTTTCTTAACCAATGTTTTAAAAAATTTAAGAAAACATGCCTAATACAGCCTCCTTCTTGCTTTTACTTATCATCTGATGTTATCCATAGTTTTGGTACAGGGCTTATCGTTCATCTTGAGATAATATTCTTTCATCTCACAGACATATGAGAAGGTGACACGGTAAGATATTTGCAATTGTGTAACTTCTTTGCATGGATCAAAAGAAGAATGAAAGAAAATGACAGGAGTCAGTGTCAAGTAAAGTGCTACTAGTTAAGTAAGCTTTAAATATTGAAAGGGATTTTTAATATTTCCTTTTAATCTAGAAATCTGTCACTTGGAGATTTTTTATAACATTAGAGTTGTTACTAACAATATTTTCCATAGTTTCACTGAATCTAACTGCAGAAACCCATCCAATCGCATGGCAAATCTCATGGCAATCGCATGGCAAACGTGGTAATTCTTACTGGCATTTTTCATCTACACTACAGCAGTTTACAAGGAAAAGGGCATGTTTTTCAGCCATGGGGACACTGTTAGAATGATGATGTTTTTACATTTAACAAAGAGCGTAGGCTAGTACTGAGATTTTATTGCTTTTCTTGTTTTTTTTCTTAACAACCAGCGACTCTGGTAGAGCAGATATTCTTTAAGAGACAAAAATAATTTTCTAAAAAAGAGAGAACTTAACAGTAGAATATATCTTTTTTTTTTTTTTTTAATTATTTTAAAAAGCACATTCATGCAATATGTTTTCTTCTTGTCTCTTTTTGAGATTGTTTCAGAAAAAGAAATCCTTGTCAAACTGGTTAAATAGACTGGCAGATATATAAGCCCCTTGATTTACATATGCAAGTAGGTATTGGGGAAAAATACCAGCCAGTATACATTTTAGCTCTTCTTAATAACAGAGAACTTTATAGCAGCAGATTTGCATCCTAATATCTGGAAAAGTTTTTTCTGAAAAACCAGGGTGTAGGAAGCAATATAAGTTAAAGTCTTAAGTACAACATATTGATGACACTTATGTCTTTTTGTGTAGGAAGTAAGCTCCATATAATAGTATAGGTAGAACCTCCTGATCTCATTTTTTGTATTTAGGCTGAAATAGGTGGATTCAGAAACATAAGTAACCCATTACATATCCCAGCTAATAACATTAAATAACTAGAACAACCCTCCATCCGTCTCATTCTTCCCTTCCATGAAATAATGTTATAACCTGAAGTGACCTGCAATCAATATTGTCTTTGTTCAGGGCCCATAACTCTGGGATGCTCTACCTAGCCTTTTACACCCAAGTATGTCTGTGACATTCTTCCAAGAAAGGCTCAAGCTTTTTTTAGTCTGTTTCTAACACGGGGTACTATTGGGCCTTTATGGCTATGTCAACACAGTGTTTTAGAGTGAGCAGGAATGAGCCTTCCAGCCCAGCTCGACAGACTTGGGCCAGCAGGACTTGCACTTGCACTCAAAAAATACCTTTGAAGTTGCGGCGTGGGCTGGAGCTTGGGCTCTGAAGCCTAAGGTGGGGGTTGGGCTTTACAGAACAAACTCTAGCCCAAGTCACAGCTTCAAAGCACTGTCCATACAGCTATTTTTAGAATGCTAACTCAAGTCCTGCTGGCCTGAGTCTGTCAACCTAGGCTGGGAGTCCCACTCCTGCTCACTCCAAAACACTGTGTAGGCATACCCTAAGAGGTCAAATTTCAGCTGACACCTGTGAGACAGTCTCTGACAAAAACAAAGGGCTTTTGGGACTGGTAGTCCAACGTGCAACAGAACTCTAGACTGCTAAGGAAGCATAGTGTAAGAAGGCCTGCTCTTCCTCAGTCTAAGGGAGATGATACATCTGTCTGCCAGCGGACACTAAGAAAGGACAGGAGCTCTGACAGAGGGGAAAGACTTGATGAAGGAACTGGTTTAAAATGTAATAAATAAAGGCCTGGGAAGAAGGCTTTAGAGGAGCTGGGCTATTGGAGAGTCCTGTATGATAAGGGTTGAATAACTGAGGAAAGGAAAGAAGGTCTACTCAGACCCTGTTGGTGGATCCGGCCCCCAAATAGGGTGACCAGATAGCAAGTGTGAAACACCCTCATTGGGTGGGGGGTAATATAAGAAATAGCTCTGAATATTGGGACTGTCCCTATAAAATCGGGACATCTGGTCACCCTACCCCCAAACCTCACAGACCTTCACATGTTCCCCACCATGGAAATAACAGGGGATTTCTGCCCTACAGGACTATTTGCATGGAGGCCATCTGCCTCCATACCAACTCCTGGACCCTGTCCAGCTCTCTCCCAACTTCCTGTTATCAGAGTACTGTTGAAGCCATGCTGCTTGGGCTTCCCCATCTGCTACAGTTTGAAGGCAGGGACTGTCTCTTACTATGTATTTCTACAGTGCCTAGCACAATAGGACTCTGATCTCACTGGGGTCTTCTAGACTCTACTGTAATTTAAATAATAAGTTCAAACATATAACTGTGCCTATACATGTAATACATCCAGGGATTTCTGCTTCTTTTGGCAATGCTCCAGGGTGTAAATATAATTGTTTTGTAACATTTATTTTCGATAAATAATTTTTGAATTCAAACATATTTTTTTCTGTTTTGCTCAATTTTTTTATTAAAAAAGGAAAGCTGAGGGGGACTAGATCCAAGTAACTGGAACACAAAAGATTCCTAGAGCAAAGCACCATGGAAACTACTCTTGGGTTCTATAAAATATATAAACACTGTTTGCATTTTTGTCATTTAATTTAAAGAAGCTTTGAGATTGACTCTACCTCCAGAGAGCCCTTCCTGATGTTGTCTTAATTGGGGAAGATCCGGTGGCCTGTTGCTTCTCAGATTCATGGTGTTTTAAAACAAAAAGAGACCAATGTGACAGTCGAATCTACCCTCCTGGGTGTAAGGTGGGAAGGGAGAATGCTCTTTAAACATTTTAAGATTTAATTCTATGATGGGGATATTGCTACTTATATCAAGCCATCTGTTTTCCCTGATTCTTGCTACATCAGTCAAACCTGAGCTCTTGCTTACCCAGCATAAACGGTGCGACTGATGTATTTGGAAGTCTTGTGCTCTTACTTCAATTGGAATTGGGGAATCTCCCAGATCTGAATTGGGAATGAGACCAGCCCAAAATTGTTGGTTAGTTTGGATTGGAATTCCTTTTCTAACTCCACCCAAAGTTTGGAAAAAATGGGTTGGCTCCTCCTGGAGCCATCTCTAAACAGTTAAATCAAGATGGAGCTACTGCTAATTAGTAATGGATGAACCTCAAAAAGCTTTAGAGGTTCAGTTCACATTAAAAGTTGGATGTTTATCTGAGTTTCAATCAGTGCAACCATTAATCCCTATGCTTCTTTTAGGTCTCTTTGTGGTGGAGACCTTCTGGGGAGCTTTATGTGCCTATGTCCCTTCTCCCATCTTCCCAGCATACTCGCATCTGTTTATTTCAATTGTGGCATCTCTGGTAAAGTTTTCCTGCTTCCTGGATCAGCTCCAATCCCAATCTTTGGTAAAATAGACAGATAGGTCAATATTTTTAATAGGCCAGGTGTCACTATTTTACTAGAGGAGCGCCTCTCTCCTTTACATCAGTGCTGTTCTCCCTGCCAAACCTTGAGTATTGACACCCCATATCTTCAGCTGACTAGAGCTGCCATGAGCCACTTAGACTTTTGTCCCCTGCTGAGAGTTGAACCCTATTCAGGTCTCTTGATTTCTGCTATTTCCCCCCAGGTTTTCTCTTTAGGTCTTTCCTCCACCTGGTGTGATCAGCAAAGCAGGCATAAGAGAGATGGGGAGGGACACCTTGTCACTGATTCCATAGACTATGCAATTAGGTAGGCTGCAGTCAACTGTGTCACTGGAAACAACTCTTGAGAGCTCTTATTTTCATTGTAAATTGAATAATGACATCTCAGTGACAAAATATTTCTGCTCCATAATTGTCTTGCTTGAGTTTGTGAAAAAACTGACTAATGTTTGGGGAATTTTATTAAGTAATTCAAAAGACTGAGACAATAATCCTGGTGAAATGTGAAGTTAGTTAGTTTGTTTGTTTGATTTTAAATTGAAACTTGTCTAGGGCAGCAAGAGAGACACTCCTAGACTTGCAAAAATGTCATGTGATTTTTAAGGTTTACTGGTGATCAGGACCATACTTTAGTCAAAGCTAAAAGAGAAGTCCCTAAAAGAGAAAGTATCATGGAGTGAAATGAAAGGAAACTGACACAGTAACAATGATGAGAATTGCTTATAATGAGAAGGTGTGAAAATTCATTATAGTATAAAATGCTGGATACATTTTGTGAGAGAGCTGATAAATATTAGTGAATCTCTCTGTATCTCTAGACATGCAATAATACTAATGAACAATCAACCAAAGAGTATAAAATATTTCAGTTGTTGCTAAATATGACATGAGTCATGGCATAAACTGGATTAATTCTCATTGACTTCAGTGGGAGATTTACCAGGTTACATGAGGCTTAAGGTGGTCCATTCTGGTTAAGTAAAGAAAATTAAACACAGTAATAAATTATCTTGAATATACCTGGACTCGTGAGATCCTGAATCAAGCTTTCACAGCTTGATATTTTTTTTTTCATGTAATTTCTAATTTATTTTTTACTCTAAAAGTTTGTTTTGGCTGGGATTGAAATTTAATTTGTTCTTCAAAGGAACATAACAATGGAAATACAAGGAGGAAGCTTTTGTTCTCTCCCTAGGAGTTCTGAAAGGTAATAATTATGAAATGATAAGATTCTAAATGAAAATGTCATTTGCAAAGGTTGAGGTTGAAAACAGCTTAGACCTATGTAAAGCGAGAAAAGTCACATTTGATTCATGAACATAAATACAACCAGAATGATTTAATTTTAAATCATCTGATGATTTATTGTATAAATATTTTGTAATTTTGAAAGGAAATTCTTCAAAGCATGCATGTCTGCGAGACTCATCAGAACACAATGCAGCTTTGGAAAAACATTACATTTTATTATTAATAATAATAGTAGCAGACAGATTAATAAAATTATATAAACTAATGATAGTTAGACGTATAAATTCTAAACCTGTGTTGAACAATAGCCTAAATCAAATGTAGGGGTACAGTTTAAACTTTTCTACATACTCTATATTATTACCAAAATCAGCATTTTAAAATAACCTTTCTGCCAATGAACTTGCTTGTCTAGTTTTTTCTTCCAGTAAATGAAAGCACTGGGCTTAGTGGTTTAAAATCATGTTCATAGTTTTAGAAAAAGCACACATAACTTTATACATTACATTTCCTGATTTATTTGGATAGATTTGACCTCTTACATCCATCCACTACCCACCTGTCCCTATTTGTCATTCCATTGTATATTCATAAACATACACATATTTCTGTAAAGGATGATTCATTCTTCATTTATACATATTGTATGTGTGTGCATGCATATGCATTATGGACCTGCTTGTATGCATTTTACTGAGTCAAAACTCGTTGCCTGTCTTAGTTAGACATGCAGGATCAGGCACTGTGTCTTGATGGAAGTTTTCTACACATAAGGGACAGGAGGGACTTTCTGAAACGTGTTCTTTGAAAAGAGAATATGTTTGTTTAACATTTGAGTTAATATAAATGGATTATTACTGCACGTAATTGAAGGCCTGATCCTGCTCATGTTGAAGTCAGGGTAAATCTTCCATTGACTGCCCTGGGAAAGGGATTAAACAAAAGGTGTCAGAAATTTCAGTTCTAGACCCTATCCTTGATTTAATATATTGGGGCCAAATTGCTCTCTTCCACTGTCTTGCATCTGATTACTTGAGAGACTGGCAAATTTTTCACAGTAGCGGTATTCATTTATTCTGTTGTCCATCTTTAGAGAAGTGGTTCTCCCACACTATGTAATATTTTTGATACTCAGACAACCATAGATCTGGGTGATAAAGATAACAGTGTTAAGTCACTATATTCCCAGAGATTGGTTTAATAAACCCATTACTCAACTTATAGGGTTGAATAAACATTGAATAAAAGCTCAGATGCTTGATTTCACTCAGAATGAAATGTAAACACACCACCATGAATTTGTTTCAATAATAGTCTATAAGGCTTTCTATATCTGTGTTAGCTAAGGAAAGCCTGGGCTTTACTTTTAAGTTTTTTTTTTTTTAAAGTTCATTGCCCTATACCGTATAAAATGCATGTATTTCAAGTGACTGCATCTAACATGCAGAGTTAATGCTGATGTTCTGTGCCGTCATGGACTTATCTTGTGCTCCCGCACAGGTGCCTGGTATTACACCTTCATGCTGAGAAGATTTGTTTTTGAGAGGTGTACTTCTCAGTGAGCTGAAGTCAAGCGTGGATGAGGAAAGTAGATGGTGGTATGCATTTCCTTCCTTTCAAAAATGCTGTTCTTTTCAGATCATTATCTTCATCCATGGAAGTGTGGTTTCAATTTTAATTTTCTCTTTGAAACATAGATCAGGCAGTGTTATCATCTGCTTCTCCTTCTCAAACATTTCACTTTCTCTACAGTCTAGAGATAGCTGAAGGCCTGGCTCTTCTTCCAACATTGCAACACTTGCTCCCCAGACGTTATTTTTATTTGCTGTGTTTGTATTTTTTTCATTTAAACTTAGGTCATCAGTAGAGCTGGAAAAATCATTCATAATGAATACAAACTTGTCCCTATATCTGTTCCTGAACTGTTTCGAAGCAGATCATATATGGTATTTGAGCTGGGTTAATAATTACTTGTTTAACACCCAATAGTCTGCTTGGTGCCTGTGCATTTTAGTTTTGATTGGACAAAGAGGTCACATTGTTTGTTTCCCTTACTAGATGAATATAACTTTTAGAATTAGGTTTCCAATGGGAATTTTATTAACTTAAAATTTGTTTTCTGTGTACATTCACTTAAAATTGGGTATTTCCACAAACTACTGAATTCATGTGATTGAATAGATACAGAAAGTAAGCATAAGAGGGAGGTGCATAAAGTTGAAACAAATTTGTTTAAAACTCTTAATGTTCATGGAAAATATTTACCAGCATTCATCCATCTCTAGCCATAAGCATTGGCCTCCCATATAAACATCCCAAATAAGTAGACCAAAGAAAGTGATCTAATTAGCCATGCAGGAGGAGGTGGTGACTTGCCCTTCTTTTAGGGCTTACATTTCCAAACTGTGGCAATTATTGCTTTGAAAGAGACTCTCATATCTGTAAATATGGAATGTTTGCCATATTAGTAAGCATTCTACATTAAAGGGGAAATCAGAAATGTTTCAACAATCAATTCACATTCTAATCTTTCCCTTTGATACTGAAGGAGAGCAGAGTTTCAGATAAAGAATAAAGCAACCATATTCATGCCAGTACATTGGCTAGGAAAGGGAATTTTATCTTCCCTCTCTCTGTGTCTGAATGTTGAGTAGGCTCTAATTTCAGCTCTGACAAAAGCAGGTGCAACTCCCATTGAAATAAATGGAAGCCATACTTGTTCAGACCTGGGCTGAATTTGACTATAGTATTTTCAGTGAATACTGCAAAAGACAAAAAAAAAAAAAAATCCTATGAATATTTGTTTGAATATTTAAATGAATTCGCCTGGATCATGTTTTTACATCTTCTATGTTCAGAAATGTTCTAGGAAACTAGTTTACTGGACAGTATGTTCATAGGAACAGTGCATTTTAAGCAGATGTTGGAGTATATTCACTGGAAATAAATTTTAAATTTGTAAACTCAAGAATTCCTATAAAATATCTGATTTTTAAAGTTCTCCTAATCAAATCAACGTACAAAAATATTCAATTTTATCACTTTGCCCAATCAAAAGGAACCAACCTCACTCAAATTTAGAATACTTGTAGTAAACTGAACATGAATGACTTTTAGGATAAAAAATAATTGCAGAAATTATTCAATGAATTATTTTAAATAATGAAAAAATTAAAAAACAGCATAAATTCACAAATAATTTCCAAACAGAAAAAGAGCCAAAATTAGTTTTTTGCTACACTTCATTCCCCTAGCTCTATTAATCAATTTTTGAATTGCAATTATCAATCCAGTTGCATTAAACAAGTTCACATGACCCGATATACTCTGCAGTATCACCCATAAAGCTGTCAAGTAAGTTTTAAATTTAGCCAATTATATAATCTCTTCCCCGCCTTTGAAAAATACAGCAGTACCACCCCTTTCCTCTATGAAAATAGTGGATTGTATGTTGGCATTATTTTCAGTTCTATTTAAAAAACACAAACAAAAAGAAATTATGTAGCTATTAGTATTATAAATTCCTGGACATCACCATCTGTTCTGGATCTTTTTCAATACCAATTAAAAGCAGCAGGTTAACTGTCATTTGGTTCATTAAAATAAGTGATACACAGACTTTTAAGCAACTTTTGATGCAGGGTTATTTACATGTAAAGTGAAGATTTAAATTGATAGGGACACAGATTAGAATGTGAGATTTTAGCTATGCATCTCCCATTAAATTGCTGGGTGCACTTTTGGGAATACTGAATAGTAAAAAGCTCTTATTTATTAAAAAACTGAGATTTTTGGTAGGTTCTCTTCAACTTCTGCCCCGCACTCATCTACCCCTACAGCTTTCCCTAGCACCAAGGTTGAGCTGAATTCTAACTTACACTTTTACATGCTAGAAATCTGTGAAGAAACTAATGTTAGCTGTTTTCAAGATATATAATTCAAAATAATTGCCCTATGGATAGAATGAGCATGTAGTGAAGTGCTATGAGACCCCTGTCCACTTCTTCAACTCATGGGGGAATAGTTTTCCACTAAAAACCACAACATCACTGCGTGTTTCCTTATGTGATTTATATCTCTTGAAATTTGAGGGGGAGTTTATGCCAGTAGATTACTAGTATGTATGAACAGAGGGACGTAGACAAACTGCCTCACCTATTTATTAAAAGAGGAGCATCATCTTTTTTACATGGTATGATGTCAATATTCCTGCCAGTCAGACAGGAAAAAACGCTCTTATGATCAAATGAGTCCAAAAGGGAGCACTTTAGAATTAGACTGTCACTTCCTCTTCTTAAACTTCTTTTCAAATTGCTACAAGAAGGGGTTTAATCCAAAATCATTGTAAGTCAACAGGAGTCTTTCCATTAATGTCGGAGGGTTTGGATTGGGCCTTAAAGATGGAAGTCATTATGTGCTCTCCAAAATAAATGGAAGTGGGGAAAGGAATGACCCAGTTTTTGAAGGTAATCAAGTTACTGGCACATTTCTAAAATTGAATAAACCCATTTTTTGAGCCTGAAGGGTAAATAAATCTGGAAAAAGAAGTTTTTTACAAGAAAAGATGACAAAACAGCCATATAGGTACTGTCTTGATACATTATTCTTAAAATAAACCCAAGGCATTCTCCCACACTTTCCTCAATGTTTACTCCACCTGTAAGAATAAAACATGTCTTCTGATTACAGGTTTTCCATGATCTCAAATCTGAACCTAAGTTATTTCCTATCCAACCTTACTTTTCCTCTGTTGAGGTGTTTTTTGTTTTGTAATTCAATCCAAGATAGTGATTTAATAGGTGAACATCCTTCTTGTAAAAAAATCTTACTACTGGCACTGCAGGGAAAAATAAGTTTTAATCTACCTGAAAAGTGAACATATATATAATTATATAATCAAACACGTTAGTATCACATATTTTTAATTTTGGATGCATTTTGATATAAATTACCACTCAAGTAGCATGAATTTACACTGTTCCAAGAGGCAGAATAAGTTTATACCAGAACTTCAAAAAAATGTTGGAACTCATTGAATTTTGAAAAAATACTCTATATTCAGTGCAAAGTTTCTCCTAATTTTATTATAAATATTTTCAAATTGACAATCAAAATCAAATTAAGTCACTGAGGCAAAGCAGATGCTTAAAGGTAAGCACATATGTATGTTATTGAAGAATTGGGAGCTTAGACTGTAAGTTTAACAACATTGCCTACATTTGAGGGACCTTTGCAGTGCACATACAACATACATGCAAAATTTGTGGGGCTTTTCTAAATAGAAATTTCACAAATCTATTTCCATATAGTTGTAATCATATCAATACACAACTTTCATGGCTTGCGTGTCTTAATTATATGGAATTTAAAAGCACAGGCTCTTATATTCAATAACCAGTAGGAGCTCCTAGACAATATTTTGTCTGTCTGGTAAAAAGCTCACAGAAGTTCCTGTTCTAACTCATTTGTGGTGTTGGAGCCTGATCCAATATTAGTTGAAGTCCATGTCAATTTCCATTGATTTCAGTGGGTATTGGAGCAGGCCTTTGTTCTACCTCTAACCCACTGTCTCCATTGCTGTGATCCAAGAAATCTGATTGCCAGGACAGAGGCGATACAGTGTGTGTATGATTTATGTTTTGCTTGTGTCTGTTGTCTACAGAAATATGGATTTGTTACAAGATGAGCTCTGATTTCAGGAAATTACCCACATCATCAGAGAATTTACTTTCTTAAATATATTTTCTTCATTAGCATTATAAACAGCCAATTTTTTGTGTTTTTAAAATATTTTAAGTCTGGGCTTTGATATATTATTACCACATGGTCATATTGCAACAAACTTTCCAACACTCACATACAGACATGTAGATTCTTTAAAAAAAAAAAAAAAAAAAAACAGTATCAAAGAAGAAATACTCCTGGGTTCCTGCAGAGATCCACAGGAAAAGCTTTCCCTAGAGCTGGCTGAATTTAACTTTTCCCATAGACATACAAGCTACACAGGAGTCAGATGTTCCAGTCTCAAATTTACCCTGAAGAGAAAAGAATGAGGAATCTTGTAGACAGACAACATACAGCAGGGGCGGTAGGAAAAAAAAAAAAAAGATTCAAGGAGAAGAAGCACTGAATTGAGGAAAAGTGAAAAACCAAATAAAGTCATAAGAAACTAAAGATGATATGAATCTCTTTATGCGTATGGAGCATGCATTAATATCACTGGGACATTCATGTATGGGAGAGACATGCATGAGACCCTAAAGGGTTATATGAAAACCAAAAGGTAAGATAGGGTATAATAAAGAGAATAGTACAAAGTGATAAGGAAGAGGACAAAGGGGGTAAAAAACTGAATTTTTAAAGCTGTGAGATGGGGGGTGGGGGGGAATTTGGTACATAATTCATGGGTACACCCAACCACTCAAGCAGCTGGAGGAGAAAAAAAGGCTTTATACCACTTTTGTGCCTCCTTTATTTCAGGGGTCTACTGGGGGCTGTCTGGGGCTCTTGGCAGAGGTTAGGGCAGCCTAATGGTTCTCCTAACTTCTAAAGGGAAAAAAATCTTGCATCTGCCTTCCCATGGTCTGCAGGGATCACTGCAGCAATAGGGAATAGCTAACGCCCACTAGTACTCATGCTGTCCCCCTGATCCCAGAAACAACACTCCCTGTAGTTGGGGATGCAGGAGTCTCTTCACACTGGTGATTGGCTCTGCTGGCTTTACAGTCTTTTTGTGCCAGGCAGCAGAGACAGTGTAAATGGATAGGATGATATAGGTAACAAGTGAACCAGACCCTTTTGGGGGCAGATGGGTGGCATTCCAGTTATTGTGTGTCTGATCTGTTGACAAATGTCTTAGGTGTTCTTTATAGTTTGGGGTGTTTTTTTTTCTTGTCATCAGAGAATAAGGCTTGAGTCACCCCAGTAATTATTCCACTGATCCCAATTGCCAAGTTCACCACACGATAGCCAGTAATTTTTCATTTGGTCCATTGTAGTCTGGGGAATGTTGTTGCTCTATAAAGAGAATGTGGCAGTCCCTTCACATTGTTTGAGGATAAAAAGGTTAAACACCTGCCCTGTAGTGAACAATAAGAACATATCTCTTCCTCTAGGTTTGGTTTAAACTCACAGATCTGGAGGCAAGGCTGGTTAAGATGACCCAAGAGTACAATAATCAGTTGCGATCCAGTTATATAAGAGGAAAGATGAGTACTTCCTGCATTTCTTTGCTAGAGCTTGTTACATGTAGCAGGGCTCTGACAACTAAGAACTGACTCTGATGTGTGTTGAGAGCAGATATCACTTGTGTTGCAATCTGAGAGAAGGGAATTATTCTGTGTTACAAACCCCAAGGAAAGCTAACATATTCAATTGGCCTTTATATTCCTTTCTCTAATACTACCTGCTTGGGCATCTGAAAATTTTGATTGTTGGTGATGCAGAGCCCAGAAACATTAACATGAGTTTTGCGAGGGGGTTCCCAACCTCTCACTGAGAGTTAGTTAGAGCATGTCTATACTGACGGCAGCAAAGTCGCTGTCGCCAGATTGATCTTTCTGGATCGATTGAGTGGTCAGTGTAGACCCGCTCAATCGATCAGGAAGTCAACTGAGTAAAACCACCCCCTTAAGTAGCGCAGCGCAGTGAAGACACCGTGCAGAAGGGAAGCACAGAAGTTGACGTGAGTTACGCAAACTACTCTGAGTAGTTTGCATAACTCCCGTCGACTGCCGCCAAATCTCCAGGTAAGGGTAGACCGGGGCTCAGTGTGTGTTTGGAGAGAGAGTGGGACATCAGGTAGTTTTCCAATGACTTTAGGCATTTTCTAACTACTGTATGTAAGTTTCCTGCTTCCTCTTGCTGTCAGGAGCCAAAGAAGAGAAGGCATGTTTAGCTATTACAATATCTTTAGCAACTTATTCCTGTAAGAGAGTTTTTGATCAGCCACGAACTTGTCATCTTGATCGGACTTCAGCCATTTTAATAAACATTTTAAGCATAATAAATCAGAATAGATTTAATAGTAAAAAATATAGCGCAGTGAATAGACATAAACAGAAGCACTTCAGCCAGGCTTTCGAAAGATTGGGTTGTGGCCCCAACAACTCACACAATTAATATGGAGCCCATAGGCTTAAGAATGGCCTTCACAGAATAGGCCGGGCAACAGCCCTGTTTACTCATCCTGATTGCAAGGGTGGATTTTACCTTTCCAGGGTGTCCAACTCTAACCACACAGAACCGGGTTATTTGGGTTTATTAGCTTGAATCTGCTCCCATTGAAATTAACTGAAAAACTCCTGTTGACTTAAGTGGTACCAAATCAAGCTCAAGTGGGTGAAAGGAACCTCTTTAGAATCTGTAAAGAGAGATAGGGACAAATTCATGACTGGTGTGATACCATTGAATTGAAATTAGCTTGAAGTTTCAGTGAAGTACAGGACAGGAATTCTCTTCTTTTCTTCCTTGGTAACATACTCTTCTATTTCTTTCTGAACACGTAGATGGCTCCTTATGCTTTTAGGTCTGTAACTGGAAACTAATATCAAGACTTGGCTCCCATTCATGTGAAACACTTGTGCCTCAAATTCCTTTCTTTCCTCTGTACATGTCTTTCCATGTTCTTGAGTGTTTCCCGTTGGGAAGGATTGTCTACTTCATTTTTGGCAATTTTTATTTTTTCATAACTATAAAATCTCATATGCCACCTTGCCCTTACAATAATTTTTCTGATGGGAATGAGCAATTCATCTAGTCTCATAGCATTGATATTTTTGGACCTGCTATTATTCTGCATGCTCTGTGTGATTTCCTCTATTTTTGATAAAGTATCACAAGTTTATTTAATTATCATCCTGAGGTGGCTTAACATTTACTGTGTGGCATGCATTACTGCTACCATTAGTTATCAGGATTGTATTTATTTGGAAATAAACATACAGCAACTCCACCTAACTGAAAGACTCATAATTAATATGAAATGAATCCATGTTACTACTATATTGAACTGTATGGTTGACAATATTGCATATAGCTCTGTACGCTAGCTTAAGGAGGGAGACACCAGAATAGGGTTCTGTTTGGAAAGGCCATCCCAGAGTTCACATGCTCATCCAAGCTATACACACCTCTTGAGTTTTCAAAATTGGACAGGAAATATCACCAGAACAAGCTTTATTATGAAGTTCCTGCAATTTGTGCTTCTGCTTGCAGGCAGAAATTCAGCTTTTCTTTTGACATCTTAGCACTTCTGGTTCTGCTTCTTGCCAGAAAAATTGAAGTGAAAAAAGCATAAAGACATTTAGAGCACTAAGAGAGATTTGGTTTGGATCTGATTTTAAAAGTGGGTGATGGTCCAGGGGCTGAGACTGTGTTGTTTTTCTGAACCAGTTGAGTTGAAGAACTTTGATAAGCTATAACCTTTACATAATACCGCAGCATTGTTATTGTCTCTTCTCACCATAACAAGTCTGCTGCTCTCTGCAAGCAACTATAAGCTGGGCTGAGCCTCGAGAGCCCTTTCTTAATATTTCCTCCTTTGGATCTTTATTGCAGGCTTGTTAGTCTACCTTTAGTTGCATTTGCCATGTACTTGGTACTTAAATTATCTAAATCTTTCAGTATGATGCCAGGGTTGTTGATCCTGCCACATGGATTAGCCACTTAGAAGTGTGTTCTTGGCAGTGCAGGTTAACATATCATATCAATTTCTCTAACATTAGCAACACCACCCATTGACAGCAGGCCTCATCAACAAGTACAGTCAGAAAATGGGCAGGAATGTCAAATATTTATCCCTTTTACAAATTTTAATATGTTCTCCAGGGGCCTGATTACAGAATTTTTTAATGCTTACAAATTTCTTCAGTGCAACAGTACTAGTTTGTTTCCAAGGAAACAAATGTACTTATACTACACTGCACACATTCTTAATCATTAAATTCCATAATCTCTCTCACTCATTCTCTTTCTCTCTCTCTCTCTTTCAATGGGTAACTTCTAAAAATTGTTTGTTTTTATTGGCGTCCCCAGCTACAATTTAACTGCAGGTAAATTTCCAAATATGTTCTCAATAAAGGATTGTTTCAAATTACTGAAAAATCTAATTGTCTAGAGCTTTTATGAAATCATCTTAATCAAGATAAATATGTATTCATTATTCTTCTACTCTCTGATGTGGGAATGTTTATTTTCTTTTTTTGTGCAAGATCTCCGGTGTGGTTTGATGCAAAATATTTGTATATATTTATAAAAAATTCAAAAACAGCCTGTGAAAAAATGTGGAAATGTATAGGAATATTCAGATACACACATACAGTTGCACAATATATTTGTTGTTGAAATGTCTGTGTGTGTGTGTATGTGTATAAAACACATACTGTTTGTCTAAATATACATACATGTAGGTGGGTTTATATAATACATTAGAGATATACATACTTACATATAAGGCATTGATTTTGAAATTTTCATTCAAAATATACTAAATATTAACTGAGGACTATTAGGAACCCACTGGAGGGACAATGCATTTTTAAAGTGACATTTTAACATTCAAGCCATTCATATTCTTCAATGTGAATGTAATTTTTATCTAAATGATTTCAGAGGAAAATGGATTCATTTGACTATAGTGCTTCTAAGACCAGTGGGAAGCTCATCATCTTAATATTGAATCTGTAAATCCTTTCCACTAGGGATGATTAACAGCTTTGTCAAGTGTTTATTTTACTTTAAGAAGAATATGTAATTTCCTGGTATAACTCAGACAGATTTCAGTCTGTTTCTTCTTTTGCATGTCACATTCATGCTGTAGGTTAGCATGAGCTACCCTACCTCTATTAGACTTCTATTTTGAGAAGTAAAAGGATAGTCTAATAAGTTTTCATAGTTTAATGATCATACATCAGTTTTCCCAATGATACGTTTATACTTGATAAATAAAAACCCCTCAGCAGTCCTGATAAGAAGTAATAACAGGGAATTACTTCCAGATGGCACTTTTGCTATACTACACGTGTGGTCTGAGCTACCCATGGGATATAAACCTTATATTAGTGCAGTGATGTGCTGTTCACATGACTGCTGTCTTGAAAGCACTGGTGAACTCTTCCCAGTGGCAGGACAACTATAGCCATTAGGATTACTCGGAAATATTTAGCTGTGCAGTGACATTTACATGTTCAGTTTTGCACACAGATTCCAAAGTCAGGCTGTAAACAAAAGCTAATGTGGAAGACAATGTCCTGTAAGCCTCATTTTCAACGTTTAATGAGGATGCCTCACTTAGTCATCTGATCATCTAAAGGTAAATAACCAGTAAATAACCAATAAAAAAAACCAATAAAAGGTGAAATAGGCTATGCCCCCCCACCCAAAGACTATAGCAGGTATAAATACCTTCTCATTTTACTTACAAAATCTAAACAGTTAAGACACAGCCTGCTTAAAAGTCTGTTTTGGGTTTTCACATAATTTTTGTTTGTTTTTTTCTTGTTGTTCTCTTATAAAAATAACTACCAATATTTTTGATATTGTTAGAAAGCTGGACAATATATTGTGTAAGAGAGAGGGTGAGGGAATATGGGGGAAGGCTGTAACAAGAGACATATAACAGTTTATCAGATCAGAATTATCCTGATTCAAACAAGAAGGGTGGAAATTTTGTCCTTGTGCTGCTGACTCTCAAGCTAAGTTTGAGCTTCTGGCAAAAGAAAAAAAAAGTCTCAGCACATGGTTTAAATACACTATGGTTGCCAATTATGAGATATGTACGATTTGAACTTCCTTGTTCAGATCTGCAAAATAATGGACTTCCCTGTGATGGAAAAAATGAATGTTTACTGGAATCTACAGAATGCTCTTTCAAGATGCAGTTTAATTACAGTCAAAACCAATGGCAAATGCTTCTGCTTTATAAATAAATATTATGAGTGTGGCTGTCTTCAAAATATGAGTGACATAAATCTATTCTGTTTCAGAAATGTTATCATCAAGTTTTTTCAGAAAGTGCTTCTATTTTCTCTCCAGTTTCCTGGTCAAAGTCTAAAATAAAAATTGCAGATTAGAAAATCCTTTGAGAATGGGGTTCAGCAAGTGAAACTGTTTGAAGGTAAGTTTCATACTAGTTTGACTGCATTTAATGAGCCATTGTTAGGAACCAAGCAAGCAAGTATTCTAGAGAGGCAGGAGGTATACACAAACTGTTTTTTAAAGAAGCCATTGTAAATCTGATAACAAAGAGAGCCTGACTTTCTCCTTGAATCACCATGTTCACAAAACATATACTGCATGGACTGATAGTAAATGAGATACATTTAGCTGGTAAGAAAATTAGACTTTACATTTAACTCTATAAATCCTAATGTTTAGGGCAGGGGGGAAAACTAGAGTTGTGCTGAAAAGCAAGCTGTTGCATAAAATGTGGAATAAAGCATGGACAGTGTATCCTTCCTTGTTCTAAAACGGAACATTTTGTGCAACTTTACCATAGGTGAAACTGAGATTAACAAATATATTTTAACACAAATCAAAAAGCACAGGGGAAAAAATTATAGCAAGCTGAATCTCTAACTAGTAGGGATTAACCGACTTACTTTGTTACCTAGGAGGCTTCAAGGTAAAGGTCCCCTGTTCCGAGGGACTGTGTTCACTCAGTGCTTGCTAACCTTGGGCTGACTGCTTAAAACATGTATCTTTTCTTTAGGCTGAAAAGGGTTTTTTTTAATATTTAAAATTATTAGTTTATAGTATCCATGTAATTCCTTGAGCCATAGGGCTTTGGTTTCTTTGATGTGCATCTCTGTGCCAGCTGGTACTCCTACCACTCCTGCTGTCTCTTCGCCCTAAGTAAGGTTTCTTTCTTTGTTAAAATTGGTGCCACTGATTTATCTTCAGTTCTGAAAAGGGCTTTTATTCATTTTAAAAGTGGTGCTGCAGAGACCAGTTACCTTTGCCCTGAGAAGGTGATTTCTTATTTGTATTTGGTTTTCTTTCTTTCTTTCTTCCTTTCTTTTATTCCCCTGAAATGTCTGATTGTGGGATCTCTTACTATACCATTCATCTCAGGTCAACATGGTCTGCAGAAGGTAATGAGGTCACCCATCATTTCTGGATTTCAGGCAAATTATAGCCCTTAAACTCCTTTGAGATTAGCATTGTTACATTTCTTTCAATTATCTCACAAAAAACATTCCTATTATGAGTGGCCAATGCCTAACTTACTGTTTCTAAACATTTTGGACCAGATCTTCTACTGACTTCAATGAAGCTGCACCGCCTCAGGATCTTGCCCTATGAGGAGTCTGATCTCACCACCTGGAACAAGAAACCTGAGAGCTTTCCAGAATCAGGGTTTTAGATCTTTCCCCTTCGATCCATTCCAATTGTTTTTCTCTAATACATACGTTAGATCCTCAGCTGGCGTAAATTGATGCAGCTCCATTGAGAATGTGGCTCAGAGGTTGCTATTTATAAGTAATGGCGTTGAATTTTTAAATATGTAGCTTCCTGGACTAATCTATTTCCCTTTTTTAAATGGTTAACATCCATTCTACACTCATAACTTTACAATCTTCTGGAACTACATTAAAATGAACAAGTTTTTGATTATTTTCATACAGATATCTGAAGAAGTCTTTTGAAGTCATCTGGTCTTGGTTGGTGGCTTAAGTTGTTGGAGTACAACAGAAACATTTATTTTACATAGCACCTTTCATCTAGGCACATCCCAAAGCACTTTACATTAATCTTACTAAAAAAGGACATATATCAAATACCTGAAAACCAATAAAATATAATAGATCTAGATTTAAAAGATTTTATACAAAGACTTCAGATAACGGCTACAAACAGAAACAGATTCAGAGTCTAGCAGGTTCAGTCAACAGCTTCCAGAAGTTAGGACCTTAAAGAAAAAATGGGCCTATTCCACATGATGAGTTGATACTTTCCATATCCTTAGAATAGTTTACTTAGTGATTTTAGTAGCGATCTGTTTAATCAGATACAAAAGTACAAGATCATTAAAATTTTGTATAACTGAAAGAAAGATCTTAGTTCTCTAGCCGTCTTCAAACCAAGAAGCAGCTACCATCCATTAGGTAATTTTCTTGCTTGCCTTTAGTTAGAGTTACAAAAAGTCTGGAATGTTTTGTGTCACCTGCAGCCTAGATAGAATATCATTAGAAAGGGCAGTAAACAAAGTTTTTTATTAATCAAATTTTCAGGTGAATAAAGTGCAAAAAAGTCATTTCACATAGTAAATAGCAAGTCAAACTATTAATTGAGCAGTGTTATTAAAAAATAAATAAAACTTTCCAAAACTGGTTTTCACTAAAAAGATTCTGAACCAAATAAAATTTGCAGAGTTAGACCCACAGCTGAAGTGTGTGTCTTGGGCAGGGACGGGGGCAGGGAAGGGCAGGAGATGGGCAGAAGTGACTTCACTCTGTCTTTCTGGTCTCTTGATTTTCAGATTGTCCAGGGCTCAGTTTGGCATCTTTTACAACTTGGAGAAGCCAAATCCCTCAGATATTTTTTCACTGCCTGTCCATTATCTCTCATTTCTTTCTTCCCTGGTCTCTTTGCACCACCAAAGCAGATTTTCCAGAACTATGTCTTTGATATCATTCTGTTATGATGAGGATAAGCTATTATCATCCCCTCCAGTAGTTATACATCATATTCTTGGGGGAAAGAACCTGTCTGTTTTGAGGTAGCTCAACTTTTTTTTAATGGAGAGTATACATAGCGGGCCAGATCCTCAGCTGATATAACCTGGCCTGCCTCCACTGAAACCAACTGAGTTATGTCAATTTACTCCAATTAAGGATCTGGCCCAGCATCTCTAACTGATCTGGGCACCTGGTCTGCAAACTGAAATATTTCAATTCTCTACTGCAACTACAGTAGCTCATGGGTGTTGTGGTTTGGGTGCCTCATGCTTTTGGCCCTTCTATAGGCCAAGTTTCCTGGTCGGACTACATCTCCTATGATGTTTCATAGTCCCCCCTCTTAATGAGGGGAGGTGGTCAATCATCAGAGCCTTATGGCTATAGTGCATCATGGAAATACTATAATTCTGAAGAGACATTGTAGTGGCATGTCCACATTGAAATAGTTTGGCTTTGGTCAAAAATATTTAGATTTTTAGGTGTTTGGGTTTTCAATGAAAAATTGAAATCTCACACAGAAACTAGACTGTTTTTGCAAGAATATTCACTTAGTCAAAACCCCATTTTTCCATAAAAAAAAAAAAAAAAATTTAGATAGAAAATTTTCTAATAGCCCTTGCTCACATATTCAACATTTTTCCTATTTTACATTTTGGATCATGGATGCTATCACCTTAAAGCAACCCAATCTCTTATTGCAGTCAGAATTATATCTAAAAAATCTATGGAATGAGAGGGCTTTACATTTCATGAAGTAGCTCTCTCCTTCATATATTATATAAGCCATGACATCTACAGACAGCTGAAACCTGCACTTCAATAATGAGGATTATTAAAGAAAATGCATTTGGGGAAGTCACCTGTCACCACTGGCTACCACCACAACAAAATATGAAGATGTAGGCAAATTCTCATCACCCTCATTTCCTCTTCTTCATTTCCTGCTAATGATCACTAGTGACTGGATTGTACCTTCTGGTTTCAGACCCTAATATTAGAAATCTACTTTTTTTTTGCTGTCCTTGGCCTTTTGTTTCTGCTTATTTGCAAACTGCCAGGCTTCCTATGGAAATACTGTACTGTACAAACAAAAGGCTAAGAATAGTCCGTTCAGAGCCAACCAATGGTTCATTCAGTCTAGTATTCTGGTTCGTACAGTAGCCAGCATTGCCTTTTTCAGGAGGGAGTATAAACCCTTACTAATGAACCATTTGATTCTCCAGTAATTGAAAAGGTGTGGTGGTGGAGGGCGTGGAATTCTTCCTGACTCCAGATAGGATTAGTGTAGGCCCTTCTGCATGGTAAATAATAATTCAAAAGCCAAATTCCAGCTGGCCTTAGCATGGATGCAAGGTGCTTTCTCTCCCCTTCTTGTATGCTTGCAGAAGCTCTGGTCAGAATCCCAGTGAGGATTTATCCCACTGGCATAAATTAGAGTGACTTGATTTAATTCAATGGTGCTACACCAGAGTATGGCTGGTGCAAGCTTGGAATCAGGCCCAAGAATGCTTTGTACATAAAATGTTTTATTGAACTGTGTGTTTCCTGCAGACACCAACATGTCACTCAAGCCCATAATCTGGGGATACCTTTGACGCATCCCTCACCCACAGATCCAAGGTATGTTCAAATCTTATTTGTTCTTCCTCCTTGACATCTGTAAGATCTGTTCATTTCATTCTATCGCTATAGCTAAAACTCTCTTTCAGCACCTTATTATTTCTCCTCTTGATTACTATAATCACTCTTCATCTTCTCTTTCTTGGCAACTATACCATTCACACCAGACCACAAGAAACCACTGCAGCTAAGATCTACTTTGTGTGTTATTTTGAACCCTATGTTTTTAATCCTTCACTGGTTCTCATTTTCTAGAGCATCAAGCTCAAGCTTCTTGTCACATCTTCACTAGCCCTCATGCATGGAACATCCTTCCTGAGCTCATCTGCATGATTGTCACCATCTCCACATTCAAGTCCCTCTTGAAGGCCTACTTCTTCCTTGATGTTTATAGTAAATTTGCAAATATGTAATTATCAGTTAGTCGAGATACTGGAAATACAGTATATATTCTACTAAACCTCCAAATGCATAAAGAACCCCGACCCACCACACTGAATTAATATAACCTGATGTTAGTGTGATGTGGCTAATAAGTCTGTTGATCAACCTAGTGATATATGGTACTCCTTCCCTGCACCCTCTGCCCATCTATTTTTATAGTGAGAACTCCCAAGGGCATGACATGTGCTTTCATTTTAATTTAAAAAATACCTCATATGTTATGGGTGCTAATGGAAATAAATACAGAAAATAGTAATAATGTGTGATTTTAATGGACTTCGTTTGCTGTTTTATGTTGTTTACTCCAAGTGTAGCTGCTGTATAACCTTTGTTAATTATTCTTGGGCATCATTGTGGTGGTAAAGCATTCTATCTCTCTGCAGCTGGGTGTTCAAGGAAAATATTACATAGAATGCAAATTTCATAATGTTTGCAAAATATTTTCCTGGACCACTTTCAGGTCTAATGTACCGTACCTTCAGTTATTAGGAAATCCACTAGCAGCTCTGAACAAAACGTTACATTTTGTTCCAACCAGTCTCGAATATGGTTACCATAAGTATATTGTGTAGATACACTATTACAATATCAAAATGGGCATAGCCACTCCAGATGATAGGATTGCCCAAAAGACAATGGAAAGCGCTGAGGGACATGGAAGACTCTAACTAATGCTTTTCCAGTGGCAATGTGATTGACCATCCACATACAGGGGTCTTTTCCTGTATCTTTCTATATTTGTCAGGCACAATACTGTTTGTGATTGTGCCATGATGAACATCCTAGCACATGGATGCTGGAAACAGATTTTGTCTGTGTTTCAAGCTGGAAATAAATCTCCTGGTTTCATTTTGCTTTATTCTGACTTCTGAATTCTTGGTAAGGTATTTTTGCCATTACCAGTTGGGTATCATGTGGGCTTTGATGCATCGCCATTTTCAGCCTACCCTCAGCTGGTGACTGACATTATTATTCAGCATTTCTTGATTGGCAAATTCATACCTTTTCATATTGGCATTCATTTAGCTTTGGCTGCCTTGTATTAAACACCAGATATATTGTATTTAATATTAAATTGCTCCCCTTAAAGGAAGCAATAATGAGAGTTTTTAAACAAGGTATCTAAACCATAACATTTTGTTATGAATCAATACATTTCCATCAGTTGATGATGAAAGACACTTCATGTCTCTGAGAGCACTTTCAGCACCAATATAAGGTACTGATGTATAATGTCAATGTAAAATAGTTCCGCAACAAAAGAAACCTCATATCTTGCATTCCTTACTCACGCAAAACTCCCCATTGACTTCAGTGCCTTAGTAAAGATGGTACTGTAGGAGTGAGCCCCTAATTTCTTTGTCCTTTGTAATAGCTCCTTAGTTGTCCACCTAACACCTCTTCAGAACATAATCTCTCTCCCTATTTAGCTATCTGTATCTAATGCATCTCTATATTTCATTTCTATATAATAATAATGATTTTGCAGTAGATGTTGAATTTTCCTTTTAACCTAAAAATACATAAATGCCTGCTGATGCAGCATTGTAAGAGACAATCTGCTCAATGATTACACTATGCTATAGGTCGTTATATGTGTAATAATAATTTACACACACAACACACAATTTTCAGTATTTCTGCAAGCAATCTAGACACGACAGAAACAAATTGATGGAGACAGAAATGGGAGAATCCCACCCTGTCAGAAGATGAATGAGTTGAGCTTGCATGATGTGAACCATGGCTGACAGAAGCGAGGTGGAATCAAAGAGTGAGCAACTTTTGACAACACACGCTTCACAGCTCTGACCACTGAGGATCTACATGATTATCTCCAGACAAAATAACTGTGAGTAAAAGGCTTACATACACTTAAATTAAACACAGCAGGGTTTTAGTAATCTCTGTTTGCATTTTACTTTCTGTTAAGAAGGAAATTGCTTGGACTTGGAACATTTCATTTAATGGCATTTTTAGTTACCTTTTGTACTTCTAATGCCAGTCTAAATTCACCCTGAATTACCCAGAAAGGCAGAGGAAACTTTTGTCCTTTATTTTTAATTGCAGTAGCTTCCTTACCAATTTTGCTAAATTAAATGTGTTTTAAAACATCTCTGTATTTGAAACCTAATTATCCCAGTCTCTCGATGAAGTATAGCTAACAATACAAACCCCATTTATGTAATTTATTTTGCAAAGGAAAATAAGTGGGATGCAGTTCTACTAATGATATACATGTTTGCAATTCCACCCTCTTTTTCCCCCCTCCTCCAACAACTCAGGGAAGCTGCATTATTTTAAAAAAAAATCCTTTAAAAGCATCTATGTTGTGGCATTTGTTACATCTCCGTATTGCTCTTAGGGTGAGGTAAACTCTGCATAATGGCATGTTCTTTCTAAGTAGAATGAAGAGCTTTTGTTTTGTGGTTTTTTCTTCATACCCAGTCATGAATGAGGATTATGGCCTGTCACCCACAATAAGTCATGAATGAAGATCATGGCCAGTAATTGTAATGTGCAAAATAAAAAAGAGTGAGAGATGTTAGGCTGAGATAAATTAATAGTGGAACCACCATTCAAGATACTCCAACAGAGTAAAGTTTAATCTTTTTAGACCACCTAGTCCTGAGAACTTCTGTTTTTTTATTGTTGAACAAACCATCATTGGCTCCCTGGCATTTATCAATCAGTTGTTGACATTGTGGTGGTTCACATTTTATTAAGTTTTCTCCCAGGAAAGAAAATTAATTCCAGTTAGAGTTCCCATTGGTTTTAAAATAATAAAATAAAAGACATCAGAAGGAAAACAAAAAGTACATTGGGTAATAGATTAGCAAGCAAACCTAGTGCCTTCTCCTGCAGGAGTCCATCCCTCTAGTCAATGGGATTTTTCAGAAAGCTTTTACCAGGTTCTAAGAAAAGTGGCCACATTGAATAGACTTGAAAATTGAATGTGTTTAAAAAAAGAAAAAAAGCATCACAGTCTCCGAAAAAAATCACTAAATATTTTATATTTCTCATTTATTTTTAAATAGATTTCATGGTAAAGTGCCTTGAAGCTCAGTTGTAGTAGATTCTGGCTCATTTTAATCTGGGGATATAGCTGGTCAAACAAAACACAAACTCATTCAGGAATACTGATACAAATAAATGTGGGAAGTCTGCTCTGCTGTTATGTATGGGGTTATGTTATTTTCTATTGGCAAGTATTCAAATGACCACTGACTGGTTTGGTCATGAAAATGTTTGTGAATCTGTTAAATTTTAGCCCAAGTGCTTATTTGTTTTAATATGCATACATAAAAAGGGCTTTATTTGTTGTTCTTTATTCAGTCTTCAGCCTCTGCTATTCTCCTGTTTTTAAAAGTGTCTGTTACCCAATAAGGGAGTGGAAACACTGCCCATGTGTTTTTAGTGACAAATCAAGCATTGCAAACAATGAGTAGTAGAAATGATCAGTGTGTGAACAAACCTGACGTTTGCTTTCATAAACTCTTCAGTAAATTTTTTAAAATAACAAATATATTCTTATAAATCAGAATTGGTGTGTGAACAATTCAGAAAGTGGGAAAAAGACTAAATTTGTGGGATAATTTATTTGCAATGGATAACTCAGACAGATCTATGTTGGGACATCAAATACAAAAATAATTCTGAGCCATTTTTGTATTGTACCTTCCAACACAACTAGCTATAATCCATCCTAGTTATTTTTACATCACTCTTAGCAGAATTGTATTAAGGTATTTTTAAGACTATACAGTGCACAGGTCTTCATATTATCACTTGGAAAGCGTGAAATTGAATTTTGTTTCTTTGCCAAATGATTTTCCTTCATTGTGTATACATGCTGTTTTGTTAATGTTAGGTTCTTCCTGTGTATTTGTCTTCTTGCATTGATTTTATTTTAAAAGATCCTGATAGTGCAATATTTTGAAAAAAATAACATTCACAAATTTTCATGGATTTGGCAAATGGATATAAGGAAAATAAATAAGTCAAATCTGAGGTCTGCCAATTTTGAAGGTCATAAAAAGAAGGGAGGAGAAAATATAAACATCTAATATATGTGACGTCAATAATAATGACACCCAGAGTGCAAAATTAAAAATAGTTTGCCTATTAGCTAGCTTGAATTTATTTATGCAGTACTGAGAAGAGCTGAATTTCAACGTATCCTCTCAGGTTTACAGACATCTAAGCACATTATTAGGAGCTGTGATTATTTGGCACACCAACACTCAGGTATCACCCAACTTCATTACTACCTGATTAATTAATCTGTTTAAAGTGTGAAAGTTGGCACCTTGTCATTAGAATCCATGGGAATAACTAATGAGAAACTATGAAATAATTTGTTCCTCAATTAAAAAACCTGAAAGAAGAGGTTTTATCTCATTATTCTTGTTTTCTGTTATCACCTATACAAAGCCAAGAAGATTTTGTACAACTTAATGTCTACAGAAAATAGGCTAAGTAACATCTCAGGAAACACTTCACAGATCTTCAATAAAATGTGATGTTATCCAACACCAATAGGCAAGCCAAGAAGGTTTCTGGGACAATATATTCAGTACGCAGCAAGAATTTGAATATGAGTCCTTTCATTTAATAGGGGTTATTTGTTGTTCATTTTTAGAATAACAAAAGGTCGAAGATACTCATAAAAAGAGATGATTGAATTATTCATTGTGAATAAATTATCTGAGAAGTTTGGCCCTTCTTTTCAGTTAATGAATTATGTGGAAACAGGTAATACTTTTTTACAAATCTGTTCATTATTTTAATAATTTGATAAATAGTTTGGGGAAAGAAATAATAGCCTATAGTTTGTTCATGAATGGGTTGCTGTTTTTGTCATTTGTTCTTTACTCTTCATGAGGAATTTTAAAATTAATTTGCAGATAAAATCAGTCAGTTGGAGCTTTCTAGTGAAACAAATAAAGAGTAATTCATGAGGACACAAACACAATCTTTGTTTGAGTTTTGGCCAGTGAATTTGTTGGGTTCTAGAGGTATTGAAGCACTTTGGGCCATTACCAGTCCATCCTGGTTCATTAAGACCATTGGGCTGGTGAAGATATGCTATCAAGGGTGCTTAAGGAAACAAATTTGCCAGTGACAGACCTTTAATAAATCTCTAATTTTTCAGAAGGTGTTGGTGATCCAGCTGTGATATATCTGGAGTCTTAAATATCCTTGACCCTGATTGATCTGGTTGTAGACCTAGGATGAGATAGAAACTGCATCGGTGGCACTAGTCAATATTCTCCTATTAGTGGACCAGGAAAATATGGCTATGCTGCTTCATTTAGGTTTGTTACAAGCCTCTGATACCATTGACTATGAAATGTTGACATGTCTGTGGTCCCTAAAGGGGTGAATAAAGTAGCTTTGAAGTCAATCAAGACCTTTTAATACTACAGTATGGAGATAGAAATTATGGGCAGTTGCTCATCTGCAGTGAGGGGCTCATATTGTGGTGTGCTAGGAGCCTCATTTTGATGCCCGTGTTATTTAATGTGTGTATGAGGCTATTATGAGGGTTGGTAAGGATTCATTGGATGCCCTATTTACAATAAGTAGATACCCAATATATGTCTCCATTTCATCTGATCTTACTGATGCAATGGAATAACAGATCCAATGTCTGCTGAAGATTGGAACTTAGATAAGGGTTAACTGCTACAGGCTAAATCCAGATAAGACTGTAAAAAAGTTACTAATAGTAATAGTAATAAGATTGTAATTAAATTAGTAAACTGGGAAACAGAACTGTATGAATTGGCAATAGTTGTATCAGTACCCTTGATTGAGAATATACAATTACAAATAGTGACACCGACTCACAATTTAGGTGACTTACTGGAGCTAGTGAATGAATGAAAAATAAGAATAAAATAAGAATTCAGACCTGGGTATATATAAAAAAATCTTAAAGTACTCATACTTTAAGGCTTTTTTTCTTCATTGAGAGAAATTATTATTGTTTGAATCTTATTGCTTCAGGATAGCTCAACTCATATGACTTGCACAAATATTCTGACATTTTAAACAGAAGGTTTCCCTTGGATGGAGCCATTTGTTCCAGAGTAATCAGTTTGAAGACAGAACTTAACAGGAAGATGGTTTCTGTAACAGACCATTTCCCTGGCATAAAGAACAGTTCAGAAAACACATTGAATGTGTCTAGCAGGTGTTCAGTTAATAAGGAGGTATCAGAATTCAGTCCCAAATTTGTTTGAAGAATTCTAAATTCTTAATAATGTCAGCAACTTCCAGCATAATGACAATTATACCAGCCTTGTAAACTCCTACTCGTCTAACTGCCTTGGGCAAGTTTTTTTCTTTTCTTTTTGGACATGGAAATAAAATACAATTAGTTCTTTCATAATTATCATCATCATGGTTAGGGGCAGGCATGATTTTGTGCTGGGCTGGTAAATTTTCACGATAATTTTGCAAGGCAGAATTATAATGTATAATGAGTATGTAGTTCTTGTCAAAGAAAGGGGATTTCTAACCAATTAAAGAAAGAGGGTGAAATTCTAGCAATGCATACAGCATATATTGATTCCAATGGCAACCTTTAATGTGAAATAGTCTACTGTGAAAAATAACATCTCAGGTCCTGAGAATACTGCCCTATCTGCCTTACAAATACCACTGTGGTTTAACCCTAAACTTCAGATTTATAAGATGCACTTTTTCTGCATAGATTTGAAAGACACACTAGGATCTGTATTCAGGGATCTATTTGGAAAGAGTGAGCCACACATGTATTTCAGGAAGATTCTGGAGTGCATTGAAGATGATAGTGATATGCTTCAATCCCACTATTTTACCAAGACAATAAAACTGGAGCAATGTTAACACGTCAGGTAAAAACAACTTGAGTTCTGTAGCACTTTAAAGACCAACAATTTTAATTTCAGTAGGCATAAGCTTTCGTGAGCCTCAGCTCACTTCCTCAGATGCAGATGAGCTGAGGCTCACGAAAGCTTATGCCTACTGAAATTAAAATTGTTAGTCTTTAAAGTGCTACTGAACTCAAGTTGTTTTTGCGGTATACAGACTAACACAGCTACCCCTCTGGAACACTTCAGGTAAAGAGATAATGGTAAGGAGCATAGGCTACCTTTAATTACAGCCCAGTTTGCCAACAAGGACAATGATAAAACTTTTGTCTTGGCACAGTACATTTCTTCTGCATAGTACTCGTTCATTGGCATTATCTCTCTTTCTCTACAGAATTATAGAAGATTATTGTCTATTGCCCCTGAGGAAAGCCTTATAACTGCTTCACAACACAAAATACGGTTGTCTGCCTGAAAAGTATTATTATTATCAAAAAAAAATTCCCATTGCATCAATATATATATTTTTAACTGATTGTTATTAAAGAATTTGGAGTTAATCCCCAAGAACAGTCTATAGTTCTGGAAAGCAAGGTTCAGTGTTGTTAAAATATGGTGTGAATTATGACTATTATCCAGATTCTTGGAAAAAACCTTGTTTCCTAGAGACTGAAAAATGTATCAGTTCTTCAAATGAAATAATAGTCACCAAAACTGGGATTAAAAGACATTCCCCTCTCTCTCCCCCAGTTTCCTTTAGTCACATTTTAAATCCTGACAGAGATGGAGAGCAGAATGAGCAGTAGTCATGGCAGACCCATCAATAGCTGCAGAACTCTCTCCAGTTTAATAGAAATAGAGATTAAAATCAAACCCCAGATCCTTAAGGAAATAATATTTCCTTAGTATAAGAGTTATCTACCTTCATTGTTTTCTGGGGCATCCAACACCCACATTTTCTATATATTCCTAATTTTATGTAAGCTGTCTTCTACTTTGACCTTTTTCAGTGCCAAAACCTACCTGGTAGGTCTTCAAACATCTCTTTTTTGGAATCACCACACATTTTCCAGATCAGAGAACTTCTTGGATCGCTATTGAGTAGCTAGTTAAATTATTCATTGTGATAAATGTTGACCTCTCTTCTATTTAGGAACAATTCTTGATTTTGATGAATGCACTTGATAGTCTTAGATATTTACCATATATTTTGTGTGGATGATCTGAAATTTTTATTTGGACTATTTTTCCAATTCAGCCTCCATTGAGCATGGCACATGATAGGTCTCCTAAGACACATGGTATTTTCCCCTCCCTCTTTGACTAGATCACTGAAGTATTTCAAAGAGGGGACAACTAATAGTGAATAACCAAAAAAAAAAAAAAAAAGTAATTTAATGCATAGTAGACTTCCAGTATGAATTTTCAAATAAATAATCATTTATGTTAAAATTGGTAAAATCTTCAGCATTTAACTCATGGTCACATGAATACACAGGGAATAATATAATCCAGTGAAAAATGGCAGAGCAAACTGACCATGTTCATTAAAAAGAAAAAAATGAGTGCATTCAGTTATTTAGTTTTTCCTCCCAAGATTTTAGTGACTTCTTTTTCTTTGTTATTTCCGTATGGTGTAAAAACATGGAATAAATATTTACTTGTACTGTGTTATTCAGCCACTAGATGTCTATCTGTGTGATGTAGCATTCCAAGCACAGTGTGGTCCGTGGTAAACCTAGCAAACAAAACTGGAACTCAAACTGCCTGAACGTCTCTTTGTAATTTAGAGTTTGTAATTGTTTTCTTTAATAGATGCCTACTGTTTCACAGCCTTCCATTTTTCTTGATAAGGTGGTAGAGTACTCTGAATGGTCTGTAATGTCCTCTCTTGTGTAATAAGGAATAAAGAGGAAAGGCTTGCAAAATTGTGCTCACTGAGGTTTCAGAAATCATGCTGCATTCTCCCCACTTATTCTCCACCGTGTAGGATGGATAAGCAATTGCCTGGGAGTGCTATTAACCACGTGTCTCAACAATCTGTAGCGAGTCAAGGTGCCAGTTAAATGGCTCTTAAGGGAGCCATATGGAGTGCTTGTTCTCTTGTATGCCATTCTGATCTCCCTCCCTTTTGACAGCATGGCCAGTACAGTGGTTGAGCTGACATGAGTCTTGTGGTCTGTATCTGTGCATTAACTTCCCCATTTGAGGTAAGAAGAGACCATGGAGTGACAGTTAATTCTGTTCTGAGTAGCATTAACTTCAGTAACATTTCTAGAGTACATTTAGTTAACTTTCAAAGGGAGCATGCTGTGTAGAATGACTGATCTTCAGCATCATACTCTTCAGCTGGCCGTACCCTTCAATACTTTCAGAGCTGCAGAGGTGCACTGTTCCCATCGAGGGGCATCACATTGGGAAGATAATAAGCCTCCCAGATGCTGCCCACATCTGCATCATTACTGTTGGCTTTCCATGCTTTTGGTCCTCTCTATACTTCACAATAAAGGGGAGCATTTGGCCTACCTTCAGCTAAGTTGTAAAACTTGGCATAAAGTTGAAATATCACTATACTTTCAGTGGCTGCATGAAAAATATATTAGCTTCAAAATTCCAGGAAAATATACTTTGAAAATTTAGTACTTATGACCAATCCACATTGCTATGAGTGCAATTTAAGGTTAATTTTCGATGACAAGTTAAGTTTATGCTGTCATGATATGGTCACTTAATTTTATCATGGTCACCTAAATGATTAATATGTTAGTAATACAATAAAATTATAATGGAAATAAGTAGATGAAGTTTGCTAATTTTTACTGAAAATACAAATAATCTTACTATTCAAATACTGGTTCACTCACTCACCTCCGTTGACCTAAAGTTGCTTGATGCTTCTTTTTCTTTTCTTTTTTTCTATTTTAGTAATAATTCATATCTACTGAGCTGCAGTTTATTATACGGTTACTCAAGACAAACTTCTCCATTTCCTCTATTATCCAAACAGAACAGTTTATGGTCAGTCTGGTCAGGATCAAATTCAAATGGTCTTCAAGTTCAAAGGGATGATGATGACTGAGCAAACCCTTTTTGTAATCTGTAAATTCCATTTCTAAAAAAATAAATCGGCTATAGTTTATAATGGGTATATGGCAATATTTTGCAATGGCAAAAACAAGACTGTATTATGTGTTTTGACTCTGTCTCCAGATGGCTAGCCTGTACTTGTAACAGGGTTTGTGTTACAGTCTGTTTTCTTAAAGGATTTTCTTCCTATTGCTGTGTTTGTATGTGCAGATCTGTGCTCCCACTCAAAGTGTGAATACACATAAGGCCAGATCCAAAGCCCATTGGAGTCTTTCTGGTGGTTTCAGTGGGCTTTGGCTCATGCCCATTGAGAGGAAGAACTGTATGAGTCCTATTTCTGTATACTTTGTGTGTTCTTATGTGGGGTGCGGGGAAGCAAATACATTCAAGAATTTTGCAATCTCTTTGTGGACAATTCACCAGCGAGAACAAAGGCAATGTTCATCAAGTAAATTATTCTTTGTAAATTATTTTTGAGCTCCAGCACAGAGTGAATTCCCACTGAGTGAAACATACCATATTTTGTACTGTCTTGGATTGCCAGTGGAGGTTCCCTTTCAGTCCATCTTACAGAGCTGAGGACCATGATGGTCTCATATTCAATAATCTGTGAACACACACCAGTAAAGCCCACTTTAATGGCTGTCCACCTTTTACTCATTTTTTTCCTCGCCTAGCAGCTTTCCGCTCTCTATTGACCCTTTCCCTCCCCCCACACACAAACGCATTATTAAATAACAGAAGCAGAGGAAAAATCCTAGTGCTACTTGTGCACCTCTATGTACTCCATCTCTTTTCCCTGGAAGACTCTTTGTGCTGATTGAGGGGGCAGTAGGCCTTCCTTTAGGCCAAATTCTGTGCCAGGCTATGCTACTAAGGGATGTTAAATCCATGCTGAAGACAGTTGAGATGTCCCAGGATATTCCAGAATGTTGGATGGGGGTGGAGGTACCTGCTAGACCTGGACAGTTCAGGGATATTGATTGTGGTAATGGAGGGAGTGCACTATGGGAGGAGGAGGAGCTTACTTGTGCATCCAAGAAAGGTCCAATGTGGACTTTTGTGTGGCTTCAGGTACTGTATTAATGTCAGACATTACTTGAAGAGAGCTCTGTGTACCTTGAAAGCTTGTCTATCTCACCAATAGAACTTGGTCCAATAAAAGATATTACCTCATCTACCTTGTCTCTCTAACAGATACAATGACACTGCAAAATACATTACTGTAGACTTTTCAGTTATTTTGTTGCTGTTGCTCTGCTCTTCTTACTAGAATAATTACAATATTTTATAATACTTTGGGGAAATGTCCCTGCAGGACACAGAGCATTTAGAACAAATTGCAGGACAAGAATATTATCTTCCTTATTATTTCTTTCTTTTTTTTAGGTTTGATTTAAAAATAATCTTGAGTTCTTGAAAATAGTAATATTAATGATGGAAACAGAAAATATTAATGATGGAAAAACCTCTATATTTTCTGAGATTCATTTTTAATAAAATGCTTTATTTTACTAGATATATTTCAATAAAAACAAACAAAAAATTATTTCATAGAACCGCCACAGAAAATTCCAACTTTTTAGTGAAAAATTGAAAACTGAAATGTTTCAACTAAACCCCCACCAAAAACTTTCTGTTCAGAAATGCCTTATGCTTCCATTCTCCTCTATCAGTCAGGCTGCCCGGCCAGACTATATTTCACTGATTCATGTGAGACCCATGGCTGTGGTGGATCATGGGAAATGAGATGTAGTTGGGGATGATGGAGAATGGGGGCACAAAGTATTCAACTCCCATGAGATACCACAGTGGCATTCTCAAATTGAAATTTTCTGGTTTTGACTGACATGTTTTGGTTTTCATATGTTTGGTTTTTCAACAAAAAAGTAATAATTTTTGTAGAAAGCAGATACTTTTTTTGTGAAAAAAATTCACTTAGTCAATAACCCAATTTTCCATTGAACATTTCAACCAGCTGTAGTTCCCAAATGTAAATCTATCTGCTTATCTGAATAAGATACAACTTATTTGAATTTATTGACCTCCCTTTTCCTTTCCCCCTACTCAACATCCATCTTTTTTCTCCCTCTTTAAGATAAAATTCTTTCCTCTTCCCCAACCCATCCTTTGGTTTCCCTGACCCCAAATAGGGCCACTGATGATCCTAATTCCCTTACAGTGGATCCCCTAGACTCTCACCTCTCTTCTGGACTCTAAGGGTCAGATTTTTGAAGTTATTTAGGGGTCGAAAGATGCAGATAGGCTTCTTGTGTTATATTTTCAAGTGCTTACATGCCTAAATCCTAAATACCTTTTTAAAATGGCTCTAAAAGGCCCCATACCTTTAATGTTATTCTATCAAAGTTATTCTCACATCAGATCTACTGAGCTCAAGTGGAGTGCTCAGGTAGGAAGTCTAATGTGCTCTGGAGGTTCTTCGGGTAAGAGGTGCCTGAGTTTTCTGCGATTCTGCAGGAAGCCTCATAATTAATTAGCCCAGCATTTAGGGCCTGATCCATTGCTCATTGAAGTCAAGGGGAGCTGAGTTGGACCCAGAGTTCCTTAACTCATTATTCAGGCAAATGCCTACTGATTTCATTAGGAATCTGCATGAGTAAAAAACTGAGTATGGAATTTAGGCACATGGCTTCTAGTTTATAATGCAGACCTTGACACAATATCCACTGTCCTGTTGAGAATGAAACATCAGAGTATAATAAGAAACATTTTATTAGCTAACACACATGATGATGTGAAAAAAGAGCTTTTATTTTCATTAACTGAGTGACTGTCACCCTAAGGAACTCTTGGAACAGAAGTCAAAAAACCCACCACCAACAAAATAAAACCCTAATGATTTCCATAACAAAAATTAAATGAATATGGCAGGCACGGGGAGATTTAAGAGGACTAAAAAAAGAAAACATGAAAGGAGAATGGGTAAAAATCTACACTAAAATCCAACAAAGCTGTTATGTCAAGTAAACAATGACATAAAATTACTCATTTCTCAAGAGAATAATTGTAATGAGAATGGGAAACTGATAGTAAACAAATTGTCTTAAAAATCTTCAGATCTTAATCACATGATCCTCTTAGGATGCCAGAATCTTGTTTCCTAAAGGCCTGTGTCAGCATGTTCATGGAAAATCTATCTACTAGTAGGTGTCCTTTAACTTTATTTTGTCTTGAACCTCAAATAAAGATTAGAATACTGGAACAAATTATTTGATACGTGTTAGGGAATCAGGTGGAAAACGGGAGGATTGTGTCACAGTAAGAATTCTAAGATTATCCACAAGCTGCAGCATTTAATTAGGGACTTTGGTTTGGGAATCATAGCTTAAACAAAGTTTTATATTTATAAAATAGCATTATATCTCATACTATACATTGTGCATACAGAACTTTGAATTTTGGACACAGTATTAACTTAATAGCCAGTTAACTAAAGAGATACAAAAACAGATGAGCTCCAATATTAAGAACAGGTTATTCTGATTTTTTTTTTTTTTGAGGGGAAAAGACATGTTTTTCACTTACTGAAATTTACCTTGGTCTTTAAGAACCAGACTAAAGCAAAGTACTTATTAAACAGATGGCTAACTTTAAACCCAAGAGTGTTTAAATGTGACTTCTATGGAACTAAATTCTTAAATGGGAATGGAAATGCTTAAATTTTAGGCACATGCTTAAATAGCTGCTGAATTGGGACCTAAATGACATCAGGATTTAGAGTTCATACTACATGGAGTCCCCTTTAAATAGAATGTACCTTCCTGTCTTCATTGGTTTTGAACCAGATGCCATTAAAAAGGGTAGAATGTCTTAAACATAACAAAGTGATTGACATTGTCATAAAGATGGCATATAAATAAAAGGTGTGTGCTTGTGTGTGCTTTGTACATGTATCACTGGATACTCATACAGCAACACTGGGTGAGAATCCCTGAATCTTAGCAGTGATGCACTTCATGGGATAACTGGAAAGTTAAAAATGTCCAGAGGCACAAGGAGCAGATTACCAAGATAGAAATGGGAAGTCTAGGGTTCTGTTGGAGAAAGTCTTCCATTGTACTCCTGAAGTAAGGCCTGTGGAGCAGATGGTCTGGAGGACACATGGCAAGTGAAGTGGAGGTGGTATTGGGCTCCATGGTCTTTAGTTGCTGACCCATTATCAGAGAAGTGGTCAGAGACAGAATCTGTGTTGCAGACAAACAAGTCTGAGAGGACAGCATCTTCTTTCATAAAGTGGAGGAAGTCCACAAAAATGATGGTGACAACATAAGATGGAGCCCACAGGCTGTATTGGGGATAGTATATGAGGGGGGATACTTTGTAGTTGTTCATCATGGTGTGAAGTAAAACAACAAGACAAGAAGGAAAACCCTACTTATAGAGGAGTGCAATGGCGTATTTTTAAGTGCAAAATGTATTTTTACCCACCTGATGTCATTTAAAGAGCACTCATAAGTGAAAAATAACATGGCTTTATCCCCAAAAAATAGTTAAAATATTTTGCTTTGCTCTTATTCTTAGGCCCTATCTATAAGAGGTTCAAAATGAAGTATCAGAGCCAGTTTAAACTTAGTCCTTGCAGCTAGAATAGTTTGAATCAAAGTTTTGTCAGTGTAATGGTCCCAAAATCTATTATAAACACTTTTAGAAAATGTAAAATGGATCTAACAGCGTTAGAGCCCATCTTCACTGGCCAGCCAAACTACATTTAATCTTTCTTTAAATGGAATTATATTTAAACCAAGTTGCAAACTGAACTTGAGACAAATGTAGATGGGGTTTTAGTCAAACTCATGAACCTTCAGGAATCCTGTGTTCAACAATTTTTGGTTGTCACTGCATACGCTATTTTGGAGCACTTTTTCCTCAAGTCGTAAGTAGATGCCAATGTCTTTTGTCCATTTATCCAATATGCAAGATGGAAAAGAACCATGCTCTTTTTCTTTATGCCTAACTTGAGAATGTTCTTCTGTCTAAGACTCCACATTTCAAATGTTGACAAGATGAATAAATTCATTGGTAAAGTAATCGACAGGATGGAAATTCACACACAATATCTATTGGCTAATATTACTAAAAAGAATATATATTCCACATAACACAGTGAATTTGTAAAGGTTGTTATATCAGAAAACAAACTTTGAAATATAAACAATATGAATTGAAAGAAGGTAGCAACATATAAAATTATAGCCGTATGATTGCTACTAAGTCTAACAGCAGAATAGCGGCATAGTGAACAAACTGCTTCAAGCTATGGAAGTATATAATATGTTTATTGGGTACTGGATCTTTTGGTACTGGGACTTCAAGGGACCAAAGTGGTTCAAAATCAGATCAGGATCCAAATTTTGTCACATTTCTTAATAAAAGGTTTACCAAAGTCTTTTGAACTTTAAAAAGTTCTATTCAGATTTAGTTCTAGAGGCGAGTAAAAATTCAAAACTGGTTTTCCATCCATAATGCTGACCCTAACTGAGCTAAAATAGCATACATTCTAGAATGTCTACTACTTCCTAAAAAACATCCTTTTATAATTAACTTACACAAACTGTATGTATCTGTAAATTATACCTGTGCTAAGCTTTTCCTTAAAACACATGCTTAGTAAAGACATTTCTGCTACAACTGCCAATTTACCTAAGTACATAAGTATCCTTTATCCCCCTAAGTATTTCCTATGTTAGATGAAGGCAGGATATGAGATGGCTTAGTGTGTTGGGTGGATATCTTCCTGAATTTGATCAATGAACTCAATTACAACCCCATTCCAGGAACTTTCAGCCTTAGTTTACAATGATACATAGTTGCCGCCATACTTGACATGTCTCCGAAAATCTCTTCAATAAATAAGAGGGTACTTGAGAGCTCTGACTTGAAACAAAATAAATAAATAAAGAAAAAGAAAGAAAAAGAAAAGAAAAGAAAAAACAGCTCTTCTGGGTCCCCAGCTGATTTTCTTCGCAAGGTTAGTTGCTAATACATTCCTAGCACCCATGCATTATTAATGCTCACCGCTCTCCAAGGTGGCAGTGACAAATAGGGAGCAAAATTCACTGACTAGTGGGGAATGTACTTTTTAGTCATGCTTGAATTTTTCAATCCATTCTGCTTGTTGAGGATTTTTTTAGCAGAGGTACTGTAGCAGAATATGATTTTTTTTCCAAACCTAAGAAGCACTCTAGTAACCAGTGGAAAGATTATGAGTCAGGGCTTTTCCCAGGAGGCTTTGAGGGGGAGTAGTGCAAAAAGTACCTTTGATGTTTCCAGTAGCACGGAAGTCATTGTTTTTCCTCCCATGTAGTAAGTGGCAGTTTTGACTCCAAATCGTCTATGCATTCAGTCAAGTAAATTATAATATTTTAACTAGGTTATGCATGCCAGCTGTAGCATTCCCAGAAATAATACGAAGTGTGTATCATGAGAAACATTGATTTTTTAATGTGCAGATATGTTTCTTTAGACATAAAACTCTATTAATTTTGCAATATAAAGAAGCAATGTGTGAAATACATTCTTAGATGTTTATTGGTTGCTATAAATCCCACTTGCAGCTCTACCACACTTGTTTAATTCAGAATTATTTCATTTCAAGTATTACATTACATGTGTGGTAGTGGTGCTGAAGATTTAGCAAATATCTTTTTATCATAACAAACTACAAAATGTAAATATTAAACTATTTCTATCTAACATTTAAAAGATAAATAACTCATTTAGACAGAATAATTAACCCTTTTCCCGAACCATTACAGCTGGAAGTAACACCTCCATACAACAGGCCAGGGTACCAGCAAATACGTAAGTATACGTCTATTGTGTCTTGATACTTGTCTAGCTCTAAAATACTACAGGTAACCTTTTTTGGGCAGTTTTTGAGCAAGGTTTCATTTTATAATTCTTCATATATGCACTTTAGATACAGACCTAGATCCTGGTCTATGGCCAAAGAGTGCAGAACATAGTTCAGGAGAGGGGGGCAAAGGTAACATTCATGTTCCCCCTGATCCTGAGCTGGCTGTGTGCTGATAAAACTGATGGGTGCTGTATATTTTAGCCTGGCTGCCAGTGACTGAATGGGACTGATATATCAGCTGAGGATCAGCCCGTTTATGGAGGCCTTTACCATGCCCTCTTTCCCCTTCCCAGCACCTGTAGGTCAATAACAGGAAAGTGTGGTGATGTAGGAGCTGCTGCGTCCCAGAAGGACCTTCTATAGTTAGGTGATGTTCTCGGGGACAGCTACACCATCTCTAAGGCCAGAATTTTTCTCTGTGATCTTGTGGAAAATGAATACGTAAATACTAAAACAAAGAACCAGCACCTAAAATTCTGTAGCTGATTTAGGCACAATATATTTTATTCCTTTGCCCCTTCACTTTAACTTGAGTTCTGCACCCAGTGCGAGTTGATCCAAAGAAAAAAATATTATAGTATAAGTGGTAGTTGAAATGCAGTCACTTGGTAAGGACATGTGCGGACCTGGAGATCGATAGGTCTAAAAGAGAAAGGGGTTATAATTTTAAATACTAGTGCAGAAAGATTACATAGATTTGCATATGAAGAAAACATTTTGAAGTCCTTACACACATACCCTCTGGCTTGTTAGGGCAGCCTTCTTTCACTCATTTTATCCCTAGCAGATGCCTTCCTCCTGCCATGCTTCACCCACAATATTATGATTTTCTCATGACTGCATTCACCTTCCCTCCTACCCCTGCTTCCTCATATCCCCCCATGTGGCCGTTCAGCCACTCTTGGCTCCTTGAGACACTTCCTCTGGAGCACCAGTGAGGCTGGAGGGAAGAGAGAGGGCACATGGGTGGGGACATATGCATGAAGGAGATATACATATGTAAAGAAGAAAGATGTGTGCAGCTGGCATTCTAGTTTAGAGAGATTGAGGTTGTGTGTGGGTTCTGGAATGAGAGGAGTCCAGTGACTCAGAGGTAAGGCATTACAGCTTGAAGGCTTCCTCTTGTGTGCCAGGTAGTAACATCAGGGAAGCCCTTGCTGATGCCACTTTTCCAACAGTGCAGCCACACTGAGGGGAGTCTAGGACAGTCAGACCTTGAATCTTGGTTAGTTACAATTTTTAATTAGTTTGTAGAAATAAATTTATCTAGACTCTGGTAGCAGAACTTCCACCATTAGACTCAGTCAAAAGTCAGAGAAGCTAAGGAGGAAGGTGAATATGAAAGAGAGAAGGAAAGAAAAGAAAAGATAAAGGAGAGGAATAAGCATGTGGAAATGGGGGTCATAACACAGAGAACATTTTACTAGAAAGGGATGGAAATGTCAAAAAGGAACCAATGAGCAGCAAAATGGATAAAAGAGTGTGTGTACAGAAGATGTTGATGGAATCCATCCAACATCTGAACGACTCAACGAATAGCAGGCTGTTGAAACTAGATGAGACGTTAACTAATTTAGTTCAGGCTGTCAATAATTTAAATCAGAATGTTGCTGTATTCAGTGCTAATATGAAGATTCTGATTTCAGAAGCTCAGAATTCTAAGGAATGGAAGTAGATGAATCTGTGCTGTCACTTTCCAATTCTTCTTGTTCAAAGAATGTGGAAATAATTTGTATTGATTTATTATTACTGCTATGTGCCATTTTTTAATATTTAATTATGCTGCTTGAATTAAAGATTTTTTAAAAATATATTTTATGTGCATTTTCCTGCCTCTGAATGATGTTCTATATGGATGGACAGCTTCTTCAGCATTGTAAAACGCTAATGTTACATGTGCTATCTGAGTAACTCCACAGATCTCTAGTATATGAAGAAAGAAATGTTTAAAGCCCTGTCCTTGGCAATGTCCCCAGATGATCCCTTCCAATTTGTGCATCAGAAAACCGAAATACTTAATGAATCCTCTCGTGTCTGCTGGCTTCATTTGGCAAGCCTCTTTTCAGCTATGATGGATTAAAGGGATATATTTATTTGTTAATATTTTTAACCCATGCCCAAGATATAGTGCAGATGAGTTAGAGAGTGAAATGTAAAGAGTTCTGAAGAACTGTAATTCAGGTTAAAGTCAGGGAACACCATGGAATGTAAGATCAACAGTACAAAATTTCACAAATGAGGGATTTAAAAACTTTTTCCAGTCTGAATCTTCATCTACTAAGTATGAAATTGACACAGACAATTTATGTAAGATTTGTATGTGTTATATATGGAGACTACATTGTCCAGCAGTGAACAAAAATGAGAAGATTTAATTACACCCCACTTTAGCAGCACATCTCAGTGCAACCTTAACAAAGGAGTCGCTATGGATACCTCCATAATACATACATTCTTTTTTCATGGCGACTCTTCCAAATAATGTCAGGGCTTTGGAGGCATGAGTTCATTAAATTCGCTCTTGGTGTCCATCTAGGGTGAAGAAGTAATAGGGAGAAAAAGTGGGAGGAATATTGCAGAGAGATGGCCTATGCCCTAAAGGATAAGAGAAACTAAAATACTGAAAGGATAAAGCAATAAGAAAAAGTATATATAAACTGTGAATGCTTTGTATATATTTCCACATTTAGAGATAAAATAAACATTTAATTCTGTTAAAGGTATTACTGATGGAACACTAAAAATGTTGAGTACCCGTTAGCCACTTCATTATCTGCAATATTATTGCAGTATGGGGACCAAATATATAAATATAGAGGGCCCAAGGTGAAATCCTGTCCACATTGAAGTCAATTGGATGTTTTGCCCTTGATCTCTCTGGGACCAAGATTTCATCCACAGGATCCAACCAAAACAAAAAGGAGGGGGGGTGCATTAATGCGTGTCTATGTTTCCTTGGGTAAATCAAATGTTTGCACATGTAAAAGGTTATTATTTAAACAATTCTATTGATGTTTATGGTGGTTTATAAAGACATTACAGGACAGATGCCTGCCCCCAAAAGCTTAAAATCTAACTCAGACAGCAAAATAAAGTATAGCAATGCTTCTGGGGGAGATGAAAAGATGGAGGGGAAGAGGAGGAGTACAACAACTACAGAGCATATACTTGTTGCTTGTTTTGGTTGGTTTTTAGTTAGGTCTTGCTACTTCTGTCTTTCTTCACTTCATCCCTCAATACATTCCATTTCCATTTTGAAGAATATTATTGTGCTTCCCTAGGCTTCCCTAGACACAAAATCGTGACCTCCAAGTTCTTCACTTTATTGCATAAATGTGTATTGAGGAATCTTTAAAAATGTTTTACGTACCTGATTGAGTGTTCAGAGCCTGTATTGTTAAATATGTACTACTATTTTTTAAAAAGGTGTATTAATTACCCAGTTGACTAGGATGAAGACGCCTTTGGAGCTGTTCTGTTGTGTAATTCCATCTGTAGGACACACGCTATGTGAAGAAAAAAAATATGAGAATGGATAACACATTGAGTACTTCCACTTCTTCATGTGTCTGCTATGCGTACCACTGGGACCTGCTGTTACTATCCATATGCCAGGACTAAGAACTATTCTCCCAGAGCCCAATCCCATTAGGAGTTCTACATGTTTCTCATCACTCACAGTCCAGTTGTAGGATCTGAGATTTTTCAAATGCATAAAAGCCTGATATTAATTTTCTCACAGGTTTTTAAAAAAATAATCAAACCATTTACATTCATTTCACTGAGGTCTGCAGACATGTCCAGTTTTTGATTGTGACTCTCAAAATCTTTCACAACTAGTAGTTAAGAAGTTCAGATGGGTTATGATGACAACATAAGGATAACCCCCACAAATTCAAACCACTTACGCCACTGGCTGAGGGACACAAATGCCCCTTTTCTAGAAGTCCTTAATTATGCCAGAGGTGATAGGCAGTTTACAAATGCCTAAGAGAACCAGAAAAATCAGGCTGACAAGAGCACTTCTGAGAGAGAGAGAGAGAGAGAGAGAAAGAGAGTGAGAGGACACTTCAGTGGATAAAAGTAAAGATGTCTTCCTACGTTATGGTACAGTATTTGGGTTTTTTAATTTGTTGGTTAAAAATAAGGTTTCGCTACTCTCGTCTAATATATTTTATGAAAAGCAATTTATCTTATTTCTTCGGTGTCCACTGCATCTCCGGGACAGGTGGAGTAGCTGATTTTCCAAATGATGCAGTGATGCGCACCATGTATCGGAGGGCATGACCCATTCCTTACTCTTTATTTCTCATTCTTATTGGCACATACATAGTTGTCTGAGCTCTTTTCTGAAGACACTTTACTATATCGCTGTGCATTAAACAAATAAAAATGTTTTTAGACTTTTTATCGTTTCATTTAAACTGACAAAAGCCTTGAAATTCTACATGCCATTATTTAAAAATAGCAATTCACCAATGGAACTCTATAATATTGGTCCAAAATGCTATAGCTTACAGTAAAGCTACTGCAGTGATTTGGGCCATTTCTGAAGAATATTGTACTATTTTTTTTAATTAAGATAGGACGAAAACAATAATAACCTCATAGCAGTGTGAATTAAGAATGGAACACATGAGCTGAACCTGATTTGGGGGGGTGGGCCAGTGTAAGCCAAATCTTTAACAGTTTTCTTAAATATAGACATTTGTGCTTATACTCCTGTTTTGTCTTGTAAAATATTATAATACCTCATAGAAAATTATCCAAATATTTATTATTTACCATAAAGACCAGAATAGCTGCAAATAATATTTTTTCAAGTAAATAATGAACATGATTAAGCAATGTGTTCTTTTTGTTTGTTTTTTGTTTTGTTTTGGAAAAGTATGTAGCCTTTGCAGCTGCTCTGGTCTATTAGATAAATCTGTATTTAGTCAGTTTCTGGTTTTATGTAGTCAGTAGGTTGGAACTCCCATATTCATAGATTTATTTAGAAGGCAAATTACTTGTGCAACAGACACTAATAGTGATGAAGAAACCATCCTGTTCCGTCATGTAATTTCGTATTTAAGATTCATGCTGTGTGTTGTATTGTTGTGAACAGTGTTGCTGGAAAATGTACACTGTTCAGTTTTTAAACTATATTTAGTTACTCTTTGCTTTTGGTTTTTATAGGGGGAAAAAGATCCCGGAAGATCAAAATCATATTGAGCCAAATACTCCGCAGGTAGAAATACATCGAATTCAATAAAGCTATGCCAGTTCCTTCTAAAGGAGGGTCTGATCCATTGTGTATATAAATGTACTGTTTCAAACAGACCCTGATTTTAGGTACTTCTTAATTCAAATTAAATTTTCACATAAAAATAAAACTATTTCCTGAAACTTAAACAAGGCCAAAGGCAAAAGTTTAATGTTGGCCTAAAATCCTGCATGCCAAGTTCTATCCTGTAGAGACTTTTTTCAGCCATGGAATACACCCTTGAAAACACGGATTTCTAATGGAAACGCTGACAGACTATAATGGTGATATTGCTCTAATTTATTTGCGCTGAGTGTTTTCTTCATCTCTTTCCCTTTTAATGATCTAAGTCTTTCTGCATCTGGCAATATATTTCCATGCTATTTACCTTTCCTGCCAATGTAGTATCATCCGTCTATGACTATGCTTTTCTTGGTTTCTTGCTCTCTGTCTTTAATATTTGGAGCCAATTTTCCACTTTTCCAGGACTCCCACACCTCAGATGTTGCCATTAACCTCTAAAATGGAAACTTGTCAAAAATGCTTTCACGATGCAGGGGTTTTTTTATTAGAAAATGTGCAGTTATGCTCAGAAATATTTTTTTATCATCAATATGACAATACTTTACATCTGTACCTATTTGGCATGTGACATGAAAGAATTCTGGGCCTGCTCTGAGGAGGTGCTGAGTGTCTGATAAGTGCTACCAGATCTCATTAATGTTAAATAGAGGTGCTGGCATTTATCAGATGCTCAGCACGTCTTTGTGCATGCTTTATTGGGCAGTGGAAAGCAAAGACGTTTGGAAGGACATGGCAAGTGTCTGAGTCTATGGAATCCACAAAACTGAATGAAACTTTATACAGTAAGTGTAAACTTAAAAACATTGGCTCATATCCTTGTCCATGTTAAGTCTGCTTTATTTAAACTTAGTCTAAACAGAGCTAATTCTAGGGTCAGGTGACTAGGGCAGTCACCTTGGGTGCCAGCATCCAGGGGCACCATACTGCTGTGCCACTTGGCTTTCTCTCTCTCGCTTCCACTTTGACTGGCCTACCACTTTTGCTTCACTGATTGGCTAGTTGGTTTTGTTTTTTGGGTTTTTTTGCTCAGCTGCTCAGGGGCTCTGTGCAGGGAGAGTGAACCAAAAACATATTCCGTTCTGGCTAGCAAAATGATGAGGGCTGATCCTGGTAAATCTCTGATTACTCTTTTTTTGTTGTAAAATTTGGATGGACCATATATTTTCCCCATTATTCTCAGGTACTGACCACTTCTAATCTGGCATAATTCTAGTAGTACACAAGACATGAATTTAACATCTAATTCATCCCACTTCATTTGAATAAAGATGATAAAGGAAAATGTAATCCTACTGATTTGCAAATTGAACTGTTTTGTAGATGCTATTTAAACAGTGCCACTATAACTGTCTTTCATGAAAAACACGATACAGTGGGAGAGATCAAAGATTCATACGGAAGTCCTTTTTTTGAAAGCTGATGCTCCTGGCTTCTTTAACTAATTGAAAATTTTTCTTTACAAGATCAGACCTTCAAGCATTCTGGTTGCTGCTACTAGCCTTATCATTACATAGTTGTTACTTCCTGCTTTAAGGGACTTAGATTAATGGAACACTACGTTGGCAATTTGGGGTGGACTTTGTCTATTTTAAGTACAATATATAAATACTAAAACATGGGTGATTATCATATCTCCTATTTTTTTTTTCAGTCTGTAGCCAGTATTTTATAATTTCATGGAATGTCACTTTATTGAACTACATTTTCTTTTAAGTTTGAATTTTGTGATGATGAAAAGGAAGGAAAACAACACTGGATTAGTTGGTGAGGTGAAAGCTTTAGGTGTATACTTTGTGCGTGCAAAGTAAAAAATAAATTCCCATTCTGCCCGTGGCATTATTTGTCCCTTAGAAAGGTGTGCGAGAGAATCTATAATCTCTCATGTAGTTAAGTGTTATACATGAAGTGTGATATCTATAGAACTGTACCATACAGGCCCCAATTGATCAAACCATGCCTATTCAGCAAATAACTTAAACATATTCTCCTTCACTTTAACCATAGGCTTAAGTGTTTTGCTGAACTGGGGGCCATATTTCAATCTTGATCTGTAACCTCCTGCTGGGCTTCTCATGAACAGATCCTTGCAGTGATGTCAGCTTGGTTGGTCTTTTTCTGATGGGCAAAATAGGACTGGGAATGACTGATTTTCTTAATAGAAAACTGGCACATAGGTAACATACTATAATGGTATGAGTTACTAGATTTCCATTTGTTAACCCCCTTCTATTTCTGGGTTACTTGGGAGCTGGCAACACTCACCTGTGTGCAAGGGCGCTAAGGTTGTTAACAACAAAGGAGATCTTGAGTATCCCAGTGATGATGTAGGATAGGTGGGAATCCTCTATCCACCCCTCTGCTGCAGTCCCTTTACTTTAAAAGGAATGTAAAATTGGCCGTGCCTCCACCTGGCTGGCCCCTGCACATGCTCAATAGCGGGCCTTGGGAGCTTCCAGGACTAAACCTAGTCTAATAATAATAATAATAATCTGAGACACAGGTCTAACTTAACAATTGCAATTATGCAAACTAAACATCCAATATACTTAAATTAGAGTTAACACACCTTTACTTAACAGATTGAAGAAATATGGCATAACAGACTGAAATTAAACATCACTATTATTTTAAATCCACAGGGGCAGTTGAATTAATCAATTAATAAACATAGTATACAGTAATAAATGAAACTTGTCTAACTGGCATTTACACTGCCACTGTTTACCCCACCTGCAGAGTGTACACTTCCCAAGAGTTCAGAGCCCTAACCCCTTGCTTGCGTGGGCGCACCTGAAGAGCTGAAGAAGGAGACAGCACTCTGTGGGTTCAGTGTACCAGTCCAGCCCACTTATTACGCTGGAGATTTGGAGTTGGCCCAACCAAATGTCTGCAGTCCTGGCCCTGCTTGAAGGGACTCTCTCTCTGCCTCTTCTCAGGCCCAGTCAAAGTCTCTCTGCAGTGCCCCTTCCTTTACAAACCCTGCCCCAAACAACATGGGGGGGAGGGACACTCACAGCACCTTCACTGCAGGCCCATCTCAGTCAGCTCCAGGCTCAGTCCCTGCCCTGGCTTGGGCAATGCCACCAACCTCCGAAGCTCCCTGCTCGATCAAACTCCAGCAGACTCTCCGCAGCAGCTTTGGGACCCCGTCGGCAGGCAGTAGCCCGCAGCAGGCAGGCAGCAGCTTCCAGCCTTGGCTGTGCTCCACCCCAGCGCCAAAATGGAGTCCCCCACATGCTTTTCTCTGACTCCCTGGAAGGGGAAGAGTCTCTCTCCTTTTTCCCCAAGGCATCATGGGAGTTGTAGTGTCCCAGGATCTTCCTAACTGTAAAACTCCCAATTAAGTTGCAAGGCCCTTGAAGTACAAGGTGCCTACACATGTGTGTACAGATCTATTGATGTTTGTGAGCCATTTTCTGCCCTCTGACGTCCACAGGGGATGGAAGAATTTGTCATTTAATATGTCAGCCTTCACTATCAATCTAGCTTGACCATATCAAGATAGACAAGTGTATGGACCCCATTCTGCAAATTGCCAAGCACCTTCTGAGGTAATGAGGCGCCTCAACCCTTCCCATGATACTATGGAAGATGTTGATGCTCAAAACTTAGTGGGAAGCACTCAACACATTGCAAAATTTGACCCATGTGAGCATACCTTTTTAGTTATGTCTTATTAATAACAGAGAGATTTCTGAAGTTGGGATGGTGGATTTTTTTGTTTGTTTGTTTTGTATTTTTTAAACCTTCACTTTATATTATCTGAGCTGGAATTTCAGAGAATTTGAATATCAGAACTGATCTTGAAAAGCGTAATCACCATTACAGCCGTCCTGGTCTACATTTTTCTGAATTCAGCTCTGCATCAGTGATGCACTTCAAAACCTTTGAAGTAGAACTGCACTAAGTTGCTTCCTTACTGGCATGTATGAGATTTCCCCCCTCCTCTCTTTTCTTTAAGCTAAATTGGCCTATTTCATTACCTTCAGGTGAATGGACTTCAAATTCCAGGCAAGAGTGAGTTTCATCATTAGACACGTCTTAATGTTAGTCCTGTCAGGTGAGAAAGCAGGTGCAAGAAAAATGACCTTTAACCCTCTACTGTTTGCTTAATTGAACTAGAGAGCTTGGTAAGAAGCCACTGTGTTTGCTTGCATTTATGTTTAAAGCAATGGGAACTTAAGCTGTTTCCTCCATTGTGATATTTTTCCTGAGAATGAGAGTATAATGTTAATGGCCATGTTCAACAAGAAAAACCTGTCAGTGTTCTTTTCTATAGAGAAATTGACATATAAATTATGTGTCACAGTATGACAGCTGAAGTAGAAAGACACAGAAATAAGGCTACACTCTGTGAATATGTGCTTTACCTGTTCTCTCCACCTCTTATGTAAAATTACCTGGTCCAAATTCCTTTCTCAATGGCAACCCTAGGCCTCCCCATTCATGCCAGTAGGGATGCATAGCAGTTGGTGAGGGCAGGGTTGGGTTCCTTGTTTTTAAATTGAGATACACTTATTCTTGTTTAGAGCAAAAAAACATCTCTAGAGTGTGGTGTAGTAAAATAAAACAGGCATCTGAGTCAGAGAAAATAACTCTGCTTTTTTCCCTGTGCTGTGACTGTAGTTTTCCAGTCCAATTAAAGATTGGGAACTTAAGCAAGGAATTATAATTTCAGCAAAGAAGGAAAAACATAAGAGGCAAATTCCTGCCCTGCCTCAATGTGGAAATGCAAGGGTGTGGGGGAGTGTGTGTGTGCGTGCCAGGATGACTCTGGGCGACCAAGGGGAAATGTACTCAGATGTGCAACTTACTGCTGCGTCGAAAGAGTCCCATATGTGCCCTTAAAAACAATTCCAGCAATAGACATGTGCCGGAACCAAAGCCCTGCATCTGAATGCTGGTGAAAGGAGCAGGCTGGTTTTGTGATTAAGCTGTATGATGAGAGACCTGGGTTCAAGTCCTGACTCTTGCACATGCTTGCTGTCTTATAGTAAGGAAATCACTTGGCTTCTCTGTATTCCCATATTCCAGTTAGTAAAAGGGGAATAATATTACCTGCATCACAAGAGTGTTGTGAGTGTAAGGCCAAAGTCATTTATGTTTGCAAAATGTTTTAAGATCCTCATTTTGAAGATGCTATTACACACCTACCAGGCTTAGGGTGAGAAGATGTCTTTCCCAAACTGCCTGAAAACAGTCCACCACACACACATACATGGTGGACTGTTTACACAGGGCTTGGTTTAATTAACCATAACACCTTACAAGGTTTGGCTCAAACATTTTTCCCAGGCTTGGCTATGCCTAGGGGGCACCCAGAGTTAACGGTCACTTTTGGAAATTTGATCATGTGTGTCTTGCACAGCACTGATCAGATTGTCAGTTCATTGGCTTAACCAATGAAAATAAGTTCAGACAATAGCAGTTTCTGAAATCCATTGAGAAACTAAGATACCAAGGAATCTCACTCCTGCTACTGTAGTTAATGGTCATCATTTCCTAATTAAAAGGGTGCAATGACTTTCTGACTAGGAGCCAGGGCTGTTCCTAAAATCAGTCAGGGAGAGACTTAGAGATCAACCCATGTCCTATGACTTTCTATCAATATATGGTAGCTGTTTTCCATAGCATTCTTTCAAAGTGTGAACTGTACACTCTACACTGTATTCCATCATGCTAGGGTCAGGGGCTGACACAATGCAGATGTGTCAGGCCTGGCATATTCCTGAGGGATGAAGTCTTTCCCTTCCTGAGCCTCAGCCATTCAAAGCAAATTTCTGTGTGACTGAAGTCATGCCATGTCCATCCTTTCACTCCCTGAAGATTTACCACCTTTCAGATGACTATGTATCATATCATAGAGTGTTCACACGAGCTTGTGTCAAGGCAGTGCATTCCATAGGTTTCATATTCATGGTGTATTTTCTTTCCAGTGGAAGGTTCATTTTTTCAGCTAAATGGTTGCTATACAGTTCATTCTCACACATTATTACTACTGACTTCCTGATTAGCCACAAATGGGTGGGGATGCTAACTGAACTGATAATAAGATGCCAGTGGGTGGATGTGAAGGCAACATCTGCATGTCTGATCTCATGTGCTGATTTTGTGTGCTGGCACAGGCATGCATGACATTTTTGTTATTCCAGAAGTATCTTAAGGACATAAAATTCCAACAGCTGGAACCTGGCCTTAATCTGCTGTTTTGTCAAATTGCTTTGTCCTGAAGCTATGTCAGGGTTTTTCTGGCACTGACAGAATAGTAGAAAAAAAAGTACATACTCTTTCTGTACTACACCTATTGCACAGCACTGCAGTTAGCAATGCATACTGCAAGCTACTGATAGGGAAGGAGACATAGAATATATCTCTAGCCTGTGTGCTTTGCTGCAATTACATGGTTTAGATAATTATCTTAGAGTAAGGCAAAGAAAAGCGTATGACTTTGCATGGTCAAAAGATTATTCTACATTGAACAAAAATACTGTCAGAGGGGAAAACATATTATTTTGGCCCTATGAATTGGATACCATCAAGTTCTTGTATTTTTAGACTCATATCTACTTTTAAATAAGTTCTACTGATCATTAGAGGTAATGACCACAATCAACCCTAGGTTTCATCTTTCCAGCAGCTAGAACGATGGTTTATTGGTGTCTCTCTGCCCAGAAAACAAGTCATAGCAAAAAACTCCAGAATGCTGTTCCAGCACTTCTTTTGCAAGCTGGAACAGTGTTTTCGTATATCCAATGGCGTCTTTTAAGTATGCAGTAAAAAAATATGTTGCTGTTACAAGGTATGCTTGTTGATAATGTGTGTTACAGAAAGTCTTTTGTTAGGACTGCAGTACTGCCTCTGCCCCCTGTGCAAAAATAGGTCCTTAAGAATATGATGGAGACATGGGTAATAGACAGCATTGGTTTTTAAAGACCTCTTGCCAGGCACTCTTTAGGTGTGTTTTTTGACAGAATTACAAAATTAGTGGATGAGGGGAATGCAGTAGCTGTAATACATTTCGATTTAACTAAACATTTTAATGTCATGTCTCTGAATCTTTACTTTAAAGATAATTTAAAGATAAATATAGTATAGGAATACTATAGAGTTGAATATGGATAGAAGAGTAATGATAAGAGGCAATGTATCAAACTTGTGGAAATACTAAGGTTACCACAGGAATTTGTGTTACATTTGAGCTTATTTAATGCCTTAATGATTTGGAAGAAGAGTAAACAGCACAGTAATGGCATTCTCAGATGATGCCACACTGATAGTGAACAAAATATGAAAATGAGCACAGAGAAATAATACTACAGAACATAGGAAGATGAGAAACAGGGCCAGAAAGTAACATAATGAAATGCAACTTGGAAAATAAAACCTAATACATCTCAGCAATAATTATGTAGTTATAATTATTAATCACAATCATATTAATGGCAGTAATAGTACATAAATAGCTTTTTGCACTGTATTGTAGCCATGTTGGTTCAAGGATATTAGTGAGGCAAGATGGGTGAGGCAATATCTTTCATTCGACCAGATTCTGATGCTGAAAATGATGAGCTCTCAAGAAGAGCTCTGTGTAAGCTTGAAACTTTGTTTTTTTCACCAACAGAAGTTGGCCCAATAAGAGAGATTACCTCACCCACCTTCACACGTTAGTATATAAATATGTAGTTATAATTCACATAGCTTGCTCATACTGATCACCATGGTGGAATCTTTAATCAAGAAGTTCTCAAACTGTCTACAAAGTACTAGCTAGTTGTCTGCAGAGAGCTAGCTTGTCACATGGTGCTAGATCTTTCATTAAGTACTTTCCGATTATGACCTTTCTATGTAAGTAATTTCAGCACTTTCTATATGGATATGATGGGATTTTCAATGTGAGGCAATGGTCTGTGTCATTGTGATGGGAGATGTAGGGCTATGGATATGTAAGAAACTTTCTGTATTAAAATGTGGTTCACACAATGAAAAAGTTTGAGAACCCTTGATTTAATCCATCATTCACAGGTTCAGGATCCTGCTAGGAAGTTCCCTCTGGAATAGCACTCACATCAAATGTATGGAAGGACAAAGAAAGATCTTAAATGTTGTAACTTTAGCCCAAACCTTCATCTCCTTAATAAAGCTAGAGTAATCAGGTGTTATATGGGGGGATTGAATCCTCTCCACCTCTAATGCACTGCTGTGGACCACTGAAGCCAAAGGAGTTAAGCCAACAGAGAATCTGACCTTCGTATTTCTGAATAGATAACTATGACTGAAAACATGTATAACATTGCAAGATCCTGCAAGCCTTTCTTTGGCGGTACTTCCACTGACCAGTGGGAATTTGGCTCAAATAGAGTGCAGAATCAGGCATGTTATTAACAGATAAGTAGGAAATTACATTAACTTTCCATTAGCAGATATTTCATAGGCAAAGGAAACACCATTCCCAGAGTCTCCATCACTAAAAGCCTCCCCTTCCCCCCGAATTCCAGATGCCTCTGTCCAACACCCTCCTGTCCCCCATACTTTGTTCCCTTCTCCTTAATTCCTGTAATATGTTTGTTATGGTTGAAGGCAACCATAATAAACTTGCGACCCTATGCATCAAATCATAGTTTAAAGTCTTAACCTCAGCTGAACACAAAATAAAGGTGTTGAATCATACCAAACCTCCCTTACACCATCCGGATTCTCATAAAATGCTCTAATGTCCTTTTTGTTTTTTCTGGAGTTGCTTTTTTCTTTTCTTTTCCCACCTTTTTTGCTTTCATATAATTTTAAAAGTAAGTGGCAGTTTGGTTTGAATGGTATTTGACTTCTAAAGGGAAAAATGGATACACCAGCCTGCTGTGACAGAATAGAGTTGGACTAGTATTGAAGTGAGAACCATTGTTGCAGCTCTTTTTGACCATTAGATGAGAAGCATTTTAATTTGCTCTAATTTGTAGGAGGAGGCCTTCTTTATCACCTTTTTTTAACTGGCATGACTGATAATGAAAGCCTGGGCCTGATTCTCAACTGGAGTAAATTTACAATAGCTCCAGGACCATACCCTCCAGATATTTAGGTGCCTAACTCCCATTGAAATCAATGAGAGTTAGGGGTTTAAATTGCTTTGGGCCCCCGGCATCTCAGGCTATGCCAGGTTATACCAGTTGAGTCACTGGCCTCCTGTGTTTAAAAGCTTCTTGTGTGATTCTGTAAGCCTGATGAGGCATGGTTTTAAGGAAAAAAGGGCTCACAAACTGGGAATAACTGCAAGGAAGTTGCACAGGTATAGAAAGAGTGGATGGCATTTTATCCCCCAGTTCTGTATACAACCAAGACGTTGCCCTCATCTACCTCTATGGGAACCCTGCCACCTCTGTGATAGTTTTCTTCCTACAGCTTCCTACATGTCTGTGGTTCACTCAGGGGCCTGGGTGAAATTTGACCAGATTAGGGGCAAAAGCTGTAAAAAAATGTGCATAACTTTCCTCTCAGCTCTAGAATTGGATATCCTTTAAAATGATTTTTCAAACAGCCCTGTTGTTGGTTATGTGGTACTGCAACATGTTACTTTATCAATACACTATGAAGAACTAATATGATATGACACAATGTAACGGGTGAACATGAAGGTGAACACAAATCTTCACTGTTTTCTGACTTCTATCTAGCTTTTGCAGCTACTATGTTTCGAAACCAAATTTATGACAACTTTTTATTGTTTAAAAGGTATTGAAATGGGTTCACATCTGTGAAAAATTCACATTTGCACCCACAATATTGTGAAGAGACTATACAGATTCCTGCAGCCTTTTGAGTGATAATATTTTATCACAGTGAACCAGCTTTTCCATTCCAGGTAGTAGAGAATAATGAACTCCTGCATTAATAGTTAGGTTTAAAGAAAGCAAATGGTAAAAGGCAACAGGAGGGCTATGTGAGTTATGTACAGTGAAATATGGAGTAAAACAGCAAAAGAATATCTGCAAAATCACAGAATCAAAGTTTTTCAATGTCAGCAAACACCCAGAAAGTCTACATTATGTAGTGGTCAGGAAAAAGAGTGCTGTAAGGAACATATCAGTTCCTCTTGAGCTGTCCATCTACATCAGATCAATAGCCTTTCCAAGCATGGGACATTCAGGCTTTCAGCTTGAGAAATTGAAGTTCTCAAAATAAGTCAGGGTTGTAACACAAGTCCATCATTGTGTGTCACAGAAATGAAATGAGTTGTCTCCTGTTCGATTGATGACTGACATCAAACTAGGAGGAAAAAAGAGGAAAATAAATGAGACATGTTTTTTTTTTGAGAAGTTACGAATATTTCTGTCAAAAAGTTTACACTAAGGGGTCTGCTTTCACTTTTATGTACATGAATAACTCCCATTACCAATAATAAAACCTATGTGTCATGGAGTGGCAGGAGGGAATGTGATAGGGCCTGGAAAATTAAATACTGCACAGATATAATACACATTATATAAAAAAGGAACAAACTGCACTAAAATATGGAGATTTCTCATAAGAAAAAACAGAAGGTATTTTTAATGCTGGTAATGTTGGAATTATGACAATATTTAAGTAGTGATATATCATTCTAAAAATAAGTGTAGGATTTGATTTTGCAACTGAATAAACATAGGCCAATATTCACACCCATTAAAATAAACTGGTCTCAGCAAAGGCAAAATGGGAACTCTCTTGTGGATCCAGTTGCAGGACCAAACTCTTAGAGTTGGACGTGAGCCGAGAACTGTGGAAGCAAATCCACCTTTCGAATCCTAGTAATTCAGAGCAGGCATGTGTTGTGGGGTTTGATTCTGGGCCTTACAGACATAGGAGCCAAATGTGAACTTTGGCTTTGGATGTACATTCAGTCTCCAACCCACCCCAAAATCAGTGGTTGGAGGGGCTACAGGGAGAAGATCGGGGTTTGCTTCAGGTCCATCTCTAAAGATATTTGACAGATGTTAAAAAAAATGATAACTGACAAAACTCCTCCTGTCAGTTGCCTGTATTGTAAAATAATGCATAAACAGAATGTGCAGTAAATTTCTGTGTTCTAGCAGTTAAAAAGGCCCCTGCAGTGCCTACAGACAGGCTAACAAAATCAATGTTTGCTGCAGTTACTAACTGAGCTGCTTGTTGATGGTAAAGGAAATAACTTTGTTATCCATAGTACAAGCGCTCCTCTATTATCAAGGTTTTCAAAGTGATTGAACCTAAAATGTATTCTAGCAGTGGATATAGATACCCTTGCTACCTTGGAGACCAGTGAGTTTCAATGCATTAAATATAGAAACTACAGCTTCCTTATCCACTTCCCAGACCAATAAAAATGAAGACAGAAACCATGATCATCCTTTGGTACATACTGGAAAATGATGCGACTGCATTCTTGAACTTCTCAAAGAGCTCTTAGTTCCAGTTTCCATTGGCTCATAAAAAATGTCTTCTGGTTACTGGATTCAGGCATGAGTGGTCTACTAGTTAGAGCATGGGATTGAGTCAGAGACACTTGATGTGTAAACTTGTGGTGTAAATTGGCTTATTTCACTGTGCCTCAGTATATTCATTTCTAAATTGGATGTAATAATACAGGCTTGACCAATAAAGCTGTTGTGAGACATGATGTTTGTAAAGCACTTGGAGGTCTTTGGATGAAAAGCACATAGATTTTACACAGTATTTTGCAAAGACCATCTTAAATATACCAGATAAACAGGTAATATGTGCCACCCCCGGTGGATAAAAGAAACATGATTTGGAGTGTTTACTACATTAACTGACACTTTCTCATTAATTAGATATATTTCAATAGATTTCCTCAAATACATAAAGCACTGCTACACCAGTGGTACAAAACTAAGCTTGAAGTACAGCTATAAATTCATGTTCAGCAAATTAGAGTAGGGATTTAAGCACATACACTTGGAATGATACAGCAGTAGTTCTACACCTCTAATGTGTTCATAGTGGTTGATGGGTTTAAATACATGAAAATGTGGTTAGAAATAAATCCAACACTAATTTCTGTCATTCTTTTGAGAAATGCTATGGGATTGATTCTGTTCTAACCTAAAACTGAGTAAATCTGAATTGGAATTAATGGAATTACACAAGACTACATAAGTGAGGCCAGAAGCAGATGCACAACTTGAAGTGTATCAAACTGTGGAAATTAGGGTCTGATCATTCATGGAATCATCCCTTTTTTAATGCATTAATTGGTACAGGAGCATTTTCTCATGAGCAGAATCAAATGCACACTTCTGGGTTTGAAAAGCATGCAAGAGGGAAACACTACAGTTGAACTGATCCGATTCCTCTGGCGTGATGTGGCTACTTTACACTGAACCTTTGGTGACATTTGGCCCTTACCTCATAAACTAGGCCCTGGAGAAATACCCTACTGGTATTTCCAGAGGGATCCTCCAGTTGCATAGAGGCTGCTGTGTCAACCCACATATGGGATGTGGTTGGAGGAAAGAGGGTGTCCCAGGCTACTGATTGCCTGATGTGTTTTTGGCCTCTTGGAGCTATTAGCAGCTTGCATAAGTAAAAGTGGCCTTCAGACAGTAGTAATTTGTGGCAAGAAACTAGCATGGCAGACAGGAAGTCCTAGAATCAGGGGGGGGGGGGGGGGAGTTCAAAGGTAAGCTTTATATGATCCCGTGACTATCTTTTTGTAGTTCACAATTCCCTACACATGATACATCTGAATCAGGAATATTTTTGAAAAAATAGTGGATGTTTTTCTGTTGCCTTATTTTTTTATGGTTTTGTTAGTGAATAAAGGGCACAACCGAAGCATAATTTAAACTTTCAGCAAGATAATATTAAATAGTCTCCCCTCCCCTTGTATGCAGCCATGCAAGAAACCCTGCATCATAGGGCATTGCACTGCACAGAAAGAGATGTACCTTTGGAAGGCCCCTGTATGCTGCCACCCCGCTGTGCAGCAGAATGACACCAATCCATCACCAGGGAACCTTCTGTGGCTGTGGAAGCATGGGGAAAATTAGCCACCTTTGGGCTAACTCATTCCTGAATTACTCCTGGATTGCCCATTAAAGTCACCTCTTCACAGGGTACAAGTGAATTAAAACAAAACAAAAGTCTCTGTACTAGTAGCTTTGCCAGTTTTGTTGACTGTTTTATTTCTTATGCCTGCAAAATCACAACGGTTTGAAATGTTACCTGCGGCCTTATTCTCCGCGGCTTGGGACCTTGCAAAGTTATTTATACCTCTGCAACATGGATGCAAAATTCTACAAATTCTGCCTACATGAGGCAGTATGAATCAGCCTATCAGTCTTTGCAATCAGAAGATACAGTCATGGTTTTCTCATGCTTGCCATGATCTGGTGGTTATGCCGTCTGCTGATTTCTGAGCCATTCAGCCTTAGACGTGCAGCTTTAACTTCAGACACTGCAGCAGAGAAGCGTGGTCACAATAGAAAAAACAAGTATTGAAAGAAAACTGTCTGAGGCAGCCCCATGGTGCCCTTTCACACCCAGACACTGTCCCAGGGATCCCCATGGGAAATGGCAAGACATATTTTCCCCTGATAATGTAAAAAGTACACACGTGCACATAGCATCTAGCAGCATTGTGTTGCTTTAAGAAAATGACATGGTGCAACTGTTTGATGTGCCATTTATAAGATAATGCATTCATTTCTCAATATAAAAAAATAAAGCCTAATACTCACAAAAATGGTCAGTGTAGCATTTATCACTTATTGTTTGTTAAGTTCTGAGGAGCTGCTGTGTGGAGTCATGCTGCCCTGTGGAGTTTATAATCCAAGTCTGAGCCTACAACATTTTCTATCCGGCATAGTGCTCACTACAATGTGTAATCTTGTGGGACTGCAGTAACTGAGGTAACTGAGATACCTGTGTGCTAGCTTGTATAACCCTTACTAATGCTAGTAAGCACTTAAAATGAGTAGTCCCACTGATTTCAATGCTAGCTTTTAAGTTATTGTAACCACCGAGTAACTTGCCCCAATAACACAGGAAAATCAAGTGTCTTCTTCACCTCCTAATTATTCAGGTGGTGTGAAAGGAAGGAAAGTAGGGAGTAAATTTAAATAAAATATATTTTTAAAAAGCAAGCAAACAAAAAACTACCTCATCTGACTCTCTCCATGTTTCTTGCCTTATTTTTATGGCTTTTTTTCCTGCAAACACTTACTATGAAGCAATAGGAGTATTTGTGTGAGTTAAGGGTTCAACAAGTCAAGGAGGAGTTGCACAATCTAGTCCTATGGTAGTATCCACTATGCCTTGTAATGTGTGTTTATTTAATCTTATTATAATTATATTTTCCCCACTTTCCTTAATACTTTTTCACTCCTCAAATAATGATGGTGTGGAGAAAGCAATTGACAGACCTGGATTACTGAAGATGTCATCCTGTGGTTAGTACATTTATGCACATTTATGCAAAGTTGTTTCATTACTGTTTTAAAAAAATCTGTGTTCAGTGCGTCAAATTAACATTTTTGTTCTACTCCAGTCTGAGAAATGAAACCTCATACATGCAACTGAAAAGTGATCAGAAACTTCAAAGAAACATGTAAGGAGAGAGAAATGGTAATGTAATCAGGAAGGGCATAGTTGTGCAATTTTGCAGGCTTTTCATGAAATTGTACAATTTTTTTTGTGAATTTGAAGCAAAAAATATGAAAACCTCTCTTTTGGGAGTTTTTCAAATGTTGTTGCAAGTATTTCCTCACAGCTTCGAATTGCAGGGGAAAAAAATCAATTACATAGTAGAACTACGTGAATAGGGGGGGAAATATTCCTGTTGTTTAGACTATAATTTAATCATTCTTTACTAAGGCCCTTACCCTGCAAGATTCCCCATGTGGCTGGACTGCTACATCTACATGGAGCCCCAATGAAGTAATTTACTTCAATAGGGTCCCTACCTGGGCACAAGGGTCTGCTCAGACAGAGCTTCTGGCAGGATCCAATCCTAAATGATTAGCTATTACTGTTTTGCAATGGCACGTTTATTAGAAATGAAAGAACACTAAAGAAATATTGTATTACTGCCTGAATGTCAGATGGATTCCAAACAATGAAGCACATTAGAACAAGATTAGGAACCTACAGATGTAGACAGGCACCTAAAGATGTAGACAGGCACTTACTGAAATTTTCAGAAGTGCCTTGGGCTAAATTCACAAAAGGACTTAAGTGCCTGCCACTTAGGCACCTGAATCCCAGAATTAGGCCCCACTCAAGTTCATAAAACCTCCACTCAGCTGCCCCCAAGCCCTGAAGTGCCTAAAATCTATCGGTGCCTACATTTTTGCAGTAAAATTTCCCTTGGCGCTTTATGTTTCTGCTTCTGAGCCTGGGCACTGAAGCCTTATGTCAGGTATCTGGATGCCTAAGCCCCAGAGCCATTCACAGATCAGGGGAAGATAGGAATTCAGCCACCTAACTCACCTGTGGGCCAGGTCTGGTAAGCAAGCCTAGAGCTCCCCTGTGAAGAAATAATTTAAGAAAGTCAGGAGAACTAGGAGCCTGGATCCTGAGTCCTCTCCACTGCCTAGGGTGCAGGTTCTAACCAAATAGGCTACAGTGTCATTGTCATGCGCGCGAGCGCTCTCTCTCTCAACCCACCCACATGCCCATTGTGTCTTTCATTATTTATTCACAGTGCAGCCACTTCAAAAGGCAAGAGTGAGGGAGCCCGGGCCTCAAAGCAGAATATCCCACAGCCCAGTGGCTAGGGCACTTACCTGAGAAATGGCAGATCCCAATTAAAGTCCCTCCTCCCACTCAGGTAGAGGGAGCGATTAAACTAGGTATCTCTTATATCCAAAGTGAGTACCCTGAGCACTGGTTATGAGGGAGGATTGGTCCTGCCACAACCCAACACAAAGAGAGGGTTTGCAGCTGAGAATCCCAGGCAGAGGGAGGCACCTCCTAGCAGTCTATGTTTAGGTACCTATCTCTGTGGTGGGGGACAGGGTTTATAACACACCCCTGAACTTGGCATCTCCCAGTGGCTATCTTAGGCAAGGCACTATCCTGAAGGAATCCCATTCTAAGGCACCTATCTCTCCCTATCCATTGTACAGGCACCAAACCCAGGCTTTGTGAATCCCAAAGATTTTCCAGGCACTCAAAAGTTAGTCATAGTGATGCTGAGTGTCAACTAAATTCTTTTGTGAATCTAGTCCTTGGTGCCTAGCTCCCCCAAGCAGAAGATAGATCAATGAAGTGATGATAAAATTCATAAGACTGCAATTGTATTAGAATTAGATTAGTTATATACCGCCTGCTGCCAACCACAACCTACACAGGTAACCTTCTTTCACCTACTGGCTTTCATTCTCAACCAAGAAAGGAGTAAGGCTAAATGGAACTTAAAACTTCAGGGGTGAAATCCTGGCTCCATTGCAGTCAATGATAAAATTCCCTTTTACTTCCAAGGAGTCATGATTTCACCCAAGGTTCTCAAGAAAACTCCACAGTCATTCTGGAAAAGCTTCTTTCTCCAGGTCCATTTCTCTCTTTCAGAATCGTATCCTTCCCTTCCAGCTTCCTCCTTAGCTAGACAGACTCTGTCTTTCTCCACTCTCAAGTTCTTGATCTTCCTTCCAATTGAGATAGCCCAGTCCTATTCTATAGTCAGCTGTCAGCAAACCAACTGTGTCCTTTGTCTCTGATTTGTTGTTTGATACATGGATTTAGATTCCAAGATCATTCCATAGTCTCATTGTCTACTTCATTTCCAGCAGTAGCATCACCACCATTCCATCACCAGTCACTTGTCATTACCATCTCTGGAAGCACTATGCCTGAAGAGATGGCACTTCTGGGCTTGTGGGGTTTGATTTTCCTTTCACTACACTGGGGCAACTTGCATGGTATATTCTGTGTCACACTGTCTGGAGTGGCTCACTACCAAGATTGCCAACCTCAGAGCCAACTGTCAAAAGTAGGCCAGCTCTTGCAAGATTCCAAACTGCAAAAAAAAAAGAAAAGAAAAATCTTCATGTTAGCTATTTTTATTTTCATTTTCCAGCATTCAGACTGATGGAATGAAGCCTTCTGCATGCACTTCTTCATGGGGTACTTAATAAAGCTTTTGTCATATGATGGCCTACTTAATTTTTTATAGTCCTCCTGGATGGGTGGGGGGAGCCATTGTTCCTGGCTGAGTTCACAAGGTCAGAGCAGGCATTTTTACAATTATAAAACAAACATATTTTATCTTGTAGCATGGAATACAGACATTACAAATGAGATTAATGCATGCAGCAACTTACAAGCATTTCATCAAGTTTAAATACTAAGTACATTCTTATAAGAGTAATACCTATTTTGAACAAAACTAACATACAAGTGAGCTGGCTTGGTTTCCAGCTATGAGTTTGTCAGTTCTTAGCTGGCACTTGCTTTGCTAGTGTGTCACACTCTGCACTAGCTTAAATGAGAATTGATTAGTGGTTGGGCCGCCAAACAATAATACTACAGCACCCACTGGTCATAAGAGACCCTATGTTTATAAATACAGCTTCTAAATCTTCAGCAGGGCATTGACACTGGAAACTTTGACTCTGGGGACCTTAATATGTATTGAATAATATTCATATGAGGACTATTCATGTGCTAACAAGGTGAAACATCTTTGGTTGCTGTGTTTAAAGTTTCTTTGAGTATATGTCAGTGTGAAATAATTCTTTGGTTATGCATCTTTTTTCTAAGGGACCAGTAGATCCATTTTCTTCAGGAATGTAATCTATATTTAAGTTGCAGCAGGTACTGTAGCTCTTAACTCTGCTTTTAGCTGATTCAGCTCCTATTCAGTCTCCTCTGACCTCAAAAAGATTCCCTCCTAACTGTCCTCCTCTTCACTCCAATTTGTACTGCCTAAACACTTGCTGCTGAGTGTTCCTCTGGCCATTTTGAAAGGTGTTTCATCACACTACAATAAACGTGAAATACTGAGCCACTCCACATGGCAAAAAAAAGAAAAGAAAAGCAGCAGCAGTATATCGGCATGGGACCAGACAGGGGCATTTATTACACTACTTTCATACCATTGTCTACCTTTGGCAAAGGAAGATTGTAAGGGTCCCTGGTGGTCCAAGACGATCAATACTACACGGGAATTAAATTAGACTTCAAGTCAAGCACACATCCACCTTGGCTGAGATACCTCCAACCTGAAGTCCCTGGAAAATTTACATTTTTCCACTAGATTAACCAATAACTGAGTGAAATGAGTGAGAAAAAAGCAGCTGTCTAGCCTGTGTCTCGCATTCTTTTCAAATGGATGTTGTCTAAATAACAGTGAATGTTCTTTAAATGAAATATGAGCAGGATGGTGTATAAATTAGCTAGTGATTATTGTGAACATTCAAATAGAAACATTGAAAATAAAGTTACTAGACAATAGCCAAAACATGGGTATTTTCAACCCCTCTCATTCTCAGAGCAAGTGTTTTCGCTTTTTGTCTTTATTCACACATGTCCTGTTAACATTAAAGAAGATTACACTCATGCTTGAATATGGCATATTCTCCTTCATTTTGGATCTTCAGAGAACTAAGGGTCAGAGGCTGGAATGACTGAGTGGTCTAGAAGCTTCATACTCCTAACTACTAAAAGTATTCAGGACCGTAAATACATTGGGACAATAGATTTAGTCCTACAGGATGGGAGTAAGCACTTCAGGTAGCTTTCAGAATCGCTGTGTTGAAAGCAGTGCAGCCACTCCCCTCGTCTGATCCAAGAACTTTTGTGGGTGGTGTCAGGGGAAATATAAAACTCATGGAAAGAACCTGTCCCTTACTCAAAAAATAAAGAGATACCCAGAAAATGTGTCCTCCTACATCTTAGTTTCTCTAATTATTAATCTGAACACATTAGACCCCAGTTATTAACTTCCAGTTGCAGAATATATGCATTATTGTACTAATAGTGTATGAATTTAGCTAGAAATTCTCAGGCAAATAAATAAAAGTCAATTATTTAGCCCAGGGTTTCGTGAAAATGAACTAGATTGTTAGTGCTATTATACTGTTTTACTAATCAACTTAAAAAGAAAGTTGTTGTGCTTCGTGGGAGTAAAAGCACCATAGCTATATTTAATCTGTACATACTTTATCATTCCGTTATTTTAATGTTTACTGTCTTGTGAAATGTACTATACTTTCTGTGACAGATATGGTAATTTTCTGCCGTATCCTTGAAAAACCTTATTGAATTAAATATAAATATCTTTGCATGGTCTTAAATGCAAAGGTCATATATTATTGTGGGCCAGGATTTATATAACCTCTCTAGGAGAGAGATGGGAATGTGAACCCTGCAAAGTGTTATGCACTTCAAAGGAAACAGAGTCAAGTGGTTTGTCTGGGGAATCTCTAGGGGAAGGTGAATGAAAATTCCCTACCTCCCAGTTATGTGAGGACTATTGTCTGCTGATTACCTGTTCCCAAAATCTCAAGATGGAAGGCCCAAGAAGCATAAAGGAAAGACTGATCTATTCAGGTGGGTGTGAGAGCTGAGCTAAGGCTGTTATGAACTTTGTAACCACATTAAAATTCTTGGGGTCTGAAGGACTGACTCCTACCAGAGACCTTGTTGGAGTTGGGGGTAATCTCAAGTAAGCTTATTGGCATGTGGGTAGGTTCTTTTTAATATGTCTTCTCTGTAATGCTTTCACCTTAACAGAAAATGTGCTTGCTTAGAAAGAGCTGTGTGGTAATGTGCATCTGTGGGCAATTACAGCTGTTCATAGTCTTCTAATAGAATAAGCAAAATTCGGATGCTCCTCTGTTTAGGCAGTCTAGATTGCTTGGGATATCGCAGTGCAGACAGGGAACAATGCAGCCTGGAAAACCCCTGTCAGTGGAGAGAGATGCAGGTCTCTGCCCAGGCTAGGTGAGGACTGAAAAGCTGAGAGCCTAGAGGGAGTCAGCACAGGGGGAATACAGGTGCAGTTGCCTTGAACTGTGATGTGCAGTTTGACAGTACATGTGCTTGTTTGCAACATTTTCCATTTTTAATAAACAGGTCTATCTTTCAAATGAATGTGTTGGTTAGTTTATTTCTGAAAGAAACAAAATGTTAAGTGAACTATTTCCAACCAATTTGTTGGTGGAGAAAATTATTTTGAAATATGAAGCAGGTAAACCTTAGCATGCCAGATGTCTCCCTCATGTAAGCAATTTAAATTCAATTTGTTGCAGAAAATATAGGCATTCCTGAATCAATCGGCTGCATTCAGCAGAGCTGACACAATACACCTGATACACAGCCAACCTGGCTGGGGATCTATTACTCATACCTGAGGGATTTTCCCTAGTTTATCACAAGGTAAAATCTCCAAGGATTACAGGTACTTAAAACTAATTAGGTCTGCTCTATTACCTGCCATTTGAATGCCCTCTGTTTCCACAACAACCAGTTTACTTTCGTATTTCAATGAGATAATTGTGGTGGCACAATCCACTAAGGTAAAATGATAGCTTTGTACACACATGGCTGTCTTTATCTTCTAGCAGAAAGCACAAGAGTGGTGATGAGATAATAGCTGGAGGCAGAGTTACAAGTTTGCCTTATTTACTTTCAGTGGTTTTGTCAGATGTCTGCCTTCAAAGAATATAATTATGTGATTATAACAAGAGACTGTAAACAAATAGCACTTTGCTCCTCCCCAGACATGTGAAGTGAAGCATGTACATCGCTGAAACTCCAGCTAGCGTACACCTTGCCGTCACGTGGAGGCAGGCCTGGGACATGCAATGTGAATGCATATCAATCCTTCCTCCACTTCTCAGCTGTTTTCCAACTGTTAATAACTTTTAGACTGTTGACAAAAAAACCCCTAAATAACAAAACACATACACTTGCATTTAATCAAAGTTCAGAATGAAATTTAGTCATAATATTATTATTTATTTGTAGAGTTACAAATGAAAAAAATGGTGTTCCTTTATGCCGCTTGACAGTTCTATGAACTCTGATTCCCCCATTATTGTGTTTTCTACACAGTTACCAATATATAAAATTAAAGAGCTGAGGACAATAAAGAGGGTGGTTTTTAAGTATATTAGGAACAAAAAGAATCTTAATGTTATTGGTCCATTACTAGATGAAAATGATAGAATTATCAATAATAAAGCAGAGAAGTCAGACATGCAATAAATATTTATCTTCTGTATTTGGGGGGAAAAGATGATGTAGGTTATATCATATGATGATGATTGATGGTAACACTCTCTCCATTCCACTAGTATCTCAGGAGGATGTTAAACAACAGCTACTAAAGTTTGACTTTTTAAAATCAGCAGGTCCTGATAACTTGCATCCAAGAGTTTTTAAAAAGCTTGTAGAGGAACTCAAGGGCTCACTGGACCATTAATGTTGATTTTCAATATGTCTCGGAACAATTAGGATGCTATTAGGATGGTTGAGCAGCATAAAGAGTCCAGGATAGAACTCAAAATCTAGTTAAGGACCCTATTTGTACCTTGAAACTAGTACTACGGAGACACAAACAAACCAGACTTAAATTTCATTTTTCATGAGATTCATATCAACTCCATGGCTTGATTCAAAACTTAAATGATCTTGGAAACAATGTGTCATATTTGTGAAGAAAAAAACCTGGCCCCATGACAGAGGTAAGAGCATAAAAATAATTAAAAGCCATATAAAGACCCATAAAGCTGGTTTTAGAAAAAGATCAACAAACAAAATCTGTTGTAGATTACGGGAATCTTTTAATAAATGATGTTTGCATCCAAGGAGAAATTATAACGTAGTAGTTATAAGCACAAAGGAGGTGCAGAAACAAGGGTGGAAATGTAGTTAAAGGCATGATGCAATATTTAAACATAGTTTTGGCTTTTGTACACTCTCCGACGAAAACAGATAAAAGCTATGGAAAATTTGAACTCATGTAGTTGTAAACTGGTTTAGTGTAATCCTGAACACAGCTTCATAGTTTCAGTTTATGTCTTCCCCACCAAACAAAGTAAAAATGCAGAGTGTGGATCTATTTATTATTAATTATTATTATTTCAACCTGTAATTGTTAATTTCACAATATGCGATGGCAAAACAACTAAGATTCTAGGAAAGAGTGAATGGAAGAGGGTTGGGAATGGGATTAAAAAGAACAGCCTACAATTTTAAAAGATGTGTTCCACCATTATGACAACACTTTCAGCCTCTGAAAGCATGTACATACTATTAGCATTCTATAATCATTACATGAACCTATATATGTATTTACAGACCAATCATTGTACAATCTAGATACTCATACATGCTTTAGTAAATTGTAAATTGACTGTGGGCAGGAGAATGTTTTCTTACTTTTTTTAACAGATTACTTGACCCAACAGCACATTTTAATAGGAGACATGGCACCTGAATGAAGTGACACACATATATAGTCCCCTTGTGTATGTATTCAAATGTGCATACATAGCCATACATACATCTCCCCCAAAAACACAACTACATTAAAAAACATGAAGATTTTTAAATTAAGCACTCAAAATTTAAGAAATGTCCAGAATTAAGGTTGTCTCTTATGCATATGCATTATGATACAGTCTTTAATGACATAATACATTTTCCATAGGATCCCTGCGTCTTTCAGTACCTAGGATGGATGGTGCTCATTGAATGGATAGTTCTTCAATATTTCTTACGATCTTCATCATTCAATGTGTGATCCTAGGCCTTACTTACTGCATACCATCCAAACCCTGCACTGAATACATATAAAATTAATAATGTACTCAATGATGTTTGTTGCTATGGTGCGTTCACAAAAGTATATGAGTGCTTCCCCAATAATAATGAATTTACCTTCACCACACACCTGTATCCCCATTTTACAGCTGGGAAATGGAGGCACAGAGGCCTGGATCCACAAAAGGACTTAGGCATAGCAATGCTGAAAATCACAGGAACAACAATGTGATCTATAAAGCTGAAGTTAGGCTCTTCGGTTCCTATTGGTTGCCTTAGAATGCAATCAAAAAGCCAGCAAGCTAGGCAGTGAGTCCCATAAACTAGCCAATAGGAGATGCTGACAAGAGGAGTATCCACTAACCCCACTAACCCCTGCCACTCAAGTGGAAATACCTACCTACTGCTGCTAGTGCTCCACAAATGGGAACCCCTCTGGCAGGAATGAGTTAGGCACCTGCCTTGCTTTAAACAAAATGGCTACAGAAGGAGGAGGTGGTGCCAACCAACTTTTAAGTTTGAGCCCAGTGTTTAGAGCACTTACCTGGAATGCAGGATACCCAGTGTCTAGACCCTAATGTGGAGAAAGGATTTGAACAGGGAATCTCCCACCTCTCAAAAGAAGGCTCTAACCACAGAGCTATGGGACACTGAAGAAATGAGGGGGTGTTCCCTCAGTCTCAACTGTTCCATTGTGGCTAAATACTTAAATCGTCACTGGACCAGAAAGAGATAAACCTGCTTGTTAGGGCACCCACGTGGGAGACACAGGGTCCAGTCCCCCGACTCCACTCACTCTTTAATTATTTATAGCCAATTGAACAGCTTTAACAGGAGAGAGTGAGGAGTTCCCTACATCAGAATATCCCACAGCTCAGTAGTTAGAGCACTAGCATGAGAGATGTGGGAGTCCCCTGTTCAAATCCTTTCTCCAATCAGTCAGTGGAGGAAGGGCTTTGAACTTGGGTGTCTCAGATTGCAGGCAAGTGTTCTAACCATTGGGCCGAAAGTACTAATGTGGGTGGAGACACCCCCAGATTTTGAATAGGATCTAATCCTAAAGGTGGCTTCTGAGCACACCTACTAGATCAGGCCTTACACAAAAAATAGATGGGGAAACTCCTATCTTCCCCTTGTATGTGGATTGCCCTGGGACTTAGGTGGGTGTTAAGTATTTCGATGCCTGCCAAAGGCAGAAACTTAGGTACTGAGGAAACGTTTACCCTGAAAACTCACTCACTGAGTGAGTGAGTTTAGTTACCTGTAGTGGGAATTTTGTGAATTGCAGTACAGCCTAATATTTGAACCTATGTGCTTAAACCCCAGATTTAGATGCTTAAATCTGGGGTTTAGGCACCTAAGTACCTCTATGGATTGGGCCAACAGAGACTAAGGTTGAAATTCGGGTGCCCTATTTCAGACACTTATGGTCTGATTCTCCTGAGTACTTAGAGTTCAAAGAACAGCTCCAAGCAATCAACTTCTGTAGTAGATGTGAACACTCAGCATGTCTACAAATCATGTCCTAGATGTCTCATGTTAGGAAGATGGAAAACATGGAACACATAGTTAGTGGCCTCCAGTGAAAACTGTGTTTTAAATGACTTGCTTAGCACTATTTAGGAACTCTGTGGCAGAGATAGGGATAGAATCCAATTCGCCAGCATTGCAGTCAACTTCCTTAATCATGAGCTCATCCTTTCTTCTCCTGTAAGTCCATACCTCTTTCACTATATACCTTCCCGCTTTAACAACAAAAGAGGCAGGGTCCTACAGAAAACAGCCTTGCTAAGTACACAGGCCTACTTCATTTCCTGAGCAGCAACCACTCTGGGTAATCAGCTCACTAGGGTGTTTTGAAAAAGGATTGTTTGTGATCATGTAGAAAAAGATTGTACCATAATGCATGCACTCAAGGGGGCTGAATTAAGTTTCATGGGCAACTTTAATTCTTTAATTTCATAATTCTGAGTGTTTAACTTTGAAAATAATGTTCTTTTAGCAGGTTTTTTTGTACATAATTTCCTATGTTTTTAAAAAGCAAATTGAAATTCCATCACATGGAACCATGCTGAGCTGCACATCGATCAGCAGCAGGGTTGGAACCTCTGCCACTTGAGCTTTTGGAGTAGTGGCTAGCAATAGTAGATTGTTATCCACTATGTGGACTAGACACTAGAGAAGAATATTGAGACTTGGGATTTTTGGGGTTAAGAACAAGTTCAGGAGGGGAGTGTCCTCTAGTGGTTATAAACCTAGCTGCCCCAGATTCACTCCTGTTCCTGTCTTCCCTTCTGCTATCTCCTCCATATCCAGACTCCTCCCCATGTTCCTGGCATCCTGCTCCCATCCCTCCACCAGCAATGGACCAATCCTCAGCCCCATACCTTCATGTCAGGCTTTTTCCTTCTTTTTCTCCATGGTGCCTGGCTGCCAGCAAGAGCAGCATTGAAAGACCTACAATCTTTCAGTTCCTGTGCCCAATGCCATAACAAGTCCCATATGTTGGGAGAAATAATTGCTGAAAGGTCCTGCTTAGTCCCTGTTTCATTCACACAGAGTGAAGCTGAATTCAGGTTAAGTTGAACGAGTGACACTTTATAAAACCCTTTGGAATGCTCTATCCACTTGGCTGAGTTGCTTCAATCCTAACTCCCCACAGTCCCTGTTCCACTGGTGTCCCTTCAGGCCTTCAATAACAATCCCTGCAGGGAACATTGGCCCTCTGTTTGAAGTTCCACTGATCTTGATATAGCTTCCGTACTTTACAAACATTTTAATGTAAACATGAAAAACACTATTGTCGCCCAGATCCCCACCTCAAGTCTCTTGGGCCAGAGGTTGCTAGAAGCCAGAGAAGTTGGAGTCCCATCTTTACCTCAGACTCAGCTGATCTCTCTGTCTCTCTCCCCCAGAGTCTAGCAAACTCTATCTCTGTGGAATTTCCTCTCTCCTTGTGGGGTTGGCCTCTAGCTGGTTCTTTGACTTTGTTCTTTGATGACTTCCCTATCACAGTAGGCTCTTTCTGGGTGTTGTGTCTGCTGGTTCATAAGTGCCCCTGTTCCTTCAAATCACTTTTCCCTCTTGTGTAGTCACCTTGTATGACCTGGGTGCCACTGCACCCCTCTCACTGCTCCTTAGTCCACTCTGCCTAATGTCTCTCCAATGGGTGGATTATCACAGTAGTGCTGGTCTCCAAGGCCAGAAGGTCCGTGGCTGACCTGTCATACTCTAGGGTCTGCTTTCCCTGCTTGTTGGCTATCTTCTCTTGTCAGTATCTCCATCTTTCTGGCTGCATCAGGTCTCCCCTCATCAATTGCAGGGTTTTGGTCTTTCATACCAGCAGTGCTTACGCTGGATTATTTTGGCATCTCTGTGATGGGGTATTCTTGAATTCCAAAAAAGTTAACAAGAGATCTGAACCAGAAGAAACAGCCTTGTATAAGAGTATCTTAGATGTTTTCACAGCTGATTCCATGTTACCATTATCTGTGGGTAGGCCAGAGAGATGTGATGGGCAAACTTCCATTTGCAATCAAATGCTTTGGGGTCTGTTGTCAGTGAATACAGTGTCCAGCAAGTCACCTTTCACAAAATGGGCCTTCGGTTTGCCAATCACTGATCTGCTTCTTGTATCATGAAAATGTGAATTGTAGTCCACTGTAATAAAGTACTACTTTCCATTGAAGGTAAATAAGTCTGCTCCCACCTTTTCTCATGGTTACATGGGAAGCTCATCCAGGAAAAGTGTCTTTCTGCTAACAGGTATCCCATGACTAGCAGGTGTCGATCACACCATTCCGTCAAGGAGTGGAGTTGTTTATTCATTCCTGCCCAGTAACCGCACACTGGAGCCTAAGACAACTGTCAATGCCTAGGTGTAAGGCATTTCTTTTTCGCATGACATCCTTATGTAATGACTGCGGACAACTGCTCTCTGTCCTCAAAATACAGTTCCATCCTGCACACCCAGCTCACTTTTAACTTGAAAATATGAGTCTCTTTTCCCAAGGATTTGGCTTTGGTCTCCTGGCCACCCTGCTAGCACTACACTCTTGCCTGCCTGTAACTGGATGGTCTTTTCCATAGCCTCTCTGATTTCCATCACCTTTGCTGTTAAAACTGGGAGATAGTCAATGGATTCAATGTCCTGATCCCCTTACCCCAGCTAACTGAGGCTGGGTATATATGCTCTGCTCAGGGTGTCAGGTAGCACTGGTAATCATCCTGGACAGTATCTGAACCCTACCTGATAGTGCTGGAGGCACATCAACATGCACTGCAATCTCTTTGGAGCTTTGAGAAGGTGCTTTGGGGCATCTGTGGTATGATTGCATTATTCCTGGGTGGCTATAGGTGTACTGATGGATTCACTCCACTCCAAATACTATAGCCAGAAGCTATTTTTATTATGGGCATACCCCTGTTCAGTCTCTGCCAGGACTCTGATGGCCTAAGCGACTGGCTGCTCCTGCAAAAAAGCTACACCCAATCCTTTCTCTGATGCATCACACTGGAGTGTCTGTGGCTTTCCTGGAAGGTAGTCGTTTAGGGCAAGGGCGTCCGTTTTCATTTGGTTCAGCATGTCAAATGCTTACTCTTGGGTTCCTGCTCCATGCCATTTAACATCTTATCTTGTGAGCTGACATGTAAGTTCTGTTATTGCAACCAAGTGTAGACAAAACTTGGGCAAAAATGTATCATTCCTATAAAGTGCTGCACCCCTTTCACATCCACTGGATCTGGCATGTCTCTGACTGTCTTGATCTTGTTGAGAGATGCTTTCAGTCTCTCGGTTGTGAGAAGATGTCCAATGTATGGCATTTCCCTATTAACATTGTTGCATGCATGAAGGTTGGCATTGTACCTTGTTGCTTTCCTGTCCCAGCAACCTGCGCCTGATGTGAACTTGGATTCAAGAAGAAAGTCAAGATGTCATTATTGCTGTCTGATATGCCCTCCCTCTCTTATACAAGTCTAACTGAATATTTCTGAGACCTTCCTCTGCTGTTACATGCACGGCTAAAATGGTTCAACTTGCCACAGTCTTTGCAATGATCTCCTCGTATGGGACTCTTCTCCTTTATCCACTCATACTGTCTCTCACAGTAAATGTGTCTAACTGTGATTATGGAACCCTGCCCCCCTGCTCTCCTTTGTTTACTGCCACTATTTCGAGGGAGTTTTGTGCCTCCTAGTGCTTTCATAGTTTCCTCTTGAGGCTTCCGTTGCACGCCTCATGTTTAAGCATCTTCCCGGAGCAGCCACTCCCACAGACAGTGATCCTAAGTGTCATATATTTTCCTGTCCTGAATCAGGGAGTCAGTCAAATCCCCAAACTTGCATGTAGCAGCCAAAATTCATAAGGCTGTAACAATTGGGTTTATCCGCTCTCCTTCAGATTGATGTTTAGTGAAAATCCTGTGGCTCCTAGGATTGCTTGAGGGAGTGGTGAGCTTCAAAGTTCTGCAGATCTCTCTGCCTTGTTCCCCAATAAAGTAAAGCAACAGGTTTACTTCCCTGCAGTTGTCATCCTCCTGCATGGGCAGATCTGTGTATAGCTCAAACTCCTCAAACCTCAAACTTCAATTGGGTTCATGAATCAACAATTGGGCTTTGTTGCGTTTGCAAAATTCAGGTTTCCAGAGGGCTTTGAACCAAATTCCATGGTTCGTGCTGCCAGCTGCTGTACTGCATAAAACTCACATCTCTAATGCTGCCACTATGTTTCTTTGGCATCGCTGCGAATGACAACCAAACACACTTGTTACTAATAAGCAGCTGTCAATGAGTGCAGTAAAGTTTGCCATTCCTTTTTTCTTTCATGCACATGTAGATTCTATAGCAGATGAGATGGATTTGAAGAAAGTTTAGAATTAGCACTTGAGCGAGTGGGAATTGTGGATGAACAAAAAAATGAGCCCTAAATCTCATCAGTTATCACAAGGATGTAAATGCTCTTAAAAAACAATAAATGAATGGTATCATACCCAGATATGAAAGGTTAGCTTTAAATAAACCCAAGGATCACTGATTCGCCCATTGTCAAAGACAATGAAAAGGCTGTGATTTTCTTAAGGTGATTCAGTTAGGTCAGACAACAAACTCATGCTACAGTTAAAATATTTAGGGTGAAATTCTGCTCTCAGTCACACAGACTTTAGTAGATTTACTCCCAATTTACACTAGTAAATACATACATTCATAAAATGTGACCTATGTCCATGAGACACTAAAGGTCTCAATGTCTTTAGAGTTTTAAGTAGCACATACCTAGATAGCTAAGAAATGCCAAAGTGCACAGTGAGCTGAGATTGCTAGAGATATAGAATCATAACAATCCATCCCCCCTTTTTTTTAGCGGCACTTGTGGTGCTAGCCTATAAGCTCTGATGAATTGGCAATGTGCTGTTGGTAGTGTCAGGCACTCAGTAATTCATAGATGGAGTGGCCTTGTGTAACCTACTGGGGCTTTTAAATATGCTTGATTTTTTATAAACGCAAAAATAAAAAGCACAAGCAGATCAAAAAGGAAAACACACAGTGTGAAAAAGCAAAACTTTTAGCTGGATTTCAGCCAACTGGTTTCCCATCCTCCATTATGTTTAACATAACACTAGACTAGAGTGCAATGGGTGTCATCTGGCATAAACTTCCCTGATTCATCATAATCATGTAATCCGTCAGGAGGTGTAGTGGTTATGCACTGGGTCACCTCATTGTGTAGTCTGGGAATTTTTGTTTGAGTGTGGGAGTGAAGAGATCTGGGTTCTATTTTTATCTCTGTCACTGATGCTCTCTGTGATATTTGGCAAATCACTTAACCTCTTTGTGCCCATAATGAGAATAACATTGCCTACATTTGTATAAATCCTGTGGGCATGAATTAAAATGTAAACGGTACCTAGGACTACATTAATGTAAATTAGGTACCTTTTAGTTCATGCCCGCAGGATCGATGTGGGGCAGCTACGCCATAGCACTCTAGTGTGTGCTACAGGTCATGCCCCCTTAGTCTGAACTGCCCGGCCATGCAGACAAGCCTTTAGACACTTCTGTTGTTTTCCATGTATAGGAAACAACTGTTGTAATCACACTATCATTATTTTTGTTGGCAAACAATGACTTTTTAATGGTGACCACTGTATTCAATTGACCTATTTGTAGGCATTTGGGTTTTCACTTGTAGAAGGGGAGATACTTATATAGAGAGGAATCTATAAATAAGTGTATGAAAAACAACAACAACAAAATGAACAGTTCACACGGGTGTGTTTTCTTTAAATTGACTAGCTCAATTCATTTCAATGACAGTTTGGAAAATAGTCAAAGCTTCTTAGTTGAGCAGCACTGGGAATGTGGTTCACAGTAAGCACAAAATCTCCCCTACCCAGCAGGTTACCACATGTTTGGAGAAATATGGACTTTTCTACGCTGATGAAGCCGCTCTCCTTGAAATCTTTTGCTTGCTGTTTCTTTTTTAAAGGTGTTAGAGAAATATGACTGTAATTAACAACTGACAAAAATATCTGGGCACCAGCTGAAGTGGGAAATCACAGAGGTTACTTATTTTCTCATGCATTTGCCATTTGTTCTCTTTTCTTCAGGAAGTTGAAAGACCTGAGGTTCAAACTTAATAAGGCCCCATGTTGTTTCTTAGAGTATTAACAACATGCAAAAAATAAGCCAGTACATTTCTTATATTTAAATTTGTTTTCAGTCATTTAAGCTATTACACAGTGTGCCATCCCTAAACCTTTTATAAGGGGTACATGTTTCTCAGATGAGGAAAAGAATTAAATGTTCAGCTACTCTAGCTGTTTGAGTCTGGGAAAGCAACAAAACATTAGTATGCGCTCAATACACACATCTGATTCTGCTTCAGCATCATGAAAAGCAAGCTGCTTGCAGCACAAAGCTTATGCTGCTATTGCATTTATTTGGAACAAGCCCATGAACCAATCGGCAAGTAGGGAGTAGTAGCTTTTTAAAAATAATTGACGCTTCATAGAGTTTTATGGAAACAAGTCGTTACAAGAGGATTATTAAATATCATTACTATAGATTATATGGTACCTCACCTAACTCCCATTGAATTCAATAGGAGTCTTTCCATTTACATCAATAGAGATTGGATTGGACCTTTTAAAATCACCTGCTGTACAGTCAGAGAAGTCAAGAACTCTGTTCTACCATGTTATGGAGGCATGATAGTGAGTCTATAATTAAGATTAACTTTTGTCTTTAATAGGACTTACAAAATTCTCTGTAGCCCAGGCTCTTTTAAACAATTAAAAGAAGAAACAACTATTGGAGATGCCTGAATTGGTAGGAGTCTTGTGTGCACTGACAGATGATCCTGGGATAAGATATTAACATTCAGAAATCACTCCTGTGAAATCTATGAAAATTTGTCTAATCATTTTTTGAATCCCTTTTGCAAAAAAAACCTTACAAACTTCAAACGTGGCTATGCCCATCACATTGCCATTGCAATGCAGACTGCACATTTCTTCACATATTCTACTGACTCACTATACAAATAACTCCACCAAGAGTAGCTGATTAGCACTCAGTTCAGTTTTGTCTAAAGTGTGTTACATTTCTTTGGGGAGGGGGAGGAAGGGGGAAACAGAAAGAAACATGAAGGAGGTTTTTTGTTTGTTTGTTAATGTTTTAACATGGAAGATCCAACTCATTATTAAAACACCAAAGCAGATACTTGTGCATATATTCACCATGGAAACCTTGCAAAAACAAAGATGAGTAATTTTTAAACTGAGTGGGCACAGAATGGTGCAAAAAAGTTCTGTTTGCTAGTCTCAGCTAACTGAAATTTACTCTTAATTCAAGTAGGACATTGGATCACAGTCTGCTGGGGTCACGATAGCAGAGGTTGTATTGCCCGAGAATGTTTTTAAAGCAAAATATGATTATTGTGTCCATCTAGTTGCTAACAAATAATCACCCTCCACCCAAAGACAATATTTTAGTGAACTGGGTGTCCCTCTAGTCATTGTACAGTTGTGTGTTTGCATTTAGACATTAGAATTAGGTTAATTCTTTCTGAGAATTGTAGAGAAAAATCCTTAAAAGTCAATAGAACGCACACAAAACTCTCCAGCATCTCTAAGACACTCTTAAGAAGCCCTAATATGTTGAAAAAATCTTCTCTCATTTACTTCCCCACCATACATACACACACAACTTTTGGCTCAACCTTCTCCCTCAAGGCTCTCCCAATACCAGTCTATGAGTTTTTTCTTCCACAGATAACCTCATATACCCCCTCCCATATCCCTTCATACTTATCTCCCCCTTCAATCCTTCATGGCTGCTCACTTCTCCTTTTCCCACTCCTTCCCCTTTCCCCTCATTTCCATCACAAGTTCTCTCTCCTCTCATTCCAGTGCTTCTGCTTTAACAAACCCCAAGCTCTCCAGCAGAGCTGAGTGATTTTTTTAAAAAAACTTTTCACTGAATATTGCAGTTTGAGGTCAACTGAAGCAATCTGTGAATTTGTGAAATAATTTCGGGCACATTTGGGGGGAAAGGAGGCAGATGGATTCACAAGAGGGGATTAGGCATCATTCATAAACGAGAGAAGGAGGTGAAGTAGTTAGGGCACTTACCTGGGATGGGGGGGGGGGGGTAGATTTGAATTCCTGCTCTGAAACAAGGACTGGAACCCACGTGTCTTCCCTCTCCTATCTGGGTGCCATAATCACCAGGCTATAGAGTCATTCTATCTCTGGCCAACTGGCTAGTCAGGTATTTTGTACAAGTGAAACAACTTCAACAGGAGACATTAAGAGAGATCCACTCCTTAGTTCTAGGGCATTCTGGAAGGTGGGAGACTTGGGTTTGAGACTCTGCCCTAGCAAGGGGATTCAAACCAGCATCTCCCACATAATAAATCTTCCATCTTGCATTTAGCTGTGATGCTTGAAGTACCTTTCCCAGACCTGAAGAAGACCTCTGTGTGGTTTGAAAGCTTGTCTCTCTCACCAACAGAAGTTAGTCTAATAACAGATATTACCTCACCCACCTTCTCTCTCTCATATCCTGGGACCAACATGGCTACGACTACAGAGCAAACTGAAAAGTCTGTTATTCCTCCAGCTCTGCTCTCCAGCCTTCCCTCAGAATAGCTGCCTCTCAGCTGTCATGGGAGGCTCTACCTGAAGGGAGCTGGGAAGTGGTTGCAGGAGGCAGGGCTAGGAGCAGGCCATCTGCAGACTGCAAATGAGAGAGGCAGCCAGTGGGAAGCACCAACCTGTGAATGATTAGGAAAGCCTGTTCAGAACACAGCTGTTGCTTCTTGTGCTGCCACGGTCCTGGGACCCTAGTTAGAACTTTAGTTATCTCCTGAGTAACAAGTTTAGAAACCTTTGTACCATTGCTGCCAAACTGCTTGCAGCTATTCCTCCCAATAGACCTTTTCCTAATTTTAAAGTAAAAGTCTAGCACTTAGTTACATTGTATTTTCCAATTTTTAAATTAATTTAATAACAACACAACAGGAATTCTCATCAATAAACCAGCTAAGTTTGTAACATTTCAAATGCATTAGTCTGGTACTTTTGTATAACTGATCTTTTATCATTCTTTGCACTGTGGGATGCTGTGATGGACTAATTCTACAGGTTCTGAAATGGACTAACCCACAAGAAGTATAATGCTTAGTACCACCTAACCCAGAGATTCTAATGTAAACCTCTCTTGTTCTTCTACTCACAAACTGATCCCACTCACTTTCCTTCAGCCTTTAACCACTTATCATCACAGGAGGATCAGTTTCTACAGACAACTAGCCAGCTTTACCTCACACATTTTACTTCTAGTCCAAAAACAACCAGAGCTTTCTCTTTTTCATTCCTTTCCTATGATCCCCATCCTTAAGACAACTGCCTCTGGTCCATTCTTCTGTCATTCTCATTTAACTGCCTTACTGTCCAAGAGAGTAGCATTTAGTTTAAATAAAAATAGCTGTTCCTTCCATGAGAAAGTTTCCACTCACAAGATTTCCAGATCAAAGAACTTTGGATTCATTCAGATAAACATCTGAAATGCTGGATAATTTTGAGGTTAACTCATCATTGCTATAGATTCTCACAGATGGATTTTTCTAACTGTAGTGTGGGGCCTAGTGATTCTCAAAATGGGACAGTAGCGTTCCATGGTTATTGGCTTTCAATTATTTCCTGTGAGACAGAGACAATAAAAGCCTGATTTTTCAGAGTTGCAGAGCAGCTGCAGCTCCCATGGGCTTTTATAGAGTGGTGCATGCTCAGCACTTCTTAGAACCAAGCCCTAAATGTCCTCAACTTATTAGGACATAGATTTGTTTTCTTTTTTAACTGCCAGCGTCACAAACTTCCCTTAAGGCCACTGCGTCTTATACTCAGTTGCTCAAGGCTACAAGGGGCTTTTTCAGCAGCCAGGCATCAATCAATTGTAGTAGATCCACAAACAACACTTTTCCCCTTATGCTGGGCATAGGCCACCTTGGGATCTTGACTGTGATGTCAATGAAAACCACTCACTTTAGAAAAAAAGATAGCTGTTTAATTACCCCAGCTACATTTAGGGCTAACTTCATCTCCCTACTCTAGTCCAGAACACCTGTACATGGATTTATAATCCTTTGGAGTGGGAAAACGGTTTAGCCATAATTATGTTTTGATTAACTTGAGCATTCCACTGCCTAAGCCTTTTGTAGGTATCACTGTGGATGAATTACTGTACTAATTTGGATCCTGAGCCTGCATTCCCCCCTTGGGCCAGATTTCCATATTTTGCCTGTGTAAAGAGAGTAGACATTTATACATTTGAAATAGTTGGGTCCGATATTTTCTTTTATAAAAATGGTTGAATGGACTAATTTTTGCTTTGAAAGAAGCAAGTTAATAGAAATATCAATAAAAGTACAATCTTAATAGAAGATAAAACATGAATACTTTTGAAATACAAGGCAGATACAACCCATTGGGCTATACCAGTTTTGGTTACATACAGTCAGTCAAATTCTCCTTTCAGTTACACCAGTACCATTCTCATCAACTTCAATGGAAGATGCACCAGCGCTAATGGGAGGCGGGTCAAGGGGAAAATTTGGACCATATTAAGAATAAAGAAAAATGAAGACAAGGGCTATATATTTCAAGAAATGTGTCAGAATCTGGCCTTTTCTACCTGGACAAACTTTGCATTGGTCAAGGAGAATTCCAGGTACTTATCTCAGAGGAGAATTAAATCTTTTAATAGTGTGTTCCGTAGTTCATATTGTGACACTGGAAGACCAGGTGCCAACTCATGCCAAGACCCCTAGGCCTTAACTGAACACTGATAAAGGCATGGTTGGAAACCTGTCTGTCTCACTTGGGTGTTAGCATTGTTAAGTAGATGTCAAGTTTATCAGAATGTATTTAGACTTTATGGATTACTTGTAGGACACTGCATGTAGTAATCTCACGTTTAACATCTATACCCCATGTTATGAGGTTATACTGAGTGTTTGCATTATAAACCTCTAATTGTGTAAGTCATCAAGCATGTCATCAGATATAGAATGCTGGCTTCCTGCAGAAGGTGTTAGAAGATTCCACTCACCAAGAAGTCCCACTGAAACCAAGTGAGCCACTGTGAAACATCAAAGAACACCCATGAAGAGGAGACATGTATGTGAACTTGTCCCATCAGCTTGTCCCATCTGGGAGGAAGAGAATAAAAACCCCTGACAAGAATAAACTGGCTCTATATGCTGCTTGGACTTTAGAAGGACAAAATTTCTAAGCATAAGCAAGGCATCCCCAGCTGTTTAGCCTGGGTTAGCTCTAGAAGATATATAGAGCTTGCGTATTACACCAGCTTCTATTAATTTTGGAACCTAAGGCTGAAACTCATTTGTGTGTGTTGTTTACCCGCTTTAACCTTGTATGTAACACACCTATTTCTTTTCTTAGTTAATAAATCTTTAGTTAATTTATCATAGGATTGGCTACAAGCATTGTCTTTGGTATAGGATCTAAAGTGCAGTTGACCTGGGGTACGTGACTGGTCCTGTGGGATATTGTGATTTTTTGGTGGGAGGGACCATCTATCACAGAGGCAAGCTTGCCTGGGCAGCAAGATACACTAGAGGACTGTCTGTAACTCCATGTTAAGGCTGTTATGGTACTTGAGGAGTTCACACTCACAATCGGTTTGGGGTTTGTGCTCTGGTTTGTAACAAGGTTTCTGTCCAAGATTGGTACTCACACTCCTGAGCCATCATACAGCATGACACATACCAAGACGTCCATGCATCCAAGTTTGGGTGAAAATTAGCCTTAATTTGCTAACTACTTTTCTTATTAATTGAAAATGGAAGTGGAACAAGAAAACAAGAATTTTCTTGCATTCTGGCCAAATGTCACCTTTCCAGGGAAACCTGCAAAGGCACGGACCTGAAATGGAGATAATTTTAAGTTTTTAATTAATGTGGATAAGGAAAAGAAAATAGCATTTACAAAAGGAAGTCCCACATGACTGGGTGGTAAAGCCTCTCTCAAGGTGCGTTCCACAAACAGTTCACAGGAAAAATAATCACAATATCCTTTTGACCTCCCATACTAACGTGGACAATCAATGTTTCAGAAGCCCTTGAGTGAATGTCATGTGAAAAAATCTAATAAAGGCCGAGCATTTGTTCAGTCTTCCTGGTACTACTGTCTACAAACCAGGGAGAAAAGACACATTTAATAAAAATAGATGTGTTATCACCTCTTGTAAATGATGCCAGGTGGGTGGACCTAAGTTTGCACGTAAAATAAATTAATTGGCTTTTGCTGTAAATAGAGGTTTCCTATCCCTCTTCTCTGATTGTTTCACCTGATGACTGATATGACTATTCACTTACTGGAGTTCTGCCTCCTTGTTGGATGCAAGATTGAGTAATGCTGTTCTTCATCATCATTTCCCACCTGTTTTCTGATTTTTTTACCACATGGAAGAAGAGGAATATCCAGTGGCAGACCGTTTGACGCATGTTTTGTGTCTGGCCACTTTGAAAAGGGATTATCAGATACAGAACACCTTGCTGATGCCTTGGAAGAGAAGAAGTGTCTTCACTGTTCTGGACACCAGCCCAGACACAACCCTAGAAAACTCTGAGTTTATGAGAACATGATGAACCATTTTAATGAAGGTGTTAGCCTAAGGGCCAGGATTGCAACATACAGTTCTGCACCACAGACAGGTTCTCTATACAGAAATATGTAATGACTTTAGTTTAAAGTATTATTTTACGACCCTGGAGGGCTAGAAGTGGGAGCTATATACCATTTGAAAGGGGAGATTCCTAGCTTCTCATTGCTAAAGACAGAATTCTCTTAGCCCTGCAGGACCATGAGATATCAGATTTTAATGCTGTGACATTAGGAAATCTGTAGATATTTTTATTGTTCCCTCAAATCTTTGTATAGTTAAACTGAAAGTTTCCTTTTTTAATTAGTTTATTTGCAGTATCTCTTGCTGTAGCTAGGAGATGGAGGGACACTCTCCCCTGTCAACTCTTGAAGCCCAAGAAAGAAAGGTAAAGCTTGATTACTCCACCTAAGGAAAAGAACATCACTTCTCAGGATGCATATATGGGATTTTTACAGGACTATTTTTGAGAGTCTTTCCCTAGTGATGCCCGGAATTAACATTAAAAGACATTTACAGCAGTCATTCCCTGTTTATCTATGTGAGGTTATATGATGCATGATATAATATTCCTGAAGGTGTTCATATTTCTGATTGGTTTATTAATTTGTGTTTATTGTAGGTATGCTGGTATAATGTTTTATCTTAATTGGTATTTTTATGCTCACTTTTTAAAGTATGTATGTTGCTAGTTTTTATGCTGCATGTCTTTACAGTGTAACTAGGATTTAGTATTTTATGTCAAGAAGGAAAATTTATACTCAAATTTAAAGTAATTGCATACACATTTTACTTCAAAAATAAACCAGATTGCATTTACATGAGGTGACTCTTTGGTCCAAATATACAGGTCTTACCCAAGCAAAACTTCCATCGACCTCAATAGGAACTTTGTCTGAATAAGGCCTGATGGATTTGCCGCTAGAAATAAGCCTCTTCCTATAGGAGAAGAATGTCCTATTTTACAAAGAGGCACAAAGAGCACTTGCTTTTTAAAAAGTTCTTTTGTGTTCTAGTTATGGGATAGATTCTCTTCCCAGTACTCACGTTCAGTAGTTCCTTAGTTCTTGAACAGTCCTATTGAAGTCAGTGACTGATGGAACAATAAAGTACTAGTTAATGTAAAGGTGAGAGAACCAGGCTCCAAGTTAATAAGTTCTTCATAGTGGACTCGACTCACATGTAACTAGTTGGCTGCTATTTATTAATTGGTACTGTGATTTGCAAGTTCTGTTAGTGAATATCTTTTACTAGCAAAAATGTGCTATATATTTATTTGAGAAAGAATTGTAATTTTTATACAAGATTTTGTTTATTTGTATAGTTCACCGTCTATCCTTTGAACAAATTTCTTGGTGAGCTTTGAAGCAGGGACTTATACATAAGGGTAACTGCATCACATAGTGGAGTTACTCTTGATCAATGATGCAAGTGAGAAGAGAATCAGGTACTCAATATTCTCTCCTTAATTCTGAGCTACCAGTTCATTTAATTTTGACTCCTCCATCTGGTGTTCTTAACGTGGCTCACTTCATTTGCATTCAACAAAGCTTGATGAAGAAACATTTTAGTTTGCAAGGTAACAGCTAAGCTTGCTATGGAGAATGAGTTGTAAGTTACCCCCCATTTAGCTGCTGAGTTACTTGAACACTGGGCTGCTCTAAATGGAAGATTCAGTGGGGCTGCTGAAACATCCAAGGTTGTTTTTCAGAAGATTCTTGTGCCACAATCTCATTGCAAATGTGATTATTTTTCCTGAAAAGTGTTTAATCTGAGACTTCAGTTGAACAGAAAAGAAAATTACCATGAATTGAGCATTTTTAAGTGTTTCTTCACCTATCATTAGAGAGACCAAGAGCAACGGAATCAAAAATAAAAATACAAAGAGCCCCAAAAACCCTCTTAGATTTTTTTCTTCAGCGTCAACGAGCCAATACTGACTATGATTAAGCACTCTTTCTAGTCCCATTTCTTTGGCAAAGAGAAAAAAAGTGAGTTTGTTTGCCAAGTGGGTTTGCATAAACTCTTATAACTTTAGTTCTGAATTACTTTAGAATATTTATGGGGGGGGTTCTTTTATTTTTCCCAGAGAAATTACTTAGAATCCTTTAATGAATTCATAGTCTTACTCTAATCTTTCTATCTTTTTATGATAGCTAGGTACTTATTTGGCAGCCATCACGATGTGTGTCCCCCCAAAAAATTGCAGAGAGAAGTGAAGATCTATTTCCCTCCAGTCAATAAGGATTTGACTTTGTTTGTTTGTTTGTTTGTTGTGCTAGTGTGGGGTGGTTAACTCAAAGGAAAGGACTTTTTCTGTTGCTCTGAAGCTGCTGAGGTGTATAGTCATTCTGATATATCGGGAAGTGAGTTCCAGATTTGTGGTCCATTCACTAAAACACATATATAACCTCCACACATCGAGCTTCATTTAGGAGTTTCATTACCTTTCCTATAGACTGTAGCTGTCATGGGAGGTCATAACATAAGCTGAGATGAGGTATCTGGCTACCTTATCTAATTCTATATAGGGCTTTGATTATGAGGCCTGAAAACTTGAATTTGACCTTTTTTCCAACAAGAAGCCAGCAAGTAGAATGGATCAGCGAGGCAAAAGGCTCTCGTCCTCATGATGCTGAGCACATGGGCTGCTGTGTTCTGAACCAAGTGTCTTTAGGAAAGTTAGAACTTCCATATGCTCACAAATGCATAGTGTTCCTAAATCCAGATTCAGCATGGGGTAACATCTTCTTGCCAATAGTAGATGAAAATGGGAGTTTTCTGCTGCTGTGGCCATTTGGGTATCCTGAAGCAGAGAAGAGTTCAGATAAAAGTCAACTGTTTTAATATTTTGAAGGCAAGTGCTCTAAGTGGAGGGTGATAACAGAGGCATGGGGTTTTCAGAGTGCTTCTCTCACCTGACCTGAATCACTTCACTCCTCCCAGGATGTGTTTCAGCCAAATATTCTTCACTAATTTGCTTCTTATGTACTGTGTACATTTCTTTGTGCTATAAATTGTGCTGGAAGTTGTCTGTGATTTCTCATAGGATTTCCAGCTCTTTCTGGTTGCTTCCAAGCTGGGAATATCATCAGAATAGCCTCTCTTGATATTTCTACTTCCAGTAGCAGATAGAAACCCAAAAGTGCAGAAATGAGCAAAAATTGGAGGGGGGGTAATTAGAGTAGTTCACTCATTCTTAATATACACCAGGGCCTATCCTCTCAGGTCCTTTGCATAGGTATCCACCAGATTGGCCATAGCAGGTAGCAGTTATGTTGATGGGAAGTTTGCTACCCCATTTTGCTTCCTCTGCAAAATTCATGCAGAAGCTACTCCACCAAACCTGCATCTCATGAGTCATAGAAAACAAAAGCATAGTCATAGTTTCTGTTTGAATTGAATTTCACTAAAGGTAGGTCTACATTACAAGTTTATATAGGTGCAGCTGCATCGCTGTAGAGCATCTGGTGAAAATGCACTAAGCCAACAGGAGAGCATTGTCCCGTCGGGTTAATATCTCCACCTCCACAAGAAGTGGTAGCTATGTCGGCGGAAGAAGCTCTCCCGCCAACATAGTACTTTCTACATGGGGGGTTAAAGTCGGTGTAACTACATCACTCTCAGGGTGGGGATTTTTCACACCTCTGAGCGACGTAGTTATACCAAAGTAAGTATGGAGTGTAGACCAAGCCTTAGGAAAAAATTGTGCTCAGCATTACACTATATCCCAGACATATGTCATATACTATATGCAAAAAGAAAATTAGTATGTATAAAACTAAATTATATAAAAATATTTTTAAAAGGAAAAACTTGAGAGCATTGTTAAAGTTTATGTTTTTAAAGCTAGGAGTGAAAAATTAAAATTAGCATGAATTTTATTATAACCAAAACCTGAAAGTGGGTTATTCCTTATCCCAATGTTACAATCAGCAAAAACTCAGATTCTAGGAAATATTAATTAATTTTTCCTTGCAATAATCTAAGTCCAACATATTGTTATACATTTTTTTATCTCAGCATTTTAGTTGTATATGTGTGTGTTTATAGATATACTATATATATATATATATATATATACACACACACAGGTTGTATAGATTTCTACATGAATTTGACATTGATTTTTAAGGTAAACAAATGGTTTTAAGTTTTTACTTGCCCAGAGCTAGATCATAATATTCTGCATTTCAAAGTGTCCAAGTACCTTTAAAGTGTTGGCTGTAGAGTCCCTCAAGACATAAAACAGATAAAACCTTCTTTTAAAAGTATTTTGCTCACCTTTGTAAAAAAGGAACTTGGGGTTTATTGAGTGAAGGAAAAGTCTCATTCCCACAGTAACCAATGCAAGGCTGATATTGATCAGCAGAGTCAAAGGCAAGACCTACTGTCAGGAATAAAGAGTGACTATTTCTTATCCTCATATGTATTCTTCATGAAGTTCCTGTAGGAAACTAACACCACAAATATGTTACATTCTTTGTGAATGTTTTTTGCTCTTGTTTATGTCATTAAATGTGCCTCAGGGGTTCTTAAACAGAAGAAATATCCATAGTGCACTACACTTTTGCTAGATTCTTCTGTCTTTGCCCTGGCAAAACTCCCATTGACTTCAATAGGAGTTTTGCTGGAGTGAGGTCTGCAGGATTAGGACCTCTGTTGGCTGTTTCATCCCTTGAAATATTGAATCTTTACTTCATGAATCTCAAAAGAAACACTATCGGCCTTTTAAATCTCTACACTATTATATTTCCTACCTCAATTAACAAGACATCACCGTTTTTTAAAGTACTTATCCTTTGTTCACCTTACTTGGCCGTCTGTGAGATCTGATAAATTATCATTTGCAATCATGCCTGATCTCTCTTTAATGATTTCATTAGGTGTTAAATATGAGGCTTACCATCTTTTTATGTTAAGGCACTGCTTTTTGAACTGCAGAGCTTCAGAAAGAAGATCTTTGAAACCAAGTGCTCATGAATTATTAGCATGCAGTACAATGCATATACATACCTTACATTTTCATCATGATTAGATGATTCTCAGAATTGACAAGTCTATAAAAATGAAGAAAGAGGACCTGTGAGAGCTGTGGAAAGAAAGAAATTTTGTAGAACATGATATCATGTAATAAAGAATAAATTTTCTCAAGTCTGATAGTTTTACAAGATTTAGCATACTCTCGGGCAGGTAATAATCTTCTCTAGTTTCTCTAGTCTTGCAAGGAGCTTTAATATTTTTTTCAGACAAAACTGATAGATATCAGCTGAGCCAAAATTAAATAACCACCAAAGTCTTCCTCTCTAATCCCTCTGTGCATGCTTAATGCTTCATTCTCCCACTTCAATTATGCCATCTGCATTATATCTTTCACTCCTCACTTGAAAAGTTGTTAAAATGAAAAGCCACTTTCAGAGTGTCACAACTCCATTATACAGGCCTATACCTGTGCTGGCAGCATGCTCCTCTTCTCACCTCGTATTGCCTGTTGCCTGGGAAAAAGATCCCTGCAGTGCATCTCAAACTGGAAACTGAAATAAAATTAAGTTGATATGCAGGAATTAGAGAAAGTTGTGGCAAATGAGCAAAAAGAATCTGTGGCAGACTTTCTTTGGGCCAAAAACTGTGAAATCTGGGTGCTTAATGTTACGGGGCCTGGAGTGAAATCCTTGCCTCACTGAAGTCAGTTGCAGAATTTCACCCCAAATACTATAAAATTGCCTGATTTTCACAGGTATGGGGAACCGACAGCTCCCACTGACTTCACAATGTAGATTAGAGGTCAAATTTGAAGCATTTAAGTTAAAAATATTAACCTTTAAAAAATTTCTAATCCTGCTCCAGAGAATCAGCCACCAAAATAGCAGCTCTCCGCTGATATTTGGGGAGCCAAATAACAGGTGCACGAAACATTTTGGAAAATATTAATAGATTTTTCAGAGTGATGATCGGTAACAATCATTACACATTTGTGAGCTGAAAAATTCTGGACGTTCAAAAGAACTGGGATTATACCAAATTAGAAATATCCAACATGACAAATGTATCATTATTTTAAATAGTACAGAGAACTGCAGAAAGGTTTGTAGCAATGCTTTAAATTAATATCCATTACTGTATACATTAGTTAAGTTACTCTGTGTCAATATATCTATTACAATCTCTTTTCAATCTATTTAATGTTTTTAAATAATTTATTTCAAACTTTAAAAGATTCCACATCATATCTCAGCCTGGCACCACATGAAATTTTGAATGAGAATTATTTGAAGTTAAAGGGAGCCAAAAAAGTAGGAGTTTTCTCATCTCAGTAACATACAGAACTATGTTCTGGAGACAATTTGTTTTTTATTTTAAAATGTCCAAGATATTAAACTTATAAAAATGGCTATTGTAAATAGTATATGCAATAATTCTGTCTTCAATAAAAATGTCATAAGGATTTTAGTATTCAAGATTTCGGCATCTACGTGGAACCTTGGACTGAGGGATCCCTTAGTACTCATTATCACAACAGACCTTAATGTCTCTGAAGGAGCTGTTATTGCCTATCATGCCAATGATCCTGTGGGTAATAGGAGTGTCTCATACATTTCCATTGCAATCAGAAAGGTTCCAGAGTAAGTATGCATTGAACACAAAAGACCGTAATAGGGCCCTTCCGTGTCATTATCTGCAAATGATCCACAGTTATTAGGAATGTCTCATAACACAACTGTTATCACATAGTTTCTTATAGACAAAGAAATCTCTTGTGTAATTCAGTGATATCATTTATGGCTCAATTCCAAAATAACTTATCTATTCCTCTGGCAGCCTGAGAACATGTAACTAAAGTTGGTTTCACTAGAAGCCTACTGCAGTGGCTCTTAGGTTTGTATTCAGCTCCCTCACTCCTGGGAGGCTACCAGTTAGCTGACAACTGAATGGAATGAGATTTAAGGGTTAAGATCAAGTGATAAAAATTATCTAAATATTAAATCTGGGCCAAATTCATCAACCAAAACTTTAAGCAAAAGATGCAGATTCTGGGTGGCCTGAAACATTTAACAAATTTGTGTTGATTTCTCCAAATTGTTTTGTTTAAAAAAAAAACTGAAAAAATTAAAATGTTTTTATTCAACATTTTTGAAGTCAAACATTTTGTTGTTTGATTTCTAAATGTCTTTCAATTTTATTTTTTAAAATTTAAAAGACACTCGAAAGAAACTCAAAATGAATAAGAAATGTTTTGCTTTGGGTTGAAGAAAATATGCTCCTTGACCAACAATTAACTTCTTTCTTTCTTTTTTTCTTTCTTGTCAACATTTTTGAAAAAATCTTCTTTTGGGGTCTACTTGAAATATATTTATTATTATTATTTTTGGAAATACCTATGAAGTACAGATCTACTCAGATCAGCAATTTAATGGTCAAGGGGTAGAGAATAACACCTTCAGAGATGGGAGTGGTGGAGAGGAGTGACAAAATGATGCCAACATTTGTTTGAAAAAAAATTTGATCATACCTCAGAGAACTCCAAAAACATAGTGTTAACCAATGGCATCTTCGTAAGTGGTTGTCTGACACAATAATTCCTAGGGAGGCATAAACTACGCATTCAGTTTCAGTGCTGATTGTGAAGCCTATTAATGGTAATGTAAACAACAGCAATATTTACTAGAGCTGGCTGGAAAAGTGAAAATGTTGGAAATTCAAACATTTTGAAATTTGTTTTGGGGGTGAAAAGTCTATAGTGGGAAATTTTTGTGGAATGGAAATTCTGAAAAATTTAGTCAGAAACATCAAGATTATCTTATCAAACCATTTCATTTTGATAATGTCAAAATGGTTAATTTTTGATAATGTTGAAATATAATGGAAAATACAAAACGTAATATTAATGATAATATTGTAATCCTAAAAGCACCACAATGAAACAGAGCAAGGAGGTCATTGATATCTAGTGGTGAGTTTCAGCAGGTTTAACCACTTGAATGTACCCCAACTCCCTAATGTCATAGTCTGTATCTAACAGGTATCATGTAAGATATAAATAGAAAGCTAATTGCATACTGATCATTAATACTATTCTGTAATCTATGTATGGAAGACAAATTCAAAATTACAGACATATTGGAAATTGTGTTCTTAATGGGTGTCTGCCAGGCAAGGCTAAAGTTACCCCATTCTAGAGAAAGGAATGTGGTTCTGCCACCAGGAAGGTCTTTTCAAGGTACATTAACAGAAAATAGGAATGCAATTTACATAGAACCAATAAGCTACATAGGACCAATAAGCTAACAAGGGGAGGTGACAACCAATCCACATCACAAGAGAGAGAGAAGATTGCAGGAAACAGATCAATATGCATTTAGCAAACATCAGCGGGGAGAGAAACCAGTATGAAACTCCTTCACCAAGAGGCTGCATGTTACCTTTCTCACAGCTTGAATGAACATTATTTTGGAGGGTTATCCTCAGAAAAAACTCCATTTCAAAGTTTCACTGTACTATAAAAGGGAGGGGGAAAGAACCCCAAGTTATCTAAGTTATCTAAGAAAACAAAGGAACCAAATGCTTTAGACTTTGTAGGCCCCATCTTGCTGAAAGGTAGATTGGGAAGGAAACTGTCTTGGATTACATTAGGGAGTGGGGCAGGAAATATTATGGAATGGCACTCCAGCTATGCTTACATACTCAGATTGCTTTCAGAATCCCAACACCAAAAGAATAAACATTAGAGATGGTTGAAAAAAATGTTGATGGAACAGTTTTTCATCGGAAAATGCCCCATTCCCTAATCTAACCCAAGGCAGGAGTATAAACAGTAGTTTATAATACAGTAGCTCCCTCACTCCTATGTTTATTGTAAGAACATCAGAACAGCCATACAGAGTCAGACCAATGGTCTATCTAGCCCAGTATCCTGTCTTTGACAGAGGCCAGTGTCAGATGCTGAGGGAATGAACAGAACTGCACAATTTCATGTGATTCTATTCCTCCATCCTTCTCTCCCAGCTTCTAGCAGATGGCGGTTTAGGGACACGCAAAACTTGGAGTTACCTCCCTGACCATATTAACCAATAAGCATTGATGGCCCCATCCTCCAGGAACTTATCCTTCTTTTTTTTTTTAACTACCTATAGTTTTGGTCTACACAACATCCTATGGCAATCAGATCCATAGGTTGCCTGTGAGTTATATGAAGAAGTACTCACTTTTGTTTCTTTTAAATCTGCTGCCTATTAATTTCATTGTTCTTGTGTTATGTGAAATGGTAAATAACACTTCCTTAGTCACCTTCACTTACTATTTCTGTTTTAATAGACTTCTAGCATACGCTTCCCCCAGTCCCCTCTTTTTTAGGATGAGCCGTCCCAGTATTTTTAATCTCTCCTTATATGGAACCTGTTCCATATTCCTAATAATTTTTGTTGCCCTTCTCAATACCTTTTGCAATTCTAATATATCTTTTTTGAGATGGGGTGACCAGAATTGCACACAGTATTCAACATGTGGGTGTACCATGGATTTAAATAGTGACATTATGATATTTTCTGTTTTATTATCTATCCCTTTCCTAATAGTTCCTAACATTCTGTTAGCTTGTTGACTGTTACTGCACATTGAACAGATGTTTTCAGACAACTATCCACAATGACTCCAAGAGCTCTTTCTCTAGTAGCAACAGCTAATTTAGACCGCATCATTTTGTATGTGTAGTTGGGATTATTTTTCCCAGTGTGAATTACTTTGTCCTTAGACTTTCATCTGCCATTTTGTTGCCCAGTCTCCCAATTTTGTATGATCCCTTTGTAACTCTTCAGAGTCAGCTTTGGACTTAATTATCTTGAGTACTTTTGTATTGTCTGCAAATTTCCCCACTGCACTCTTTGTCCCTTTTTCCAGATCATTTATGAATATGTTGAATAGCACAGGTCCTAGTATAGGTTCTTGGGGGACCTGCTATTTACTGCTCACCATTCTGAAAACTGACCATTTATTCCTACCTTTGTTTCCTATCTTTTAACCACTTACTGATCCTTCCTTCTCTCTTATTCCATGACTCCTTACTTTGCTTAAGAGCCTTTGGTGAGGGACCCTGTTAAAAGGTTTCTGAAATTTCAAGTATACTATATTGAATTGGATCAGTCTAATCCACATCCTTGTTAGCCCTCATCACAGAATTCTAATAGGCTGGTGAGGCATAATTTCCCTTTACAAAAGCTATGTTCACTCTTCCTCAAGATATCATGTTTATCTATATCTGATCATTCTGCTCTTTACTATAGTTTCAACCATTTTGTCTGTGTCTGAAGTTAGGCTTACTGGTCTGTAATTGGCACCTTTGGGGTCTTTTGTTTTTAAAATCGGCATTACACTAGCTACCTGCCAGTCATCTGATAGCGACTGACTTAAGTGATAGGTTACATGCCACAGTTAGTAGTTTCATATTTGAGTTCCTTTAGAACACTTGTGTGAATACCATCTCTTCCTGATGACTTATTACTGTTTAATTTATCAATTTAACTCTCCTCCTTGTCAAGCTGAGACAATTTGTCAGATTTGTCACCTAGAAAGAATTGCTTCAGTGTGGCGTCTCTCCCACATCCTCTGAAGTGAAGACCAATGCAAAGAATTCATTTAGCTTCTCCACAACAGCCTTATCTTTTTTGAGTGCTTATTTAGCACCTTGATCATCCAATGGCCCTACTGACTGCCCCTCAACCTTCCTGCTTCTGATGTACTTATATATTTTTTGCTTTTAGTTTTTATGTTCCTCGCTAGTTGCTCTTCAGATTATTTCTTGGCCTGCCTTATTATACTTTTACACTTGACATGCCAGAGTTTATTCTCCTTTCTATTTTCCTCAGTAGGATTTGAATGTCATTTTTAAAGGCTGCCTTTTTGCATCTAACATTTATTTTGCTCTGCTGGTTAGTCATGGTGGCATTGTTTTGGTCAATTTACTGGGGGGTTTTTTATTAGGGGTATACAAACAGTTTGAGACTGTGTTATGGTATTTTTAAGTTATCTCTATGCAGTTTGCAGACATTTCACCCTTGTGACTGTTCTTTCTAATTTCCATTTAACTACCTTCCTCATTTTTGTGTAGTTCCTCTTTTTGAAGTTAAATGCTATTATAGTGGGAGTCTTGCATTTTTCCCCCTGCAAGGATGTTAAATTTAATTACAATGTGATTGTTATTACTGAGTGGTTCAGCTATATTCACCTCTTGGACCAGATCCTGTGCTCCACTTAGGCCTAAATCAAGAAGTCTGTCTTCCCTTGTGAGCCCCAGAATAACTGCTCAAAGAAGCAGTCATTTATGTGGTCTAGAAATTTTATCTCTGTATCCCAGCCTGAAGTGACATATATCCAGTTAATATAGTTGAAGTCTCCCATTTTTATTGCATTTTCTGCCTTTGTACTCTCTTTAATCTTCCAGAGAATTTCAGAATCACCATCACAATCCTCATCAGGTGATCAGTAGTATATTCCTACTGCTATACTCCTATTATTCAAGCATGGAACTTCTATCTGCAGAGATTCTATGACACAGTTTGATTTGAAGGTTTTTACTTTAGTTTACATTATGTTTTCTTTCTCATATAGTGACTCCCCATCACTCCCCAATGGCATGACTTACTCTATTATTCCTACATATTTTGTACCCTGGTATCACAGTGTCCTATTGCTTATCCTCATTTCACCAGGTTTCAAAGATGCTATTGTATCAATATCCTCAATGAATGCCAGCCACTCTAGTTCATCCATTCTAGTATTTAGACTTCTAGAATTTGTATGAACACTTGTATATTTTGTCAATATTCAGTTGCTTGCCTTCACGTGTTATGGTAAATACGACTCTTTTCTGTTTGACTGTTCCTCACTAGCTCCTACCTGTACTTATAACAGTTGTGATGAGCTTTGTGAAATTTTCGCAATAAAATCTCTAAGTGAAACTTTCCTGTTTTGTGTTGTCTAGCCAGCTTGAAACTCAGAGTGGGGCTAGGTCCTTTGATGTCTTCTGAGAGAAACAGCACAGAAGACGGGGCTCAGAAAAGTGAAAAAAGATGGCTTTACACCACTTTTGTGGTACCTGGCTTCTGGGCTGCCATGGGTGCTAAAATAGTCCCTGGTAAAATGTAGAACATTTCCAGATGCTGCTTACGCTCTTCAGTGCGGCACCCCCACAGCTGCCTTAGCTAGCTCTACACTGCTCCTACCCCAGAGGATTCCTTGCAATGTGAGGGAACTAATGAATATCTTCTAGTATTTTGTTCAAATAAGTACTAGATTGGACCTTTTTAACCCCCAGCTTGATACACTGGATTTGGGTTTCAAAAGTAAAGCCAGGTAGCTCAATTTCAATACAGAAGTCAAAGTTTTGAAGCAATTATCCAGGGGATAAAGTCACAAAAAATTGTCATCCATTGGAGCACACTTGCAGTAACAATGGCAGCAATTATGTAATAGCCTCAGATTGGCCTGTAGGAAAATTTTGCAAGAATTAGAAGCTTCCAGCAAGATCTGTCTATGTACTGGAAAATTATGCATAGATTCCACTGATCTGTTGATTAGAGTCTTTGTTGGCAGGTCCCAGAGCCCAGCAAAACTTAAAGTACTCTGTTGGGGAGCCAACTGGAAGGACAACAGTCTCGTGTACTGACATTTGCAAGATAAGCACTGAAGCAACTGGGCTCACTGTAGTCAGAACTTGAAACAGTGGCAGTGGCATTTCTAGTTCTCTTTATAAGGAGAAAAGACTATCCCCAATCTCATGGGCACTAGGGTAGTGATATTTAGTCAAGTATAACCTCTGATGGAGACATTTTACTCTCCAGTCTCTTCTTAGTATAATATAGCAGGGGTTCAAGAGTGTTTTTTTTGGAAACCTCATATAAAAAGATCATACAAGGTCACAACAAAGGAAAACAAATTACTTAATCAAAGATCATCCTGTTACACATTTTCTAAAGCTAATCTTCTACAGTGTGCATTTATTGAGAGCCTGTGTTTTCAGGTCCCATCCTTTCATATATTTTACATAAGATTATGATGAAATTAACAGTTCAGGAAGGCTACTACTCAGATTATTGAGATCTTCCAGAGCTAACCAGTTTGTTGACCTGTAAACCACCTTTAGCTTGATAGATGGTGAGTAATAAATTGATCTCAGCCAATAAAAATCTGTGAGAACAATCTGCTGCTGGCAGGTGTCAGATAATTATCTCAATGAACAGATAAGCAAAGTAATAACCAAATTAGAAACATTTAAAGTCATGAACATGAGGAATTTTATTTAATTTTTGTAGTCAGGTCTTGATCATTCATCACTGCAAAAAGTAACCCTACATCATAAAAAATACCACCGATACTTTTTGTGTGATTATTGCTGTTTCTGTGGTTTGTTCTGCTGATTTTACGTTTTCTGTGCTGTCTTTCCAATAAGTTATTTCAAGTTGTAAAATGAACTTTGCTTCCAGGATCATGTGGAGATGCTGCAGAACCTGATCTCTGAGGAGTTATCGTATACAGTATATCACAGATTTAATGCTAGGAATTATTATGAATTGGAGAATGATCTTTTTTACAAACATTTACTGGAAGTTGTTTTGAGTTTTGCAAGCTAGGCTCAGATTACTTTAATATGAAGCATGAAGTATATAGGGGGCAAAATCCTCCTCTCTGATACACTTGGTTTGCAAGGCATTGAAAGTGAATGAACCCCTATGTTTACTTGGAGGTTTCAGTTCAATGAACTCTCATATTCCATTCTACCTACATACAGTGCTAGAGGCCAGGTCATTATCCTCTGCTAGCTCCTCCTTCTCCACTAAAGGAAATAACAACAAGTCACAAATACAGAGCAGGAGCCAGTGAAGAGAAGCAGCTGCAAGACCTGTGTGTTCATCCTTATTACCTCTGGCTCCGAGGGCAGACCTGGAATCTGGATAGCTTGAGTTCTCTCATCACCTCAGACAGCAATTCAGGAACATTTGGTGTCATTGGGAATGTTGATGTTTTATTATATACATATATATAGTACAGCACCTAGATAGTAAAATATGTAGTTAATTTTAATTGTTCTTTTAAAAAGCATTATCACCAACTTGCATCCCCAGATACATGCACACAGCTCACATTGAATTCATCAGGGGATATGTGTGGATATCTAAAAATTTGAACTGCGCCAGTTAGGGCTATGGAGATTTGCTGCAGCTGAAGTACTGTATGCTGGAAGCTAAGTACTTTAGCATCCTACACACACATTTCAACCTGCACAGAAATTATTTCCTTTTAAAAATATTTACTTTTAAGACATTCAAAGTGGTTCATATTTCAAAGGAACTTCAGCCTGCACATGTTATTCAAACTGTAATCCCTGCATGAGCAGCTGATGGAATTTACATACACGCACAATTTGTTTGTTCAAAGGGTTTTTCTGCATGTAAATTCTACACCTTCCATCCAAAAAGTGTAGATCCTTTCACCTATGCACACATATGTGTTCATGCTAGGAAAATGTGTGGCTACGTGTTTGGGCACACCAAGTTGTGGTTGTGTACACAAAGGCTGTGCTTTTGAAACTCTGGCCTGTAAACTAAAAGAGTTTGCCATTAAGAATCAAATTATTTGGTGCCCTCTGTGAGGCCCTGGGTCATAGTGTGCCCAATCTCTGTGGGTGCAGACGACACTGACTTACCGAAACCAATCTGGTTCCTCTCTGTAAAAGAGATGCAGGTAGGATTTGGGGACTTCAGGGCAATCCCTAGCACTTCTGGATGTTTTGAGGGGAGTAAATGGATGGACGAAGAGAAAAAGGAGCAGGAACTGGACAGGATAGAAACAGAAACAGGAGCAGGACACCAGCCAACTGTCTTCCCCTCAAGTACAGGGGAGCATACAAGGCTTCCTCAAAGTTTGTAGTCTTGAGGGTTCATTAGTGGCAGTAATCTTTCCTCCCCTCCACAATTTCCAGTAGAGAAGTCCAGCCACTTGGACTGTTGCCTGTTCGAGGACATGTTATCTACTGTTAGCCAGACTACAAATGCCCCACTTCCTAGACTTGTAGAACTGGAGAGGCACAGCACAGCATACTGTACGCACACGTCTCCATTTTCTTAATAAGGGATCTTGTCTCCTCTTGATACACTAGAAGTACTGGCTAATACGACGAAGAATAATCTATACCATAAAGGGGGAATGAGCAATCAGGTTGGGAAAATGACTTGTTAGAATCCATCAGCAGACCTGTGGTTGGGTGAGCATGTAGGGAACATACAATAGGGCCAAAATTTTCCAAAGTGGCCAGTGATATTGGGCACTCCATTTTTGGGTGCTCGGTTGAAGACACATACTTGTCTCAAGTCAGGCTTCCAAAAATGGAGGCACTCAAAAATTCACATTTTGAAAAATGTACCTTTATAAATGAGGTATACTAGGTGCTGAGGACCTGGCTGTCCTCCCCATGTGACCTATCCCCTTGATATTGGAGAACTATTTGCCTATAGAGGCAAATAGTTGCCTCAGGCCTAGCTGTAACTGGTTGTGATACCAGAATACAATTCAAACCAGTGTGGGATTGTGTCACCCCTGCCCTGCAACCCTGGGTGCCTTATAATGCCTTGCTGAGGTAGCTTCCACCTGGATACTGAGGGTAACCCAAATACATGCACACTCCCAGATTTCCCCCCAGAAATATATATCCAGTACTGTCCAGCCCTATCCTGGATGGTACAAATATATTAAGTTCGTTATGCCTTTAAGGGAATAATATGCCATTTTATTATCTTAAATGGAGTTACCCAGACATTTAACTTAAACACATTGAATTATATAAAATAATACAACATGTTTATTAACTACAAAGAAAGAGATTTTAAGTGAGTACAAGTAATGAAGCGTAAAAGTTAAAAATCGTTAAAGGGAAAACAAAGATAAAGTGCTTAATAGTGCCTAACAAACTATATTAAATTCAAGCAAAATTTCTCTCCCCATACTCTCAGCAAGATAACTGACCAAACTCTTCAGGTAAGACCCCTTTCCCCCAAAATCTAATGGCTGTTGTCCTTTTTCTTCTTAGGTGTGATGCCAGAAGCGGATAATGACAGAGAGTAGGTGTCTTGGGGCGTTCGCCCCTTTTTTAAATAGTTTAATTCCCCCTCTTGAAAAATCATGTCCAGCTGGAAACTAGGAGACAAAGTCTGTGTGGAAGGATGTTCCCAGCTGGGTTTTTTTTCCAGCTGTTTGAGCTTCCTTTGTTTTCCCTTCCTGCCTGATGACTCTGCTCACTGCATAAAGGCAAATATACACTTCTTTGTACAAGACAGGCCTGTTAGAGCAGTTTGATTAAATGTGTTTTGAACATGCACTCAACTTCACATAGGGGAATCTTATAACTTCTCATACAGTTTTGACACACATTTTAATCAGATCAATATGGATCAGCAAATTATGAGTTTTCAAATGAAACCTTACAAGGCATACTTTGTACAAAGCTTATTACAATAGTGTGTTGGGTATGCATATCTCCACTCGGCCACTACAGCTGCTCACCCTTGCCTCCTCCCCATCCCTCTCCTCAGACACAGCTGATATCCTTAAAGGCACAGTTTACCCCAGATTGATATTTTAGCCACATAAAATCCTAAATTGTTCATATTTTTCCGTACAAACCATAACCATTTATTGTACTAGCATATGCATTTATTTCATGTTATTACATATGATCCTGTAGTGAAAAACCATAAGCATATATACTGTAGCACATGCACAAGACAGAGTTAAGGTGGCCACGAGAAATTTATCTTTGAATTTCCTGATTTCTAAACAGTTAAAATTTCAAATTTTAATGTTGCATTTGACAAGCTTTGTTGGTTCCTTCCTAATCACACACCTAATCCACTTGATTCTCGCTATTCTTCACCAATTAATTCTTCTGATGCACTTTTGGAGCATTTACATCAAAGGCTCCAAACCAATGTACTGAGGTTGGATGAAGCATCCTGTCATGGATGTGCTATGGGACACAAGTGTATGGAAGCTTGAAAACACTAGTATTTAGTAGCTCAATGAAGCCCAGCAAAAAGCCTGCCAAAACAGCCAAATTTACCCAGATATCTCCATCATTGAAACTTCTGGACATACAATATCATTTACGATTGGACAGTACTTCCAGAAGTCAATACTATTGTTATCATTACAACAACGTGATCACAGGGCCAAATCCTGGCTAATTCTTAAGAGTTGGCAAAATTCTCTGGTGTTCTGAGATTCAAGTTATGGACTTCATTGTCTACTCTGCCTCAAGCTTTGTGTGTGATCTTGGACAAGTCACTTAGTCTCTGTGTGCCTCAGTTTTTAATCTGTAAAATAGGACTAATAGTGCTGCCCTACCCCACAGGGGTGTCGGGAGGATTGCCAAAGACAGATGCTTATGACTAGATTTTGAAAGATATTAGCAGTGGTACTGAACTAGGGGTGCTGCCACACCCTCTGGCTTGAAGTAATAATAACAAACACCAAAATACATGGTTTCCATGGGCTCCATAATCAGTACCTCCATTATAAAAATTGTTCCAGCACCTTTGGTATTTAGGCATCTAAAAATGTAGCTGCATACCTAATGGAATTTACAAAAGTGCCTAAGCAGGTTATTCAACTTCAGTCCTTTTGAAAATCCCACTAGGTGCCTTTCTGCAACTTTATGTACCTAAATACCTTCAAAATCTGGCCTTCTGATACTACAATAATGAGAGCCATATAAGTTCACAGATTTTTCATGCTGACCAGCTACTCCAGGATGTAGTGTTTTCCAAAGGAGGGATGAAAGAAAACATTTTGGCCACCTCTGTGGATAAGGATAGGTTCAGGTATCAAAACATCAGCTTTACCCAATGACATGTGGGATGGGAACCTAAATTGGGTGGTATACCCATTGTTTGGAAATGAGACCTGATCCTTCTCTCACATGATTTTTTTATAAGAACAAATCAGGAGTAACTACAATAGTGTTACATCAGTGTAAAACAATTGTAAGACATGAATCGGGCCCATGCTACATAGTATAAATGCTCTGATTTTGGAACAGTTGTGCCCAATTTAGTCTGAAAGAAGCACTTTGAGAACACTAAAGCGTTTTCACAGCTCTTAACTGACATTTTTTGTAAACAAAACAAAATTGTAGCTTGTCTTATAGAATTTCTCTTTAGTGTTTGGAATAATGTGTCTGAGACACTTTATTTTTGTTGTGAAATGAACTCTTAGATCAAGGTTACTTCAGCAAAAATTATAATAAAACTTGACATATAAAATCAAAAGACTCTGATATGTGTTTCCATTTAGTGAGGGGTATGCCATGATATAGACAATTCCAATGCAATGTTTAAAATAAGAAGTTCAAAGATCCTTTCAACTTGCTGCAGATTTTACTACATATTCTTAATAAACCCCCTTCATCTGCTACTGTTCAAATGTAAGCTTTCAAGCAATGCAAACCTAGCTAAACCCTTTATGTTTTTTACTTCCTTCTTTACTTACCAGCACTGCTATTATCACATGGTGTGTTCCACATGATAAGCCATTCATTAAAGCATCACCTACTGTTTTTTTCCTCCTCAGTACCAGCTAGAACATGATCTGTCTCTGCATGAAGACATTGGACCTCTGACCTCTTTTGTAGCTATTCCAGGCAAGTATAATAAACAGGGTTCACTGGGTTTGTGTAAATCTCTGATTATGTTTACTGTGAAATCCAAGTGTTCATCTCAGGCAGAAAAATTAAGGCTGATTTTCAAATATTATGTACAAACTCTTGCTACTAAGAATTCCATAATGAGCACTTCGGCAATTTAAAGCAAATTAGGGTTCCCACTAGGCAGGGAAGACATACCATACAGTCAAGAAAAATTGTATATTGGTAGATGAAAAATAAGCATAAAGAGGAAAAAAAAGACAGTACTCTGTTCTAAATGAATTAAAAGATTCTGTGCTACTACACTTCATTACTGAAAGTTTGCATCGCTCCCTGCTTTCACACTAGTTAGTTTTAGTTTGCTAATGATTTCTACTATAGTCTGAGTAAACACTACCCCATTGAACTATCTGTTTTGAAAACATAATCCCCTGTAGTATGACTCTGCAACTAATATTTAGGAAATAATAACACAGTATTAGTTTAGCCAATTAAAATGACAGCAAAGCCACCTTACATAGTGAAATTCACCTGTGTTTAGAGGACTCTGCACCACTTAAATGAATAGGCCTATCTGATGTGGGCCCTGTGCACAGGGGTGCATTTCAGGGAACTTGTATGTGGTACTCCCAAATATTTCAGTGCACTGCAGTGTGCAAATTCCAGTTCCAATTATAATGAATCTCTGCCTACAATGAAGTTGTTCTGGGGAAAAAAATTCTCTGTTGTAAGAGAAAACTGTATCACCCCCTACACTTAAGATGTGCAAGTACAGTGAAATTTAACTCATCTCAGACAGATGGCACAGGGACAGAACTCACTCTCCAACCTGGAAGAATGCTGTGGAGTCTTTTGTCCTTAATTGCCATCATATTCCAGAACAGTGGCCAATGCCTATCTATGGGCCTTCATCTGTGGGTTTTGGAGTACAGGAACCATGTGAGTGTAAATCCTGAACCTCTCCCTTCCCCTCTAATTTCCATTAAAAATATTCTGGCCTTATTAGCAAAAAAGTTCTTCTTGGTCTCATTTGGGGTTAGATCCTATACAAACTGATGTATGCAAATTGATGTAGCTCTATTGACTTCAGTGGAGTTATGCCAGTATACACCAGCTGAAGATCTGGCCACACAGACTGTTGCCTACATAAGCAAAAGGTAAGAAAGCAATGAGCAGGTAAGATAACACAAGAAAGCCCAAAGCATGCATTAATGAGAATGTTGTTATTGGCTGCCAAATTACTCCTTCCCGACCGTAGTAGGAGAAAGGCCAAAGTGTGGATTGCGTAGCCAGGTACTGTATTAGCATGGTGAGGGCTGAATTTAACCTCACGTTTCCCCAGACATATTCACTGTTTTTTTGTTTTTGTTTTGTTTTGTTTGTTTTTTTTTAAATCCTGCACATTTGTGAATAGTGAGGCAGGGGACTCATGCCCTATTACTGCTCAGTGCAGAGGATTATGCTGGTGCTCAGTCTTATGTGTGGCCCACAAATGGTTTTCACATGCACTTGCAATATCTGCTGCGCAAAGGGCTGTAAGAATGTTAACTTCCTGACTTTAAAAAGAGAGCTGGTGGGTGTCTGGCTTAAATTTAAATGTAAAGAATAAAGGAGGAATTGACATTTCTGGTGCAGGAAAATGAGGAGGGTAAAGCTATCAATGCCTCCTGAAAGATATGGGAAGATGTAAAATGGGTGAAGTAAAATGCAGTGATTAAATTGTTCCTAGGAGTGCTCAGTAACTGGTGACAGACGTGAACAAAAAGCCTGACTGTGACTGAAAAGTGGTGCACTGATTTAAAACGTGGCTGGCACCAGCGCACTTACCCCTTGAGAGAAAGTAAAGTTGTTACTGCTTTACCTAAGGTGTTTTCTTAGAGTGGCAATACTGTAGGATATTACAACATGTGAAAGCAGTGTATGCTAATATCTCTAAAAAGTATCACCTCTGGATTTGGTCATGTTTCCTTACTTTTCCTCAGTACTGAAGTTGGATCTTCACCAATGAATAGAGTTGTAATTTAATGGGCTGCCTTCTCTATTCTGAAATTCCTGGCCAGTTTGAGTTCTCCAGTGGTCTTCCTTTAAGGGTGACTAAACAACACATAGGAAAATAGAACATGATACAATGTAATTCATTGTTTTCTCCTTCCCAATGGGCTTTCTATATAGGATTATTGATTTACAGTTTTAAGTGACTTTTTAAAATTTAGCTTAGGAAAGAGAAACTTATCCAGCAGGAGTACAAAATCAGGACAAAAGAACCTGGATAGAATTAACTGACTTCCTCTCCTTGAGTTCAAAGAAAGAATGGTAGTCAGATATACAAACACTTAAAATTCTCCCTGGTGCAGAGAGCCAGCAGGAATTAACTGGGACTTGAGTGTTGTATAGGTCTTGTTCTATGTATAGGGGAAATACCAGTTTTCTCATAAAAAAGTAGTAATGGTAATCAACACCACTGTGCCTCAGAAAGGGGATAAAATGTAAAACTAATACAAATTGTCTATTTCAGGTCATTTTAATAGATTGGTTTTTAAAGTAACTATTTTTGCATAGTTTAGGTAAGACTTTTGCAATTCCTACAGGATTTATTTAGTAATAAAGATGAATTATTCATTATTAATACAGATCTAGAATCTGCTACCTTTATTCATGCTGAGTATTATCTTGTTATAGGAGCAGTCCCATAATAGTGAAGTGCTACTTAGTGTGAGGAAGGGTGGCAGAATCTGGCCATTATTAACTGTGAATTGAACAATTATTTGTCTTTACAAGTTATTCACCTAGCCATTGGGATGACTAATTGCCAGAAACTAGTTAGTGGCAGTGCACCTTCTGCTATATGATTTAGAAAAATATGGATACATGGTAAACTTAGTGAAGTTTTCTCTGTTTGTTAGCCTTTTATCAAATACCTGTCAGTTGTCCAAATACACATGTCTGGGATATGAATGACCATTTATAATCTCGATACCAATATTGCAAAATTGCAATAACTCATATAAGATATGCCACGTAAGATATCATTGGAAAGGTTATAATTTGCTAAGTATGATAATATTGTTTATGTATATATGATAAGTATGATAATATTGTTTATGTATATATCATCTTTGTATTGTAAGTTATGACTATGCATGATATATCTGTATCCAAAAACTTGTGCTATGCTACCAGGTAACACCCCCCTGGCAAATTAGCGTCAGCACAGATGCTATACAATGAGGCTAGGGTCTCATGAGTCATCAAAACTCAGCTCTATGCCATGTGCTATGAGCTTGTGTTTGAAACACAGGATTGTTTACAACTAAGTAGTTGCAAACTCCACAATACTTTTAAGCATTTGATGTATGTGGACTCTGAAGTCTTTTGTATGTATCTGATTGCTTTGACCATTTAACATCTCTCCTTTTTTTCTTTTCTTTTCTAGCTGGCAGCATGATATTTTGGGTAAGATCCAAATTCATATTGATTTGGTAACCTAGCTGACCCTTTGGGGAATCAGGAAAAGATTTTTGTAAAGTGAATAGAGATTTTTAAGTAACTTATCTCTTTACTGGGCCTAGTTTCTGATTGGAAGTCAGACACTGAAATGCAATAAACTGGGCTTTGTATTTCTTTATTGGGGCTTCTTGTTAACCAATGTGGGGACCATGTTAGCCACCAGTTCTGGAAGAATTTTGCAGGCTGCCCTAGTGAACGTACAGAGCATCTCAGCTCTATGCAAGTTGGAACAAATTGTTTAGCCTAAGTAGTTAACACATATTCTAAGGGACCATTCAAGGCCCATTAACACCTCTGCAGTCATAGGCTAAATAGAGGGGTTAGTGGGGTACAGATTCCTGTAATAAACCATAAAGCCAGTGTTTCTGTTCAGTCCACAGCTTTCAGTGTCTAGCAGAGTTATGAACTTAAGCTCCCATGCTTGTCTTTTGAAAAAGTGTTGTTCAGGTTTGCTTTGAGGATGAGGACGGATAGGTCAGATATTGAATGACCACTTTTTGAAAAGTATTCACCCACCCATGAGGCTGTCTGGGGTGTTGTGACAGAGCAATAAAGGGTGCTACTCAGTGAAACAATTCATTTGCTGCCAGCAGGCCCTTGGGCTTCGAAGATTCTGCCCAGAAATTCCAGAGAGGAAGAGGAGGGTTTGAGCCTATAAATTCCACACAGGAAGTGCAGGGGCAGAAAAGGTGACGGAGGCTGTTTTAAGCGAGGATCAGGGCCTTACTTAGAAAGCTCTGGGTATTTGTTCTGGGAGATATTTACATGATAGATTCCAAATGTGTCACTTATCCCTGTTTCCCCCCCTTCATTTAGAGGGAGAAATAATTTACTACTAGGCCTTCCCAGAAGCAGATTCCTGCCCTCCCCTGGCCCTGACTAGCTTAGTTATGCTGGCAGGTGCATTGAGGGATAGATTCAAGGAGCCAGACACAATCCTTACCCTTTTCTGTTCAGTCCTTCCCACTTACCTGTGCTTCCCCTGATACACAGAGTGGTGATGTAGGGAAACCTTCTAGGAGAGAATGCAGAGGCCCTACACAGTGCCTAGTATTTACCCATCATTTGCTGGATCTTTTATTAGAATATAAATAACCAATATTCATATTTAATTAATCCCATTTTCAGTGTGCTGCTAATGTTGCTAATGCAAATGTTATAACACTTTATCTGGTTCTAAGCTTAGAAATAACTAGAAGACATCAGTTAACATGACTTTTGTCTAACATAGCAGGCACATAGCATTAAAATATTGAGCAAAGGTAACATAAGAAAACTATTTAGAGTTTATTCATAATAATTTGTTGGAATCATATCATGAAAAGAAGATTTAAATAAAGCAGCATCAGCAGAACTCATTTAACTGTAATATGCCTTAGGCATGTTTTTTTGTAGCTTTTTCAAATCTAATTCACTGTATATAATAAAAAAGAAAATAATACAAATGGAAGATATCCTTCAATGGTAAATATCATCGTGCTGGAACCTTCAGTTGTGGATGGGCTCTTGATTGATCAGAATATTCCACAATGGCATGGTGTAATTCTTTAGTGTTATGTTGTAAAATGGAGTATTGCTTCTGTTATTTTATCCAGTTTGCTTTTATATGACAGGGTTTATTGTGCGTTATGTTGTAGCTCATTCCTCTGTTCACAATGCCTACTGATGTGTAATTATGACTTGTCTGAACTGTAAGAAGGAGCAGTAAGTGAAAGAAAATCTGCAAGCACACTTGATTTATGAGCCCTGATACTATATTACAGTCCTAATCTGCCTGCTTAACTTAGCTTCAGGCAAACTTACTGTATAACATGCTTACGATTAGCACTGCAGCAAGTTGTAGAAGATTTACTCTGTAGGAGCTAGGAGACTTTTTTTAATGATTTAGTCATTATTTTGGTTACAGGTATGGCAATAAATTATTTCCCATATAAAGACTCTGTGTCAAGAAACAGCCATTGGAAAAGGGCTTTTTATACAGTAACAAAGAACATTGCTTGGAGTGTTTTCTTCATACAAAACATCTTAATGTTACTGGTCATTTTGATGATGAAACTTCTTACACATTCTTCTCACATTCATACAATTTGTTTTATTATACTGCTGCTTTTGTCGCATAGTACAATCTGCTTATTATAAGAATGTCTATTTGGATCCAGTGAATCTCATATTTTCAATGGTGCCCAAAAATAGAAATTACTATGTATGTGCAAATGAAAGGAAGACCATAAAGCAATGACCTAATGTCAGGAAGAAAAGATGTAAGCAGATTTGCATTTTTTTTTTAAATCACCATTCACAAAGACAGATGCATCACTTCAGCTTTATTGAAACTATAGCATATTCAGAGCTGCTACTTTTAGTAAATTAGGGCAATACATTATTACCCTAGTATAATTAAGATCAACGTTCAACATTCAGGACCTAGTTCTGGTCTCTGAACTCAATGGATGTCTTGCCATTTGACTTCAATGGAATCCTCATTATGCGCTATTAACTGTGGAAAATAAGCAAGGGGCCTAGAGCTTGATCCAATGCCCATTTAAGTCAATGGAAGAACTTCCTTTGATTTAAATGGGTGTCAGATTAGACCAGTAATCCTGCAATTTTTACGCATGTAAAACAGGACTATTTGCATGAGTAAGAATAACAGATTCACATGAAGTTTATGGGATCGGGTCCTTAAAACTAAGCACAAAATATTATTCTATTTCCTGTATATGGAAAATCAATTTGTAAAAATCAACTGCAGTTCATATTCTGGTAATTAAGAAATTTGTTAAATGGATAAAGACTTTCAGAAGAAAGTATCTGAAAATGTCTGTATACAATGCTAATAAAAGTTGTTTTCTGAAAATATTCCTTTTCAGTCTTTTGAAATTAATTTTGCCAGCAGATGTGTTTTATTTTGTTTTTCTTTTAAAAAACCTCATTTTCCCCCTCCATTTCCTTAATTATTTGTTAATTCAAACTGTTATTTTCCTTTTTAAAAACATACATAGCCTCAATACCTTCCTGAAATGGCAATTAATGAAAGATGGGCTTTAGAGACAAAAGAAAGTGCATATAAACTATTAATTGGTTACTGTATTACAATAATGAAATAAAAGGTTTCTAAAGGGTGGAATGGACTTGAACTCCTATCTGAACAGTGGACAATAGCATGCTGCAATTATGAACAGAAGTATTCTCAAGCTTACATAGCTTCAGAAAAGTTACCATAAACAATGAGCTTTTATATTGTAACAATAAGGCCTGTTAATTTTTTTCCTGAAAAATGCTTTTGCTAAACATTTAAAAACCATTCAGTTCTGAATAGCTAGTTCTTTCTATAGCTAAGCACAAAAATTTAATCCTTGGTTAGAATAGAAAGCAGAACATAGATCTATGACTCCCCCCCCACCATTTATTATAATACCATTTGGTAACATATGCCATTTGCTAGTGATTTACTCATAGTCCAGGTTTTGCATTAGCACTCATTGTATTACAAGCATCCTCCCCAAGTATTTGTAGATGCTATTGACAGAACAAAAGGTCTATGGGGCAGGAGATATATTTTTCTAATGTTGCTGTGTTACCTATAACTTAATTAACTTTACTTTAGTCATCCAAGTATACCTGGAAACAAAATACATCATATGCCAATTAGCTTTCCTCTTTCTGGCTTAGTACACTTAAGTTGTTTATTCAAAAGGTTAAATATTGATTGAAAATGGATGATAGAACTGTATTACAGTTGTGTGCTAAATGGCAGAACTTGCCTGTAAAACATTTCCAGTTACCCACACAATAATGCAGTTACAGCATGGCACTCTGCTGCTAAGCACCCAGGCAAAAAATCAGAAACAAATACAAATCACCCACTATGCAACCATTCTTATCAGTACACTGAATTCACACAAATATGTTTGGAAGTGAAGTCATTAATTATCCTGATGTTGAAATAATGTAATACAAATAATGATTGCTTGTGAAGTGATCTATTGACTTCCATCTATTTCAATGGAGGCTCTTCTCTCTCTCATGTCATCCGAAGCCACATAGACAAAGTATCAAGTGATCACATAGCATGAACTGCACCCGGAGGCAAAACTTGTTATTTTACTTGAAATGGTGATGCATTTAGGACCCTGAAACTGTCAATAATTTTTCTGACTTTCCGGGGATAAAATCCCCAATTATAGTAACTTTCCCTAGAAGCCATATACAGTAGCACTACATATTATTAATATTAGGATATGACCTCAAATCCCTATGCATTCAGTTTTATCAGTAGATTGGACCAAAACTGGATGAATCCATAATTCTAAGCTGCTGTAGCCTAATTGTTGCCAACAAAGGCCAGTCAGAGCAGGCTAAAAAGACAATACAATACAATTTGGCACAATTCAGCCAATTGACATCAACAACAGCTGCGTGCATGGATCCAAGGGCCAAAGTCCCTTTATTTCTTATAATATTTTTCATACAAGATACGGCTTGATTTTTGCAAGCCATCAAAGGCAAAAAATTCCTTCTAAAGGAGCACTGCAGGTGGAGGGATTGCAGGATCACCTCCTTCCTTTCAAAGCACTTTTTAGTATTTGATAATACAGGACATTGATATGAAATTACAGAAAGCATTAGGGTAAAAATGCTAGGCCTCACATTCCACACCCAGTTAAATTTACACTGAAGTGAAAAATGTACATAGGAAAGACCAAAAGGTTAATCTTACAGAATTTGCTCCACTTACGGAGGAATGAGGACTTGAGGATTGAAGAGACTAAAAACCTGGGGAAAACAGACTCCAGATGTGCAAATCCTAGGGAAGTTACAGGTGAAACACCCCCTCTTCCCCTTTCCCGTGGTTCCCCCTGACCTCCTCTGTCATTGTGTAGGTTGACATTGTCTGTCCCCATGCTGCCCCCCACTTACAGTAATAAAGCACTGAAGGAGTGACTGATTAGCATTAGTGACTAGCATTAAATTACCACACCAAGAGAGGTATGATATGTAGAGTGCTGCATCATACCCACAGAATACCTCTCTCTTAGATGTCCTGATCATTCTCCTTTATGAGTTTGAGGTCTCCAGTTTTTTCTGAGATCTTTTAATGAAAGGGCTCTTTAGTATTATGGGTCTTGAATAATACAGTGACAACCTAACTCCCACCCTCTCATGTTTAAAAATGTATGGCTTTGTTCCTTTACGTCAGAGCGAGACTAGGTCAAAATTTAGTGGCCATATAAGGTGAGCCTGTAACATTAACAATTACTCCTGAGTAGTCCTGTGGGCTTGCTTTGGTTGTATGAAAATCTTGGGTTGAGGTTTTTATAAAAAGTGTTTCACAGGATAGTTATGTATCTTCTGAGTAAGTCACAAAGTTTATTCAGAAATTGTTCCCCAGTTGAAATATTAACTAGAAAATTGAAGTCTGGTTCCTTCACTTTTAGAAGATTTTTTGTTGTTGTTCCCTAATTTATCTATTTGACCCAATTTGTCTGGTGCACTAAAGTTACATCCAAAATCATTCCATACTGTGTATACAATAATATTTGTATGTTCTGTTCAATAGTAGTAGATTTGTCTATTTGTAAAAGGTTAGCAGACTGCTTATACTAACCACTATACATTTGCCAATAATCTTTGGAATGAAGATTAGCGTGACTAGATTTATTCAATGTTTCATTTTTACCATCAAAATTAAGACTTAACACAAATAAGAATTGAATGAACTCTCTCTCCTCTTCTCCCCCCATTACATTATTATAAAGTAATAATAGTGAAGACTGTATAAACGATTCACTGGTTGAGAGGACAGGTGCTAAAAATCTACCAGAGGAGATCTAAGTAAGAAGAGTATATGGAAGTCCTACTAGCTTTAATATAAAGTATTTTTTTGTGCAACCATATTTTTTGAATGCATCATCTTAACATTTTTTATACCTCGTTGAAAAGCTTGGCAATTTTTTGGATACTAATCTCTGATGCTTTTCAATTTTCAATTTTTTTTTTTTAAACCAGAAAAGAATTAACACCAAAAGCATTAACAGTTACCAAAAAAAAAAAAAAAAAAAAAAAAATCAGAATTGCTGTGTACTACAGGATATAATTCATATGAGTGTAAGAGGTATCTTCACTGTGGTAAATTATTAATCTTTTCTTATGGGTAATGGCATCATCTTTAAGAAAAGAAAAAGAATGGCATGGTTTTTAATGTTATCTCCTTGGTTGGTTGGTTTTGGTAATGAGGATCCAAAATGAACCTTCTCAGTTTATATATTATCATGAGTAAACCTCTATATTGTGCAAAATATTTCTAAAGCTTTTCTTGATCAAAATATAATGCTGTTTAAATATGTTAAGCAACATGTACTCTACCTACTTGCATTATGTCAAATGAACTGCATCATTCCAATATGGTGTCACATGTGCATGGAAGCCTGTAGCATTTATAACAGGTGTTGCAGAAATGTACTTGACAGAGATATTGACAGTAAGGTCATCCGTGAAAATGACTATCTAAAGTATCAGTGGAAGGTTATGCTTAAACCTGCTTTTGTGAGATTTACTTTTAAACTTTTGCCAAAAATGTTGGATTGTTTTTTTGCAGTAGATTAGAAAACAAAAATGCACCCAGTGTAAAGGACTAATACTAAATCCTTGAATCTATGTAAAGAGTAGTTCAAGAGGCCAAAATGCAAAAAGAATAGCAGAGATTCAAAAGGGTCTGTTTAAACTTCATAAATGGCTTCTGATACTCTACATCCTCTTGCATATGCTTTCGTTTTCTCCCAAATAAAGAATATACATGACTGATTGTGAATGGGGGAGGATATAAATTAGGGTATGTTAAGAAGGCAACAATTTTCAGTGTGATACTGTTATAGCTTGTGACATTTGTCAGTTTTTTTGATTAAACAAAGTCCTTAATGTGTTAAGAATGGGTCTAGGCTACTGCACCATTTCTGGCCTCTTGACATCTTTGGTCCCATATATACTGTTGTAAGCAGAGAATTTTTCCCCCTCTTAATATTGCAACTGTTAAAATTCCATTTAGCAGTACTGCATTTATCTAAGATTGGTTCCACAAAAGGGTTTAACAGATATACTTGCAAATTACTAATATGCAGCATAACAATACATCACAAAACCGTTTTCAGCTTATTTGTATGTAAAAGTCAGATATTTTGTTCTGGATAAACTTCAGAAATGCTCTTCAATTCTCAGTGAGGCAAGCATTTCAATTTTCTGCAATATTAGCGGATGATGGCTAATTTTTGCCTGTAGTATTTCCCTCAATCTGCCTGTGCACTTTCAGTTACTCTGGCAGCAGCAGCATTTGTACATTTTCTGGTCACTAAACACTCAAGTACAATTGTAAGTGATCAGTTTACAGTTGGCCAACAAAAGAACTGAAGGAATGTCTAAAAAAAAAAGAAATGTGAATAAATGTGCATGTGTATATTATACATCAGGGGTGGTCAAACTGTGGCTCATAAGCCACATGTGGCTCTTTTACAGTTAAAGTGTGGCTCGCAGAGTCCCATATGAACCTCCTCATCCCCATTCTCTACCTACCAGACTGGGGTAGGGAGCTCACAGCTTCTGCCCTGAGGCAGGGTGGTGTGGCTAGAGGATTTTGCCCTATGGGGAAGAGGATCTCAGAGGGTCAGTAAGTTTGGCCTCCCTGGTATATATTGTGTGTACTTTTAGTGAATGCCATATGGAAAGCATACTGTACCTGGAATCCATTTTAGCTATCAGCATATATTTTAAAAAATGGGATCATGTGTTTATCCTATCATGAGGGTCCAGTATACATCCAAATCACACGGCTTTTGAAAGTGCATTATACTGTTCCTTCATGGTTGAGGGTAAATCCTCTGTTTCACATCTATTTGATTTAGTTTTTAAATAAAATCTGTTTTTAGCTTATGTTACATTTCAATTTACCATCTTATTAACAAATTTACAAGCCATCTATTTCAAGGAAAACATTTAAGAGAGAAAGATGCAGAAATTCTTATAGCACATTTATCAAAATACAGCATGACAGGATTTTTAAAGGATATTTTTAATTCAGTCCTTCTAAAACAGGAAACTTGGATATAATTTGATGATCTTCACACATGCATGGGCTATTTAACCTTACCAGAATTAAACTGTAAAATATTTTAAATTAAGAGGGAGCTTACTTGTGCACTTACTAATTATTTTCCGGTGAAATTTAATTATTGCCCAGCATTTTGGATGGTACTGTTCATGATGGAGTGGCAAGGAACGGTTCAAATTAAATCAGAACTCTATGGAGAGAGTTCAACAGTTCGTGTCACTGGGAAGCTTTCGTTAGAAATCTCACAAAAGATATTTCTGTTTTTCTGTGCAGAGGTGTCATCACTCATGACACTGCATTGCAGACATAATGCCAAAGAAACAGGAGGATGTACTGTGGGTTTTGCATGCTTTATACTAAAAACCACCCTACATGCCAGAAAGCTGCACAGCTTCATGGCTCAATCACAGCAAATCAATATGTACTTAAAAAAAAACATTTTACATTAAGTAGCAAAATGTTAAGGGCTAGACTATGGCTTTTGCAGTGACAGCCACACGAGGGGGCATACAGAGAGCAGAGGTACTATGACTGAACGGCAGTTGTAGGCACTCTGATTGCAAAGTGCAGAGGCAGGCAGAAATCTTTTGGAGCACTGGGGTGGGAGAGATATGCACATGGGCAGCAACTAGCTAGAGGACAGATGCTGCCATCTTTACTCATGCTGAATAGGCAGCATCTTACCAGGCAAGTAACTATTGGCAGAATCTTACCCTCTACAGTGCTAAATGAACTAGATATACAAGAGGTTATCTAAAGGTCAGAAATTATTACACCCTTTAAAAGGGTGCAGAATAGTCTTCTGTCCCTCCCATTACTGGTTTCAGTACACAGTTTCAGTGCAGAAGTGCGGCTGTGTGCTAGCTCTGCCCCCCACCCCTGCAGCCCATGCCCCTTTCAGCTATGGAATGCCTCAGCACTTACACCTGCCACCTTTTGTGCTTAGTGAGCACAGCAACCAAATTCTAGCTACTTCCTGCATAACTGCATGGGGAAATGGGCAAAGACGTTCTGCTGTCTCATATCCTCCTTCCAACTGTGCAAGATCAGTCTCATGTAAATATCTAAGACCAGATCCTCAGCTGGTGTAAGCTGGCATAGCACTTCAACAGAGATGACAGCATGGTCTAATGGATAGGACACCAAGCTAGGACTCAAGACACCAGGATTTTATTCCCACCTCTACCACTGACCAGCTGTGTGACCTTAGAAAAGTCACTACATTTCTCTGTGCCTTTATTAAAACAGTAAGTTGTCATTGTCATTTATTTTTCCCCCCTTTGGTTTATTAAGGATTTTGGTTATTTTTGAGCTGGTTTGTCATCTGGGAGAAAGAAACTCTTAAGCACATAAAAGGCAGAGAAGCCTAAGTGCTAATCGATTTTGTTAACTCTCCTATTACAACTTAAGTTCCGATTTTTATTTAAATCACTGCTGGTTTCTAACTGTGAGAAGGGTCTTAATGGACCCTCCCCTGCCGAGCTGTTATTTGCAGGAGCACATCCCCCCTGCTGAGGTGCTCGGCATGATGGGACTGCTTTGCCCAAATGGTCCCTTTGCCAGGCGTTGGGTTACAGATCACTTTAGTGTCAAATGCAGGGGTAACCGACTGTTGTTCCCCTTATTGTATGAGCAAAGGGCAGCAGAACTGTGCTTAGCCTATTCTGATTGAAGGGTCGCTATCATCTGACCCTAACTAGCTAAGCAAGGGGCTCAGATGCCAGAGTCACGTGAAGGTGGATGGGTATTCCTGCCTGGAAGTGTGGGCTCTGCCTAAGAGCCCCAGACATGGTTTAACCTCCCCCTCCCACTGTTCAAAGATAGAGCTAATTAAGAGTCCATTAGGAGTCTTGTTTTGTTAAGTGCTCGCTAGAGCTAAACTCCTCTACTGTGGGACAGTGCTTCTGCCCAGCTTCAGCACGGAGGTTCACCCACTCAGAGCGGACAATCACTCAGAGCTGGGTGGAATCTCAAGATGCCAACCTGCAGAGGTCACAGTGGGGAAGGAGATGGTGATAATGTTCAGCAGAGTGTCTGGAAGCTCAGCTGGCGGAGTGGTTGGCAGGGTGGCTAGTGGAGCAAAGAGCAGCCAGCAGGGTGGAGTGAGCAAGGTGCCTTCTTTCCCCCTTTCCATCCATCTGGGGTGGGAGGTGAACTCTGCAGCTGCACCTCTAGAGTTGGCCCTGACTAAGGACAACACCGATGAGTGGGGTCATAGTGCTGCGAAGGGAGGGGCACATTAAAGAAACTTCTTGCTGCTGGACTTAAGAGCCTGAAGGAAAAGGAAGCTACACCACATACTCTGGGGTGGGTGTTTTGTTCTTGGTTTAATGCATGGAAATCTTGCTCGCAGTATTTTCTCCAAGTTAATGCTGGGTTACTTTCCCCTTTTTATTAAAAAGTCTCTTTTCTACACTCAGTCTCTGTGCTTGTGAGAGGGGAAGTATTGCTCTAAAGGCTTCCCAGGGGTGGTGTTCTCAAGCCAGTGTTGTATTGTTGAAAGGAACCCCTAGATATTGAATCCGGCCCTTGTTGCTGCTGCCTCCGACTAGCAGAAGAGTTACATAACCAATACACTAGGCAAATAAAATCTACTAGCAGAAGAGCACAGAAGGAGTGAAGAGACATTGGAAGTGTAAATGCACCAAACTATTTAAGAAAGATTCAGATACTTGGGTATTTTTGCTTTTAAGAGCCTCATGAACACTAGGAAGATAGTCTGGCTCATGCTTCATTGGACCAAAATATATTTTCTGTAATTTTTAAATGATTTTATCTTGTGATTCCATCATATTACAATACACCAAAATACACCAGTGTCAGTACACACTACTGTGCACTTTTGACAGTAATAGATTACTATATTTATGTGGAATTGTTGCAATTTTTCAACAACATGTTATCAATATTAACACTTACAATAAAAATAAAATTGAAAATATCCACACCAATAATAATTATATAATTATTATATAGTAGTACTTAAATTCTCAAACCAAAATTAGGTCCAAATTGTTCCAGGTATTCTATATAACTATACTGAGAAAATCCCAGAAGACAGTCAAGAGGTGGGAGAAAGGAAGTCTGACCCTCAATTTAGAGAAGAGGAACAGAGAAGCACAGAGAGATTATAGGTAAGATTTTTAAAAGTGTCCAGGAGCTTGGGATACCAAATTCCCCTTAAAATTAATAGGAATTTAGCAACCAAATCCCTTAAGCATCTTTGAAAAACTGAGCCTGAGTATCTTGCCTAAGGTTATATAAGAAGACAGTGGCAAAGTTAGCAGCTGAACCCAGAACTTCTGAGCCTCTGACTAGTTCCTTAAGTCACCATTCTTCTTGCTAACTTTCAGCTTTTAAGAGATGATTTCTGAATCAAACAAAATTACCCCATTTTTAACAAAATTATCTAGGCCTTAAAAAGAACCTCAGTACATTCAGCATGTTATTTAGATGAAAAAAGTCCTCCTAATCCTGATCTTATGTCAAATTTCGACACAGACACAATTCAGTGAGTCACCAGAAAAAACAAACAAACAAACAAACAAACACCTGTGAAATATCTGTAGGATATTTGCTGATGTTAATACCACAAAATACCAATCATTTGTAAATCATCATTTGTGACTCAACCCACTCAACCCATAGTTGTAGCACTATGTTTGTAACACCACAAAAATCACTTGGCACAATTCTGAACATGCCAATAGAAAAGCCTAAAAAGGTTCATAGTCCAGATTTGTTTTGGATAAGCCGTCAAAAGTTTAGATGCTTCTCTGAAACTTTCGAATCTGCAAAGCCACCTGGAAATTTTGCAAGAATAGGCACTCATAAGATTGTCAGCACTTTTACTTGAATGCTGAGGACAAATATTTTGTGTGTGGCGTTTTGGCACTTGAGATTCTAGTCTTGGTCAGAAACTATATCACAGCTCTGGTAAAGCTCCCCCTGCTTGATACTTACCTGTCCACTGTGTTGGGGTCTCACATGTTGGACCTATGTACTTTAAGCTTCCCTACATCTCAGCAGGCTCCAGCCACCATCTCTGGATTCAGTCTTTTTGGCACACCTTCCTTGGTACAGACTGTCTACTATCCCTTCATGGAAGTGATGACTTATGGACTAGCTGCTCTAAGCTCCAGGACCAGTGCTGATTTCCCAAGATACCTTAATATCACTCATATATAATCACTCTTTCCCAGAGCTCCAAACCTGTTGGCCCTTTGGTGTACTATTTATCTCTCTAAAGACACATGATAGTTGAAGCACATAACGCAAAGGTTCCTAACACAGTTTCTTTTTACTTTAACTGAAATGAGAAATATACAGATCTAGACAAAATGACTGAAAACCTGTATGCACTTCCCTACTTCCCTTTCCTCACCAATTTTCAGTGTTCTCAGGGCTTTCCAGGAATCCAGAGCTCTTGCCTCCTTTCCTACACAAGGAAACCTTGTCTCAGTCTTTCATTCCAGCTTTCCTTTCCTTTCCCTGTGAAAGAGGTGGCGAGAGACCCTTTCTTTTATAGCTTGCAGTCTCCTTTGTCAGATGACCCCTAATCAGTCTCAGATGATCCAAGTCTTCAATCAGGTGACACATTGCTTAATTACCTTACTCTTGGAGTTCAAACTTGAAAAACTGGATTGCCCATGATTCTCCATTGTTAACCCTGTGCCAAGTGTAAAAGTTTTTCCTGACACATCCTGTGAGTTATAGCCTTAGGATACCAGAGAAGACAGAAAAGCCCCACATTCAGAATGGAGTTTGCTGTCTGACACAAATACACATCAGGAATTTCAAAAATCAAACTGAATTAATAAGCTGTAAATAGACAGATTTTCCAAATCGTCCCAAACAAAAACTCACACAAAACCTTGCCCAGAAATCATCAAGAAATGTTTGGGTCTAATTTGAGACTCAAATTGGTTGAGGTTCAGGCAGCATCTTATTTATTTTGTGCAAATTAATTTGAATTCTTTGAATTCTTCAGAATTTAAAAGGATGAGTATCTCTGAATATGAGTTAATTGGCCTGGAGGTTTGATACCCTTCCTATGGTAAAAATCTGTGAAAGGGAGTTCTAAAGGAGGATATCATTGAGGATCCCATTCCCTCTCCATCATTATATCAGGGAACAGAGAGGGGATGGTTTGGTTTATCTCATGGAATAGGCCACAGGATCCACCCCGAAACCTCCCTAATCTGCAAAGATATACATGGATCCCAAAAGATATGTGAAAGGCCAGGGCCACCTGCAAGGCCTTCTGCTGTGCCTCCACACAGGCTCTAGCTTTGAGAAGAGATTTAATTAATAGAGGAAGCAATGCCTGATGGAGGAAAGCACTGTGGCTGATAAGTTACAAACTTGACTTGTGCTGCTGTGTCTGCATGCATCAGGCATGAGAAATGAATGATGGGTAATGAATGAAAGAATAATGCTCTTATAAGAAATGAATTCTCTCTGAAATTTCTGTACCTTGTTATCTTTGCTCTGAGACTATTAGATGCTAGAAACACAGAAGTAAAATGCACACAATATAAAAAAGGAACTAGATTACAAATAGATTTTTTTTTAAATTAAAAAGTGATTTTTAAATCAAATTAAACTTTGACTTTTAACTATCTCGTGCTTGATCCTAGGTCGGCACTTCTGTATCAGTTAAACATCAGCATACATTATGTGTAGCATAATATATATAAATACAATGACATCCAAAGAGAAGAAGGAAATGCTAAAATTATATTATCTTACAAATTAGGTTTAGAATTTTTTAACATTTTTTGCTGATATTAATACAGTGCCTTCTCCTAGAGAAGCCTAATGAAAGGGACTATGGGGGGTTGTGGTGATGGTGGTGGGGGATATATAGAGAGAGGTTTATATCTATGGTCTTTATTTTAAGATTCTGTAAATCCAGGCAAAAAGCTTTAAGCAGTAAAACTGAATATGGACACAGAATTAATGAAGATTCTCTTTCTCCCATATTGTTGTGAATGGGCAGCTGGGGGAGCTATATGGAAACAACTCAGGGAGAATAGTCAAATATGACTACTTACTGTGTAGCCCCGGGGGCTGCCTATCCCGTGTGCAGAGCTTACCTCAAAAGTAAAATCCAGTCCACAAATACGTTTGCACTGACTTTTTATCTTGAAAATCATCTGGCAAGGAAACAATAAATGTTAGGTTTCCAGTGGGCTTCCACCTGTTATGGAGTTACAAGACAGCAGTACCCTTTTAAAAGCCATTAATAATGCAGGATGTCAATAACTAAATAGATATATTGAATTACATGCTGTAACATTATAATAGGCAGAGGGTTTGATCTCAGGTGATTTTTTAAATTCCATTTGAACCTTTTGAGCTAATTATGATACATAGTTTATATTTTTAAATAACTATAAGAGCACTATGATGTGCTACATACATACAGGTGATCAGATTGCACAAAAAAGATGCACATATAGTTTGGTGAGGAAATAGTTGACTATCTGAGAAGCTCAAGGAAAAGTTATATTGATCTTTATTTTGTTCCCTTTCATTAAAATAAACTATCTAATAAAATATGATCATTTTCCTGAGGAAGGCAGTGTGGTGTCATAATTAGCGCACTGGCTTGGGATTCAGGAGGCGGGGTTTCTATTCCTGGTACTGGCTTGCTGGATGACTTTGGGTACATCAGTTCACTGTGCCTTAGTTTCTCCAAGTGTTAAACAGGGATAATTATTTTTATCTCTATTATAAAACACTTTTATAGTGCTTTTCATCAGTAAATTTCAAAGAGCTAAGTATTCATAATACTATCAATTTCTGTGATTAACAGGACACAAAGTGTGTGATACCATTAAAGTTCAGTGTTTGCACTCGGCAATGATCCAAAATATCTCAATATTCTAATTATAGCAAAATATCACAGTTACTGCAAGCACCTGGATGGTGAATGCTGAGTTTCTAAATGATGCACATTGTAAAAAACATTACAGTTTACATTTCTATCTTGTGTTAATACCTTATACCAATGCCAAATTATAGACTAGCTATTAGAGTTTGTTGTCAGTTACTCTCTTTAAGAGAGTCCTTTAGCATTGTGTAAATGAAAACCATTGATAGCATCCCAGTCCTGGTTTATGCACAACATAATGATTTAATTTTAAGTGTGTTGCTTTTCTAAAATGTCATACTCCAAGCAACCTACTGGATTACTGAGTTCTTTGGAGTTTTCTCATTGGCGTCCAAGTCCTTGGAAATCTGTTGGTCCAAACTCCATTGCCTTCAACGGGATTGGAATTACATCCTAAATTCAGATTCTATGTAGTTGACCTAAATGTATTAGTTGGAATAAGTTCCCTAATAGCCTCCAAAATAATGACATAGAGCTGTACAAAAATTACCTAACTTCTCTGTTCGACTAGCTTTATTCAGTTTAGTTAAAAGCAAACTATCAATTACCTCTTCTTAAGGAAAATTCCATAGATCAAACCTCTCCCAGGGAAAAGCCCATTTTGTTTCAGCATCTTGCTTTCAATGGAATCCCAGTTGCAAAACCACATAATTTTCCCTAATCTCCAAATCAAAATATTCCTTTTTTAAATTAAACAGCCTTAGCAGATTTCCTCTCTCCTCCCCTTCCCCACTCTAAACATCTGCCCCCTCCAGTCAGAAACAGACATGGAGGCAACTGGTTTTTAATTTCCTTTGTAAAACTACTTTCTGATTTAAAGTGAGGAGAAATATCCCTCATTATTAATAAGTAATGCTGTTTGCACTAAATGGGAGGAATATAGGAGCTAAAAATGTACAATGACACAGACTGCCAGCATCTTTGAAAGGCACAGAGAATAGAGGGAAGAGATGCTGAGACTTTGTACGAGTTGTTAGAAAAATCATATAGAGGCCGAGTGCACACTAAATGCAGATTCTTCATGAGAGAGGCTGAGTGAAAATAGTTTCCTTGATTCTCCTGACCCCATGTGCTATGCTCAGCCAATCTAGTAAAAGAAATGGCATATTACTTCAACCATGTGACTTCCACCAAATGGCCAACTCAAACTGAATCATATGACACTCCCTCAGATTTTTACAGACATTCAGATGTTGCAAAAACATTTCATATCAACATTTGGACAATGTTTTACCGGCATGAGAACACTTCTAATTAACGAAACACTCTGCATTCACAGAAGATGTTTGAACTCCAGACAAGGCTACTTTTTGGTGTATTGGAGTTTACAGGCAAAGGATTTGCATGGCTCTTCTGAGCATGCCACTCTGCTTATCGGGCAAGTTCACTTTCTGTATAGCTTAATGTTTTGTTTGTTTGTTTTTTATTGCTGTCAGTGATATTTCTGGGGATTACATGGCTCAGAGGACTGGAAATGAAATTCAGAGACTTTCACCTCTAGGTCAATGGTTCCATTCTAGTCCAGATCAATAGTGACAGCTCATTCTTAACAAATGTACAGTGGCCTGTGTGAAATAAGTCTTTGGTCTCAGTCCAGTTCCTAGTTGGCAAGTATGAACATCACAAAAGCTATTATTAAAAGAGGCAATAAAAGGGCCCAACTGTTCCAGAAGTGAGTCCAACATTGGAATGGGCACAGAGACTGAACTACACTTACACCTGTGGACATGTTTCTCCAGGTTGAGGCATCTGTCATGGTGGATAGGAAAGCTCTCTCTTCCTCTCTCTATGCATTAGCTTTCTAAGGTTAAACAGAAGATTTCACTTCGCAGACTGTCTGGTACCTTTCAGCAGCATTAAGAATTCTTCCTCATTTTCTATTCAAATGTTATTTCATAGGAATAAATTACTTCCTATTCCAAGTCTTTGTTTTCAAAATGATGCATTTTGGTCCATGGCTAGTGTATTTGCTCTTTCTGTCCAATACACAATATTTGCATCTGTCTGTAGTCACAGGGGTTCCAAATAAATACCTAATTCATAGCAATGAAGGTGCTGAAACACAAAGAATTGAGTAGCACCATCTTTAAAATTACCTGTTTGACCTGCTGGTTCCAAACCACAATTCTGAGATAACAGCTCTCTCTCCCACTGAGATCAGAGGCACGATCTCTTTTCTCAAATGAAATACAGAGATAAAAATTACATTGCTGTGGTCTATAGCAGTAACAAACACTTCTATTTCTATGAAAAAAATAAGCAATTATATTCCATTTTGGCATTATTATTGATCATTACAGGTGTTTTGAACTGCAGACCCCCCCTGGTTTAGAGGCATCTTTACAAGGCATCAGTTTAAACTACAACAGAGACTTCATTGGTGTTCACTAAAAAGCTATCTAACCCTTTTGCAGAACCTTAGATGCTTGTAATCCTCCAGTGTCTAGCCCATAGCAAAAATACGAGCATTTAACTCTGAATGTTAGCACAATTTATTAATGGATTAATTTTTTTTCTTCCCTATCAATTCTGTAGATTTATAATCACTTTCCTGTTGTATTTGAAGCTAGCACACACTGCTCTGCCATTGTACAGGTATGACTAACTACTGTCTAGTTCCATTGAATATAGTATCATTTGTCTTACGTTATACAGGCTGGCTGTACTACACGACAGCAAACAGTGACAGTAATTTGCACTGATCTGCCCCCACTGCTAGTCCTGCTGCTACAAATAGCAATTGATTATTACGCTCTAGTGTTATTGACTGTCGCTATGAACACAAGGTTTATTTCATTTTTAAAGTAACACCACAGATTTGCTTAGTATAAAAAAATGCCCATTGCTAGAACAGTGGCAGCATCAAATTACACAATAAATCACAATAAAACTTACTCTTAATATTTCTAAATCAGAAACAAAGGAACAATTAAAATATTGCTAACACAGAGGAGAACCATAGCTGGCATAAACTGATGTGGCTCCACTTAGTTCAATGGGCAATGCAGATATACACCAGCTGAGAGTTTGATCTGAAACATTCAGTTCAAGGAAAGCTGAAATCTTTGCCATAGCTCAGTGGGAAAAAAATCAGCAACCTCTGTTATTAATGTTTGATTATTTTCAAAATTTGAATCCCCTGACATTTGAAAAGCACAATCAGACCATTACTGACTTCCCATCCTCCAAGTTCGGTATATAGTTTTGATGTAGGTTGTAAAAATACATCCTATTTCATATATGCATATTTTTCTCTCTTTCTGAATCTTATATTCTTAGAGGTATTAAGCTGCAGGATTGTCCCTTGAGTCCATTTCAGATGGGCACAGAAATTTAGTTCAGGTAATTATCCTTTCTTTCCAAGTGAATTAAGAGACAGAATCCTGTGCTTATCTGACATAAATGTAGATTTTGTACTTTAATGCTGTCACCTGTGTGACAAGGTACACAGGTAAATCCCAAACTGTGTCTTTGTGCCCCATCTAAACTGGATATTGGAAGTCTCTGGTGAGTAATACTCCAAGGACATTATAATTCAGAGAAAATGGTAATGTATACATGTAAAATATGATTTAATTTAATAGGCTTTAGCAGTGCAACTCTTAGCAAGAAGATACACCCCTGCTACACTGTGTACACAGTCTCTCTCTTTTTTTTAATTTAAAAAGTACTAATATAATTTATGTAGCCTACAATTCATAATGTTAACAGTTTTACCTTCATTAAGGTGACAAAGAAAATACTCTAATAGACTGTATAGAGCTGTTAAAGAACATAATACATTTAAATTCTGATTTTGATATTGTTGCCAAACATTCATTTTGCATATCTTTGCCCTTATCGGTATATATATAGTACGGCATAACAGAGCACACAGCCTGCAGCATAGCTGCTGAGCCTTCTATTTCTGGGCAGTGTACTGTATGCATATGTAGAAAGTCCAATTCCTTCCCTCCCTCTCCCCCAGGCACCATACCCTCTAAAGTTGCACTGTCAAATGCTATTTTTTCTGGCAAATTAGTGGTGGGATAGGAGTGAACTACAGATAATGCAGCTGCTGTTTGTAACAGAACCGGATCACCAGAGATGGAAGATTGCTTGTGTATGTATTTTAGACCCTTTCCATCCTCTGGTGGGCACAGATCGTGCAGTTCTTATTTAGTACAAATGACTTCAAAGGGTTTTTTGTCTGAGTAAGAATTTTAGGATAAGGCCCTAAATTAGTGTATTAAATAGCTCAAATTACTTCCCAAATGCTGTAGGAACCTAGATTTCTCCTTCTATACTTTTGATAAGACAATTAATGCAGTTAATAAAAATTAATCCAGGTGGAGCTCACTCCTTTTCAGAATAATGGGAGTTTTGCCATTTACTTCACTGGGCACAAGACTGTGGCCTTAGGCAAACACCTAATTCCCTAGGCCTCACAACAGTAGAGAGATTTAATATGAGGTTAGATATCATGATCTTGTGGAGGATGTGCTGGCCCCTGTTCTGAGGTTGGTAGATGCCTCACATGACATCAAGATGGCCATAGCAATGGGAACATTGTGATCCTACCTTTTAAAGAATTGTCTATTGCAATGCAGATAGCCATTTGAGAAGAAGTTGGTAGAAAAAGGTACATTTGAGATTTCTGAGTACACATTTGTTTCAAAAGCTAAAAGCATAGCGATGTTGTAAAAAGAAAGTTACAGGTATTACTCATTTTACAACCATGCTATAGCTCAAATTAATGCTTAAGCAGCTATGTATTTATCAATTAGCATTATTTCTCTATCCGTGTCTGACTCTCTGTATTGTTGTAACTCCATCAAATAGTCATTTGCTTTTTTATGGTAATAATCCCTTCAAATTTGCTCCTTTCATCTGGATCCCCGTACATTATTTGTTGTTCTGCTAAATCCCTATTACAGAGGCCTAGGAGTTCCAAAGGCCTGATGAATAATTAGAAATGTTTTATCCCTAAGCTTCAAAAGGGTGCTAGAAATAATTATAAGCAAACATTTTATGTAGCATTCCTTATCAATCCAATCCCTGGTTTATGTTGTTTGCACTTTAGATAGTGAAGGAAAGAGTGAGATCTTGGTTACCAGCTCTGTCAGCATACAGGGGACAGATGTTCAAGTTGCTATAGCTTTCTTCTTCACTCTACTACCTGGCAGTTTGGGATGTTCAGTAAATTCCACTGTTAGTCAAGCCTGTAATCTCACAAGGGTGCAGTTAATTATTGATCAATCAAAATGAACTTCATAATCCTATTGGCAACCGTACTGCACTTGAGCCTCTCTCTCTTGTCCATAAATACTTACTGCAGTCATGTATTGTGCATATAAATAATGCCACATCAAACCAGGGAAGAAAGGTTCATGCTTTATGACCCAAAGTTTAGTACTAGCCCACAGTATGCATGTCTGATTCAATCTTATTCCTAAAAGAATTTCTGGGGAGGTCTGTCAATTGTATCCCCCTTCAGTGAAACAGATTCACAATGCTTTATGTGTATAAAATCTCTGCAAGATGGGATATTTCTCAGTATCTTCAAAACCTGCAGAACTAATTGGAGCATACCCAACTTCATTGCCTTTGACAGCATTTTGAGAAATACCCAATCACTTTGTAATTTTTCTATTTTGCCAAGTGAAAAAGTGCATTTTCACTGGCAAGTGATCTGCCGTCCATTGAGGGCAAATATTTACGAAAGTGCCCTGGCAGACAGAATGAACTGTCTTCACGGATGAAAAGCTAAGCATTTGCCAGACTGATCTTCGCTATGAAACTTCTATCACACCTTAAAAAAAATCCCCAAAATAACATTAGAACAGGGGACTCAGTCCTGCAAGGTGCTGAGCACTCAGGCTGTCATCCAGCAAAGCATTTAAGCATGTGCTTAACTTAAAGCACGAGTAGTCCCATTGGGAGAAATCCTGGTGCCACAGAAGTTAGAGGGAGTTTTGCCCTTGTCTTCAGTGGGGCCAGGCTTTCACCCACTGACTTCAAGAATAGTTTAAAAAGACTTCATTTAAAGAAGAGAAGAAATACTCTACCAATCAATATTCTGAAGTTTCATCTGCTGCCATCTCAGTCTTTGACACTCCTGCATCTCTTACCTCCACAGCCAGCACATTTCTTTTTTACTCCTGTTCTATTTCAAAAACAAGTAGCATTGGGGGTAACAACAGTGCTTGCGTTGGCAGTTTTTTATATTTTAACCCATTGCTATCTTTTATCATCATGTTGCACTCTGTAGTTGAACTCCTCTTTGCTCCTGACTGCATGAGATATTTCTCATCTGTTCATTAAGCCATGATGTGAGGAATGAGATCAAGATGAATGAAACCTTACTTGGTACTGCTCTCAAAGGAGTGTAACTATTGTTGCTATTTTTCCTTATGTAACTGAGACACTGGAGTCAGTGGATACTGAACACTGTGGATTCCAGACTTAAAATTTTGAAATCCTGACCGATATAGAATCATAGAATCATAGAATATTAGAGTTGGAAGGGACCTCAGGAGGTCATCTAGTCCAACCCCCTGCTCAAAGCAGGACTAACCTCAGCTATATCATCCCAACCAGGGCTTTGTCAAGCCTCAGCTTAAAAACCTCTAAAGATGGAGATTCCACCACCTCCCTAGGTAACCCATTCCAATGCTTCACCACCCTCCTAGTAAAAAACTTTTTCCTAATGTCCAACCTAGACCTCCCGCCCTGCAACTTGAGACCGTTGCTCCTTGTTCTGTCATCTGCCACCACCGAGAACAGCCTAGCCCCATCCTCCCTGGAACCCCCTTTCAGGTAGTTAAAAGCCGCTATCAAATCCCCCCTCACTCTTCTCTTTTGCAGACTAAACAAGCCCAGTTCCCTCAGCCTCTCCTCATAAGTCCTGTGCTCCAGCCCCCTAATCATTTTGGTTGCCCTCCGCTGCACTCTCTCCAAATTGTCCACATCTTTTTTGTAGTGGGGGGCCCAAAACTGGACACAGTATTCTAAATGCGGCCTCACCAATGCCGAATAGAGGGGAATAATCACTTCCCGTGACCTGCTGGCAATGCCCCTCCTAATGCAGCCCAATATGCCATTAGCCTTCTTGACAACCAGGGCACACTGCTGACTCATATCCAGCTTTTTATCCACTGTTACCCCCAGGTCCTTTTCTGCAGAGCTGCTGCCCAGCTCGTCGGTCCCCAGTCTATAACTGTGCATGGGATTCTTCCTTCCTAAGTGGAGGACTCTGCACTTGTCCTTGTTGAACCTCATTAGATTTCTTTTGGCCCAATCCTCCAGTTTGTTTAGGTCACTCTGTATCCTATCCCTACCCTCCAGGGTATCTACCACTCCCCCCAGCTTAGTGTCGTCCGCAAACTTGCTGAGGGTGCAATCTACCCCATCCTCCAGATCATTAATAAAGATGTTGAACAAAACCAGCCCCAGGACTGACCCCTGGGGAACTCCACTTGTGACCAGTTGCCAGCTAGACATGGAGCCATTGATCACTACACGTTGAGCCCTATGCTCTAGCCAGTTCTCTATCCATTTTATAGTCCATTCATCCAACCCATACTTCTTTAACTTGCTGATAAGAATACCGTGCGAGACAGTATCAAAAGCTTTGCTAAAGTCAAGGTATATCACATCCACCGCCTTCCCTACATCCACAGAGCCAGTCACCTCATCATAGAAAGCAATCAGGTTGGTCAGGCATGACTTTCCCTTGGTGAATCCGTGTTGACTGTTCCTGATCACCTTCCTCTCCTCCAAGTGCCTTAAAATGGATTCCTTAAGGACCTGCTCCATGATTTTTCCAGGGATTGAGGTGAGGCTGACCGGTCTGTAGTTCCCTGGATCCTATTTCCTCCCTTTTTTGAAGATGGGCACTATATTTGCTTTTTTCCAGTCCTCAGGGACCTCCCCCTGTTGCCACGAGCTTTCAAAGATAATAGCCAATGGCTCTGAAATCACCTCAGCCAACTCCCTCAGCACCCTCGGGTGCATTGCATCCGGCCCCATGGACTTGTGTATGTCCAATCCTTCTAAATAGTCTTGGACCCGTTCCTTCAGCACTGTGGGATGTTCGCCTCCTTCCCATTCTGTGCCACCCAGTACAGCAGTCTGGGAGCTGATCTTGTCTGTGAAGAGAGAGGCAAAAAAGGCATTGAGTACCTCAGCTTTCTCCACATCCTCTGTCACTAGGTCGCCCCCTCTTTCTCTAAGGGGCCCACACTTTCCCGAATCTTCCTCTTGTTGGCAACATGCCTGTAGAAACCCTTCTTGTTCCCCTTCACGTCCCTTGCTAGCTGCAACTCCAATTGCGCTTTGGCCTTCCTGATTTCATTCCTGCACATTCGAGCAGTGTTTATATAATCCTCCCTAGTCATCTGACCAAGCTTCCACTTCTTGTAAACTTCTTTTTTGCGTTTAAGTTCACCAAGGACATCTTTGTTAAGCCAAGCTGGACGCCTACCATATTTGCTATTCTTTCCGCACATCGGAAAGAATATGAGGATATGAGGTGAGTGGTACCAGTAGATAGTATTAAACCACTTTTAGCAGCACTCCTATGGTTCACATGTGTATTACATCTCATTTTATGTTCCATACTGCACTGTACAGTGCATTATGTAACAATATATTTTATTCTAAACTACAGTCTGTACATGAAATGTCTTTTTTGATCTGATCTGCAAAGTCATCATCCTCTCCTCATTTAAATCCCCTCTGAAGACCCACTTCTTCTGGGACACTCAGAGTACATCTACACCGCCGTCAGATTGACTTACCTGGATCGATTGAGCAGTCAGTGAAAACCCACTCAATTGACTCAGAAGTCAACGCTGTTAATCCATCCCCTAAGTGCAGCGAAGACGGTGTGAAGAAGAGGAGCACAGCCGTTGACGGGAGTTAAGCAAGCTACTCTGCGTAGCTTGTGTAACTCCCGTCGACTGCCGCCAAATCACCAGGTAAGTGTAGACCAAGCCAGACAGCAATACTTGCTGATGAAGTCTTCTACTACTTATATTGTGCGCTAGTCATCAGCAAGTAATTGCATAATCTTATGACACACCTGTCCTTCCTCCCCTACCCTTTGTATCACATCTGAAATTACCCTGAAAGCTTTTCATGGCAGGGATCTGATCGTTTAGCTTTATTGAGAGGCATCAAGCACATTTTGGCATCTAAAGTAATGAATAATAAGAATTAACTATATGGACAATGAAAATATTCTCTACTACATTTTAGTTAGGATAAAAATGATAAAGAATAAAAGACATGATTCAGGACATTAGCAATGTCTAAATGTCTGGATTAGGAAGAAACCTCACCCATAGGCATGTTATTGCATAATTGTCCATTATGCAGGGTTCTGCTTACTATGAGAGACAAAATACTGGCGTTTGTACAGTGCCTAGGACACTGGAGTCCTGGTCCATGACTTGGGCTCCTAGGGGCACTGGTAATACAAATAATATAATAATAAGAGACGTGGCATTGTTCTGATCCACAAGGACAATTCTGATGTTCCAATAATACTGTTGAAGAAGTCAGTGAAAACTACAAGATGCAGCATATGTACTTCCAGAATGGATGCACCCTCTCACCTCACCCCCTCCAAAAATGCCTGGAAGAGATTATTATTTTAAATAACCTCCACACACACCACAATGTGTTTCATGTGGTTTGCAAATGCTTATTTGCTCTTTTTGATTAACATACAAATGATGCAAGCCCCAAACTTTCAACCCTGCTTAAATACTGTACGGACACCATAAATAACCTGCCTGTTCAAGTTTTATCTTGTCCACTTTATATTGCACTACTCTTGTACAGGAAATGGACTGTATTTAATATTGATGGCTCTGTATGTGTCATTTAATCGTCCCTATTGATTGGATTTCATCAGAGTGTGGGGCTTGGACAGAAGCTTTGATTATACTGTAAGGATTCTTTGCAGTTTTATGTTACTCAACACCATATCAATGCACCTTCTGGTGTGATATCACTTTCACAATCAATACCTGGAAAGAAAATAAAAAAAAAGGCCTTCAGGAAAAAAAAGGGGGGAAGAATCAGCATCTAAATTCCTTTTTGCCCATAGCTTAAACCACTCCAATTGAAAAAGGTTTATTGCATGTTTTAATGTGAGAGCAAGAAGGGGGAAAAGACCTGAAAAAGTATCCATGGATTCTTTGTGTAATTTTACATCGTTTTTTATTTAAAAGTGTTACGCTCTCCCTTTAAATCTGGCTTGACATTTGAAAATTGATACTTTTTAGCAGTTAAATGTTAGTTTCATTTTACTGTTGTTCTTGATTTAATAGTGCCAAAAATATATTTTTGGATAAACCTATAACTAGAAGACTTTCTCCTTATCAAACTTCATTTTGCTTAGAACTTGCTGTCTCGAAGCTTCTCAAGGATGGTGGCAAAGTATAATTGTGTTTCCTAAAGCCTCTCCAATGTGCATACACAGATCTCAGACTCCAAATTTAAACCATACCACTTAGCCAGCATGAAACAATAATCCCACCCTCTCACCCTTCCAAATTAATAATATGCAGCAGATGGTGTCTCATGTTGATGGTGAGATGGGTTACTCAAATGGGGATGCTCAGAGAAAACAGACCAACATGTGCAATGACTGACTGAAAACATCCTTGCTGCTTCTGAACATTAAAGGTTTATACCTATAGTTCTTGCTAGTATATGCCTGAACTCCAGATCTGTGCATTCACTGTATTGGGCTGAGGGGAATGCAAGTATTATGACAATTTATGCTCTATGTCTTTTCAGGTTGGTGACCCCCTTATTCAAAGTAAAACATTCTCACAATTGGCTTACTTTCACTATAAAAGAGTAAAAGTTATATCAATGATAAGTAAGGAAAATATTGGTCATGGATTCCGTGACTTTCCGGGACCTTTGTGACTTTGTGACTTCTGGGACAGAGATGGAACAGCTGTCAGCTGGGGCCCACTGCCAAACAGCTGATTTGCTGGCCAGCCCTTGGGGCATGCCATGGAGCAGCTGATTGGCTGGCCAACCCACTGGAGCCACGGGTCTGGAGCGGCTGCAAGCCCCTCCAACTCTGTTTTCCCCCAAAATATTCATCGTAACATTCAGGGACAGGTCGCAGCTTCCCTGAATTTTTGTTTATTGTCCACAACCTGCCCCTGACTGTTACTAAAAATACCTGTGACAGCATCTTAACCTCAATGATAAGTGCATAGAATTTTGCAGGGGAGGGGGTTTCAAGAGGTTGACAGAATGAGATTTTCTTTTCTTTAAATTGTAGTAACATTTCTAATACTTTGAGACACCCCAATTTCCTTTCATGACACCCCCCCCCCCTTCACAGGTTTGTAATCCACTGGTGGAGAAACATTGATCTATCTAAAGTGATTGTACGTGGGAAAAGGAGAAACTCTTTCTTATCCAGAAGATCATGAAACAACATGGGCCAGTCCTCAACTGGTGTGAATCAACATAGCTCTATTCATGTATTTCCACCAGCTGAAGATCTAGCTCTTTAAAGATTACTTGTTGCTTTGCATTTGTGTAAACTTAACATCAGGTACCATCCCTTCAATAAGAGCTTAACTGAGACAGTGCACAGATGTATTATATAATTACACATATTATGTATAGCATCTTTCATCCAGAATAATTCCAAAGCAAAGTCTGGCTTTCATTTCAATCACTCTGAGGGAACATAACAGCTTTTTAATGCCAATATGAAGCAAGAATCTACCAAGAGGTTTTTATATGGCAAGTAATTATCACTGGTGATTCTATAGTTAGAAGAATGGACAGAGAATTCAGCAAGAGACATGAGGACAGGATGATGTGCTGTCCCTCTGGAGTGAAAATAGGAGATGAAGCTGCAAGATTGGATAGGATTATAAAGTTGTCTGGCAAGTCTCCTCTGGTGATGATATCTGTTAGAACAAATGCAATGGCATCATATGGAACTTCACAGATTGTAGAAGACTTCATGTATCTTAGAAAGGAGCTGAAAAAGGGGAATGTCCCAGTGATCTTCCTGGATATCCTTCCAGTCCTGAGTAAGAGAAGGCAGAAAATACTGGAGATGTACCACTGGCTGTGCAACTGAAGTGAACCTGAAAGTTTTAGTTTTGTGGAAGATTGGGTCACAGTCCTGTGCGGGAGGGGCTATATAAAAGGTATCGCCTGCATCTCCAAGTAGGCAGAGCTATAAATCTTAACTGGAGTCTATCTGGAGTAGTCGGGAGGGCATTACATTTACAACATGAAGGAAGCTGCTAAGGAGGCAAACGAAGCTCAGTGTGTCATGAACAAATTTAACTCATGTGACAAAGAATATGAAGAGAAGAAAATTTCCCAGCTGCTTATATACAAATGTTAGGAGGAGGTAACAAGCAAGATGAATTTGGAACTCTCATTGATGAGAAGAAACATGATATAACTGGCATTGCTGAAACCTGGTGAGATGATTGTTAAAAATCACTGATTATAACCTGTTTAGGAAGGCTAAATTGTCTGAAAGAGATGAGGAATTCCACTTTACATTAAGGACATCTGTACGTATTTTAGAGTTTCTGGTAACTCAAAATCACAGGACTTTGAATGTATACAGATCAATGTGGTGATTTATAATGCCTGAATGGGGATACTCGTGAGGGCCTGTCGCAGACCAACAAATCAAACCAGAGAACTGGAATAGTTACTCCTTAAGAACATGTCTATAAAAAGTGAAAAGAAAAATTGTGTTGTTACGGGGGACTTTAATTTGAAAGACATATTGGAAGTCTCATGCAGCCAGTAGTAAAACATCTTTACAGTTTCTAAAAATTATAGATAATTGTCTAACACAAGAGGTATCACGCCTGCCAACAGGTAACTATGGGACGTAATTATGCCTCAGGACCATTGATCATATCCTGATTGCAGTTCAATTCGGTGAACAGAGGACAGACCCAAACAGTAACATATACACTTGGTGCTTCAAAAGGACTAATTTCCCAAAGCTGAGGGAAAATTACACATGAAATTGATGAGGAGGAACAATTCAGACAGAAAAACGTGAATGAAAATTCTGTGTACTTTAAGAAGTTTATTAGATAACCAAAAAAACCATGGTTCTGTAATCAAGAAAAAGATCAGCTTTGGCTAAAAGCCCATTCTCATTCAGTGACAAAGTGAAGACAGCAACTAGAAATAAAAAAGGAATGGACTGCAATTAAAAACAAAAGTGGAAATATAGAGCAATCAATATAAATTAGAAATTATGAGGTATAGAAAATTGATAAAGGAAGCTATCGATATCAGAGAAAAATCAATGGCTGGTAGGGTTCAGGACAATAGGGAGGAATTTTTAAATTATATTAAGAACAAAAGGAGTCCTAAGAATGGTATAGTTTCATTACTAGATGATAAAAAAATGTTTATAACGATTCAGAAAAGACAGAAGTGTTCAATAAATATTTTTGTTCAGTATTTGGAAAGAATCAGGACGATGTACTCATATCACATGAGGATGATGAAGTACTTTTCAGGCCATTAGTAAGTAACTAAGTTTTTTTAATCAGCAGGCTCAGATAACTTGTATCCAAGAGTCCTAAGAAAGTTGGTTGAGAAGATCTCTGGCCTGATGATGTTGTTTTTTAATAACACTCAGAATACCAGGGACATTTCAGAAGACTTGAAGAATGTTAATGTTGTGTCAATGGGCCAGATTTTTATTTAGATGCCAAAAGCTAGAGACAGAAACCTAAGGGTTCAGCCAGGTAGGGCCTGGGAGTGGCCTGCTAAGTAGGAAAGGCCTCACGCAGGAAGGCCTGGGAGTAGGGTGAAATGGATACTGCTGGGAGTGAGCCAGCTCTAGCAGAGGCCTAGGATGTGGGGCTTCCCTACTGAGATTATAGGCAAGAAAAGCCTGGGAGTGGCCTGACAAGAGGGTAAAATGGATGGACAGTTTTGAGACTTTGTTTTCTTTCGGTAATTTATTTATATGAATAACCTTGGAACGGTGAATGGACAAGAGAAGCTAGTATGGAGTTTAAGAAGCCCTTTGAGGGAATTGTTAGTGGGGCACTGCAGAGGCACCCCTGGCCACAAGGGTGTCCATGGGAGGCAGTTGACCCCCTCCCCCCCACATGCATCTTTAGGTGCCTAGATAAGCTGGCCCAATATTTAAAAAAGGCAAACAGGATGACCTGGATAATTACAGGTCAGTTAGCATGATGTCAGTCCCTGGCAAAATAATGGAAAAGCTGATACGAGTTTCAATTGTTACATTAAAGAACAGAAATAATATAATTAATGCCAGTCAATATGGACTCAATAAAGCACATGTTAAATTGGTTAAGAACTAGGTAACTGACATCTCAAAAAGTAGCTCTCAATGGAGAATCATCTTTGACTAGGGGTGCTTCTTGTGGGGTTCACCAGCCATTGTTACTAGGCCTGAAGCTATTCAGCGTTGTCATAAATGATCTGGAAGTAGATATAAAAATCCTTGCTAATAAAATGTGAATGACAAAGATGGTGTGGTAAATAATGAGACCTCAGCAGTCAGAGGGCAATCTGGATCACTTAGTATGCTGAGCCCATTCAAAAAAATGTTCATACAAATTGCTTCTGGGGTTTCTAACTAGCAAAAGCAACAGTCATTACTAAACCTGGGGAGATATTTACTGTGAATGTTCACTGGAATTTTAAAATATGCTTTGACTAGGTCTATACCTTTTAACTTACTGGCAAGGCTCTGCATGGAAACAATGGATTTTAAGCAGGTATTGGCAAACATTCAGGGAAAGTAAATGTTAAATTAATAAACATGAGTATTTGCACCAGAAAATTGATTTGAAAGAGTTACTCCAGTCAGGGAACAAAAGCGTATCATGTGACCTCTGTGTCCAATGCAATTTAACCAAGACACCTTGAATTTCAGGTATTGAATTCTCACAAACTGCTTGTGAACAATCCCAGCTGGAGAAGTACTTGCAAAATATTTCAAATAATGAGTCAATATGAGAAGGTCACACTCTGCTCATGGACAGAAAACTGAACTAACTATTCGTCATAATAATTCATTCAGCTCTGCCCAGGGCCTTGGTTTTAGACCTCATCTGGAAGTAAGTGTGCCCATCCCACCATTCTGTAGCATTGGTTCAAAAGGGACTCAGAGGAGTCCTAAGTGCCCATGTTATTCAAATACTGACCACACTCAACTGTGCTCAGCATGTGTGATCTGATCAGATTAGACCCTGAGGTGGTATGACTGTAGACATTTGTCTGTAAACTGTTTAAGGCCATATTCTGAAAAGGGATTAACATTAACTTCCCTACCATCCCTCAAAAGAAGAGCAGAGGCTTCATGGGACTATTTTCTGCTATATATAAAGAAAATAGAGCAAGGATAGAGCCTCTTTCCTGCCATTTTGGGTCTTGATCAAAGGCATTCACAGAATATGATAGATAAAGCTGCTGTGGCCTAGTCAAGAAGCTGACTGCAGAAGTCTGATGTGTTGATTCCACATCATGGGACAAGTTCAACCCTGGTGTAAGCAGGTGCAACTCTATTGAAATCAGTTTAGCCCAATATCTAAGTAAGACTGGAGGCTTTAATAAGAAAAGGAAGCAAGCAGTAACATTTAGTGAATGAGTCATTTATTTAAATGGTTTGTGTTGAAAGATTACTGATAATGTTAAAACAGCAATTGTATATAGAAGACCTATATGTCTTTGTGTTAATATTCAATAGCTATCCACTCAGTTTTCAAGTGAATATAATTCTTATGAAAGGTGCTAGATTCAGTCTCCAAGCCTGTCAGTCAGCCCATCCATAGAATAGCTATGATAAGGCGTTTATCTAAATCTGCCAGCCCAAGGATCTCATTATTGTTCAGAGTGGACCATCACTATTAGGGACTGTGCATTTTTGGGTTCAGCTTCCCAGGCACAAAGTCTGGGCAGGGCGCTGTTAACCACTGGGACAGTGCATAGCTTTGGTCCAGCAAAGCACCCGTGTAAGTTTAAATATGCATAGCCCCATTGAAGTCAATGTGACTCATATGCCTAAAGTAAGACAAGTGCTTAAGTGCTTTGCTGGATCAGGTCTAGGTCCACATAACCATTAGTCCTTGGCTGAAGTGACCTAATAAGGGTCCAATTAGTGCAAAGCCTGATGTCAGTTTCTGTGGTCACCTAATCTCTAAAGGAGATGGGTTGAGCCCACAAGCTCACTTCACATAACCTACCCAATAACTACCAGATGCTAACAAAGTTCAGTCTTAGCCAACCTGAGCCAGATTCAAACTGATGACCTAAAGGTGAAAAGCTTTGTATCCCATTAATAATGCTATGAGCCTTCTTGACCCCAAGTCGTGATTAAAGGACTGTTAAAGTCACTCAGTAGCTCTGGATCATATTGTTTGCATTTTGTATTGTTGTATATGGTTTGATAACCTAATTACATTATTAGATTCATTAAAGCACAAGTGTTTTTCTGTTCCTTGTTCAAGAATGCATCATATTAAGAACTCTCCTCACCTAGGAAATATCTTTTTTGTGTTGCTCTTTTCCTCTCAGTGGGTAAGCTAACTGCTTGCCTTTGTCTAGTTGCTCAAAATAACAAATGTCAAAGCTTGAAACTGGTAATTTGGCAATTTTAGACAATCTCCTCATAACCACGTTTTAGTACACCTTTGAAGCGGTAGAAGTTCAAAGACTTTGAAAAGATGACTATTGCTTTGCCTGTTGCTATGAGTCATTTGAAGTAATTCGTCTTGTCTGATGTATGTTTTGAACTGAGGAAGTAGAGCTTTATTACCACAATCAGATACAGGTTTTTAGCTAAGGAAGTTGATTTTTCCTCACAGATGTAGCAGTTTGCTTGATAAGGCAGAAAATAGACAGATGTGCTTCTATGCACAAGGGAAGAGGTGTGGAGAAGGAACAAATACAACCGTTGAGAAAATTCCATGAAGCTGCATTCAAAAGTTTTTGGAAAGATTCCCAGTAAGGAAAATTCTCACAAAACAAATAAACTCATATTTTATAGATATATAGATACATACTTATATTTGGATAGACTAAATGAACATGCGTGTTAAGTCTTTTTTCCCTAGTGACTATATTGAAAAAAAATGAAAATATCTGGAAAGGTTCTAAAAGAATATCACCCAATTTCATTTCAATTACTATTAATCTGATTATGTTTCCCACAGATGTATATACCCACTAACAAAGCTAGTTGCTTTATTAAAGTCCAGTTGTTTGTGCTATTGTTCTCATTTCACATCAACCTGGCTTCAAAACAGTACAATCTAAAGTAAAATAGCCACTCATTTTTTACCCTTCTGGAGTTTTAACACAGAATAATACATCATTTTCTCGTGAGGAGGTGCTTTTCTTTTCTAAATTCTTTACTTAAATAGCATTAGAGCAAACCAGATTGCATATACAGGGGAAATCAAGATGGTCAACAAGTGCCAGCTTTTCAAACTGTAAGCTGCTGGGGCTCAGGCAGCTTACCTAGTGGAAGGAGCAAAACCTTGACTGGTGGTTGCAGTGGCAGTTCAGAATAGTGGCAAGCATATATTCAGGAGTCAGGTACCAGGCTGATGGTGAAGCCAGAATCAGGCTTGAGAAGCCAAACCGAAGGTCAGAACCAGAGTCAGGAATTTCAAGGCAGGGAGGCATGGATTAGATTGGGGCGGGGGTGGGGGGGGAACAGGTGTCAAGGCTGAAGCAGGGCAAGTACAGCTTGTATGGTACACCTTGAGCAGCTGCGATGCTGCTGCAAGGCTTAAGTAGCAGGCCACAGGCTCTCCGGCCCAATCAGGAAGCACACCATTTGGAGAAGGCTCTGGTCCTAGCTGAGCTTGCTGGGTTGCCTAGCCATCAAACTGGGAGCCAACTATGCTCCTGTCATAAACCACCATTCAAAATTGCAAATGTTCCATCCCATGTCTCTAGGGAAGTGTGTATGAGTGGGGTGGGTTGGCTGTTGGAGTGGCATGGGAATGACCAACTCCTGGCAAGACAGTGCTTATGATCAGATGTGATGGAACTTAGGCCCTCCTTGTCCCTCAAACTTTACATGACAGTGTGCTTCTTGGACGGGGAGGCATTTCTCTGCCTCCTGTTGTCTGGCCAGAGGAGCGGGGAACTAATCGGCTCTCATGGGAGTCCCCTCTCTATTTAAAACACCTCTGGGTACTAAGGGGCCATCTTGTCACTGTTGCTGCTCTTCTCTCGCTCTCTCTAGTTGAAGTATTGAGTTACATTTCCAGAATGCTAAGGATACGACTTATCGCCTGCTTTGGGCTCAGAAAGGAATTTTTCCTGGTGGGCCAAATTGGCAAGGGACTGGAAGGTTTTTGCCTTCTTCACATCATTGTGGAGGCACAGCTTAAGTTAAAAGGAGTAAGAACAGAAATTCTAATGCTAGGAAGTATATAAGTACATTCAGACCACTGCAATTTATGACCAATGAAGACAAAGGCTAAAAGAGACAGCTGCCAGAGGTAAATGAGACCTGGACCTCTTTGCCTGGGGGACACCTTATGTCATGCAAGCTGAGGTACTCCATAGACCTCTTATTCCCCTTTCTGGGGGAAGGGCAAGAGGATTCAGAAGTGGGCTAAGTCCTAAGGGTTAGGTTGAACAGGATTGACCCTGATTTATTGGTTATATCATGTGAGGACCTTTAACACCATGCTGGATTCAGTTAAATGTCTGGTATGTGGAACTGAGTGGGTAGTGTCCCTCCCCATTATTAAGTTAATATATTTGAAGCATGCTCCTTAAAGTCTTTTGCTATATCAGTGCTCCATTCACTGGCATGTCCTGCTCAACATACATTTTGCTCTTGTGTCTGTTTATGTATGCAGATGCTACAGTTGCTTTGATAGAAGGGGACTTGCACATTCAAATCGAGTAGCTATGTGCAAAATTTCTCCAATCTACAAAAGAAATAACCTCTTCTTGCAAAAGAAAAGACGTGCATGAGGAAAATTCATGTGGGTGTAGTTTTGGAAGCAATATCTGAAATTTGGGCCTAATCTAAAGCCCACTGAAGTCAATGAGAGTCTTTGTTTTGACTTCCATGGGATTTGGATAAGACCTCAGAGTCAGTGTTCTCTTAGGCTGTAGTAATGAGTTGCTAGCTACCAGTCCATAGCTTGACTATACATACATACATATTTGAAGATCTTGCCCACTTTAATTTTCAGTCCCCTAATAGATCAATGCTGAGACAACAAAATGGTCATAGCAGTGACTGTGAGAAATTGGAATCTGATAACGCTGGATGATGTCTCCATATATTCTTTGAATACTGGAAATGTCACATTGTTTGTTTAATTTGAGATTTGGTGGTCTGATCTTATCACCCATTTGTGCCCATCACAATACTTCCATACAGTTTGTTACAATTAGAAGACTCTTAGAAGCACAGGAATTGCCATATTGCATTAGACCAGTGGTCTGTCCATTAGCCCAGCATTTAGTCTATCACAGTGATCAGTAACAATTCAAATACGGCTAGGGAAAGTGAAGAATCCTTAAAATAATCTGCTGATAAGGGAATGTTTCTTCCTAACTCCAGGCAGTTAGTAGTGGTGTATGCCCTGAAGCATTGGAGTTTACATCCCTTAAATATTTTACTTTATTTTAAGTGTGGATGTCCTCATTATGCATGTATAAATGTCCCGTCCTTTATTTGAATTTTGCTAAGCTCTTGGACTGAATGACACCTTGTGCAAGTAAATTCCATAGGTTAAATGGTATTAAAAACTTAGGAGAGACCCATAACTGGAATAAGAGGGACAGAAGGGCAGTAGATTGGCAAAACTACATCAGGAATTTACCCACACTATGCCTGGCAGGTCTACTAGCCGTTCACTTACATGAATGCCCTTTGAAAAGAGAACCTGATCATACACTATGAAATAAGTTAGTGATAAATCCTTAGCCTCAGGCCAACTCCAAGTAGCTAAAATATAAGTTAAAATGGAATTTGGCCCTTTCTAGGAAATGAGTTCGACACCCTGAACTAGACACAGTACTAAGCATTTATATCCCAAGCCACCTGAGGATCTTTGTATTACAAGAATTGAATAACATTTCAACCCTTAATGTATTACACAGAAACAATTCCTGTTGAGAGCATATTTCAAAGTCAAGCCCAATAATTTGAAAAGAAAGAAGCCTGCGTCTGGTTTAAATATATCTGAGTGATACAATGGCACGAGTGCACAGGCGAATCTGGAGAAGATCTCATACTGTTTGACAGATAAGAAGATGGTTTTCTGGTGGGATTTGATCTTTGTTTATAGAGACTGATGATTAGCATAATAATACTTTAAATGCACCATTCTTTGTATTATAAGAAGAGCTGGTCTGATAATCCATTAGGATTAATATTTATTTTGAATTTTGGCAATAATTTCCAAACAAATGATTATTCATATATATTTTTTTCATTGTTTGACCAGGTCTAATAAACACATGAAGGGTTAGACCTTCAGCTGGAGTAAATCAGTGTAGCTTGACTGACTGCAGTGGAGCAACATCATTTTTTGCTAGGCACCAATTCCCCAAAGACTGACACATGCTTAATTTTAAGCACCTGAGTAGTCACACTGATTTCAATGACAGTACCTCTGTTAAGCATGAGCATTAGTCTTTGCAGGATTCGGACACAGCTGACTATCTGGCTCACTAGATTTTCATTACTAAGTAAATTATGCATATATACAGATATATGTGTGTGTTTGTGCATATCTAACATTTCCTATCTATCTGTATATCTACATCCCCATCCATTCTACTCCTCCACAATGGTTACTATGTTGATGAGTGCACGAAATTCTTATAAATAAAATTAAAATTCATCTTTAAATTGAAAATTTAAAAAATGATGGCAAAAGAAAGAAAACACAATGAAGAACAACATAATGACTATAAGGGTTGTATTAGAAGACATGAAAAGAGGAGGACGTAGTTGAATTTTTATAATCCAGAGAATGGAAGATTGAGAGAAGTGGTGACAACTGTGAAAGAAAATCAGAATGTTTAGCTACTCTCAGAAGATGGTATGACAAGAAATATTGGCCTGAAGCTAAGGAAGGAAGAGTTTTGGCTATGCATAAGAATATTTTTTAATGCATGGTCAAAGAAGGAGGTTAGAACATGCTTTTTATTGAACAGAAAATGGGATGAGACATTAGTGGGTATTCTATAGCACCTAGAGTGAGAGTAAGGTTTTTGTTTTTGCTGAAACAATGTCGATTCAGGTCGACAGAACATTTAGTAAATTTGTGTTGAATTTGCTGAATAGTTTCAGTCAAAACAACAACAACAAAACTTTTAAAAAATCACTGAAATGAAATATTTTGATTGTTTTCAACTGACTATTCATTTGGAGTTTTACTTCAATCTTATTTTTTAAAAAAAATAAAAAAGCAACTTTGACCTGAATTTATTATTATTATTATTATTATTATTATGATTATTATTATTTTACTTTTTTCCTTTGGGCAGGAAACCAAAATATCCATTATTTGCAGAGCTTTAATAGTAGAGGTCCTGCAAAACACAAAAGGTCAGGACTGGAAAACCCCAGTGATCTTAAAACAAAATTGCTTCTGTAGTGTAGTGGGACAGATTTAGAGCAATAGTACATAGAGCTTGTCTACACAGAGACTAAGTGCTTGACAAGTCAGGGTGTAAATCTAAAGTGCATTAGCTTGCTGCACTCTAACTGGCCATGTGAATCCTGCTACTGTGCACTAAACATTCATAGTAAACTCTGATATACTGGCAGCAGTAGGTCAAACGGCCCCACTTTTAGTGTGCAGTAGCAGGTCCACTTGAAGACAGTACGCAGCAGGCTAGCATGCTATACATTAACACCCTGACTTGCCACACCCTAAATCGCTATTAAGACAATCCCTCAGACAGATGGGTAATATATCCTGCCCAAAAGGTCAGGCAGAAAAAAGACCACTTACTATTGCATGCTTTCAAAACTGCTGTGGAGAAGAGTGTTGTCTAGATCAGTGAACTATGAGCTGGATGCCTGGGTTTAATTCCAGGTATTGCCATTAATTCACTGTGTGACCTTGCTATATTTCTTATGGATATTTACACTTATTCTTTATGTGCCTCTGTTTACTCATCTCTAAAATAGATATATGGCAATATTTAATGTGAGCCTGAAGAATGCACCTGTGGTGTAGTTAGTATTGTTATCTTTTTATCCTTGAACAAAATTATGTTTCTTATTATGGAAAACTATTAAAATAAAGCTATCAACACAGATACACATTAATGTAGATTAAGGACATAAGCAGAACGGCAACAGAAATCCTGGCCATACTTGTTTCATTTCAGCCATGCCATCAGTTGTAGGTAGAGGGATAATATAGAAGTCTTTATGCTAAAAGATCCTGCTAAACTGACATATCCTCTCATGGCTAGTTAATTCAATCATAAATCTGTCAATAGTCCAGTACAAATATTGCACTTCTCCCTACATTCTGAGGTTATAGCACCTGGTTGAAATACATGAGAGTTTAACTATGGGAAACTCAATGGCACAGTGAAAATACCAGAGTGTTTGTTAAATGGTAACTATGGGTGGGCTACAGTTTACTTTGTTGCCCCTTTCCTAGTTTTTCAACCCAACTCCCATAGGAAAGCAAATGAAGACCCAGAATTCAGTCATTGAGGATTTTCAGCTATGATTGCATAGTCAAGTCCAAAAAGAATATAAGGAATGAACTTAATTCTTAAATATCAACTTTATAAAGTTTTACAATGACAAAGAAATATAATGATAATGGCTTAATTTACAAGACTACTTCATAATTCACATACATTATCTTCACAGTTATATATGAATACATATATATCTATAAAAAATTGTATCTAAACTCATTGATCCTCAAAAAACCACAGTGAGAAGTAACTCAGGGATCCAAAAGCTTAGGCTGAGTTCATCTGAGTCTCAGTTAAGGTCTTTCTTTATTCATCAACCCTAGACAGTCTGCTGATTTAAAAGCACTGCAAGAATATCTTCCCTCCTCTTGCCTGCAGAAATTTCCAGTTGGAAACCACACAGACTTTTCTTCCTCCTTTGCTGGACTGTAGAATCCTTCAGCTAGTCAGCTAACTAATTAACCAACCAATCAGTATTAATCAACTATGCAAATGAATAACCCTGTTACAAGAAAAAATACAAAACTGAGACTAGCAAAATATAGATGACTTTCCTTGACATCACGTTTAAATAAGAAAAGAGTTGGTGAACCATACCGGTTAAAATAATTTGACTAATACAATTTGGCTATATATATATACAACATTAAATTGTGTCTACAATGTAGCATGACCTAGTCTGAAACACAATAACAGGTGGACTTCAATCACTAACAATTGCTGTATTAGAAATTTAGATGACATCAATTTAGACTATAGAGAAAGAAGAGGACCTAGATGGAGAAAGCTGGAAATACGTGGCATTCCTAAACTAATTAACAGCCCAAACAAATGAACATACTGTATTTCTGAACAGTCCAGTGCCTACTGTACATTACCAGTGTTATGTGGAGAGTAAATAATCACTAGGAAATAAAACAGCAATACAACAGCAATGGGTCAATTCACAGATGATGGGAAAAGGACATAGTTTGCATTCTAATTTCAGCTGTTTTTTTGTCTCTTTCACATACTAAAATTCAGAAGTTCAATGGCAGTTTAAGGATAGCATCTTGGATTCACAGATGTGGGACTGGGGCTGGCAGGGAGCCATTTGTTGTCTCAAAGTGACAGGTGAGTGGGGAAAGAGTGATCATTTGCCTTCTTCCCTTTAGTTGCTACACAGCCTTAGTCCTGGGTCCATGGCTCCACCATTGAATACATTTGCACTTGAATTCTCTAAGCAAGCACCATATGTAAATATGCATATTAAACTAAAATATAATAGGGGTGTTATTAATTCCAAGACAGCAATAGATCTGTCACTGTAGCTACTTTACAATAATATTTTCAAGGATTTAGGATATAACTAATCCTTCAGATTTGGCTCTGATATGATACTTGACACACACAAAGATTTCATCTTGAAGGAATTAAGAAAATAAATCAATGAAATCTGAAAAGAAGATGTTTGCATTTTTTTAAGTGAGATGAGTACTGAAAATTCCGTATGTAACTGATTTGGGCTCTAATTCTAAAAATACTTAAGTGTTTGCTGAACTTTACTCACATGAAAATTGCAGTGAGCTTGATGGAGTGATATTGTGTACCACTGAAGATTAAAAATTATGTTGAATTAAAAATATGGATTAGAATGTCCATTATATTACAATTATTCTGTGTTTCTACAGCACCTACCCCAATGGGGTCCTGGTCCATGAATGGGGATCCTAGGTGCTACAATAGTATAAATAAACTATAATATAATCAGTCACTCTACTAATATAGATTCAGACATTGCAAACTCTACATGAGTGAGTAGCTGTATGAAACTCAGAAGTGCTGTTTACATGTTTAACATTACTCACATGCATGTTTGTGGAAACAGGGTCCTTATTTTAGCTATGCCTCTCCATACACATTTTTCTGATGCATAGCTTTTGGTTTAAACAGTGAGATACACCACGGCAGGGAACAGCTCTGAAATTTATGGCATAATTGTAAATGATACGCATATTTAAAAATCAGGAAAACGTATTTAGCAGCTACAGCTCTTTCCGTCTATCAGCTACATAAAAGGAACTTTTTTTTATTAAAAAGCCTAAATACATATTTAACCAATTGACCAGAATGGCACTGAAGGAGCTGTAACGTATTTTGAAAAATTGCCTAAATACATATTTACCCAATAGACTGGAACAGCTCCTTCAGAGCCTCTCTGGTCTCTTGGGTATGTAATATGTGTTTTTTAAAAACTGTCTGACTATATATTTACCCAATAGCCTAGAATGGCTCTTAAGTAAATAATACACATTATATAACCCACTATCAATTATATTTTTCATTCTTTCTTTAAAGTAAAAAAATAAAAAATGCAAAGAATAAACACATACATGGTCCTTATTGAAACTGATAAAAGCCAGGAAATTTGAAGTTAGTGTATGTATTTCAGATTGTATGAAGTATAGCATTCTGACACATTCCTTGTGTGTGTGTGTGGGGGGGTGGATGCACGTGTGCACACATGTGTGCATGTGTCAAGAGCATCAGGGCCTGGAGTGCTCAATGCAGAAGACAGGAGAGCAGATGAGAGTTAGAAAGATGTGTCAGAAGAGGAGAATAAAGGAAGACAATCACCCAGGATGAATGGATAAATCACGCATTTAATTTTAAGAAATCCTGAAGGTAGTACATGAAACATGGTAGAGGAGGGGAAAGATTTTTGGCAACAAAGCACAACAGATTACCACCGGAGAGAGACCATTACACTAGCTGCAGATCATACCCTTCCCTCCCAGGATGCCCTCTTTGAGGAATTCTTAACTATCCATCTAAAGCAGACTTAGTGCCCCTTGAGCCATCAAAGATACAGTGGGTTCTTAGCATCGTTTAGGATCATAACGTTTTCATGCATTTAGTCTTCATACATGTTTTCAGTATACCTGTTTGAAATTTTTTGACAAAAAATGGGGTTTTGTTGAAAACTATTTTTTAACGAAAAATACTTTTAAAAAAAAAATCTTTGAAACAAAAAATAGGGAGAAAATAGGGAAAAAAATGCAAAATGTAAATGTTTCATTTGAAAGGTTGAGGGAAAATGCCCACTTTCTTTCTCTCTCTCTTTTTCTCTCTTTCTCTCTTAATTCACTTTCTTCCTCCTGGAAACCTGGAGTAAAAGTAATAATATTTTTTTAAAGTTAAAAAAAAAGAAAGGAACATGTTCACTATCACTTTTAAAAGTAAGATTTTTCTTTCATATTTAGTTTTCTCTTTTTTAATTGGAAAACAGTCCAAAAATGAGAGAAAGCTGGGATGACTTTACTATTGATTTCCCCCTGACAAGAAAGTGGGGGAAAGTAGGTTTTCGCACACTATCTTAATTGTTTGAATTTTCCTGCAGGAAAACCATTATCTCCCAACAGGAAAATTTTGAAAGGGGATTTTTCCCACAAAAATTCCCATTGGAAAAATTTCCATTTTCCAACTAACTCTAGTGTTCAATAAAATTTCCCCACCACTGCTGCAGCATGAAAATATTTTGTAAGCTGGCCCAGTCTCAGTCAGCAAACACAACACCAAAGTGTAGATCATGGAAGAGAAAGCTAAGGGCAATACCGCTATTCTGAACCCTGCTCTTACAGGTTCTTCATATCTGTGTTAGAAAAGGCATGGAACAGCATTGCCATTCTTCAAATCATTATTCTTAGAGCAGTGGTAACCAACTTTTTGGGGGGCCATTACACATATATTTACCTGACTAACGCCTAAACTAAAACCTGAGCTCCAAAACTCAACAATTTCTGTTCATTTAGAGATTCCACAACTTGAAAAGGAGCATGGGTTGTTCAAAACCTTAGTCTGTCTCAGCATGAAACTGAGAGAAGGCCCCATATGTAAGCCACAAATACCTCATTGAAGCTGAAGACACTCTGAAGCATTGGGTACATTGTTGCGGTATCTTAGCATTCCTTTCCACCCATTCACAGTAATCTGGTGTAGTTCTTTCAAACTTTTTCGAGTAGGTTTTATATATTGTAGAATTAGTTGGAAATCAACCAAAAACTTGTAATAGCTTTTTTAATATCTGACTTTAAAAATAATGAAAAGCTGCTGGGTTGACAGTTGGTAGTTAAAGCTATCTACCCACAGAACAGGTACAGTGGGATACTGGCATTGCAAACTTGCCTACACTGCCTCTGTCAATGTGCCTCAGTCAGCGATTGCTTGATGGTTAAGGTGTGTACAGGAGGCTTGCATTGTTCTGTCAGGTACCAACTGGCTGTGCATAACAAGCACTTCATGGCAGGTTCTCTCTCTCTCTGGAAAGGTCAGCCCTTAAAAGCACTGTCTCCAATATCACATCTTCCCTTCCAAGCCATAACTTAATAGCAATGCTACTTTAAAAAAAACTATTAATATAACACACAATTACAAATATTTATAACCAATATAATAGCTCAACTTGTTAACTATGTTCAATTAGTCTTTCAGGTGCCTGTTGGTTGGACCCGCAGGGTTCCCCTGAAATATCAGCACAACTTCTGTCAGGAGGAGGCAAGTCTACTTGTTCTGGATCTGCCACCTCTTGGGGCTCACCTGTCTCAATCGGCTGTGGCTATTGCCTGTCTGAGACCATATCAAGCAAAACAATAGACCAAGTGCCACTTCTCTCCCTCTCTTCTGGGATTGGGGAAAGCATTGCCTATTCATCCATATTATGTGTTCATCTGGGGTGACAACCTTATGGGACTGCAGTGAAACTCGGGTGACTCCTCTGCTCTTTGAGACCATTGTTCCCCTTTGTCTGGGAGGTTCAGCCCTTAAAGGTACAGTTCCCAATACCACAGAGCATAATTCATTTTCTATACCCTTTCACTCTTTGGCCTGCCTGTTGACTGCCACCACAAATGCCATCTAGTGCTGTCACGCTTGCTGGATTTATGGGGGTGGGGGGATTTATTATTTTTTAACATCAATACGTCAGAATCATAGTAATTCATGTCATATATGCCATGTCAGATACCATTAAAAAGGCTATAATATGCTAAATAAGATTATAATGTTTATGTTCATGTGTTATATGTGTAATGGAAGTTATGGATATGGTTGTATCTATATTTCAATTTGTACTGTGTTTCTGGGCAACACCCCAGACAGAATGGTTGTAGCACTAGCCTGATTAATGGCCCATTAAGGAAATTCACAGGCACAATAGACCCAGAGAGAGAAGCCAAGGATATACCTGATGAGTCACCAGGACTTACTCATGTGACTCTGGACTCCATCTTATTCCTGTAAATTTCTGCAAGCAGCATGGCCAAGGCCAAAGGACATAAAAGCAGCTGCCCCACATCCATTTTGTCTTCAGTCTACCTCTGGATCAACTCATCTACATCTGAACTGAACTTAAGCTGTGAAACAAAGGACTGAGACCCATCCAAGTGCTGGATGTACACCAGAGGGACTATACAAGCCTGCAAACTCCATAATTCTACTAGAAACCTGATATATATGGACTTTCAAATCAATTGTATGTATGTGATGGATGCAATCCTTTAACATTTCTCTTATAGTTTGTTTTTTTCTTTTTATAATAAACCTTTAATTTTAGTTACTAAAGGATTAGCTGGCAGCGTGGTATTTGGGGTAAGATCTAAACTTATATTGATCTGGTACTGTGTGGGGGTCAGGAGAAACCTTTTTGGTAAACAGCATAGCGTTTTATATAATGGTCTCTTTACTGAATCTAGTGGCTGATTGGGAGCCGGAGACTGAAATGCAGTGAAGGGGGCTGTGTATATTTTTATTTTGGCTTCTTGATAACCAGTGTGGGGAATCAGAAGCACTGTTTGTGGCTGGTTGGGAAGTCTGACTTTAGTGTCACCCACCAGTACTGGGAGAATCCTTTTACAGCCTGCCCTGACCCTGACATTTTCAGATGTCTACCCTAGGCACGGATAGGTCACAAGTGCATACTGGAGCAGTGTGTTTTCTAAAGTAGTATGCACAGTTGCTCTAATTGAGGCTGTTAACCCAACTCATATAGGCTACAAAACAACCATCAGATAATTTACAGCCATTGTCAACCTGTGCTGGATTTGAAATAGTGATCTTCAAGTGTAACCTTTTGTACTCTTTTCACCATTGCTATAGTCATCCTCCCCTCTGCCCCATACACTTCCTGCTGTTTTAAATCAGGATCCAGGAATACCGTTCTCAGTAAAAGTAGGATAGAATTAGTATGTGAGCCTGAAGATAAAATTTTATTGCTATCTCTAAAACTTAAAGTAAAAAAATCTGTTCAGCTAGGAATTTAGCTTTGTTGTATCGGTTCCAAGGTCTCTATTCACTATTTAGAAGCCTTCCTGCAAGAAACAAAATCCATTGTGCAATATTTTCTAGCAGACTGCAGGAGTGTAAAAGTATACACTGTTTCCTTCAAAAATGGAATCATCTTTCACAGATGTAGATGTGTACTTGTTATGCCAAGATGAGACAGATGTGGCTCTATTCACTCAGGGACAGGTGCGGAGGAAGAAGAGATAAAACATTTGTAGAAAGTGTAAGCAACTGCATCGATGTTGTTAAATAAATAAGCTGTCTGCCAAAAAAGTTTATTTGCTTATTTTTTCCCAGAATGTTTATTTTAAGCTGTAGCTTAACTATGCTTTATTCAGATTTATTTTGCAGTATTGATTTTAAAATTATTATAATATAGATTGCATACATACACAATATCAACAGCATGTGTATATACATTCACCACACACAGAAGATATATATATATGTACACTGTGGCGAGGGAGGCCTATTCAGCCCCGTGGGTCTGCGCTTCCTTTGACTACACCAGTGGATTGGCTGGGTGGGAGCTGGGGGGGACCCAGTCCCACCCTTTACCCTAGGCCCCGACCCAGGGACCCTGCGAAGAGTAGCCTCAAATGGCTTAGTTCATGAGCTACTACCTTCCCTGAGTCACTTGCCTGTGGACCCCCTGCTTGTGGTCCACTTCCTAGTATCGGGTAGGCAGGTTTCCCCCTCCCTCACTTGAGTCTCTCCATCCAGTTGTTTGAGTGGCACTGGTCCTCCTTCAGACCTTTGGGGCCTGCGTTCCCCGGCCCCGCATGGATGGGCTTCTCGTAACTCCCGTGGTTTGGTGCTGTAGTAACAACAATAATAGCTCCAAACCTTGTAGCAGCTTTACTCCACTCTGTTCCGCTCCTTCATCCAATTCCCTCTCAGCTGCCCCTGCCTGCCTGAAGCAGAGGCTTTTACCTGCTGTGGCAAGCTCCTTAATTGGCTTCCGGTGACCAATTGACCTGGAGTAACCCTTGCTGTGTTACCCAGGGAACAGGGATTTGTTAAGCCTGGGGCTGATATATATGCCTTCCAGAAACCTCCTATAGTTGTCAGGCCTGGCCCCGTCACAACATGCACATACATGCATGCACGCATATAGTGATCATGTGAAGAAAGTAGGAGACAGCTGTGTTAATTTTAGGAATGTTAAATTGTGTGTGTGTGTGTGTGTGTGTGTGTGTTTGATGGCTTGTGTTGCTTGTTAAGTGTTAAAATCAGTCTTAGTTAGCTCTGGGTTAATGACGGTAGACAATCCTAATTGTCTGTTGGTCAAATGGACAATAAGAGGTGTAATGGAATTATAGAAATGTAAGCGTGGAACGGACCTCAACAGCTCATTTAGTCCATTCACTTGAACTGAGGCCAGGCTAAGTATTAACTAGACCATCTAACCTATTCTTAAACACCTCCAGTGACAGAGATTCCACAACCTCCCTAGGCAATTTAGTCCAGTGTATAACTACCTTCACAGTTAGGAGTTATTTCCTAATGTCTAACCTAAATATTCCTTGCTACAATTTACTATAAGTCCAATGCTCCTTGTCCTATCCTTCGTGCATAAAGAGAACAATTTATCACTCTCATATTTTTAACAAACTTTTACATACTCGAAGACTGTTGTCATTATAGTCTCACATGACCTTCTCATAAACAAATTAGGGAAATACAACCTAAATGGAGCTACTATAAGGTGGGTGCATAACTGGTTGGAAAACTATTCCCAGAGAATAGTTATCAGCAGTTCACAGTCAAGCTGGAGGGACATATCAAGTGAAGTCCCGCAGGGATCAGCTCTGGGTCTGGTTCTGTTGAATATCTTCATTAATGATTTAGACAATAGCATCGAGAGTACACTCATAAAGTTTGCAGATGATACAAAGCTGGGATGGGTTGCAAGTGCTTTGGAGGATAAGATTAAGATTCAAAATCATAGAATCATTCCAGGTACTGAAGTTAAGCTGAAAAGCTGGCAGTGAAAAGCAGACATAAAACCTGCATACATGGCCAGTGGAGGATTTTTCCTGAAGAAGAGAATCTTCCAGCGGTATAGGGTCTCCATAGAGGCTGCTACACCAATCCTCCAATGACCTTCCTGTCCTCTGGAATCGGGAACATGTCTGGAGCAACTCTTGTGCCTGGCAGATCCCTGGCTGCCAGGATGGCCCACCTGGGCCGTTGACATTCAGCATTATATAGAGTAGCTCTCAGGCAGACCCAAAAAAGGGAACATAAAAGTGCTTTAAGACATCTGTGTTCTGCATGCCCTTGGTTGTTCATTAAGTCAGTTTTGAGAATCTGGGCCTATATATTTACAGAGTTGCTGTTCAACTAAGGTTCTTTTCATTCCTATTTGGCTTGAATGAGATTCACCCTGCCACTTTGATGCAGAATTTTATGTTCACTTCAACCAGGTTCACTAAAGAAGCTGCTCAGAAGATCCCTCTGGCCTGGCTTCACTCAAAGGCAATCAGTTAAAACTAGGGCAGAGGAGAATTTGACACCTAAAAACAGGCACTGGGTGAAGTTGGATTATTTTTCTCTGAAGCATTTGACTGTGCTGGGGATTGAGAATGGGACTGGAAGTAAGAATCCATAGCTGTGAGGAGGCAAAGGGAGAAGAGAGAGGAAGATTTAAAAAGAAAAAGAAAAAACAACCCACATTTGTACCAATCATAGTTCCAAAGAAGGAATCAGGGTGGGAATCTGCTGGTGGAAGGGGAAGGGAAAAATGGAAGAGGTATTTTATTTAAATTATATTTGTTAAATCATAACAGCATAGAGAATACAGAGGAAGTAGGAGGCTGCAGCTGGGCAGAGAAGAAGTGGGGGTGTCTAGAGAAAAAGGACTATTTTAACTTTGAACATTGTACCTGGGACTGAGAACTAGGATTGAGATGTGTGTGTGGGGAAGGGGTAGAGGGATTCTGTAGTTGAAATGGGATTATATCGTGAGTGTATAATACGCCTGCTTTCCTCTTCCCTGCTGAACAAACAGGAGAGTCTCTTTTCATGCAGTCAGAAAATGCAGCAAGAGGCACCTTTTAAAGTAATGTCAAGTGACTTGATTTTTAACATTTCTACAAGCTTGTCAGTTTAAAGAGGCTTTTATTTTTTTCCCCTTGCCTTGATTAAAACAAACAAAAACAAGTTTGTTCACCATATGTTTGTTTGTTTTATTTTTCTTTAAATCTAGGATTTTTTAGCTCGATCAATGAATCCAGCTTAACAAAAATATTTCTCTTTGCAGGCTGAAAACTCAAAGACTTCACTGATTTAAGTCAAAATGTGAGATGCTACTTCATATGCCAAACTATCGGAGGCTTAGTAGTCATCCTTATATACATCATGAAGTATTGAGAAGCAATGGTTACCCATTGTTCAGTGGTATTCAATGTTATTTCATCTTTTTTGCATACCTCTAGGTCTGAATATATGATATTTGCCCGTTTTTGTCAATAGAACGACTGTTTTAACTTTTCAATGAAACTGACAGCACAAAATAAATAACGTTACTTTCTTTACCTTTATATTTTCTACACCCCAGCATTGATTTGCTCCTTATTTAAGCAACATTTTCTTGATAAATTAAAAAAGCAGCAATAGCCATTACTGCAGGCTATATACAGCCTCTAATATCACTTAAGCATATTACAGAATATAATATCTGGTACTTAACGACTAACTTGCATATGAAAGCTCACATAATGTCTCATAAAACCCTTAAAATGGCTTCAGTTTAAGAGTCTCTTTAAAAAAAAACACACCTTCAGGGAATATTGTAAATGAAGTAGCACTCCAGCCTTGGAAAAAAAATTCACACACTTGCAGAAATTTTTAATATAAATTGAACACATTAAAAATTAATTTTGCATGACCATTTTGCATTGCAGTGCCAATGCCTAGTTAAGATAAGGCCTTAACTCTTCACTTGTTTAAAGTAACATGGAAGCTACTCTCTCTCTCCCTTTTATCAGTGCATAATTATTATTTTCATTAATCAGAAATTTAAACTCCATCCTCTTAGAATGACAGCCCCAGCTGGTGTTGAATGCAACTTACCTGTGTGACTGGGGAAACTTACTATAAACTTTGAGGCAACTCATTAAAGAAAGATGTGACCTTACAATTAGACAAGGTCATGTCAAGCAACTTCCACATTTGTATTATTTGCACTTCTCAGAATAAGCCAATTCATTGGAAAAACACCCAGTCTACTCTTACCATATTTAGCAACCTTCCATTACAGTAGGTTCTCCAGCAATGTCAATCATCAGGCTTACAGGTTCATGTGACTTTAGTGCTGGCATCTAAGAAGTTACACCAAATGCACAGCTTGTATTAAGATATTACTCTTCAGTGGGAATAATAATAAAAAAGCTCTGTGTTGACTTTTTTCCCCCTTTTGCAGATTTTTGATTGGTCTTGTGGCCACAATATTACAGTGAGAAATTCCCAAGGCAGGCGTCAGTTGCAATAAGACATTGACGAATGTCTTTTTCCACCAGAGAGCTGGTGTTGCGTGGATCTGACATGCTGTAGTTTTGCTATGGCTCTGACATGAGCAGCCTGCTAGCAGTGTCATGTGCCAATTGGGAGCTTGCTAAGATTCACTGTGGTGATTCATGTATTATATCTTTAGTGATCAGTTTTTAAAGGCGGAGAATGGTCTGAACCTAACAAAGCAACATACCTAAGTAGACAAGAAGATGTTTCATTAAAAGGAGCTATACATAGGGCTCTTTGTAAATTGTTTTTTGAATGTCCAAAATGTATTATTATTATTATTATTATTTATATCCATTACCACCTTGAGACCTAAATCAGGTTTGGGGGCCCTATTCTGCAAGGTGCTGTACAAACGCATATGATGACATGCTGTATGTCACAAGCTTGCAATCTAAGGAACATTTATTCTTCATTATATATATTAAACATTTAGGAAAGGTGTGTGACTTACATATTTCTACAGTGTGTTTGTCACATTTTTTATTTATTTAGCAAGCTAAAATAAACTAGTGTTAAGGTTAGAGCATATCTTACATGGCATTTAAAAATTTTCCCATAATTTTCCTCTACTTCTTTCATCCCATGCTAATACTACTTCATCAGCTACAAAAATGTAAACTCCTTCTAAAGTCTCTGAGAGGAGATGCATTTACTATTAAAAAGAGAATCAGGCTACAGTAAGTTTTATCTTTGAAAATCAATATGAACAGAAATTAATACACTTTCAAACACAGAAGAAGGAGGGAAAAAAAGCATTAAGTATCAAACATGCAAAAGTAGCCAAGAGAGATGAGCAAAGCTGCCTCAGGAAAATATACATGCTTCCATATGTGAGGCAAAACACTGCAATATTTACTCTAATGGGTGTTTTAGCTGAGTACAGTGTGTGTCAAAGCCTTTCTCTAGTGTATTGCCTGAAGAATCAGGCTTTGCAAGGAAGAGGAGTCCATTACGGATTAAATCCTCCTAAAGAATTGCAGAGTCATAATGAAGCCATCCTGTGGCTATTAAACTTCTGCTCTATAGGTGGACAGAAGGATATATAATAATTCCAGAACCTCAGGATGGGTCCCCAAAACCTATTCCCACCAATGGAACCATACTGGTTGTAGTGTGAACTGGGTCCTCCACACCCTCAGGGGAAGAATAAGATTCCAAGTTAGGACTGCAGGATATCATAGCAAACTGAGCACATATTTTGTTACCAATCAGACAGACAGTTTGGACTAGTTTCAAAACCCAGTACAGTGTGGTAGAGTTAAAAACACTCTGAATTCATTCATTTAGAGTATAAAATATATCCCATCTTCCTTATTTTTACTCATGATGAGTGCATTTCACTCACCACTAAGATATTCCCCTTAGCCACATATTTACTTTTACTCTGTTCTTGGTCTACAATTGTCCCCTTTTTTGGTATAGCTGCTCACCTGCCCAATTATTAATGAAGATACTAGTGAAAATACAGAGATCTTAATAAAGTAAAAAAATGCATATAGCTGCACCTTAAGATGAATGTGAATTATTATAGCAAGGGAAACTTATTCATACTTCTCTTGCTCACGATTTAGCTCCTCATGTGGTTTATGTCTGTGGCTTAACTGAGAATGCCTCAGCACCTACAGCTACAGATCATAAAAGAGAAGCATTAACAAGATACTATGAGGTGGCCTGATAAGGGTGGTAAACCATGCTCACCACAGATGTGGCAGCCTATTTACAGTTAGCAAGTTCTCTGGGTGAAATCTTGCCAGCAGTGCGAGGAGCCACATCAGGAGTAGTGTGCACAATATTGCTTCCAGGTGTAATGTTCTGCAGACGGCTGGATGCATGCCACCTGGCCAAGTGCCTGATTGTGCTCCATATCTGGGAGACCACAAGCTTTTGGGCCACTGTTTGACTCCCTTGATCCTAAATGGGAGAGGGAGGGGGTCCTCATGGCCTTTTGCTTGTTTGTTTATTGCTTTTCTAGTGCACAGAGCAGAATGCAGGATACCTTCTTTCCTGTCTCCCTTTCAGCGTTACATAATTATATGAACATACCCAAACATTTTCATTAACAATTAAATGTTGAGGGCTTGATTCTCATTTACACTAAGTCCCTTTACATAACTTTGACAGCATAAGGAAGACTTAATTGGGAGTAAATGACATTTGCACCCAGTTTAAAACCCCTTTACAATTGTCAGCATGGAGTAAAGGAGCTTTAGTGTATCTGGGAATCAAGGCTTACATTTCAGTACCTGACCATCATTAGTCAATCACTAGAAAGTCAAGAGTAGATATTCATGTGCGCTGTATCTGAAGGTAGAATGTAGCCTGTTGCAGTAGTGACTTAGTTTCTTTTCACACCATGTGGCGTATATCATGTTAAAACTATCTCCAAACCTGAGGTGACTCTGCTTCTGAATGTAATTGCTATACATTCCACTCATAATGAGTTTGGATGATTAAGGTGATGAACATGCAGGGATAAAATATTGCAATCTGTGAAGAAAGGAGATTTTTTCTGAGAAAATACATTCTTTGTGCCCATTTCAAACCCGGCACTCCACTGTATTGTTGGACCTGCTTGCATAAGATCTAAAGCCCCACGCCTGACATTTGTGCCTCACAAAAAGATCCTCCACCTGTTCTGAGTCCCAGGGATATTAATGGGGCTCTACAAAGGCACAGGGGTCTTCCCTCAGGGAGCGGCATGCAAGTTCAGGGCCTACATTTGGCCTGTTGTCTTCAGGACACATGAGGAGACACCATTTACATTGTGCATCAGGACAAATGATGTGAAAGTTGAAAAGTTCAAGAAATAATAATTGATTATTTCATTGTATTCATAATAGAGTTAAATGCACACTATTCTCCTTCTCCTTGGAAAATTGTCATTGGAATTAAAAAAGTCCAAAATATCAGACTCAGCCAGTGGTAAAGAGAAAAATTTACTACCTGAGGAAGGAAACAGCTGAAATACAGCACCATTTATCTCTTTAGTGATTATTATTTGAATGATACACAATAACTGGTTCTTGTGAAAGATTTATTGAGTGCCCAAAATGTACTAGGTGCTGCTGCAGACACGTCTAGGAAGACAGCCCCTGATCTGGAAAACCTGCCATCAAATGAAAAGCAACTAACTAAGGATATGGGGAAGAGATATGCCATGCGAGCAAAGTGATCAGGTTGTCACTGGGAATTTGGCACACATTTCCTTGCTGTGTTTTTAAAGTACTATCATTATCAACTATCCCCTCTGTCTTGTCATTGTTAGTTTCTATTTGATTTCAATGTTGCATAATCCAAGTTATTCCCAGAATAATGAAATTTCTAGTTAGGCAAACATATGGATATTGATATATATGTAATATAAGAATATCTGCACTCAGTTATATATGATGTCAAATTGCTTTTAATAAACCTTTCTTAAATAACCATCACTCATTTTGTGGAAGATAATAAGTCAATGTGCAGTGTACAAAGATGTTCATGTGCGCGCATTTGTTTCCACAGAAAAAATCAATTTTTCAGTTGAAACCTGAATACTGAAAATTTCAGCTGTAAACTGAAATATTTCTTTTTTTGGCTGTTTGGTTTTTTGAGGAAAAGTCAAAATTTTCTGCAAATGCTTTTCACAAAAATGTTCACTGACTGAAAAAACATTTTTCCCTCAAAACCCGATTTTCTTTTGAAAAAACTGTTTAGATGGACATTTTTTGGGCTAGTCCTATTTTAGTATTTTGTACTGAATTCGTTTGTTGTTTTCTTGCTTAGGGCCCCAATCCTGCAAAAATTTACGCATATTCTAGTAATCCCATTGACTTCATTCATGTGCTTAAAAATTAAGCAGATGCATAAGTTTTTGTAGGATCAGGACCATGGACTTACATCTGACATAGTACAGCAAAAGCTATTGTGTTGTTCTTCATGAGACAGACTCTGAATCTCACTATGCACCACAAAATCATGACAAGAAAAAAAGTGATCTCTTCAAGTAATTTGTGGGATACAGTGGCTCAGTTCTAAAAGGGATATTGCAGTCAGTTGGTCCAGGTGGGATAGGACTGTGTCAGCTCATAGACGTTGTGTCTTTCTGAAGTATTATATTTTGTTGTGCAGAAAATTTAATAACAGAGGTGAATCTAGGAACAGCTATGGTACCTCCAGAAAATATAAAAGATTCATGTATTATAAATATGCATGATAAATAAATCATATGTATGGGTGTATATGTGTGTATTCACTTTTTTTAATAACTAGTGGTGATGTCATCTATTGTGGATTGCCCTGTGACCTGTGTAAGAGATTGAATGACATTTTATAACAAGAACTGAATGTATTGCTGCTTTGCACTATTCTTCAATATCTCACACTCACTAAGTTAATGTCACAAGCTAAGTTCTGAGCAGTACAGGAAAAATCAAAATCCAACATGTTTAATAAGGCTTGAGATCTTAGCAGAGTGCAAGCAAGGCTTCAGTCCCACCAAATGTGCTTTCCCAAACTGTTAAGCTATTAGGCAGCCTACTGCAGTTAACACTCTGTGGAAATCATTCAAGTCGTCTACATCCACTTCTCTAGATGCTTGTTCAGATAAATTTGAACTGTAGCAATGTTACATTTGCTATTGTAGCCTTCACCCACAATGACATGTAGCTGTGGCAGCCTCCTTTCTCCTGTACTAACTGACAACACACATTCCAATCTATCCAGTTTCTCTCAGGAGTGCACATACTGCCCATTAGAATTAGGTTACACAAACTGTCAGTTTGCTACATTATATCTATAGGTTTCTCCTTCATATCCAATGACATCTAAAGAAAGCTGGCTACATACTCTCCTATTTTTATGAGGGTGGGGCACTACTAAATTAAGACATGAGTAAAACTAAATTGCTGGGGAGCTCCAGAACATTACAGCAAAAACCTGCATGACTTAAATTACGTTATTAACTTTTCCACTTTTGCTGCAGAAGTTGTTTCTGTCAATATTGTACTTTAATGGTGCAGAATGGGAGGAAGGAGCAGGGTCTAAGCAGATGGCTGTCAGCAAACTGATGACGGCAGTTGAGAATTAGTGTCCAAATACAGTATTTAAAACTTGCTATAGTACATAGTTTCCTGCATATGCATGCCAAAATAAATCTGGCTTGAAGAACCTTTCAGGATCTTTATTTTATTTTTATTTGAGCTTATTATATTTAGTACAACTAAACAGACAATCTACATTAAGTTAGCAATAGTGCAGATGCATAGAAGATTGAATGCACAATTGCATGCATGTGAACAGCACTCAGAAACCTTTATTCACTATGTCCATTGAGTTTCTAAATGTCCCTAATTATCACCAAGAATAATACATTTAACAGTACCCATAATTTGTAAGATTTACTTATTTCTATTCCCTGTTCTCTCCCTCCTCCCCCTCAGATTATTTTGTTAGTTGTCTTTCTGCATGCTTACTATAAATGCTGCTAGATGATACTTTTATTCAAGCAGTGGTGACCATCTTTCACCAATTTTCATGGGTATTGATCAGGAAAGTTTGCACACCTGAACCAGATACATTTTTTTAGTGGATGAGGATAGACGCAAGTATTGGTATTTCATTTTTTTCACGTCTTTTGGTTTAAGTGTGACTAATATGTTGTTTTAGATACCTGGCTGCAGAGAGGTCAAAATAGGGTCAGGCTGTCTCTTCTGTAGTGAATTAAAGACTTACATTCATTATCTTCCAAGGCCTCATTAAAATGGCTTTAATGTGGTGACCATTTGATGGTAGACAAAAGCTTTAATCTTGTGATCAAACACACCTGTGTTACATTTCCTTCTGTGGACAGTTAGAAGATACAGGTTAACAAGCTATTTTAACTCCTTCATCTGCTGAATTTGTGTGGAAACCAGACTTTCACCAATCACCTGAGTTTGAACTCAAATGGACTACATACATCCCTAATTTATGAAGCTCTTTTTTCAAACCTCGGTTTGCTCTAGACACTTTTAATCATCTGTTTAATTTTGCACCTCTTTTTTAGTCTGATATATTATTTGCAGGTTATACTTAAGGCCCAGATTTGTCCTATTTTTCTTCCTCATCTGACCTAGATTTAAATTTACACACTGTGAAATAGCTAATAAATCCCCATTAAGGTTGTAAAAGGTGAAGGTTCAACCAATGTGCAAGTCATCACATTCTAAAGTAAAATTGAATGAGCCTTAATATTAGCAGCAGTCTCAAAAAAGGAGGCTGCAAGATTCTACAGGTTCCTAGACTTTGTATGAAAGGCAATTTAAATGTAGCCTAATCCAAGACAACACAGTTAAGTGTGTATGACAGTGGCAATAACACCCTTTCCCTAGGTTTGTAGAGTCTGCCATTGATACATATTTTACATTCCATACATTCTATATAATATTTTTCTGAGAAAAAACATCTAAATATAAATATCAATGTGAAATCCTTCCATAATTTTTTGTGCGTATCTCCTTTTCAATTCTGCACTTTAAAATTGAGGGGTTTTGTTTTTTTATTTTGTTTTGCTATTAAGGGCTAGGAGAAGAGGGTTGTTAGTCCGACATGAGTGTTTTTTTCCCCACTAGCAATAGAGTATTACAATGATTTACAGAGAGACACTGAAAGTAAGTTATGTTGTAAACGCCTGTCCCTTGGGTTGACAAAGAATCACAGGGAAAAAATGCAAAAAGTTTGAAATTCCCAAAAGCAAAGGTTGACAGGAAAATATGGTGTTGTTTTTCTGTGAGTAAAAGTAACTTTTATGTTGTGTTTTCCCATGAGAAATTATAAACTTTCAAAGGAATTTTAGTCTCTTGTATGCACACATAAGAGCAATATATCTGGTACTGCCCCAGTGAAAACACTGTTAAGACTTTAAAGCTGTTAGAACTATGGCTGAACTTCATCTAGACTGCTACTACTTATTTGTTCTTGCTGCTTCTTCTTGTCAAAACATTTACTCAGACTTCGAAGAGTTGCAAGTTGGCAACGTGTTAATAATATTAGAATGCATTTGTGTTGGCCATGTGGCTGCAATATTTGAGTAAATTCATCGCTTATTTAATGAATAATGAATTCACAAGAGTAGCTATGGAAACATAGGACCATATGTAGTAAATTAAATGAGTACTTGTCAACGTACAGTAAGAGTGAATGTCACCACGGCAGTTGTCTCTGTTTTACAGCAGCAATGATGCATTGACGTCTAGACTGCTACGTATGCATTTCTTACTATGCACAGTACCAACCAAGCTTTTCAATCCTAACTTGTAACAGTGATTTTCAATAAGTGTAGTAATAAAATTAAAATTGATAGAATTTTTGTAGACATATGTAGCAAAGATTGAAGAACCAGAAAGTGTTCAGATTTTAAATAACACTACATCATTTTGAAAAATTAGATGGAATTAATATAATAGTTTTCTTGCTTAGGAAAATACTCACAAAATAAAAGGCCGGTCCTCAGGTGGTGTAAATAGTCATCACTCCATTGAGTCAATAGAGGTTCATACAGTTGAGGATCTGGCTCAAAGTGGTGGAGTTTTATTTCTTCCTCATAAGTAGAGCACTCTATGTTTTATGGAGTAGAAAAACAAATTCATTAAAATGTAAGTCTCTTCTCCCTTTGTCTGATTGAATGTTATATCCCTGAATCCCCAGCAATGTTCTTTGGCTTAAGGTTTTGAGTTTTTTTATTCTCACCAAGACATTCTTTTTACAAGATGAGATCAATAATATCACATTTATATCATGCTGCATGACACAAACATTGAACTCCTGATCACCAAAACAGGCAGGAAGTAATATATTCTATTGGGCAGGAGATAAATCAGAGAACACACACACTCACACACTCCAGTCTATTCTAGGTCACTGAGGAGATCACACCCCTAACTTCTCAGAGAGAGGCCTCATCTACTAGAATCTACTGGGGACAGACCTTCACTCTTTCTGGAAATTACAATTGATCCAACACACAATGGTATGCAGATAGATGCTTTTTTGATCAGTCTGATCTTCCATCTTGTTACATATATAGGGCACTATGTAAGACTTACCTTTTGCAGCAAGTCTTTTACTACATAACTGACTTGTGGCATTAAACAGAAGGGTAAACACCAATTATGGCTGTATACTTATCTAAATGCTTAAAATTATACAGGATAGGAAAATGATAGAAGAACTTACTATTTCTTTTAAAGAAGACAAAGGCTCTTTAGTTTGAGTCTGAAACAATTCTCAGACTCAAGATTGAAATCTAATGAAAAGCTGGGTGGGAGAGAGAGAGATTAGGGGGTCAGAGCTGTCCAGAGGCACTAGTAGGCCTTTCTGCTCCTGCCAGTTCTATAGTTTCTTCAACATGAATCCAACCTCAGTTAAAGAGGAGTGCTTCCTCCTCTGTTACTTCTGTCATGCATGGCATAATCCATAGAATATCTTCTCAAGGACAATTATGGGTCACTTCTGAATGCCAACCTCAGAAAAAAACAAAGATGTTACTGATTACCTATTCTGGAGCCCATGTTTAATTTTTCCTGTCCTACAACAGTCCCTGAAGATAATATCTAATGTGTCAGGAACTTTTGAAAAATTATCTCTGTTGTTATTTCAATGGCTCTTTGCAATGGCAATTTTGGAACCTGTGTCTGAACCTACCAGAGTTCCACAAAAGTTTCCCTTCAATTTTTAACTGTTCAATTGTGTTACCTCTCGTCATGTCACATCATGTTAAAGAGCATCACTTCATGTAAATGTGACGAGACACCACATCACTTGATGTATTTCAAGTGACATGACACAATATGACATATGTCACAAAATCATTGCCACCCATCAAAAAAAATGACACATCAAATTCAAGCAAAGACTAGTATACACTTTTAGTGGCTATCCAACCAAATAAAAACAAATATTTCAAATTGCAAGCCAATTGTGTGGGTGTATGAATAATTATTCATCAATCTTTATATGCTTAACATGAAGTTTACATTTCTTCTACACAAACTTTTATTGACCATTATGTAAAAAATATGTTCAATTCAATCATGTTACTCAAGCTATTGTAGCTGTAGTGGAAGCTATATCTAAGTATGACAGTCTACTCTTTCTCATGTATCTTATCGATGTAGCATCGTCTTCAAGACACAGTTGGGATATTAGCAAATTGTGAAAGATACAATGCTTAGAATATTTTTAGTTTGCCTTCTTTTGACTATTATGCAACATACCAGTCTTCCTGGTTCAGAATATGAAGAATGGAATATCTGTTGATATAGAGTGCACAGAGTAAGCCCAACCAATCCAGTAAGTACAGATTTCTAGCAAGAACTACATGAGGGGAGATAAAAAGCAATAATACTTTTTCCTTGTAAATGAGGAGTTGCATTTTCTGACTAATCCAATATCACTACAGGACTACACCCAAATACCCTTTCAAGACTGGAGAGGGGACAACTGGCAGTATTCAGTAAGTGGTACCAAAGCATGTACAATATCTGCAGAGTCAAAGAATGAAGCTATTTTCAAAGGCAAAAGACAGCCTTCATTCTGTGAAGGGGCATGAAAGATGGCATGGATGTAATCTATTGTCCTGAGTACATAAGGGAACCCTGAAATGTCATAAAATCCCTCTTTGATCTGTTGTCACTACTGTTAGTTGCATGGAAAATTAACATATTTAATTAACTGCCTGACCAAAGCAGCTGTTACCTTATATAAAACCTTGAACATGGATGCCCAGCTTATCCCACTAGGTGTTTGAATCTGCCAGTGGCATAAGACTGATTATATTTTTATACCGAATGGCACAGCATGATTCCTCTTGCAATAGGCTCAAGTCAAGATCTTCCTTAAATTCTTCATGGAGCACAATGATGCTCCAGCCCAAATTGCTTAATAATGTCCTAATTCAGGCCAGCCAACAAGTCATACCATGCACAGCAAAATATGTCCTGGCCAAACTAACTGCTTTTCCTGCTTTGTGTTCCTGACATCTAAAAGCATCCCTGCTGCCTAGACCATGGATAGGTTTCGCATGTGATTTCCTTCTATATCCTCCAAACACTATTTTATTTATATTCAATTTCTATCATTTATGACAGAAGATTACTTGTCTTAAATATTTAAAAAAATCTTGGCTGAAAAATGTCTAAATTAAAAGTAAACTATCCAAGTTAGAAGCAACTTTCAGCAGTCTTCTAGTTATTATTGCTAAAATGCTCATTGAGTGCATGCGAGTTTATACACATTCATTTTTATACATATTTCTTTTCTGACAGTTGAAAAAACTTTTTGGTTACAAACAGAGGATAACCATTTTTCTGTCACTGCAGAAACCACAGCTTTTTGCATTTTAGAACAGTATGCCTTGCATAGACCAGATCAGAAAGATTTCTAAATGAAGTTGTCTTGTGAATCAAGATTTGGGAATACTGTAATATAAAAATGAAATATCCTGTGAGTGTTGTAATTTCATTACTAAATATGCCTCCATTCTCCTTAATATACTGTGTAAATACTTGTGTAGTATCTGGGCCAGATCCTCAGCTAGTGTAAATGGGCATAGCTCTGCTGATTTCAAAAGAACTATGCTGATTTAGATTAGCTGAAAATCTGTCCAATAAACCTTTAAAATAACAACCTAAATTCTTGAGGTTCAGCCCTAGACACATGTAGAAAACAATGTGATTTGATCTAATATTTGATCAGTGTACAGCTGTAATAATAACAATATCTAGCTCTTATCTGAAGATCTCAAAGCACTGTAGCAGAGATAGTCCCCAATCCTGCAAAGTTATGCACATGCTTAATTTTACCTATGTGACTAATTCCTTAACGTCAGTAGGATTACTCATGTACATAAAGTTAAACGTGTGTCAGTGTTTGCAGGATCTGGGACCGAGAGAGTAGATACAGCTCCTCTTGAACCTTCAGTATAGTGGGCTTGAATGTGTGTAATTGCAACACAGTAACTCTCCCGTCACATTTTTTCAACCAAAGTCAAGCAGTATTTTAAAAGAAATATACCAGCCCTTATTTCCATCAGTTCATGGCATTTTAAGAATCTATTACTTTCTTTGTCATAGCAGAAGAATAAAATATAAAAAATTGCTTAGTATAAGTGGTCAAATTAATTATTGTGAATAAATTATATGACAAATGTAGTTAATTTCTGCTTGCAAATTCTTCCACAGCATACTCTGATTTTTACAAACTTACTTTCTCTTTGTAACAGTTTATGTGAGCAGATTTTAGCATACGAAATGCAACCTTCTTTGACTGTTATTCATAGTGTTATTCATAGTTATGTTATTCATAGTGAAATGTTGGTAACCTAAATCACATGGTAGTGATCCTGCTGCTGGATTGGATGACTGAACGTTTTGAAATAATACAATAAAAATAAGAATAGCAAATAACAAATACTGAACAATAAGAACTCTTGTTTGATCACAAAAGGGCAAATCCAAGCCACTCTACAGGATCACAAAAGACCTCTGTGCAAGTAGCAGACTCATCATTGGGCAGGCACTCCCATTAGTCTGTTAGTATGGAGGACACCCAAGTACTCTATAGAAGCTTCATAGTAGGGATGGGTAGGATTATTCCCCCCCCCCCTTCATCCCCAGACATCTCCCCAGCATAGAGTCTGGGCTACTAGTGGCAAATAGTGTACCTGACAACCTAGGCATATGAATATGGGTATTTGTAGAATGGAACAAAATCCCATTGGCACAAATGTTCCAGAGTAACAAAAACCATGATCAAGTCAAACGAATCTGAATAAAGTCCATGAACACTGTTTTCACAGCATTTAACCAACTCCCATGCTGATATTTATTCTGTACTAAGAGTTTATCATTTCAGTTTTTACATCAGACAAAGGTTATCAAACCTTATTCTTCAGATTGTAAACGGAGGTGGAATACAGAATTCCTTCCTGCCAATACAGTAATCAATTTCACAATTGGATAGGTGTGTCATGGGATTGCTAGGGACTTCACCTCCTTCTAGGTGTCTGTTAATTGGTGACTGATAATGGAAAGATAACTGGACTCAACCAGTACTGTCCCAAATGGGCAAATCCTCTATTACTATGTTTCTTTTTTGGTATTATTTAGTTCAATTAACTGAACATTCTACTACTTCTACTATGAAGTCCAAGAGTGAAATTCTGGCCCCTCTGAATTCAGTGGCAAAACTACCATAGACTTGATAGGAACATTATTTTATCCCCAATCCTGAAGATTTTACACTGGCAAAACTCCCATTGACTGATTAGGAATTTTGCCCAAAACCATGCAAAGGCATCAGGATTTGGTCCACAATAAATAAAGTAGTATATCTATGACTAGCAAATACAATGACTGAACACCTGAAAAGGGTCATAGCAATGTGGCATAAGAACACTGACCCTCATCTTCCTACCAAAGAGTTTTTAAGAAGAACAGAAAAAAATACACAATGGTAGTAGGAGTAAAACTAGTACAAGCTTGACCCATATATATTACAGGCATAAAACTAGAAACTTGTGTGGTCTTCTCTGATGCCATACTCAAGATTTTTATTGCAAACACCTTTCTTCAAACATCCATTTAACATGCATCCATCTGTCAAGTGATGTTTTCCATAGCAGTGTTAATGTGCATGTGCCCCCTTCCACTTTGGTAGTTCACACCTTTAACTAGGGCTGGAGCCAGAGTGCAATAAACGGGCTTCCAGAGTTTCAAGTATGAAAGGCTCAAAATGTGAGATACAATTCATCAAAAAACCCAAAAGGACAAAGGTAGAATTCAATTTATGTTTAAAAGGCAAGAGAAGTGGTGCACTTTAAAATTTTCATTGGTAATCAGTAGTTTAAAAATTAGGAACAACCACTGCAAAACAAAATTTAAAAAATTACAAACAAAACCCCAAGTCGAGGACTCTTACGTTAAAAGGAAAGAGTATGCTTAGAATCACACCAAGGTGTAAAGTTTTAGCTTGTTTTGAAAAAAAATTCCTTACCTTATTTCATTAGTTACACCACCAGACCCCAAAAGTGCAGGAAATGTGCGATTCTAAGGTTTGCTATAAAATTCCAACTGTCTTCAGGAAAAAAAGTATCAGTAAGAATATAAAAACCTGACAAAATATAATATGAAAGTTACTGACTTAATGAAATATTAAAATTGAATCAGGAATACTGTTCTGGCATTAAAATAAACAATAACATTTCTTCCTAGTTATGGTTCACTTCAATTCTTTAAAAATTAACTATTACCTCTTTAAATATTTGATTAAATTAGATTTGGGTGGCTTATCAGCATCCACAAAACACACATTGTGCGTAAATTTGCTTTCTTTAGTTTCTGATATGTAAAGACATGTTATATAGTTGTATTATTATTTGACAACTAAATCCAATGACTCTGCTCTAGCAGTTTTCAAAGTATATACCACTGAATCTCAGATACTTTGAATGAAAAAGCAGTATTATGTTAAGAAATCCCTAATAAAGTGAGAAAAGTGATACAGTGAAATTACATTATATGATATTTGGGACTTTCCCGTCAGATACTATCACGTTGTTATATCTCACAATATAGAAAGACCATTTTATTATTAATAATTGTTCATTCGGATTTGGGATAATAGCCCAGAAATCACTAGAAATTACTAGGCATATGAGGTCTATTCTGCTCCCAATGCATGGGGATTTGTATGTGTAACTCCCATAGATAGCAAGAGGAGAAAAAAAACCCATGGTGTGTCCTAAGAGAGGTACAACAATTATGTCTCAAGCATTATGATAAAAGTCAATTACCATATCCAACAGGATGAATAGGAAATGTTGCTTGGTGACTACAAAGTGAGATACAAATTATGCAATTTTAGTAAAAGAAGGTCATATATATTTTAAGGCTAGTCAATATAAAGTGCTCTCGCTCTATCATCATGTTTTATGTATAGATTTAAGGCTGTTGTAAGGTGATGGACTGACAGACCATTTCCCCACAGAACTGTACAACAGGATGGCAGCAACATAGTCTTCCCAAAACTGTCCCACTCCTGCTCTGGTGAGAACACTTCCGTGGTAGTGGGAACAGTTCTGTCTCCATGGCCTGTCGATTTTTGGCCTCCATGCCAACAATGCCAGTCCTAGGTTACCTGTGCAAATCTGGCCTTGGTCTCTCATGACCAAAACTCATGATGGCTGGCTGTGTGGTGGTCTATGTGAAGAGAGTTGATGCTTTCAGTTTGCTTCTAAAATAGCAGGAGTCTTTAGACTGTCAATAAGAATGCACTCAGAGGAAGAGTATTTTTTGGCATTGAGGACATCTGCCACTTAAGAGCCAGATTGGCAGCATCATCTCATTTCACCAGAACACCACATGAGTTTTGATCCTGAGAGACCAGGGGCACTTTTGACAAGGGAACCTAGAAGGTTAAAGGCACTATACCCCATTGCCATTCTCTGAACCACACACAGTTACCTTAATTTTTATAATTACTTAGCTAAGCTTTCCAAAATAGCTTTTTCCTTTAACAAATAGTATTATTTTATTGTAGGAAGCCACTGTGGCCTCCCACGGAGCCAGAGCCTGGGGAAGGACCCGAGAGCTCTGATTGGCCCAACTCACACCCTGCCCCAGAGTCTGCCCAGCAACAGGAGACCCGGGCCGTGATAGGGCCACCCGGCCAGGCCAATTGGCAGCCCCGGGGCGGAGCCCCAACAGGAAGGGGAAATATAAAAGCCTGGCCCCTGAGCTCAGTAGGGCCCAGACTGCCAGCAGAGGCAGACGTGCTGCCCCGCCAGCAGAGGCCTAGGCCGGCGCCTAGCCGCCGCCGATGAACCCCGGCCCCACCTGGGCCCGGGGATTGGATAGGGCCCTCGAGGAGCTGGACAAGGCAACCCGGCCAGGACGACTGGGCCGAGTTACCCCGACCCCGAGCCCGGGGCCGTGCTCTGGGACTACCAGACTGGGCTGAGACCCCAGAGCAGCCTGAGTGGCGGACACTCCCGGAGGCCGGGCCGGATTTGGAGGAACTGCCAGCCGCCGAGCCCCTCCCTACAGCGGGGCAGGACTTGGAGGAGCTGCCCGAGGCCGACCCGCTCCCCTCCTACAACGACCTGGAGGAGCTGCCCCCTGAAGAGGAGTTTCCTGCCTTACCCCCGGTCGACGAGGAAGGACTAACAACGCTACCCCAGGTGGACTATCCTTGGGACACGGAGGCAACAGGTACTAGGGTCAGTGGGGAGGAAGTAGCCCAGGGACAGCCACGGCCTGTGGCTGAAGCCGCCGTATTGCCGGTGTGTTGCGGCGGGAGCCCCGCCGGCACAGTGGCAGCCGCTTCTGCCATTGCTAGGGCCCTGGGCTGGGACGCAGTGGAGACGGGTGGGCCTGTGTCCCCCTCCCCTTCCCCTTATCCCTAGCCACCCCAGGAGAATTGCTCTCCTGACCCCGCCTGAAGCCGTTGCCGCCTCTGCTCACCCTGCCTAGGGGTTGGAGCGATAGACTCCTTGTTCGCTCGCCCTGCCTGAAGGCCTGAGCGATCCGCCTGCTCACCCTGCCTAGGGGTTGGAGCGATAGACTCCTTGCCCGCTCGCCCTGCCTGAGGGCGAATTGCCTGGACTGATCTCTCGCAAAGAGCGAGCTATTCCCCTGTAGGAAGCCACTGTGGCCTCCCATGGAACCCGAAACGCTTACATTTATAAAGAAAAAATATTTTTAGATTTCATAATTGAAACAATTCCCAAAAAATTGTGAATGCCTTTTATTGAGAGATGAACTTTCTAAGACATGAAATAGAAGGAGTAATATGTGGCAAGAATTGCATAGCCTGACAACATAAAGAGCAAACTGATCAGTCATGATGGAAGGGATGTAAAAATTGGAGGTAAGACCAGTGTACTTTTATGTTTTAGAAACCCTGTACAAAGTGACACAGGTTGTACACCGTGTAGCGAACATTCAACAACATAGCCTTTATGAAAGATTCTATTGTGATGTGGATAGGAAGGGAAGGAAAAGGAAAAGGAGGGGAGGGGCAAGACAAAAAGGGGATTGGAATGAAGAGCTGACTCAAATGATATAAAATCTTAATCTGACTCTAGGTAAAAGATAAATTTGACGGCCAGGAGGGGCAAAATCCTTCCTTTAGGAGAAGAATACAAAACGAACTTTGGGGTATCAAATCCGCATCCTCTTGTCTGATCACAAATCAACAGGCTGCACTGGCTGTAATTCCACACAGAACGTTAAATGAATTTGTACTGTGCTAAGGCTCTATATGCTAACAGCATTAATGGCCCACAAAACACAGGATGCCCATAGAGCAGGACACACACTCCCCTTTCATGTGACCTTCATGTTCTTTTCCATTTTCAGCCTCCTCTCTCTTACAAATGCAGCACCAGGCACACACATCAGACTACACATATTTCTCAACACTCTTCCCTTTCTCTGTCTCTCTCAGCAGTTAATATACGACTCATTCTCACACCATATTTAAAATAACTGCATAATTCATTTTATATAGAAACAGGGGTATAAGCAAGAAGTTCAATTTTATAATTCTAATTTTTCTGACAATGCTTGTTCCCTTTCCTTCACTCCCGATCCCACAATCACACTCCCTTACTCATTCAGGAACTAAGTGTGTATCATTATTCTTGGCACTTACCATTTAATCCTGGTGTATTTCTTCAGATTCTTCTCCTTCCAAAACATTGCCTTCTGCCAATAGTTTAGGCTCCGAAACAGGCTACTAAGAGAAGCAGTCAAGGCACTAGGCCTTGAAAATGCTTCAGTATATTTTACAAAGATAATGTAAGTGAAGTAATATCTTTCATTGGACCAGCTTCTGCTAATAAAAAATATTACCTAACCTATCTTGTTTCTCTCATATTCTGGGACTAACCTGGCTACAATATATCACAGTAAATAGGTATATTTTAGATAAGACTGTAGGAAAGGATGGGAAGCTGCCCTCTGCAGTACATGGGGAAGACTAATGAGATAAAGTCACCATTAATGTTGCTCCAAAGATCTTTTGATGTGCTCATTCTGAGATGAGGTCAGCATACTCAGTTCTTCTCCTTCTCAGCCCTTCTGCAACCAGAGACCATCCACAGCAGGTCCAGACTAAGAGGTCAGGGATTATCTCCAAACACAGGACTCCCATATGGCAGCACAATATGTTACTGTAAGACTCCAGTACCAAGAGGACAAGGGGGGCAGTCAGTTTCTTGCACTGAGGTTTTTGTAGTATGTCTGTTTTCCTTTAAAAAGGAGTGTGAGATTAGGATTTCCTCTGGGGATGATGTTCATGAAAAACAAATAATGTAATTAGTTATCTGGATTGTTTCATGCATAAATGTTATTTTACTGCATAATGTTAGAAGAAAAACTTAGAGTCCTAAGTACATGCCCTCTGATATCTGGAACAAATTTATCTGAATTTTACTTTGAACATTCATAGAATGGATTTGTCTGTCAGCTTCCATGGAGAATCAACAAAGCTAAGCTCACCAGCCATTCCATTTACACCAGAAGTGGGACAAAACTCAACCAACCCTCAGATCCAGACTCCACAACATTTTACCAAGGTTTAGGTTAAAATCTGCAGATCTGAAGGCAATTGTCCAGTTCTGATTCAAGGTGGATCAGAAACTCAAATAGACATGGTTCTGAGCACAGGTCAGAAGTGGCTGAAACCCTGCAAGAAATGACATGCTTGTGACATTTTTTTCCAAGATAGTAGAAACCTTGCAAGGACAATTGATACTTTTAGATTTCCATCATTTAAAATCTATTGTGGTTGGGTACTCATGAGATTGCCACTCATTTTAGTCAAAATCTCACATAAGAATTGCAAACACATTGACAGGGATACAAAGCCAACTCCCAGTTTATCAGTAACAGAAGAAAAAGGAAAGAAAATCAGACAACACAAACCTCAAAATTGTATTTCCTTACTAGACCCTAGGTTCATTACTGAAGGGCCTACAAGTCTTTCCTTCACCAGGACCTGGCTCAACTGGCTTTCCTTCTGGTAACTTATATTATATTCTGGAGAAGGTTCCCAGTCTAGCCCACTCTTAAAGGGTCAAACCTTCAACGCAGCTGTAAGTAAGGTAAAATTTTATGTAGAAGAAAATTTTTCAGAAAAAAATAACAGCTCAAAATTTCCTCTTGAGAACCCCTTCTAACCCCTCAATATATAGACAGAAGATAGGACAGGGCAAGACTCCAGTTGTATCCAGAGCTCAAAGAGATATTCAAGGAAAATAAAGACAAAACTACAGTTCCCCCATGTTTAAACTGACAAAATCGCCACATAAAAAAAGATTACTACACTGGTGTATTTCAGGAATATTTGTTTTTTGAGATACCTACAGCAAATGAAACATATTTGAATGCATAAAAAAAGGTGACAATGTATTTGAAGTCTATATAATATAATGAGCTGCATTTTCATTTGAGATGTGTCAAAATAAAATACTACAGGGAGAAAGTGTGTGCCATTGAATCCCTCATAATAGGCAACATAACCAGTAATGTTCAAAATAAAATTCAAAAATAAATTCTTTGATAAGAATCACATTTAAAGGGTGTCTAGCATAGTTATCTTATAATTATTTAATGTTTGCTGTTAGGGAAAGTCAAGTAGAATATGAGAAAAATCTTGGTCCTTTAAAATGATTTTACATGTCACTTGCACTCCTCCTTCATGGGAAAAATTAATACAATGCTTGGGGTGCTGAGATGAATTCTATGGTGATCATATTTGTGATCTCCACTACACAGCGCATCAGAGCCTCACAGAACTGGTTGTTTGTAAGTGTCAGAGTACACATGGTGTATCTTGCACTTCTGTGTGATGTGATTCACTTTAGTTAAACTATCTTTGAATCCCCCCCAGAGAAAAACAAGTTCACCCTGGGGCACATACACACAGAGAGGGGAAGGAGAGTATACACTGTCATGAGAGATCTCCTTATGTAGTCAGAAGAGTCACTCCTAGGACTTCCACTGAAATTTAAAAGGAGTGGCTAGCATAGAGTCACTGTTTGGTAAATGGAGAGAAGATACTACCAGCCCTTTCCTAATTCTGAATGTGTGGGATGAAGAGAGAAAACAGTGTTCTCTTGGATCCCAATGAAGAGAAGAAGTCACTGCTGGGACCTCCAGCAAAGCACAAAAACTGACACAGCACCCAGCTTGTCCACCACAGACGTTCTGTCATCCCCTCAGAAAAGGGTTGCACATCAACAACAATCTTCTCCGAGAGAAGATGCAACATGTCCCTGATCACTGGACATCTCAATAACAGCTTCCTCCTCTAGATCTGAGTTTGTAACAAAAGCGCACACCAAAATCCAGACCATCTGGTTTGAACATTCCACACACCTCTAGCAGACTATATTTAACTCATGCCACACCTATAATAACTGCAACCGTGAAGCATACAAGTATTTATAATGCACTCCTCACTGCATTATCTGTAAAATGAGGTAAGAGTAAGTGAACATTCATCCAAACTTCCAAAGCTTTTAGCACAGAATGAACGCATGCATTGCTAGGGGTTTTCGCTATTATACTTTCATTGCTGACCTCCCTCCTGACCCTTCTCTCGAGGGATATCTACATTCTGACTCTGATTCATCAAGGTGCTTAAGCATGGTGGTTAACTTTAACCATGTGAATAAAACCATTGACTTCATTTACAAGAGCAGTAGGCAAATGGGTTTCCCTTAATGTTATGGAGCGTTCTTCTTATGGACAGCTCCCTCAGCCCATCTTTCTTCAGCACTGAATAAGTACATGAATTGCCCCGTTGACCTCAGTGAGACTACTCAGTAGTTGAAAGTTAAGTACATGTGTAAGAACCAGATTGAATATGCAACAGAGGGCTCAATCTTGCAAGATGCTGAACAATTCCTGAGGTAGTCAACACCTTAACTACAAATGGAAGTTGGTGTTGCACACCTCCAAGGATCAAGGCATGTTGCAGGACCATGCCTTATCCCACCCTGGCCCTCTTACAAGAAAAAAAATGATGCCCCATTGTTCAACCTTTTATGATGTTACATAATGTTCGTAACTGCACCACAGTTAGAACTCCTTGATGACAGGAAGTGGCTTTGCAATTCATTATTGACCCTTACACATGGAATATTTCTCTTTCTAAACTCATCTGGGCAGCAGAAGCCTTTTCTCCCTGCATTAGTTTGTAAGTGAGATAAAATGTGACTGAAATGTGCCTCTCTAATACACTACACAGCTAGCCCTGCCTAATGCTTGTATGCTAAATAATCACCATATGTGGCCCGAAATACAATTTTTTTTAAAAATAGAAGTTAATCCATCTTTGAGCTGGATTAATTCCCAATGAAGCTTGGGAAGGGACAGCTGTTTCTCTTCTTTTGGCTAGGAGTATTGCTCTCAAAAATAGATATATATTGTTCAGCATCCCTGCTTTACCCAAGCTACGTCCAGCTCCTCAACCCCTCTTCTCATGCATGGATGGCAGTATAGTCTGAGTTTCTCAAAGAAGTGCATATAACACATGGGAAACTTTCTTCTTTTGGCATGGAGTAAAGAAGGCTTTGAAACTACCATTCTCATCTGGAGAGTGGAGCACGAGGAATGTTTGCAAAGGAGACATTTGACTGGAAAACAAAATCAGTATTAACCTGCAAGGTAACAACAGAACCAGATAAATCCTGCGCTGGCTCTTATGACTGAAACTTCTAAAAATAAAACCCCACAATCTATGTTTAAGGAAAACAAGCCCTGACGTGTTTATGTACCTTGAGCCATGAATTAAGCAAAAATGAAAAATGAGGATGGAAAACAGTTAAAAAGGTAAAGCGCATACTATACTCTAAGAATAACCCACATTTTTCAACTGGTTCATTCTGAATACCCAGAAAACTAATTTATTAGGGTTGCAAATGCTTCTTTTTTAATCATTGGCTCAGGTATCCCAAAAAAGCACTCTGAAGCCAAGTAAATTACATGGCGATTCTATTTTGGATTGTAGACACAGCATATGTACACTATACAATAATTAGAGTTCAGTAGTGTAGACAGGAAATATTATCTGTTGGTAAAAAAATTAGTTGACAACATTTTAATCTTTTTCTTAGCCTCTGATGTTCTGTTTTCTGAAACAGAATATGTAAGAAAGGCAAATCTTACCTAAAATGTGTCTCAATTTGTGTTTATTCTCCTTTTTTATTGCTACATTTCAAAATTAATAATTCAATGTTCTAATATTAGCTGTCATCTGAGCTGTGATAAAATTAATAATTCAGCACGCTGATATCAAACAAATGGCACCTTTTAATGCTAGATGAGAAATATACTTTGCTGCATTGTTTAGAGCTAAATTTGGCAAGTTTCTTTACTTCATTTCAAATAAAATCATATTTTACTAATTAGAATATCATTTTATCATCTTGACTCAAATTAGAGTTATGTGTAAGTAAGGCCTCTACAGACCAACAAAGATGTTTATTTTCCCAACACATTTCTTTCATAGAGACCATAATACACAGAGAACAGTCTTGTACATGAAATCATTTTCATACCTTTTCCTTCTGAAATCACACTACAATCCTTTCCAGGGAATGTATTCACCAGACCTGCAGTGCCCTGGCCAAATTCCAGCTTGGGTAATTACATTCAGCCTACCTAAATTCTTCCTGTAGTTTAATTTGAAAAGGTATTCTCCACTCCCTGCCCTAAATTGTTGTGTAGTGTTGTGTGTGCTGTTAATCGGGTGCTGCGGTTCTCTTCACAGGTGTTGGCTGTGATCCAGTGCTAGATGAAGTGATTCTTGTGCACAGAGTGCATCTTATTTTAAGTTTGCAAAGTACCAGGAGATCCTTTTGTGGTGAAAAGCTCTGCGTATGACTAGAAAGTCATTGCTATTTGTTTGAGTGCTAATGCATCCAATTCAATATTCAGAAATTGACAAAAATATTATCTCAAACAAATATTTTATGTATTATGACACACATTCAGAATTCACTTCACTTGAGCGCTTGGTAAAAGGACAGTTTAAAAATGTATAGAAAAATGTTTTCAAACGAGAAAGGGTGTCACAACTATACAGTAATAGCCAGATTGTCTCTGGCCCTTGAGCAGGTGTGTGGATAAGGGTATAAAACAAAGAACCTTCCCATTGCTTGCACCCACTATACAGTGGCCAGCTACAATTGCACTCTCTTGCGCTCCCCTGAGTGCCAGGGCTGGTAACAGATATTGTCCCTGCAGGCACTAGCCTCTCTCAAAGGGACAGGGAAGGACACAGAGGAGGCAATCTCCACCCACCTGCAATAAGTAGACCTAGCTTTCTGCAGAGGGTAGCATGTGCTAACCATCCCAGAGTTCCTATAATATAGTATAGACATTATAGTTCCAACCATTCCTTCTCAAGTCTGTGTCATAATGGTAGGCATCCAAGAAATGGTATGCATCTAAGACAGGGTGGATTCAGCAGACTTGCACCGTACTCATAAAAGGACAAAGAAATGTGACTGAAGTGCTGCAAAATGCACCATAAATATAGAAGGTAACAACTGACCACTAAAAACAAGGGCATCTGTGACAGCAAGGTAAGGGATGGAGAGTTAGCACAGGACCAAACAATCCATTATTTGCATTACAGTACCACCAAAATTGATGGCAGCAAGGATACGTCCCTATCTCCTGTAACCGCCACTGAGTGGAGGTTATTTACAGAAAACTATACATATTAATTTAATAAATAAAAAGGGTCACATTCTGATCTCCTTTACACCATTGTAAGTCCAGAGTAATGCCATAAAAGACAGTAACTGAGATGAGAATCTGTCTCAAATACATTGTTAACAGTTTTAGAAGTTAAATTAGAGATTAGCTTCAGAGTTAGCACCCCATTGAGACAAAAAGTTGTTGGAATCTCCTGTCCTTCAACAGATGAACTTGAGTTATGGGTTTGTTTTAGGGCTTCTCACAGGTGAAACAAGTCCAATCCTGGATTTGCAAATGCAATTGCGTATCATGCAAGTGTAGTCATTATTGCTGGGGTAGGAATTTGAGGCACTGGATTTACCACATGCTCTCTTTTCCTGCAGATACCTCACACACAACTCCACAAAAGTGAGCATGGCCTCATGGCACAGACTTCTACATCAGGGTCTGTCCAGTGCAACAAGTTCTCACGTTTTAATGTCTATCTAATATGCTTTGAGGTTGGCTTCAAAGTGTTTTTATATCTGAGACAAGTAGGAGGTAATTCACATCTCTCAGAGTGATTGTTTCAGTCTGTAATTAGTAGAAGCTTATCTATATGAACACTTCATGTGCAGTATGCTGGGGCATTTCAAAGCAGGGAAGATCAAGACACACTAGGGTGCATGACAGGCTAGTGGGAGTAGATTTACACCCCAGCTTGCCATTAATTAAGAGTTTGTATAGTCAAGCCCTATGACAGCATTGCATTGGCTTACATTTGGATAGTTTATTCACAACCATAAAAACTTGAAACTAAGTTTTTATTTGAAAATAGCATTTAAAAAAAAAAGAATTTTAACGTATTGTAACCCTCTTTTCTCTTTTTTTATTGCATAGCATTCAGCAAAAAACACTTATTGCTGAAATTACAGCTGGTTCTATTTGCTCTGGATTGATATGGAAACATTCCCAGACGAGGTGGCAGTATAGAGCTTTGAGTGAATGCAAAGAAGTATTTTCTATTTTAGCATACTGGTGGGAGTGCAGGAAGTAGTTAACCATATTCAGTAGCTTCTTTGAAGCTGATGTGAAAGGCTTCATTAAGGGAAGACATTCCTACATGTATACCACATCCCTCTATAATTAGAATCTGGAAACTCCTTGCCAATCAGTAGTGAGTTCTGTCAGCGATATAAAACTGGTAGCCATTTTGAACACCAGTCAGATCCAACCCAGCCCTACAGGGAAAAGATAGAGCTCCTTAACCAGTTGCTCCCCCTTGCAGAGAAAATCCTTCCAGAATCACAATGTAGATTCAGTCCATCTTGAGGTACCACCAACATAATCCTCACTGCCTGCCAACTTCAGGAAAAGTTACGTGAACAATATCGACCTCATAAAAACATTTGATTTTATCAACCGTGAGGTTCTGTGGAGAATTCTCCTCAAATTTGGATGCTCACCAAAATTTGTTGTCATCCTCTAACACTTCCATGACAACATGTCCAGGACAGCTCTCAGCAATGGATCTGAAACGGACCCCTTTCTAGTCAAAACAGGAGTCAAGCAAAGTTGACATGTTCTCATAACTAAGCCAAGGCCAATGGATGAGGGAAAGGCAAAAAAAGCTCTTCAAAGACACTTTCGAAGACAACATGAAGAAGTGCAACATCAAGAAACTTATGGGAAGCCCAATCCCTCGACTGACTAAAGTGGAGAAAGTCCTTGTGATGAGGATCCCAGCTTTTCAAGAATCAAGGACAACAGGAAATGGAGAAACAGGAAAGGAGGAAAGAATGCATGGCAGCCCAATTCAACAATCCAGATCCTTCCCTTCCACCAGGAAGCATCCGCCACAACTGTGATAAGATCTGTGGATCCTGAATTGGTTGTATTAACCACCAGCGGATCCACCAGCAAAGAATCATCCTTGAACTCCACAGGATTGCGAACTATGACTACATCACTGAACCAGAGACAGTGCATGAGCCTAATAGCTACAGCAATTGTCAAGTTTTTTTCTTTCTTATTTGAAGTTGTGTATGTGCTCAATAGGATGGATGCTGAAACAACTGGTTATGTAGTACAACTTAGAGTTTTATTTAAATTGTCAATATAACACTCAGGGTGAGCCTTTGTGAAAGTAGGGGGGTCTCAGATTGTCAGAAGCCCCAATCCCTGTATTAATTTTGTAAGGTATTATAAATAAATAAATAAATAAATAAAAGTTATATTCTTCATTTTAAAGGAAAACAACAAATGCCTATTTAGTGATGTTAGTCTAGCTAGGGTGCATTGTAACTGCTGCGCTGTAACAGTTCATCTTTGTAGTGTCATTCATAAAAATGAATTTGAAATTAATTTTGAAATTATTGAAATTATTAATTATGTGCATAACTGTCTTATGGTAAACACTGGTACTGGATTCCTAAAAAGAGAAAGCAATTGAATGCTATTATAATTTCCACTGATAGTATTTAAAGGATTCATATAGAAAATCAAGCTAAAGTCTCTTGCAAGGATTGGCATTCATGGTCCGTACAAATACTTTAAGCCAGATAGAGGAATTCAGTAGCACAGAATTGGTAAGTAAATTGATTTACCTCCCTTTTCCGTAGGTTACACTATTATGGGACAGAAAAGTGGCCAGCTCCAGCCCATGTACACACAAACTTGTTAGAAGGGAGCAGTGCATCAGCAATTCACAATGTCACAACAGCAGAGCTGCACAATCAGACACAACCAGGCAAGGGTGTAAATCAGACAGTTAAAAGGTCACCAGTGCAACATGAGAGCAACCAACAGTACCATGTTAGGTAAGACGTGCAAAGAAAATGTATTTATGACATGACAGTGATGCATATAAACAAGCAATGAGGTGACACAATGGCCGGACAAACAGAACAACATATTCTAGCTTCAGTAATTCCTGTGTAGTGTGCTGACAGTCTACACCAGAAACAGCTGCAAAACAAATCAAAGCCCCACGCTCATACGCCATCACTGACATGCACTGGCACTATATTTCACATACCACTGTGTAGTAACTGTTGGTAAATGTAGAACTGTCACTTTAGTAGCCACCACTGTATTTGGTGTACAAACTTTTCCCAAGGCTCCATTTTCTTCCATATTTACATCACACTCTAACCCCACACACACTCCTCCAGCACATCCCTCCACTCTTCTAGGGTTTGTTTTCTTTTCCCTTGACAATCTGATTAAAATCTGATTGGCTGGCTGGAGACTGTGATAACTGTCACTCAACCAACCTTAAAGGGACAGGGTTTCTAATGGAAATTGAATCTGAAAGGTCAAATTCCATAGGGAAATTTCAAAATGACAGATTTTCTGAATGGATCTCTCCTATGCCTGCTGTATATAATATATGCATTTATTGAGCTTAATTTTTGGTTAGTATCAAAATGTATTGATCTGCAAGATAAATATTGACTTGACCTCGCGTTCCCTGAGTCTATATTTACTTCTTAAGTCAATAAATCTGAAAACTGATTTGACAGAAGTCAATAATGGTTTAAAATTCTCAAAATAGCAGCTTTGCTGTAAGGTTACAAGTCTCCAATTTATAGTTACAGCCTTAAACAAATTTAAAAAAACATGCAAAGTTAACAATTTACTGTACAACACCATCAAGACATTTGGCCTGTGTGGTAATGGGTACAGCACGAGTTACACAGATGCCAAGACATTGCTTCTTCAGGCCACCTGTGCCATTTCAGCACCGGCCCAGCAACGCTGTAAATATTTTAATAGTGACCTAGTGCAGCCAGCTATATATCTCTTGCCCTGTGGATCTTAAACATTTTATATGAGCTCTGTAGAAAATGCCTGCATGATAGTGCTAGCTGAATATGTCAGGGCTAAATTGTCCTCAGGCCCAGGAAAACTTGAATCTTGATGGTGGGTAGAGATTGTCATTATGAGGATGCACTCATTGCCTTCCTTTCACTGTTTATTGAAGGGATTTGTTCAGAGATAATCAGCCTATTTCAGCATCTTGGCATTAGTTTTGATCATATCCTTTCCACAGAAATCTCCTTCTCCCTCTCATGTGCTGGACATATTGTAGCCACAGTTCATGCAGGTTTCACCCTTATTTATTTCATGGTGACCTTTGCAACAACAACAAATACCTTCTTAACTCTAAGGCTTAATTCCCTCTTAGTAGGGTTTCTAGAGCACCTCCATCTATGACACGTTTCTCAGACCCCAGAATAATATTTACTTACTGGCTGGAGTGACAATGACGATATTATATCTACCCAAGTATATTTTGACCACTTCAGTTGACACGGCTTGCTTTTAAGACCCATAACAAAATGGATTTTGACTATATTCAAAGCCTCCTTCTTTAGCTCTTTGAATTTTGTCCTGTGCTCATTTATGACCTGCCCTTTGTGAAATTCCATCTGATGTTGGCAAATGTTTGGGACTTTGTTGTGCTGGGTGATAGATGAATAGTTGCACTCTAGCTCATGCCATCTCTCCCTGCTTTTTAGCAAACACATCCAAATCATTTGTATTCAGTTGTGGTTTTTTTAGGCTGGGCAAATTTGGTTTACCAAACTTTGGATGCTGTCTTGAACCTTGTGGTTTTACAGGCTTGACTCAGATTTGAACATGAACGTTATTGGGCTCATGGTCCCTTTAGGTGAAGCTGAAAAAAAGAGAAATGTGGAACAGCGAGAATATACCCAATAAATTAAGGTGAAAATGAAACAGAGTGGATGGTTTGAAAAACAGATACAAGAAATATGATGAAAGAAGGGACAGAGGAAAATTAATGTATTGTGATGTAAAGAGAAAGACAATAGGATAAATTCAAAATTGATCTAATCTGACTGAAAACTGAGGCTCTGAAGGTATAAAGCTGCACCACTATGTATAGTGTTGACAGCTCTCACCCCCAACACACACATGCTAGTGTCAACCTTCATGCCTTTAAAATTCAGAAAATTCTCAGTAAGCTAAAGTCTTCACACATCCTAATCACCAGCATGCTACTCTATAAAGGTCTGAGTGAATTATACAGTAAATCATTGTGAGGTGCACCAAACAGAGTGTAAATTTACCTTCCAGCTCAAGTGTGAGTGGAGTGGCAGCTTGTGGGTACAAATATGATTATGGGCTAGGCATAATGCTCCACCCAGAGTGGGACTAGGCCACACTATGTTACTCTCAAGTATGCAGGGGGGAAAGGAGTAGGATGTGGGGGGAGAACATTAGTTTAATCGTAATCCTCAGGATCTACGGGAGTCAAATAGCTACACACACCTCTCCTTGGCTTTACCACTTAACAAAAGATCTGGTTCTCCTGTGCTCCCTGTCTTGCCCACTACCTTTTACCTTGAACTTATACTTAAAAACCTCCACACCTGCCCTGTGTAAGGATCAAATCCTAAATAACCTCCAAGTAAATATGTTCCCCTGGACATGATTGGTTCAACAAAGGAAATATTTAGAGATTTAGAGTTAGAGCCTAATCCACAGTTGGATCAGTCTTTAACTATCCTAAAGACTGGCCTATTTAGGGTCTGTGTTTTAGTTCACATCCATCTGTAGAAATATTAGAGTTGATGATGAAGCTATTGACCAAATCAACAGGTGGGTACTCAGGTCTTGATCCTTGGCCCCTGTTTTAATTGCTTTGTGCCTCTCAACCAGCATAAACAGACAAGAAAAATGCCCTAAAGAAGCAGCTGAAGATGCAGAAGGGTGACATAAAACTAGCTCTATACCTCCTTCTTCTCCAGCCACCCTGTGTAGACTTTAGATTACTTTAAATTATGCTGGGAGTGAGAGGAGGACCTTCACCCCTGATTAAAGCCGTGGAGGTTTTGCACTCTGTCATCTGAAGAAGCACTAAAAACTGACCTGCAGTATAAGGAGAGCACTGAGCTTGACCGTCAGTGTAGTATGGGTCTGACATTTGGAAGTGCTGAGCATCTCCTGTGAAGTTCCTGTGAAGTATTAAGCATGCTTAACTAATAGTAAAGTCAGTGAACGAAAAAGACTCAGTGGCTTGCAAGAGACAGTACATAGAGAGAGAGAGATTAAGTATTCTTTTTCTCTTACTGCTGAAAAGGACCAACTGGTCTTGGACACTGTACTCTGTATGTCTCTTACACTTCTTTTTAGCAACAGGATAAAATGGTGGGGAGACAAAAACAACCATGTGGGTCAAGCTATTATTTTAATAACTTTAGCTCAAAGAAGGTCCTTTGCTGAATTTCTTAGATTCTCAATATAGATGGTATGTAGAGGTGGTTCGGACTTACAAGATCACAGATTCACGGTCTTATGGCTATAATTCTCGAGCTGCATATTCTTAAGGATGTAGAACCATGAAATAAATCTCAAAAATATGCTTAAGGACAATTACAAACTAACGGAAATTAAAACGGTTACTTTTCAATCTTGATTGGTTTATATTAGAGAGAGTGATAACCCATTTTTAATTAAATGGTAGAGTCCAAATCCCAACAATCAGAGAGTCTCCATCCTTACCAAGAATAGATTTACTTGTGGTTGCTGAAAAATAATGCTTTAAATGTGGGAACACAGTCCAACTTATTTTACAGTTGGGTAGAATGTTTAGAGAGATTTTTGTGACTGAGATCATCAGAACCCAACACTGGGGCAATTATGTAACAGATTAATTCAGAAAATATATTTTATAATGGATTATTTCCTTTTAAAAATACTAATTCATGCAAACAAGGAAAAACTCCAAGGAAACTCCTTACCTACTATGACAGCTTCAGCTGATTATCTCACTACACTCATGATTTGTCCCTCAGCCTGAGAGAGGATGGTGCTTGCAAAGGGCTATTTAATTCTAAAGGCTGGAATTGTGACTATGCAGCCAGAGTAGATAGACACTCTGACAAAGGTTACAAAGAAATGTTTTTCATTTTCTGTGCTCTACTTTTTTTTTTTTTTTTAACAATAAGCCTGATCACAGCCTCCCTCCTTTGTGAGAGAAAAATAACTATGTTTTTATTATTTTTAAAAAATTTACAAAAAGGGACAATATGGTAAAAATATGCAGCGAACAAATATCATCTGTACAGACTGGAAGAGAACCTTCATAAATTAACCTTATTAGTGCATTACTGTAAGTGAATGCCAAAAAAGCTCCTAATTTGCATTAAGATAGATTTTTCAGGTTGGCTGCATGATTTAATTAAAGAAAAGATTAAGAATCATTAAACAAGCTGCTCTACCTTGCAATAACAGAATTCATATCTGATTCAGGTTAACGAAAACACAGATGGTGATTCAGTAACTGTTGAGTTGCTGTAACAGAATAAAAATGATCCCATTAGTTCTCTGGAAATGTGAGGGAATTTGAAAATTAGTATGCAGATACATTGTATGGTGCTAGACAGCTTGGTCTGCTTGGATCATCACTGATTACTCTTTGTTTGGGTTGGCAACACTGAACTTAATAAATGAAAAAATGTTCCAGTATACCACAGTTGGAAACTGTTCAAGGTTGAAATAGGTGTGCAGACTTTCAGAAAGAGAGAGTTAAGTAAACAAATATCAATCAATTCAGGGCTGGCAACATTCCTCCCTCCTTTAGAATGTCTGTTCTAGAGAAGGAAGTGTCATCAAAAAATTGTAATTCTTGTTTGATGCATATGGTCGTGTGGTATTTATTATTACAACATTATTTTTAAATGCATAGTATTAATTTAGAAATGAAATTCTATACCTTTTTTTCTCTTTTTTAATATCAAGAAGGAAAAAGATATCCCAAGAAATTGGGTCTGATTGGATATTATTATAGGCAATATATATATATATATATATATATATACACATATATATATATTTTCCAGAAAGACGTTATGCCATAAGGAGATGTTAAGTATAGATGAAATCCTTCTATATATTTCAGTGTGTTCAATAGGGATCATAAAGTGATCATTGTCACCCAATCTGGGAAATAACAGCTTAGATAAGTAGGGTAGTAATTCAGATCAGTCTGTGGGAATTGTAAGTCATTCTCACAGAGGTAACTGTACTAGTATACAGTTTATAATACCTGGATCACAGCAACCACATGACTGTTAAGTATCTAGCTTTTATGATGAACCTCATTGAGAACACTGCACACAGGTGGGCATAAGGCCCTGAAATGCATATAGCAAAATACCTGGTTGGGTAGTTGCTTTTCTACAGTAAAACAACTATGATGCCTTGTGTTTTAAAGTTTATTTTGATTCCTCGATATTGTTACTGCAAGTGACTTCAAGGGCCAAAGATGGGTCATGAGAAGTGCTTAGGGTATTACAAGAAAAAGGGAGGTTGAAACACTGAGACTTCTAGGTTAAAATGTTCTTTGCTTATCACGTGTTAAGATCTTTCCAGAAATGATGTAATGCACTTGGGACTCTGGTTGCAAACCACCTTTTTTTAAATCATTAATTGACATCATATAGTAATGTCCAACTCACTACTCCCAAAGTGATGGTAATTAATCTCATGAAAAAAATTGACATTTTTAGCTTTTAGCGTAAAAAGGTCATAAACAGGTTGTCTTTGGTCTGACTGGGTTTTAACCATCACATCAAACTATTTTTTAAAAACAGTTCTTGTACATTACCTTGTTTTAACACTTACATATTTAAAGATATTATGTAGTATAGATATCCTCATCAACTTGGCAACGTTTAAAAGCACACATGTTATTATAAACAAGTGTGTCTTAGTTACAAATGAAACCTCCACAGTTCCTCTATGACTAGTACTTTTTATGGCTTTAAAAACTGTTTCAGATATGATAAGTGATGGAATTGCACACAAAAAAATAATGATTTTTTCTCCCCAGCTTCAGAGCTATATAGTATGTAAGGTCAGGTAAAGTAGGCAAAAAAATAATAAAATATTTTCTCAGTATTCTAGCCTGTACTATCTGGATACGTGTCTTTTCTTTGTACTGATCACACTGTATACAGTTTTCTTGTAATTGCAACTCCATCTCCTCTCTATCTCCTGTTGTTAAGACTGTAAAGGACTCTAAATTGTATGCAGAGTCTTCCCTGCAAAATTATGTAGTCAAGGAAGATGCTAAGAGGTTATGATGTGCATGCAACATACAGTGCTACTTTGAAAGGACTGGATTGCTAACTAGAGAGAATAGATCAGGATATTAACTGCCAACTATCAAATGATCACAGGATATTTTGATAGTAGCTGCTGTGAAACTGATGAGCAGATCATTTTAATATACTGCATTACTTCTACTGGAAGCTAAAAGGAGCAAAAAGGTTATTTGATTCAGTATTTGATTTATATTAGTGCACTTTTGTTTGGATTAGAACTGTGAGAAACTCAGAGGTTTTGGTTCATGGGAAGTTTGGCACATCACATGTTTAGCTTTGATTCAAGTGGGTTCACATCCCTTGAGTTTTCCTTTGACTTTTAAGTTTGAACAAATCCAAAAAAATTTAAACAAATCTCTGATGAAACCACTGACTTTCACATGGTTTCCACCCAAAATAATAAACTTTGTCCTCTTTCCATTCAAACTTGAAGACCATATATATTCAAAAGGATGTGCATTCCCAATGCCATAAACTGGAATTAAGTCAAGAGAGGAAGATGAACAAAATTATTCTGGTTCAGCCTTAGAATTGGAGGTCAAAACAATCCATTTCTCTGCATTCAAAATTCCATTTACCTCAAAGATAGATGTGTACATGGGGGGGGGGGGGAAAGCTTTACTGAGGTTTGAGTCCTAAATTGGATTTCTACTTGGGAAAACAATGATACACAATTCCCACTTGCACCATTTGATCTAATTAATACAGGGCACCTAAGAATCTGTTTAAGAACAGCAGGCTTTCTAAGTATCAATACTGCCAGAAGATGCTATACCCCTAATACAAGATGTTGCCTTATTCTGTGAAATCATCTAAAATGGAGGCTTTGGTAAAGGCACTTGGATGCCTGACAGAACTTCTTGTAAACTGTCTGTCCTTAGCGAGTTCAAAAATACATCCCTTGTGACTATATCACAGAAAAAGTCATGCACACAGTTCTGGCCCTTGTTAAAAATTATAGATAATGAAAAACAGAGAAACCCTTTGGACTATTCAGGAATAACTTTTATAAATACTCACAGTGGAGATGATTACATATTCCGGATGAAATACCTTGGGGGCGTACTTATTCCAGTAGGCCACTTTGAAAAAGCCAAACATAATAATCACTGCAGATTTATACTTCTATGAAATCTTAATTATCCTTATTCTCTTCTCATCTAATGATGAGTGAATGCTTCATACACTGCTATATGTATAGTCCCTTGGGATCTGGTTTTCTTTTGGGTTTCAGTTTTGCTTCAAAAGGTCCACTTACCACTTTCAAGGCTCTTTACAGATGCTCACTTCCAACACCTCTTTGTGGTAAGTTATGAGCATTATCACTGGTTACAGCTAGGGAAACAGAGGCGGAGAAATTAACTGACTTGCCGCAAACCAGAGATGGAGTCAGTGACATAGTCAGGATTAGAACTCAGGTGTTCCTGGTTATCAGGCTGAGGGTATGTCTACACTGCGGAGTGAAGCTGATTTATTTTAAATCGACTTTCACCCACCAAATTTTAGAAGTCGCAGGAGTGTGATCAAACCACACTCATTGCGTTAAGGTATTGCATCCCCACTAGCTGTGCTTAGGTTGACAATTAAAGCAGTGCACCATGGTAGCTAACCCACCGGGCAACTAGGCGCAGAGGCTTTTGGGAAGGTGGTTGTCCTCTCATGATGCAATGTGCTCCCTCCCCCTCTCTTCTTGTCCCAGACAAATGGACAAATGCTTTTTCGTGCCATTTTTCTAAACCCTTCAGTCTCTGCCACGTGCACGCTGTTGCTGGAGAGGCGTGGAGCCCGCTCAGCCCTGCACTATCATTATGAGCATCACAATCACCTCACAACTTATCCTGCAGTACTTACAAGGCTCAGACAGGAGCTGAAGTGCGGAAAATTGTGATGTTACTGAGGCCGCCCTGTACAAGCCATAGAGCAAAACAATTCCCGTTTACTGCAGACTGTCATGCAGCATCTTCAGTTGGTGGAGCACCAGTTCTGGTCCCGGGAAACAAGCAGTGACTGGTGGGATCACATCATTATGAAGGTGTGGGATGATGATCAGTGGCTGCAAAACTTTCTTATGTGAAAGGCCACTTTCTTTTTTCTTTGCATAGAGCTGTCCCCAGCCCTGAAGCGCATGAATACTCGCTTGAGACCTTTTCTGATAGTATAGAAGCGAGTGGCCATTGCTCTGTGGAAGCTAGCAACCCCAGACTGCTACCGGTCAATTGGGAATCAATTTAGAATCTGTAAATCCACTCTGGGAGCTGCTGTGATGCAAGCTTGCCAGGCCATTAATGGACTTCTGCTAAGAAAGGTAGTGACTTTGGGAAACGTGCACGACATAGTGGATGGGTTTGCCTCAATGGGGTTCCCAAACTGTGAGGGGTGATAGATGGCACACATATCCCTATATTAGCACCAGACCACAGAGTACATAAACCGGAAGGGATACTTCTCAATGGTGTTGCAGACACTTGTGGTCACAGGGGATGTTTCACCGACATCAATGTGGGGCAGTTTGGAAGGGTGCATGATGCGTGCATCTTTAGGAACTCAGGTCTGTTAAAAAAGATGCAGGTGGGCACTTTCTTCTCTGACCAAAAAATAAATATTGGCTAAGTTGAAATGCCAATAGTGATCCTGGGGGATCCTGCCTACAACTTACTCCCCTGGCTAATGAAGCCATACACCAGGCACCTAGACAGCAAGGAGGAGTGTTTCAATAAGTGGCTCAGCAAGAGCAGAATGGTGGTGGAATGCGCTTGCTTAAAGGCAAGATGGTGCAGCTTGCTGACTAGATTAGATCTCAGTGAATGCAACATCCCAACTGTTATCTCTGCCTGCTGTGTGCTCCATAATGTTTGTGAAACAAAGGGAGAAAAGTTCCTCCGGGGTTGGGTCGTGGAGGCTGATAGGCTGGCCACTAATTTTGAGCAGCCAGATTCCAGTGATATGCTAAGAGCCAATCGTGGAGCACTGCACCTCAGGCAAGCATTGAAAACCCAATTTTGGAATGAACCGCAATAATGTACATCTCTGTCAGTGCTTCCCATCCCCCACTCTCGCACCCCCTTCCCTTCTTTCCCCGCCAACTATCCCCAAGCTCTCAATGAATAAAGAGAAATGTTTTTTAAAGCAGTACAGTTTTATTTGTGACCCATTTCAGTGGGGGGAAGAAAGATAATTTAACTTTCTCATCAGGCTGCTTGGCCATCCAGAGCAAAGTGTGCCTGTGCAAACAGCAAAGCATGCACATTCCCAGTTCTTAAAGGGGCCGTCACCTCTTTCTTCTCCCCTCCACTGGCATGGAGTGGCGCACATACTGCACCCTGCTCAATCTCTTCCTAGAGCACTTGGGGGTGAGAGCTGGGAAACAGCTTGTTGGCTGTTTTGCAGGGGCTGCAAAGGGAGTCTGTACTGCCACTGCTCTTCCTGGATCTCTACCAGATACCTCAGTATGTCAGAGTGATCCCTCATAATTCACTAGCATCTCCTCAGCATAGCATGCTCCTGCTCCTGGGCTGTTTTTCTGTTTTCCATGTCCATGTTCATTTTCTGTGACAAAGACATCCTCTAGGCTCTGAGCTCTGTGTCAGCAGCCGTGGAGGCATTTATTAGATCGTACAATATGTCATTCTGAGTTTTTTTCCCACTTTCTAATCTGGGAAAGGTGCTCTGTGGGAGTAGAAGATGGGGTGAAGGTCAAGTTGTCTACTGTAAAGCAAGCAAAGCACAACATTGCCATTGCTAGCTAACCCCATGGAGTAAAAGAAATGTTACAATGTAAAAAGAACTCCTTTTCATATTCAGAAGGCAAAGCCAGACCCGCATACCAAACTGTACCTATCTCATGGGTTGGAATGGCGTTCCAGAAATAGTAAGTAAAGGGCCCTTGCACCATTACAGGGAAGTCTGTATAGCACTAAATTTCCCAATTCACACAAAACCAAGAAGGATCATTGGTCTCCCCTTTACCATCCCAAAGACTGGTTTGGGAGGAGGTGATCAAAAGGGATTCGAGGAGGGTGTGGGTGAAGTGTCAGTGAAGGAAAAAAAAGGGGCACTAGTTTCCAGACCCATAATGCGCATGCCAACAGTATTATGGCTAGGAATTGTCTGTGTAGGGGCCCAGGGACACTGTGCACAGCAGGGAAATAACACACAGTGACTATATTGGTCGGGTACTGTAAACTTGTGCCATCTTCCCTAGGTGACCATGTGTAATATCAGTCTCCTGAGGGTAATACAGGCAGAAATGGAAAATTTCCTGCAAGCATCGGGGTACAGGCCTTGCCCTTATGCTGCTATACTGTGTTCCACAATGTTGCCTACTCATTTAATAGCAGAGTGGCGGAAGAATGTGTGCTACCATGGTGGAAGAAATAGGGCTGCCCTCCCCAGAAACCTTCAGTAAAGGATTGCAAAATACCTACATGAAAGTTTCCTGGAGATAATCTACAAAGGATTCTCGGAGCATCCCTGTGCACATAAATAGTCTGTTCAGGGGGCAACCCTCTCCTGAAGTTTACCAACCCACAGGAACCTCATCCCCACAAAAACACAAACTCTTTTTTTCCCAAAAATATGAAGCTGGACTAGGGACAAAACCACAGAAATGCGATTTGCTATACACACTCACCAGATGTGCCTTCCCCAACATCTCATTCTGTAACACTGCCCTGTGCTCGGTTGTGCTGCTCTGGGGTAACAAACAGGTCCTGGCTCTCTGAGAGAATGGATACCCCACTCTCCTGCCCCCTCTTCTCCTCATTCTCCTCCTCCTCATCCTCATTCATCCTGGACTGGGATTTTTCAGAGGTATCAATGCTGTGTGGTGGCACAGTGGTGGGGTCACAGCCGAAATCGTATGCAGACCCGTAGAATTTGACTTCAGTGCTACACCACTTGCAGAGGTGGTTTTATTAAGTCAAATTTTACCGCGATTTAGGTCAGCAGGACTGACATGCCAGCGGAGATGCATACTTTAGGTGGTTGACGTAAGCTGCGTTACATCGACCTCCATTGTCAGTGTAGACCAGGCCTTTGATGCAGACCCACTAACCACCTTTCTCTCGGGGGTGGGAGCAGCTTTATTTTCAGGTTTATTTACTTATTGGCCATAGTTGTAAAGTTGTATTTAGGGTTTTTCAGAGAGTAGGATGTGGCCAGTCAGGCCTACTGGCTAGAGTAGAGGTTTTTAGCCAGGAATGAGAGCCCAGGGTCAGAGTCGGAGTCAAAAGCCAGAACAGGAGCTAAGGGACATAGCTGAAGTCTGTAATGGGAGCCAAGGGTCAGAGCTGGGTTACCTGTAGTGAGGCAATGCAGAAGCACAGTTGGGTCAAAGGCAGGACCAGGGCTGGAATAAGGCTGGGAACAAGTAGATGCATGACGTATCACAGCAGCAGGCAAAGGCTTTGACCAGCCACTGAACTCTTGCTGCTGATGCTGGGTTAAGAACTGGACTGCAGACTCTTTCCACCAATCAGGTGGTGTAGCCAATCAGGCAACCTACTACAGACCAGCTGCACTTGTTAGATTGCCCAGACACTGACTCTGCTGCAGGCCTTGATTTCTGATTGGGTTTGTGGTATTAGCTTCCTGAGACAAATAAGTATAGCATCTGTCAGTTCTATCTGTCAGTCTATCCAGGTTATCATATCATATCCAATACTGGATATGTATCCAAGTGCCTCACAAAACTATAAAGTGGGCATAGTTATCTCAGTGAACAGTGTTTGTAAGGTTGGATGGCATCTAGACAGTAAGCAGAAACAATGCCATGGGAATTAACTGACCAGTCACATATATGAAAAGTGAATTACAAATAGCGTATAATCAAAGAAATAATGTTAGCAAATAGTTTATGAGCAATCCAGAGGCTGAAACATGTTTGCATAGACTATCCAAATAATTTTTAGTAATGAACAAATTAATAAAAATTGAAGCCTATTTGTGGATAATTAACAAACATTTGTTAGATAAATTGTCAGCTTTAAATAGTTGACCGTGTTTGATTCTTCATATATTTGAGATCTCAGAGAACTGTGTACACTTTATAACTTTGTGAGGTGAGTAGATACAAAAGCCATTGGTGTATTATAAAAACCTACTTAAGCAAACTGAGTTCAGTGGGGCTACTTGTGTAAATAAGTGTTACTCAATATGAGTAACAGTTGCTGACTCAGGCCCCATGTGAATAGTATGTCTTCCTGTGTCATTAACAATAGACAAAAAATAATGTCACTTTTTTTCTTCCAGTCTTCTCCTTTATTATTGGCTGGGAATGCAGTGATACACGGCCCGAGTTATACCATTTAAAAAATTCCACACATAGTGAAGTGCAATACTTCATAAAGACTGAATTATCTCTCACACTAGGAGGTTTTCCTTTCCTGGTAAAGATTGAAAGACATGTATAGAAGCACACAGTATACCAGACTGTAAATAAAACACAATTTCAAGTAAGGGCAGTCAGAATTCAGTGGGGGAAAATAAGCAAGAGATATTTGCTTAAAGCATCAATTTCATATCCTCATTGTGGGTGAGCTGGTAAACTAATAGGGTACCATTAGAACAGACCATATATTATATATATGCTACACACACATATTTACACACCAGGCATTTGTGCTTAGCTGCTATGCTGATGAGCACTATAAAATAAAACCCTAAAATAGATAAATATATAAAGTACTATAATTTCTGAATCCTTCCCACAATGTAAAACACCACCTATGCCACTGTAATATGGAAGACTACTACTCCTAAAGCTAGCCCTGCATCATTGTTTTGATATGTGAGTTTCCTTAGCAATGGGTGAACCTCAAAATTCCTTACTGATGGGTGAACCTCAGAAATTGCATTTGGTTGGGATAAAGTACAGGGCTTAGCAAACTGGGCTATATTGGAATAAAGAACAAGCTGGACCTTCACACAAAGTTCAAGTATTTATTCAGTCAGACAGCTCACATAACTTTTATTTTTTCACTACTTCTGCCCTTCTTGTGACAGCAAGTATGAGAAGCAGAAATGCCAGAATGCCATGACAAAGGCCTGGCCTACACTACTAAATTGTGTCGACGTGAGGTATGCTAGTTATGTAGTGTAACATAACTAGTATTTCTCATGTCGATTACTTACGTCAACGGGAGAACGTCTCCTGTCAACACTGCCTTACGCCTTTTGAGGAGGTGGACTAATTGAGTCGACCGGAGCATGTTCTTCCATCAACTGAGTGGGACTACCCAGACCTGCTCAATCAATGATGCTGCATTGATGCCTGCCGCTGTAGCAGTGTAGACGTGCCCAAAAACTGCTGTTTTGATATTCTTTGTATGACTAGAAGCAGGGATTGCCACAAACTTGGTAGCATGTCAGCCTAGCACATTTCAGGATAATAGGGATCCACTGTGCAAAAGACCTGTGTGGTGAAGAGGAATGGATTAGGCAAGTTATCCTACTCACAAGGACAGGAAAGGAGGTGCATTGCTCATTTTAGGTTGCAGTGTGTATGTGAAGTCTTTTCTTCAAGTCAGTTTGAGGCCAAGAAGCGGGAGACACTAGCTATGGAGGAAGAGGAATCCTTCTCTCACTCTTGCTGTGAAACCAAGAGAATGGGCCTTCTAATCCCTTCCCCTCCCGAACCCTCCCCTCCACCCTCCATGGCTAGGAAGCAGGGAATATCGACTCAGCAAGGAATCCAGCTGATGACAACAAATGTGGTTGTATTGACAACAGCTGAGGTATGTGAATCAAATGTTGCTACATTTAAATTCAACTAGAAGCTAGTCTTTTTCAGTTTGGCTGGGCATATATTACCTGTGCTCCAGCTTTTTGGTAAATTTTATATTCATTCCATTCATCCTCAATATTTAGCTCAGTAGCTCTATAATATGATAAATAAATAAATTAAATAAATAAATAATAAAAACCACCACCACCTTAATCTTGGCCCATTGTAAAATATGAATTCAGAGACCAAAAGTACATACATGATGAGGATAGAAGCATCTTGTAGATTCCATGGAACGAGTGTAACAAAGCAATCTTTTAATTAAAGTAGCTTTCTAGTCAAGCTGGCACTTTTCCTTTTTTAATTGCACCATCCTGTCAAACTGGAGATTATTTTATTTTAATTTGTCAGGGTATGTGAGCATTTCAGAAAGCCCAAGACAAAATTAGGGCTGTCAAAAGATCCAGTGCTGCGTCATCACGTAGCTGATGGCCAGGCGCCAGCTCTGTCAACACTTGGCTTTGTACTATCTGGGGGAGAGAATTTGATTCTTGAGTGGTGTCTAATCAGTTTAAAACAAATCTGGAAGATGTTACTAAAAGACTAGATGAGATCCAGGCCACAGCAGTCTCTGCATACAAAGAAGTGAAGGATTTAGTTTCAGAAGAAAATTGAAGATGTGGAGACAACACTTGACAGTTTCAACACAATTACAACTGTGAATAACAAAAGATTGTACTACTGCTTTAGGAAATGGGACTACTGGTACCTGGAGAAATTAGCTCATTGAGACCCCTTTGTGGTGTGAAGGGAGATACTGGGTTCTTGACTCTCCTGGTCAGTAAAGAACTGTTTCTCCAAGCAAGCTTCCTGTATGATACTCAGGTCCTGGTTCATTTATACTGTGTTCTATGGAAGAGAAAGCAAAGACAGGATAACTGGATAGATAAGATGACAGGGAAAGCAGCTTTATAATAAACCACAAACACTATATGCAAAATAGCTACCATGCTGTGTTTATGGGACATAATTTCCTATGTGCTTATTTACAGAGAGGAGTAATAGCTCGGAGTGTAACACCTCACTCTAGGTGCCTTTATAGGAGTAGGGGCATATTTACTGCCCCTTTTTCCCTGGGACTTTTATGGATTTTGGAATTCATGTCCCCAGACGGCCTATTGGATAAATGGCCATCCGGAACCTCTGAACACCCAAGCGATAGGGAACCACCTTGCTCCAGTACAAATTAGGTGTTGGGACAAAGGACCTCCCCTCCCCTAAGACATCTAAGGTAAAGAGAAGGGTCCTGGATCTTGTAGGGACTAGACAGAGAATTCCAGAGGGGATCCTGGGTTAACACAGATTCATTTAATAATCTGAACCTTTAAGTGAACATTCAGGGGTCAGTTTGTTTCTAGCCCCTATATACTAAATCCTGCTGGACGTTATAGAATCATAGAAGATTAGGATTGGAAGGGATCTCAGGAAGTCATCCAGGCCAACCCCCTATTCAAAGCAGGACCAACCCCAACTAAATCATCCCAGCCAGGGCTTTGACAAGCCACACTGTAAAAACCCCTAAGGATGGAGATTCCACCACCTCTCTAGATAGCCCATTCCAGTGCTTCACCACCCTCCTAAAGAGAAAGCTTTTCCTAATATCTAACCTAGACATCCCCCACTGCAACTTGAGACCACTGCTTCCAGTTCAACTACTACCACAGAGAACAGCCTAGCTCCATCCTCTCTGGAACCACCTTTCAGGTAGTTAAAGGCCTCTATCAAATCCTCCCTCATTCTTTTCTTCTGCAGCCTAAACAAGCCTAGTTCCCTCCATCTGTCCTGATAAGTCATGGGCTCCAGCCCCCTAATCATTTTTGTTTTCCTCCTCTGGAATCTCTTCAATTTTTCCACATCATTTCTGTAGTGGGGGGCCCAAAACTGGATACAATACTCCAAATGAGGCCTTACTAGTGCTGAATAGAGGGGAATATCACTTCCCTTGCTCTGCTAGCAATGCTTCTACTAATGCAGCCCAATATGCCATTAGCCTGCATGTCCACTGTAACCCCCAGGTCCTTTTCTGCAGAACTGCTGCCTAGCTAGTCAGTCCCCAGTCTGGAGCAGTGTATGGGATTCTTCTGTCCAAAGTGCAGGACTCTGAACTTGTCTTTCTTGAATCTCATCAGATTTTTGTTGGCCCAATCCTCCAGTTTGTCTAGGTCACTCTGTATCCTGTCCCTACCCTCCAGTGTATCTACCACTCCCCCCATCTTAATGTCATCTGCAAACTTGCTGAGGGTGCAATCCACCCCATCCTTCAGATCATTAATGAAGATGTTGAAAAAAACTGGCTCAGCACTGATCCCTGGGGCTGCCAACTAGATATCAATCTGTTGACCACTACCCATTGAGCCCGATGATCTAGCCAGCTTTCTATCCATCTTATATTCCATTCATCCAAACCATATGTCTTTAACTTGCTGATAAGAATACTGTGGGAGACCATATCAAAAGCTTTGCTAAAGTCAAGGTATATCATGTCCATTGCTTTTCCCACATCCACAGAGCCAGTCATCTCATCATGGAACACAATGAGGTTGATTAGGCATGACTTGCCCTTGGTGAATCCATGATGACTGTTCCTGATCACCTTCCTCTCTTCCAAGGGCCTCAAAATGGATTCCTGGAGGACTTGCTACATGATTTTTCCAGGAACTGAGATGAGGCTGACCGTCCTGTAATTCCCCAGTTCCTCCTTTTCTTTTTTTTTTGAAGATGGGCACTATATTTGCCTTTTCCTAATTGTCCGGGACATACGCCAATCACCATGAGTTTTCAAAGACAACTCCCTCATATGCATTGCATCTGGCCCCATGGACTTGTGTATATCCAGCCTTTCTAAATAGTCCTGAAACTGTTCTTTCAGCACTGAGGGCTGCTCACCTCCTCCACATTCTGTGCTACCCAGTGCAGTAGCCTGGGAACTGACCTTGTCTGTAAAAGACAGAGGCAAAAAAAACATTGAGTACTTCAGATTTTTCCACATCATCTGTCTCCTTATGAAGATCTGAGAACTCTAGTCCCTCAGGGTTTGCATAGCCATAGGGAGTGATAGGTCTCATGGAGAAAGGAGGAGAATGTGAGATACATTGAAGGAGCAAAGAGGACCAAATGCTAATTGAAAGGTGGGGTCTGAGTGAGAAAGCCAGTACCTATACTGAAGATATGCATGAGTAGAGGAGGGATAATGGTCATGTTGGAAGTCTGTGATCTAGAATAGGATGGTCCATCTCCATCATTTATGTTACTCCTGCTTCTCCTTTATCTTTATTTGATAGTTTTGGGCTACAAATCAGAGATCCCTAGCTCCACTTCCCTTCTTAAAAATAAAGGATCAGACCATTGCTAATTTTAATTCTAGTCACTAAAGAAAAATTAGTAGGAAAAATCATCAATTAACCACACATTTTAGAGATTTTTTTACAATATTTCTCACTAGGTTCTTTGCTCTTCTTGAAAGATCTTCCTAGTCTCATCTCTCCAACCCACTGTTATAATTATTCATGCTGTTGATTATGTGGGCATCAATTCAAATGAGTTGCAGCAAGCAGAGTTTACCCTAAAGACTGAAGCTCCTACATCAACTGTAACACCTGTACTTTGTTTCAGAAAAGCATGCTGAAACATTCTTTCACCTTTGCTGGAAATTAACCAAACAGTGTTGAGGAATAGTTTTCTATCTTTCGGCAAAATGCTTTAATTGACCAATTTTAGTACACTGCATTTTTTCTCATTGCCTATGAAACACCCAAACAATTCCCTGTTGGGTGAATGTAGGTCAGATTACCCTCAGGTGCTTTGCAGTAGCTGGACAGATGGCATATTATAACTCCAGTTTACAGTCTCTTGTAATGAACTATGTTACAAAATACTGATGGGAGAACCTGTGAAAGATAACAGATTTGCTTCAGTTAAACCCTTACAAGTTTGAGTGCTTATCTGTGCATATATTCATAGACTTTAAGGTCAGAATGGATTATTAAATGATCTAGTCTGACTTCCTGTATAATAAAGGCCTTGGAATTTCACCCACCCTAGATTCACCCAATTAGACCACAAATTGCATTCAGTTACTTATCCAAAGCTTTGGAATTCTTCCATATTTAACTCTCTTAGGGCCTGATCCAATACTCACAGAAGTCAATTCCATTAACCTCCCTGGGCATTGGGCCCTTACTACACACTGTCATCGTATTCTTCAGTAATGATCCCAAATACTGTAATAATTTTATAGTGATGTAACCACCTTTGGAATTTGCTAGTTCCTGGAACAATGAAGGGAGCCGCTAGGAGGCCTACCTTCTGGACTACAACAACAATGGCTTCAGAGCCTCCAGACACCATTTCCCAGTTTAATGTCTGGGGCAGGGACAGAATAGATTGAAAACTTCTACAAAAGCCAATGGGGAGCTTCTGATAAAGTGATTTATATACAGAGTTTTTTGGGCCAATGAGGAGCCAAGATGGCTCAGCCCCTCATGGGAGGGGACAGGCTGCTTCAGAGACAAAGGGAATAGCTTTACTTTAACTTTTGGACTGCTTGAGTCTGGAGCTGAGAAAGAAGCAGCAGAGCCTGGGGAGTCTCTACTCAGCTCCCACTCCTAACCCAAAGGGGGATTTTGAACTATTGTGGGATTTAGTATGTGATCAGGGAGTGCCACCACTGTTGAGACCAGTGATCAGGGAGGCAGAGAAGCAATCCAGTGCCAGCGACCTAAAGACAGCTGAGACCTCCACAGGGCTATAGACCAGGGAGTCAGGAGAGGACCCTGCCCCACTCTTGAGTGAAGACAGCATAAGAGAACCCCTTTTCTTTTTCTTAAACTGTCCAACATTCACAGATTTACAGCACTCATCACAGGACTCATCTTTAGCATCCCATCTTCCTGAAACATTACTAGGGAGGGAGCTGGGGGGCTTGTGTACAGCGGTGAACACAGGAAAGTGTGGAATTCGTTATATGGTTGGTGTTTTACTGTTTCCTGTTCCCAGTAAAGTCCCCTGTGTTATAACATTCTTTCTGAGTCTGGCATTTCATTGATTGGGGGCTTGAATTAATATATTCCGTTGTTTGTGTACTGGGGTATATTCCCCGTAAATAGAGTAGGAGCATTAGTTATTTTCCCAAGGGACAGCACTCTTTGTATCACAGGCACCTTGAGTAGATGGACTAGCTGCCAAAATAAAGAATCCAGGATCCATCTCATGCAAGGAGGGGAGAGAAGACAAAACTGTGATTAGCAAGCAGCAGGGCTTGAGCCATATCTCTGGGGTGGTACTACACAGGATGTAGCCTTTAGTAAGCACATTGTCGTACGATTTTATAAATGCTCACTTCTTTCTGCCCTTGTCCATCCCTCTGCCAAAACCAATCAAACTTTTTCCCTCTTCCTCTGACTCCATCCTTTCTTTCTCCTTCCTCCTCCCCTTCTTCTTTCATCTAAGTACAGTCAGCTGTCTGACTGACTCCACTGGATGGGACTTGGTGCTGTGGAAGTTGAAAATGGCTTTGTTCCCTCTTCTTCTGTCCAATCCACTCATCTTTAGTGATATTCTGCTTAGACCACTACCAAGTCTTAGTAAGTCTGGCAACCTCCTCTTTGACAGAAGTTGTCTTCAAACCTTGTGTGCTCTGGGAATTGCTCTGGCATCAGAGGAATAAAACACTCAGTGGCAGGACTGTTGACATGGAGAAGACCTGTTGCCTGAAAGGTATTAAGTCAGCTACAATCCCTGCACAGAATCTGGCAGACCTTCCAATATGCTGCAATGGATGTTGTGGGAAATCATCAAAAACAGAGAAATATCTATATGAAAGGCATTTGGAGATCCCGATCAAGTTCCCAACGGACAACTATTCCCATCATAAAAACTGCCATAACAACTGGCCCTAATTGGAAACCTTGATGAGAATCTCGGCAGAGGGAACAAGGGAACAAGGGAACAAGAACAAGGGTATATAGTGCAGACAACGCAATCCGTGGCTGCTTAGTACATACATGCCATTTAGAGCAATCCTGTGTTGTGCTGCTAGACATCACAGGCTGTGTTTATTTAGCCTGGAAGCTACACAGCCAGGCAGAGCTTTTGGGGTCTATCTGTGTCCATGAGCCTTGAATAAGAATGGTGAATCTTCTCTACCTGCAGCGTACAGAAAAAAACTATCCTCACACACCTAAAAGTAGTCCCTCCATGCGATTGGTAGGACTCAGGGCATGGAGGTTTGCCACCACTGTCCATGTTGTCACTGTCCTGTGGATAACAAGAGGACTTCTGTCACCAGTGCTATCAATGCAGTTACTTTCATGAGCACTAAATGTGTACACACACACAAGAACTCTTTGGTAATCATGAGCAAGAGAAAGAGGAAACGAACAACATCTTTATAGAAATTCAGGCTCAGCTGGTTTTCAGGCCGAGATATGGACTAGTTCTTACTTTTCCCTGAGTCAGTTCACCCCTCTATAATTAAGCTCTTGGGCTGTTTTGTTAGTGCTGTAAAGCAGGCATTACTGAAAGTCATCTGCTTTTTTTCCCCTTAAAACACTGACTGTTTTTTTCCCTTGCTAATAAACCTTTCAATTTCACTCCTTACATTCTTTTGGTATGCTTATGCTTTACCTTTCATGGTATTATTTCCATCCATAAAATTATACAAAAATGATCATCAGTGAGCCTGCTGAAAAGAACAACTACCATGCATTTTAAAGAATAACCTTAATATTTATTTAAAAAAATAAAAAAATAAAGCCCATATTTCTTTTAAAGATCTTGCTCTAAACAAACTGAATTATTCATGCATAGAATTGTACAGCATTAGAACACCTGTTTTCAATCATGCATAATGTAAAATCACTCATTACCTCACAAGAGCCTCTACATCTCTAGCAATCAAATGGCATTGAAATAGAGAAACAGGTGCTTGGCAGGTGGATCCAAACAGATGTTTTGGGCTTGCATGTCTTTTCTTGTACAGGTGTGACAATCTTGTTTTGAACGGCATAATTGCTATTTAAATAGGTAATATTTAATTCTTATGTGCTTTAATATTTATTTTTGCTTCTTCAATTCCTTTTTCCACTTTACAAACTTCAACGGCTTGAAGCAGCCTATGAGATGTGTAAAGCTCTCAGTTTAACTGCTAGGCGGAGTAATGCCAACTGAAAGTACAGTCCTTCCTTCTTAGCTTTTCATTGCCCAGATTCTCACTCAACCCACTTTTTTTCATAAGTAGACATTTCCTGCTAGAATATGATATCTAGGAGAGTTCACTGGTTTGTTTTTAGCAGTGTGGAAGTCATCAGATATTGGGAGGAGGGCTGTAATTCCATTCCCAAGGGTCATCTGAAAGCAGGGTATATATAGATAACATGCTTGTGCAAGGGGGGAGGAGGGTGATGCAAATCTTTGAAACTGAACCAATTTCTTTGGAATGTATTTTTTTCCCTAATGGTCACTGACATGCAATTTAATGGAATCTGCAAATCAGGTAAGCATAGCTCCCCTTGTTCCATAATCACTGTAATACATAATAAAGATTGTTCATGACCCTTCAATGAAATCCATGTAAACCAACCACAGATCCAAGTAGACCAATCGCTGCACGTGTGGAGCCCTGCTGATTTCAATAGGATTCCATGAGAGCACTGGACTCTACTCTCTCAGTACCCATCACAAAAGAGGGGCCTTCGTCTTGTTACTTTGCAGACATTTCAATCTAAGATAGCTGCAAACAGAATTTAGGTCTATTTGTTTGCAGAAATACTCTGAATTTACAGAAAATTAATCAACAATGGCAAAAATGATCTTTGTGCTGGTCCTATCTGATAATTGTTGGGTGGCCAGTGTGAGATGAGTTGGTGGGTCTTAGTCCAGTTATTGGCAGGTAGGTGATTACATCACAAAAAAAACCCACTTACATTTGGCACCCTTGTTGACATTCTTAGCAGACAGCCAAGGGCTGAAAAGACATGGAGACAGAACAATTTGAAAGGTAATTTTCACTATTTCGCCCCAGGATGTATCTATATAGTGGACTAACCATGTGCATAATTGTTTGAAGGCAGAGCTAAAGAAGACAGGATGCACTAAGTACAGAGGGAGGAAGAATAGCGTAGTTTGTGCTGGTTAGAACGCAAGACAAGGCGTCAGGACTTCGGGGTTCTAGTCCAATGGTTTACCATGCCACAAGTCCCTGTGTATTACGGACATGTCAGACTGATGCCAGCAAAACTTTTGTACTCATCACACTACCATGGGATTGGCTCAGATCCCCTGAGGAACTGCCTCACTCTGTATGAGCATGCCCTCCCACAACTGCTCCGGTCCGCATGAATGGAACAAAGGAACTGTCAACTACAAGAGCGAGGCTAGTATGTGTGAGGGCTTTCTCAACAACCAGCCGATGACTGCAGACGTAACACCTGAAAAGACCAGATCAGAATGAGCTTGAGATCTCAACACCTATGGAATGGAATTAAACAATGCACTTCTTCAATGTAGTTTTTCTTTAACAACTTCATCAGAATCACACATTTAAAACAAAAGGTCTATAGAATGAGAAAAGGGAAGCGAGAAATACCAAGGTTGTCTTGTGTTCATTTGAATAAATGCATATAGTATTCAAATACCATGGAGATGGATGTGGTATTAGAAACAAGTATATAGTCTGTTTGCCTATCTATAAAATGATCATAATGATAGCTACCTCTCAGAGATGTTATGAAGTTTAATTCATATTTGTAAAGTGCTCTGTATTGCTCTGTATTGCTCACATGAATAGCACTATATAAGTGCAAAGCATTATTAGGTCATTTTTCCCCTCTGTTAAATAATCTGCATTATGATAAAGAGAAATGGTTACTCAGAGCAGCAATAGTCTCAAAAAAACTGATTATAGAAGAATGGAAATCACTCTAAGATAGCCGCATGGAACATAGTGATGAGTGATTTGGCAGTGCTGCTAGAGATGGTCTCTTTAAAACGAAATGATACATTGGAAATATATAAGTAATAAACCATGTAATAATGATAGTTTCCATGACATATGATTAACATTAATTCTTTATATCGAAACATAAAAAAGCATTTGCATAAACAAACTAATTCAATTATTCTGCCTCAGTATACCTAAATAATTAATTGTACTGTATTTCTCATTGCTTTCTTTGTACAAATATAATAAGTGTATCATAATTTACATACAAAAGTAGCGGCAATCAAAATCAGAAAATGTAATGGATTACATCAGTGTTACAGGTGATGGGCATAATAAAAGGACCTGAAATGAATAGAATGACAGAAATTGACCCACTGAGCTACTATTTCTATTAAGAAATAAGATGTTTACTATATTAATTAATTAATTAATTAAGTTTATATTATATTATATTATATTATCACAGCTTCGTAACCAAGGAATATTTGTTACATTTATTTACAAGTGTATTCATGTGCTGGTATTTAAAATACACACAAACTAGAGATAAAAATCCAAATAAATGATGCCCATTCAAAACAAGCACAGGTCATTCAACAAAATAATGGCCTCCTGAACTCACTGTTACTCACTCGCCTTAGCTCACATATCCTCCTGGATCTGTAAGCTTCACATGTGTATTCATCAATCTTGCAATGCAACTTAATGAGAGAGTTCATCTCTGTTCATGCCATGTCTGATAAAGAACATGAATGGATATTTAGGCTCCAAAAACTCCTTTTCCTACAGGACCTTTCGTTAGAGGTTGAAGAATTCTTGTCTCTTTGGGTCTGTCTGTGTGAAATTTCCTGTATAATAGTAGTCATCATAAAAACAAGATGTGTTAAACATATAGAAAAAATAGCAGTAGAACAAAATAAACAGCATAACATACCTTATCTGACCACTTTCCAAAGCAGCAGTGCGTGGGCTTCGCTAAGCTTAGTTACAGAGAAAAGAAAATCTTACATTTCAAGAAATCAGCTCCCGCCAATCAGCTTCAACACAGCCTTTCCCCAGCTGTGTCCAAAGAAGTCTCTCTCTCTCCTCACCTTACCTGCATATCAAGTCCAGGCACTAGAGTTCATTATTTTATTGGGATGAGGTTATATCAACAGTTTCACAAAGGAGGGTTTGATCAGGAGTGCCACCTGGAGGAAATGCTGAAGTCTTTGTCCCCCATGGAAGGACCATTCTCCCTAAATTACCTCGGGGAGCTTCCCCTACCATCCTGTCTTCAGGTGTAGAATTTCAAAGTCCACCTTCATTTCTCTTTTCCTAGACATTCTTGAACAGTGGTGGTGGTAGACTTTTGATTGGCATGTCCATTGTTCTTGGCTATAGGGTTTTGAGCACACTCTCATGCTGAATCTATCCAGTTTCCATCTTAGCTGATCACAGACTGGTCTCTTTTTTAAATCCTTCTTATCAATTTCTCCTTGACATGAAATGCAAATTATTGATAGACCCCCAGATCCCCATCACAATCATTACACAACATTCTCCAGATCACTCCTAAAAAAAGCCTAAGGAAACAGATTAGTCTTGCAATGGTCCCTGAGGGTCAGTAAATTTGGGCTCTATTGGACCAATGGAGGAGCACATTCCAGAGTTAAGGTCCTTTAATGAAAAATGTCTTGTTAGCAGCCTCCTGAATTGTAGAACAGTTCCAACCATGATTTGGTATGAGACTTTGGATTTGGGTAAGTCACTTAATAGCTCTGTGACTCAGTTTATTTACCTGTAAAATGGGTATAACGCTTACCTGCCTCATGCAGGTGATATGGCGGCAGCCTTTGTGAGATCTATGGGATCAGTGAAAGCAAATACAGTAGAAGGGCAAAGCAGAGAGAAAAGTCTCATAGTTTTTTTGGGAAAGCAATAGCAAAAAGAGAGAAAGGGGACAATGAGTTATGAAGAGCTGAAGAAAGATTGGCTGCTTTAGCTATGCAAAGAAAGGCAGCTCAACACTGAGGAGAGGACAAAGTACAGCTGGCTAACTTGCTGTAGTCTGATTAAGAGAACTGATGGTCCAGCTTCACAGGGAACATGCAGCCTCTGGGAAGAGAATCCAGCAGGCTGGGGAAAGCTTGGAGCCAACTATCAGGCTCGAGGGTGGAAAGAAACTAACCCCTGAAGTTCATAGGAGAAGAGTTCAAGGAGTTCAGAAAAAAAGAGGAGCTGACTTATGCTAAATTTCAACTCAAATTAGGGATGATGTAAGAAAATGGGGAACTAGTTGGAGGCTTGCCACTTCAAATTAATTGATTTAGACCAATTCTATAAACTTTGGTACCTGAACCTAAAATTATGGTTAATAGACAAAGATCCTAGAGATGTAACTACAGCTGGGAAATTGAGCGACCATTATGTAGATAGTCCGCCTGGGTTTGAGGGGAAAAAAAAGGAATAGAATGGGATCAGAGAACATTGATAGGGCCCAAGTCAAAACCCATGCCCAGTAGGGAGGGAAACCACCTCCAAGAAACCCTCAGGTGGGTGAGGAAAAATGGTGTTCCATGTGGGGTGACTTTGCAAGGGATTGCCCACTGAGGCCCAGTGCAGTGCTGGAAAGGCCAGGTGCACCTCTATCTCATAGAATTAACTGCGTGATTGAATCGCTGGAGGGCAGGAATTGCACAGTCAATCTGCCAATGGAATATAATGTTCAAGCGGAGCCATTCACACCCCAAACGACCACTCACATGTCATGCTGCACCCTCCTGGATCACCAGTGGGAGAGGAAGGTGGTAGTTAACGGGGAAACATTAATTGAATAGAGAGATACTGAGCCTGCTAAGACTATACCTAAGCTCCATGTCATGAAACCCCATCAAATGCTCCCAGGGTGTGAAATCTGGTTTAAAGCTCCTGGAGTAAAGTCCTGCACTCTGCCTGCAATATAGTTTTCTATACAGATCCAAGAAGGGCCAGGGGCACTGGAGTAGATGTATTGTCAGGCATTCCATATTCTTTGCTTGGGGGAATGATATTGTGGCTATGAAAGTAGAAGGGGTGAATCAGTCAGCTCCAGGCCTGCAAAGGACTGTATCAGCCAAAATGCAAATAGAGTAGCTGTCAAGGGTATTCGCTTTGCTAGTATCCAAGAGAAATCAAGTTACCTTTTCATTGTATGCAAACAAATACGTGAGGGGAGGGAGCTTCCTGCTGCAGGGTGAGTGCTAAGAACTACTGAAGGGAAGTTCTCTGAAGCCCAGCTCTGGGAAATAAGCTTTCTGCCTACCCTTACCAGGGAACCCTACCAGGGAACAGAGCATAGCGATGGCAGTGTCTCCAGCCAAACCTAAAGATACTGAGGCAATTGTGATTCACTGGCATATCTACGACTCCCTCCCAAGGGTGGGAAATGACTAAGTAAAGCATATGATAGCTGCTTGGGAGATGAACAAGGTAACTACAGGTAGGAAGTTCCCACATTCTCTGACTGCCTGATGGCCTATGAAAATGTGTAGGACCCTGAGTTGGGTGGAAGAGGAAATTCTGCTCACCTTGACTCAAAGTGTGGGGAGCAAAAGGCCACCACAGTGGGATAGGAGAGAGAAGCTGTGGGTAGGCCACCAGAGTCATTGGGCTGTGACCTCTGAGGAGTTTGGGCACAGAAAGGAATTTGGCTATGAGGGAGGCTTAAAGAATCTCCCTTGCCGGACTCCTCTGCTGTTAAAAGCAGCACGTGATTGAAAGCCACTTCACAGAGAGGCAGCCCTACCTTATTTCTTTCTTTGGTCCAAAGAATTGCTGCTTGTAATACTTATAGGGGGAGAGGGGAACCTCAACCTGCCACTGGGTCAGTCAACCCTTGGAAGGACAAAGGGACACCACACACACACTCCCTAGAAACAGGCTGGAATGTGCTAGTGGGAGGACTAGGCACCTGTGACCCCCTCCACCCACCATCAGTTTCACAGTGGGACAGGGTGAATTTTGTGCCTAGGTTTTCCAGACTGCTACATGATATATCATTATCCAAGTCCTGTTTACAGACCATGAAAAGAAATTGTTGAGTTAATCTCAATGTACCTAGGCACTACACATATTCCTGAAAGGAAGTTTACCTCTCCAGCCAATGTAAAGAAAAATTATAAATCATGCAGAGGGGAAGATATATTAGAGAAAAAACTAGGCACGACTGTAACATTCTGGGTTTAATTGTTCTCTCACTTACACTGATTTTACACCCTGCTGACATCAGTGAAGTCTCTCTTGGTTTACACCAGTGTCAGTGAGAGGAAAATCAGGTCCTTTGTATAGAAATAAACACTGGCATTGACAACAGTCAGGCATTAAGGAATATTTTTGCACGTTTACATACATTAGGGGTTGAAAGAAGCACGACATATTTTATCAGATGTAGTTTTGTCACAGAAAACCATACAGTTCAAGTTTAGTTCCTTATTTTTTTCATAGCATCTGAAATCCAAAGTCATGCATTTTTCCCTGCCCTTGATACTCCTGTCACCCCTTGCACCTAGCATTGCCTGCTTGTCAGTGACAGTATCTTCTTGATGAGCAGGCCAGGGCCAGTCCCAGGCAGCTCCCCTTTCAGCCTGACAGCTGCATATCCCAGGTGGTCTGACATTTGAGATAGAGGCTGTGGATAAGATTGAAGGTGTTTTAGGGGAGAAGAAGGCTGTGAATAACACCAAGCCCTCATCCAGATGGAATCATTCACAAGACAACCTGAGATACTCTATTACTGTCCATATGTCTCCTAGGTCTCCAAAGGCCAGACTCTATTGATTTATTAGAAATCTCCTTTTTCAGTTTTGGTTCTTCCCAAAACAGACTATAATATGATTTATCATAACCTGAAATGCTCTTTTTTAATCAGTTCTTCACATAAACTATTCTACAGAAATGCTCTGGTAAACATCAGATTATAAAGTAAACGTTTTGGAACGGGAATATGTCAATTCCCTTTTAATGTATCCTTTTAACAAGTGTCTCTCCTGTCACAATGAATGATAAAATATTTTATAGGGCACTCCTATTATAAATAAATGACTAAATACATGTACCAACTGAATCAGCCCCACCAGTTATTAGTATGCTAACAGTCCTGCTTATATGCTATTTTTTTCTTTAGCAGATAAGCCAAGAAGAATTATTTTATTGTTTTAGCACTACAAACAGTTGTTGTTAGTGTATCTTATTTATAGTGGGTTCTTTGAGGCACTGTAGTAATACAGCAAAATATCAGTTATTTCATCACACTGGTGAATTTAATGAACCTGAAGGTGTGTGTTATTTTAGCACTTGCTGTAGCTCCTGTGAAAATCCAGTGGTGCTAAAATCTGTAAACCTGTCACTGCTTAAGTAATAACCTTGTTAAAAGCATCTTCATTTAACTTATTTTAGGTTTTGCAGGATGCAGGTTTTATTTTAGCAATGTAGGCAATAGGTGTTTCCAATCAAACCACTTATTGTAAAGATAGTTAATTGTAGTTCATTAATTTATTCTCAGTGTTATTGCTTTTATTTTAACACTTAGTTTAAATTAAATATTGTCTGCAATCAAGTTCCCGTTTTTAATTTTTTTTACAAACTCTTAATTTATATAAAATATCTCTGGTTACAACACTACATTTTTGTTCTTCAGTATAGAAAATGCGCTTTATAAACATTAATATCCCTTTATGCAAGCAAAAACTAAGTGTGTTTACAGATGGAAAAGCAAAATATTTTTGTCCTTAATTTGACCACTATGGAATTAAGTTTATTTTTTCCTTTTAAAATACACAAAGAAAATGGAATATTGACGTCGTGTATTCTGAATGATCATTCAATCCCTGCAAACATATATCCATTGTTACTGAAGTCCTGGTAATAAAAATGGGAACCCCCTCCTATTTTGCACCATTCAGCAAAAGGAAACTGCAATTTACCAGATCACTATTTTTATGGCAACAATGACACTTCTCATGTTATTTCAGTGTGGATTTGTTTGTGACAATTGATAAAACTCAGATGCTTGGTAAACTTTTACGAGGTGGGCAATAATCGTTCATTGAAAACCTTTCTTTGAGACATGTTGTGCTATACTGTACACATAATGCATCTCAGTAAAGAGATCTCAAAAGCTGATGAGGAGTGCTAGCCTCACCCCCATTGCAGGAAAGCATCCTTATCCATAGACTTAAGAACATATGGAAGTGTTTTATGGAACTAGGGCCATGCTGACTGCAGTAGAATCCCAATTTTAGTGGCTGCATAAGTTCACAAAATAGGTAGCAATTTAAATAGGTAATGGAATTAGCAGTCCAGGATGCTTCAGCAATGGATTGACATTTTCAAGTTTATCTCATTTTTATGTCCCTCTTGTATAAAATATTTTTCCATAATTTATGAGATCTCCTTTCAGTCAGTTTTAGTTTTGGTGTCTATTGACCCATTCCAGTTGATATAAATCCTCAGCTGATATCAATTGAAATGACTCTGTAGAAGTAAATGGAGCTACACTGATTTGCACCATCTGAGGATCTGACCCTAGCTGTCTAATTGACTCCATCATCAGAACTTTTTTTTTAAATCTAATCAGCCTGGATTTTAGTTGCACAAGAAGTAAGTAGCTCAATAAACATGTTCTTTTTGGTGCCTAGTGGGAAATTAAAAGCTGAAGTCATTGTTCTTCAACACTAACCTTCCTTTTCCAAGTCATTTTTTAAATAACTTATTGAACTGAAATGAGGGAAAGGGTGCAGAGGTGATGATAATCAGGTGCAAGTTAGGCATACGAAGTGAATCCTCTGCAAAGAAATGCACCATTGTAGATCCTTATTCCAACAGGGAGGCCCTTCAACAAGGTCAACTTGAGACAGCGCTGCCAAACTTGCAGCCGTGGGCATCCCCCAGGTCACATGGCCCAAATGCAGCAGGAAGCAGCTTAAATGTTAGTGTGACATTTAGAGCTGTTCCTCAAATGCAACATAATGTGGAGCATGAGTTGCTTCCTGCTTCCTCAATTCTGGGGTGATAACATGAATCCCCTAGGGACTCAGGATGTCTGCCTGTCTATCATGGTCTTGGGTGGGAAATCACAGGATTTACACCTCCTCCAGTTTAATAGGAAACCTCCATCCACTATTTCCCTTATCCCCACCACAAATATATTTATCACTACTGTATACTTGATGTATTCCCACAGTCTCCAATCCTTATCCTTGTTATTCAGTATTTATATTACTAGAACCATGAGCCCCTGTCAGAATCAGTACTCCATCGTGCTAGTCGCTGTAAGAACACATATGTAAACATGTTCGCTGCCTTGAGGAGTTTAAAATGTAATTAAAAAGAAGGCACAATTCATGAGTGCAACAAAGAGTAGAATAGATGGGAGGACTGGGGACAAGGGTAACAATAATATTATTATATGATTGAATTCCACTGAATTATATGATTGAATTGAACAACATTTGGGGGCAGAATGCGGGAGGTTTCATGGTGAAAATTGGGACAGGTATCTGGGAGGGCTCAATAAAATGGTTTTGCAGGAGATGTCAGATTCATCTGAACTATAACTAGGCTTCAATAGTACTTTGATTTATTGGTCTGCACCCATTCATCTATCTACCATGTCGAGACATAAATTCATGACAGTGACAGTTTGACATTATTTTTTCCTTTCTTTTAGTATAATATTAAAGCAAAGAACACGATCATTTTCAATTTATATTATTAATATCAAATGAACTTTATGTAAATAGTATTGTTATGGTTGTAGTGCCACAAAACATTAGACTGGATTTGAATTTATTGAGTAGAAATTCTGATTTAAATATGTACTGTCTTTGTGTCAATAATAACAACATCCACAAATAAATATAACATTAATTTAATAGAAAATAGTCCCACCAAACTTTTTTTTTGTCTCCACAGTTAAGTTACAATGTTACAGACCAAATATTTATGCTTTAAAGAAATCTCATTAATTATTGGAATATTAAGATGCTGGAGTGATCATGTTTGGTTGGTCATTTAGCACAGCTTTTAAGGGATAATACAGAGAAAGAGTCCAATTATATCTTTTAATAAGAGATACTTTAAATGTACACTAATGCTAGAACAATTTAATGAAATTCACATTTATTTCAAGGATTTTTTTAAATTAAATCTATTCGTTGTTGGTATCCGTAAACCCTTAAGAATAAACACCTGCAGTGTTTTATTATGTAAAAAGGTAGTTTAATTGCATCATATTTATCACAGACAAATCAAGCCCTATTCAGAGGATAATAATGACACAGTAATTGGATCAGTAATTGGTTCAGGATGATTCAATATTGTACTAATAATCATAAATACTACTGTCTCCTGCTTTGGTACGGGGCTGACACTGTATTATAGATTGGATTTAGAGCAATAAATATTAGTGAACTGGGTCCAGCATTAATGCTTAGGTCTTTAGTTCGATTGCATTAGTAGATAACAGGTATCAAATGATGCACTCTTCAAGAGCAATAGTTCCTAGCTGGATTCTCTAGTGAGCATAAATGTCTTGCTGGCTTTCTGCAGCTAGAAGTTTACGGAACAGGTTTCTTTGCATTTTTTCCTGCATTATATTGATGTTCTTTGATTCCTGATGTTAAACATTGTGTGACAGGGCTGAGAGCTCTTGCCTTAGGAAAGCATTCACTGTGGGCAAGTCTGGTGACATTTGGAGCACGATGTACGAAGGCAGGCTTATTTGGCTTAAAGTTTCCCTGACTTGTTTGGCTTTTCTCATATTTGTTTCTGCTTGTTTTTATTCCTGACAACTAGAGAGATATTTTTAATGCTTCCCCAATTGTGGGTGAACTTACTGGTTTTTTAAATCTGAAAAAAAAAAAGTAATTTTTTCAAAAGTAACTAGTAATTTTGGATGCCTCGGTTTTTGGATGCCTAAATTGAGAAACATTAAAGAGGCCAGATTTTCAGAAAGTGCCAAGCACTCTCTTTCCTAAAACCAGGACCCTTTAAGATTTTTCAAGTTGACACCCAAAAACAGAGGCCCCAGTATCACTAGTCATTTTTTAAAATGTAGGCCAATATTATGTTTTTAAACTTCTCAGGGTCTGCTCCAACTAGATCATAAGCCTCTCAGAGGAAGCCCGGAGCACCTTCCTATTGTAGGCAATGGGAAAGCACGTTAAAGATACAGGTCCTAAATGATAATTTACCTGGCACAGTGATAGGTGCTACAGAAACAAAAAGAGACAAAACATTCTGGTCCTAGGCTCTCCTGTACAAATCAATGTCTGTTGTTTAACTTTACTATTTTCTTTGCTTTACTTGGCTGAGAAGAAGCATACAAAAAGAAATACTGACCCCTCTTCTTTGCTTTCTGGTTATCACTTCCAGAGTTCTTATTACAGCCTAGTAGCATAGCACCTCTATTCCAACACTGAACAGCCACTATATCAAATATGGGATAGTCTCTTCATGGAAAATCTTCCTAAAAAGAAACATGCTGAAAATGACCAGTATCTACTGGTTTCTTGATCATGCTAAATCTGATACCTCAGCAATTAGGTCAAGATTTTCCAGACATAGGGATCTTCCACAGAAAGACCTTAATACCACCTAAAAATAAAGCTAAGTGCTTAAATCCATATTTAAGCATACAAATAAAGGTGGCTAGATTTTCAAAGGTGCTGAATCTCCTAAGGACTTCAGTTGGAGCCCTGAGTATTCAGAACCTCTGAAAATCAAGCCTTCTTTGGGGTGACTAAATGTGTAATTAGGGGCCTATTGATCTTCGTTCCATATTGAGCTCCTTTGCTGCACTAATGAAAACCCTGTTTATCCTGATTCTGTGATCTACCTGTGACAATTATTACATGGGTACTCATTGTATCCAACATTTTGCCTGTGTTTTTGTATTCATGTATAAAAGTATGCACCCTATTTCATTTTCTTTCCTTTTTGAGACTTGCAAGTAACAAAGAAATCTATTTATAAATAACTAACTAAATAAACATAACAACATTGTGGCACGGGGCTACTGGGAGGCTATTGGGATGTTGCAGCCAGTTTCTTGTTTATCATGGGTTGATGTAACATGGCGCACAAAATCACATAAAAACGCCATTTAACCATAGCTGTGAAAATCATGCTTGTCATCACTGTATTCAGCAGACACTTGGCGGTCTCATGGAACTGTTTCTTAGCCAGTGCTGTGGTCTTTCAGAGAGAGCCAAAAGGGAGTGGAGTCTCATTATCCCAGAAACAATTATTCTTATTCACTAGATGTAAAAACTTGCTTTTCATAGGACATTATACAGTTCAGAGCTGGAATAGAGATAATATATCCCCTTTATCATTGTAACAAAAGCTCAAGGACTACAGTCCTGATTTGGAATCCTGCTTTCTACATCCAAAATTGATGCATTAATGACTGTATACCTCCCTTTGCTAATGGTCTTGTATTAGAGAGATGATATGTCAGTATAAGTGAGGCACAGGAGTCAACCAAAGATGGGTTTTGTGTTGGGAAGCCTGCATAATGCTACAAGTGTCATCTCTTCCACAGAAAGACCACAATACCAGGAGGTTTCTTGTACCTCTTTACACATGGTCACATTTGTTGACCCTTGATTTCCAAAATAAAATATGTGAAGAGTGTAGGGAGAGAGGCTGTGAGGAATTCAGGCAGCCAAATAGGTAACTCATATTACAGAAGGTACTTAGGGAAACCTTTTAAGAATATATAGTGTTGCAAACATACTGTAGGCACTGAGCCTGAAAGCAATCTGTTGTAAATGAAATGCCATGGCAGAACAGCACCCCGGGACCAGTTCAGTCATAATGGAATCAAAGTAATGGAGCCCAAAAACACAAGTTATGCACTTTTCCTAAGGTGGGGGCAGCTATATAAAGGTATATAAATCCAAATGGTCCCTTTTCTCTCAGTGCTCCATCAGAAAGACAATTTAACTCTGTCTGAGTTTCTCTTACCTTTGCCTCGTTTAGGAAATAAGTAACTGGAGAGAACACTGGGGAGATACCACTTTGCACGTAGGCAGGCAGGAAACAGAGGTAGATGAACAGAATGTGTTGAAAGCACTGTGTTCCAGAGCCAGGAAATAACAGTTATCATATCCCTGAATGATATTTACAGCAAGCCTATGTTTCCTTTTCAGGGCCATAAGCTTCAATATACTGGAGTGTTCAGTCAGCCCTTCCCTATGTACAGTATGGATGGCACAATTTTCTCAGCATATGCTCAGTTGAATCCTTCTGATGGCATCCATGTTGGCCTCTTTCCATATATAGACTTGTAGGGATGTCTTCATCTTCTCCAGGAGTCTGGGGCTACAGCCAAAGGCAGGCATCCAAGCTCTGCAGGCAAGGAAAAGAGATAATTTTAGTTCCTGAATAAGGATTATATTTTGCAACACCTGAGCAGTGAAAATCCTGTGGAGCCTTCATGGCCAGAGCCAGGAAATTCCATGTTTTTGCTGACTATGGCTGAATAGAGTCCTATCTAGCCAAGGTGAACATTTTCTGTAAAGTAAATTACAGATAATCTATGTACAAAGGGCAAATAGATAGCCACATTTATTGTCCATATCAATGCCTCAATGGCTTTGTCTCTGAGAATCTCTCAACATGAAAAAGGTAAAAATTTCACTATCTTGCTCAGTCCCAGTTCTAAACAAAGCAGGAACTGTGCTATATATGTTATTGTTGTGTTACCCCATTTAGTTATATGAATGCAACAAAGATACCTAAATTCACTGTACTTCAAATCTCTCATTACACCTTACTTAGGACTCCTGCTCTACCAGTCATATTCCTTTATTATTTACTTACTTTTTAAATTATACATAGCAAACTACACAGAGGCAGGTACCACACTGGTACTTTCCCTAAAGATTTTTTGTGGGTTTTTTTTTTTTTTAAAAGACCGTCCACAACATGGGCCAAGTCCTGCTTATCTTACTCTGGAGAATAGTACCACTGAAGTCAATAAGGACACCTGGAATGAACAAAGCAGGATTTTTCCTGATGTCCATATGTAGTCACTGTATATTTAGTATGTCTAATGTGCTCAACAGAGGCCTGGTGGAAGACCAGAATTACATTTCATTTGAAATGTTCTTGCGAATCATTTGGACAAAAGTGTAAAATGTACCTTTTTTTTGTTAAAACTCTGCTACAATTAAATAAATTTAACTAGCAAATAAACAAAACACATGAAAAGAATCAAGCACAGACCAAACCACACTCCTCTGCACTGAGGAGAAAGGGAGACAAACTTTCTTTTCCTGGGTTTTCTGCTTTTTGGTCTGTGTGCAATGATAAGATCATTGGCATTGCATAAAAACCAAACAATGGAGAGATCGTTTGTGCAGATGTAAATTAAAAGCAATTCCATAGCTGTTCACCTGAAAAGAAGAAGACTTTGTAGCTATGTAACATTAGAGAACTCATTTCCTACTTTTGAACAGTTTTTTTCTCTTTATTCAGACATGCACCTTTTCCAAAGAAACAATGACTACACATGACCAATTAACAACAAGGAATAATTGAACTATGACTGTGACAATCTTCCTTTAAATCAAATGAAGAAGGCAACCAATACTAAAATTTAATCTGTCCTGTGGGGCTGGAGGCAGTTTACAGGTTCAAGTCAGATAGCAAATGTGGCTAAATGGCAGCCAGAAAAGATCATGTGACTGGGGGCTAAAAACTAATTAATCTCCATAAAGCTGTAAGTGAAGTAGGTAAGATGACTTGAAATCTGATTACATTATTGCATTTAAAGAGAGTAAATGCAGCATGTATTTTTCATGTTGATTTTAACCACCTGAGCCCAATGACATTTTGTACCTTGGAAGAAAACTCATATTTCATCTATTTTTAAGAAGATTCACAAAGATGCTATTGTCATTAGCACACAATTTACAAACTTAGTCTAAATAATATCCTGATGAATCACAGAAAGTGACTTCGTAAACTTTTATTGTTAAAAGTCATTATTTGATAAGGGGATTCAATGTGATTCTGAGAAGCCATAAATATATTTAAGAAAATTAAAATAAATAAAAATAGAAATCAGTGAAATCGGAAAGAAATAATAATTTTACTCTTTTACCCCATTAAAAATAGAATAATGGTTAGGTATTACATTGCATCTGTTGAACTTCTAATACAGTCAAAATATACATCTGAATATACACCTACTGAACTGAACTTCAGCCTTTTCCTTAGAGTAAAAGTATGATGTCAGTACTAGGGAAGATAAAAAATCTGGGAAACTCTAGCTAAAGCATCTATACCAAGCTGAAATGAACCCAGAAGCAGATTTTATAAACTTCATAAACCCAGGAGCACTATTCATAAACTTCTTCTCTGATATATCAGGGTCCATATGAATATGAAATGGTGGATAACACCACAAAAAGAAATCACATGCTTTAACAGACTCAGTTACACATTTCTGAGATTCATTATCAACAGCACCTGTTCGCCATTTCAGCACTGCAAACTCCAGTGCAGACAGAGGATTTGAAAAAGGGACATTTTTAGAAGATGAAACGGTGTATTTTTAAAATGTTTGCAAGGTACTTGGCATATATTGTCTCACAAATATATGAAAATATATAACAATAAATAGAATGTTTTTAAGTTTCTGAGTGCACATTTATAGGAATAATAATGACACTGCACTCTTCTATAGCACTTTGATTCAAGGATCTCCGAGTGCTTTGCAATGATCAATTAATTAAGCCTCAACAATCCTGTGTGCTAGATAAGTATTATTATACCCCTTTTACAGATTGCTCAACGGGGCAAGGTACATATGTTTGTATCTCATCTATTGTTGTGTCTTGCTATATGTGCATCGATCTGTGTAATTTATGGACCTTAACATCAGTGGGAAAAAGATGAGCAGAGCTTGGAACAAAATAGATTATTCAGTTGAAGCAGGAGATTGTGCCGGTAGGGAAGCAGCTGCCTCTCTCTCCTCTTTACTTGGGTGTGGCTCTGGTGTTGGGGAAGGAAAGTCAAGGTCCTCTGGCCTGCAGGAGTTCTGGGTTGGCTCCCCTTGCCGTGCCTGTCTCTCCTGGCTTCTGATTGGTGGCTGGAGGATGCAGAGAGTTGGGAGTGGCTGGTCATTTCTCTGCTCCCAACAGTGTTTCCTTGCTTCTCTTCTCTGATGTTTGACCCCAGAGCTTTGCATCCCTTCTTCCACTTTCCTTATTGCTGTTTTGAGTATTGCTGGTCTTCTTGAAGAGCTGAGGGCTTTTTTTTCCAATTGCTCTGTGGAATTAGGAAAACATTTTTCCCACATAGTATAATTGGTGTATGCTGTGTGTGGTTTTTTTCTTTTCTCTCAGTAACCAGGAGGTGAGCTGATTATGTTTTTTATGATTGTATCCCAGCTTTTGCTGGGGTCCAATGTGGATTATGGTTCAGGTCCAATTTACAAGCCAATTAAATGTGGACATTTTGAAAATAAGATTTGGAGGATGTAGGTCTCTAAGGTCTCCACCGTTGGAAGTTCACCATCATCTGTGTTCATAACACTTGGATGAAGAAAGATGTGACAGGGGAATTAGGCTGAAGGGCCAAATCCCTTACTATTATGATTTGGTAGGGGTGAATGTGCAACTTCCCCTAGTTTGTGATTAACAGAAGCCTGTCACACTGAATGAGGATGTAGGGACATAAATCCACAGTGGACTAGTTCTGTGTCATAGCAGTGAAAATGATTTAACCTCTTAAATTCTATTAGTTTATTCTGTTAATAACACTGGGACCTTAATTTTACCTAACGTGCTATTGTCCTGTGTCTCATTTCTGCACATGCCATGATTAATGTGTATCTTCCCCAGTTTAGCCATCTGTAGTACTGGTTTACTTGTATTTTCCTACAATAAGAGAAAGTTGTGAGGTTTAATTGATTAATTTTTAATAGGACTTTGAGATCCTTGTATCAGAGGTGCTTTATTTCACTAATATTAATGACACACATCTGTCAAAGCTGAGCACCTCTGAAAATCACCTAAAATTAGAGCCAATTTTGAAAATTCATGGCACAATGACTTTCCCAAACTTACACTGCAAGCTAGAGAGAAAGTTGAGAAAAGAAAATACAAAGTCCTGACTTTCAGTCAAGTTTCACTAAACTTTGCATATACTCTGCAGCTGGCAATAATAATGAAGTCCAAAGTTATTAATCTCAAGCTCATCTCTGGCCCACTGAAAGCTGTGCTGTGGCTTCATGAACTTTTCAGAAAACGTGGACCAAATGTCAGTCAAACCAGGAACCAGATTCAGACCTCTCTTCCTCTTCCCATAGAAGTCATCCAATAGCACCCAATTAAACCCCCCTGTCCCAACACAAAATTATCTTCTGCGGGAGGGAGAACACAATTTTTGCTCTAAATAAACCAACTAGAAAGAAAGAGATATTGCAATACCCTTTATCAAGCAACAAACACATCTATAACTAATTCCATTAACTTCATCATGCCACCATATGAATAGGTAGAGAGAAAAACTGTCAGTAAAAGATTGTTACTTACCGCTTCAAAAGTTTAAGTGGGGCACAAAATGGTGAAAAATCTTGGCCATCAGAGAACTTTACTATGTCACTATGCTGCAAGCCATGGGAATTCAGAAACTCAGGGCAACAGCAGGACTAGAATACCTCAGAAAGCACAACTTCTAACCACTTGATTGAAAGGAAAATCTTCATCAGCAGTATAAGGTGCATGACCCAGAGCTGAGCAATTCTATCCAGTACACATTAATAATATATATACAAACTACCCAGTTCATTATGGTACAAATCACTAATTGGGTGACTGACTTCACAAGGCAAATTATTTTTGATATTTCACTACCTACTTCAATTATTTCTCTTCCATTGGCCAGCTAGAAACCTACACATGATCTTGGAGTTTAGTTCATCAACACTGTTCTGAACTACATCATTGTTGATGCAGGAGTAGTCCACCAGCTACTAGCTCTGAGTTTCCTGCATTAGTCTCCAGACATTGCTAGCAATAAACCATATCACCACCTGTGTATTGAACAGATGCACTATTGCCTCAGTACCTGTATCTTCATCTTGGAATCCTTATTTCCTTTATCACTATACTTGCTTATTTGGCACAAAAAGAGTATCTGTTTAACCAGTGGCCATTGATATTTCAGTTTCAAAAGACTGTTTGATTTTGTTTTTGTTTAGCACCATGTCACAACGTTACATCGGATCCTACATGCTTGTGCCAGAGATTTGGAAAATCCTTTATTGACAAGTGTCAAATGTAAGCTGTTGCCATTCCTTAAAAAGGTATTTTGTAGATTCCACTTTTAAAGAAATAAGCTCATTCCTTATATGGCCAACAGAAAGGAATCCCCATGCTAAGCTTTAAATTCCAGGCATAATTTTCCACCTCCTCTACTGTAATTATGTCCAAACACTAGAGCATTCCCACACAGTTCTAGTACATATCTTTCATGAGTCTGCATCGATTATTACACCATAGACTCTGAAATACAGAGCCTACCACAAAAAGATATTTCTTTTAAATAAAGTGGGCCCCTTAAAAAGAAACTAAGATTTTACCTTTTTGAGGTCAATCTAGATGTTGTAGCCATGTCCAGCTGGACTGAGAATACTACAAAGATGTTGATAACACAGCTCATTATGTTTAAATATTTAATTACACTAAGGTACTGTACAACCAGAATACCTTGATTTAATTTAAGCTGCATCTGGAAAGATGTCATTTAAAGTGCCAAGAGTTTCTGTACTTATTGAGGGTTCTCCCTCACCACTTTCTTCTCTCTTTTAAAACTAGACTTTCTGCTTGTAGCTTTTGAAGTATGCAAATGCAGCTGAATTTTAAACTTAAAATCCTCACATCATAATCAAAGACTAGGATTATGGACTATATAGCCTTCTGATTTTGTATATTTGAGAGGCAAAACATCAGATACAAATCTATCTGAAAGTTCTTTAATGAGAAAGATGGCAAGTAAATTCTGGTTTAATATAAAAACCACTTCAACTATTAATCATGATTTCAGATAATTCCCAATGTGGCATGATATCATTTAATTTCCAAAAAAAACAGAGGAATTGACAGCACACATTTTTTTAAACTATGCAATGTAATAATATCATGCAAAGAAAGGCTTTATAACCTGTTCGGTGCACAAATCATAAATTACCAATCAGACACGTATAACCCATTTAATATTGTAAGGTCTTGATTTTATATATTCTTTTTCCTTGTTTCATGCTTTGTCTTAACAAATACGCTTGGCCATAATGAATATAAACCTGCTGAAGTCTCTGTGGCCTGAGACAAGCTATAACACATTTCTGCACCACAGGATGGGCTCATGGGATACCTACTGAGAAAATGCATGCCCAGTGAGCATGCCCAGACTATTAAAATGAATTGACATGTTAATGCTGACAGGAAAAGAGCACATGAGAGCTTGCTAAATTACTGCTCAGTCAGGCACTAGGAATTCCTGAGTGGCTAACTCCTGAGCAAAACCTGCAGCAAGAAGAAAAAAGAAAAAAGAAAAAAGAAAGAAAACAAAACCAAAAAACTTTATTGTCAAATGCTCCAAAACAAACACTCACTAAAGGGCTGTCATGTTAGTAATGCACCTAGTCATAAATCATACGGATTTTAATCATACCTGCCACCTCAGCCTGCTTGTCCCCTGAGAAATTGTTTTCTTTTTGCTCCCTCCTTCATTCACTTTCAATTATCTGGAAGCTGTTTCTCGTGTTTATTTATTTATCTAAAGTTCACATACAGTATGCATGCACAAATTTCCTCTGGGGGACTGAGACCAGGCAGATCATACAAGGATGCGGTGGAGCGTAGAAGCTAACAGCTCAGATGAATGTACTCAGTCTCAAAAAACCTGCTTTGGACCATGATGACAAGGGAAGGGGAGGACAGAAAGTAATTAGTGAGTGTACAATGATGGATTATGGCTTAATATTCAGACATTTCACCTTTTGACTGCTATAGGTAGGCCTACAAGATGACAAACAGAAAGTCCACATTCTTGCTGAGAAGAAAAAAGGACTTATGCTTTTAACTATACACTCTCTATTTTTTGGAGGATAAATTGTAATGGGTTGTTTTGTTTGTAATATTCTTATTTTAGAAACCTTTTGTGGTTTAAAAATATATATTGGAAAAATGGAGGGGCAACTGTTTAGCAACTTTCTGACAAGTCAGGATATATATATATATATATATTTTTTTTTATGTCTCATGGCTCCTAAACCTAACTTTAGTATTAAAGGGCAAGTTACTTTCTCAAGTTTTAAGGAAAGATTGAACTGCCAGTGACCTTTTCCCAGCTCTGGGAAGTGAATTTGTAGCACAGATCAATCATGACATGAGGATCTTATAGACACAAGGGTGAAAAAAGTCATCATTTTCATAAGTCAGATTGAGCAAAAATAGATGAGAAGGGTTTGATAGTTATAAATTCAGGTTAAACAGATTTGTAACCCTAAACATCAGGTTAAATAGGGTTTTGAATTGAAGCTCTGTGTGTGTGTGAATGTTATGTCTATGGTTGCTTTTTTTTTTAGGAACATTTGAATCTATATTTGCTACACAGGGTATTGCTCAATTAAAGGAACATTTAGATAGCTCTCGCATTTGGAACACCCATAGTAATTAAAAGGATCACATGGAGTTTGACATTTTCTAAAATAAAAAAATAATTGGTGCACCATATTGTTTTTTCCTTTTAAAAAGAATATTCAAGCTACCCTTGTGAGGCTTAGCAGGAATCAGAATTCAGAATTTGGGTCCAAGTTTCTTTCCTTTGCTGCTTTCTCGGAAAAATTAAAGAAGTTCTAATTAACTCTTTCACCACCATGCTCTTCCCATTTACATCACTGCATTTATGATATAGTGCTAGTCTGACAATTTGACATACTTACTTAACCAAACAAATCAAAAGAGAAGCTTTGTACATCAGAACCTAACATTCAACATTATTCTCCTAAGTCCATGAACACGATATAAGAAAAGAGCTATGTTTTGAATTTCCTGAGGAAGGAATCCCTTGTGGGTATTAAAGTATCTCAGCAGAGTTGCCTCTTCTGTTCACATTGCCCCAAGGTGGAATTGGATTTGCCAATGACTTTCTGAGTCACCATATAATTGTGACTTCCCCAAAAGTGCATGACACTCTTGCAGTGCTGATGCCTTGCCCCACTCTGGTAGCACTAAATCTAAAACTAAATTTAGTTAAGAACACAGAAGGTTGAATTCCACCTGACTGGTATCTCCCATTTGAACTGGTGGAGGGACTGGCTACTCTATGTCTGCAGCTTTCATGGGAAGCATGATTGACTGGAAAGTTGACGTCTGTATATACATTGACTAGTATATTTTCCACAGTTTTGTATTTGCCTAAAATAATCATAGAAATCATATTACTGCAGTGGGTATAACATAACATTCCCATTGCTGTTTGTGTGCACTGTGCTTTCCACATTAAATAGGAAAGAGACGAGCTAACCACCAAGGCCAAAAACCTATAAGCACTTGCACATGTGCTTAATTTTAAGCATGTAGAAATCCTATTCAAACCAGTTACTTGAACTTAGAGTGCAGGATCAGGCTGTGTACTGCTTTTCACATTCACTAAACTAGATATGGGCCTGGAGCAAAACACTAGAGCTGAGCTAAACATTCGCAACCCTTCTTGAATCAAAACCCATCTTGAATCTGCACTTCCCAAAGCAGTGTCTCAAACTAAGGCATTACTTTGTTATGAATAGACCAGTAGAGGAATGGAACACTGCAACAGGAGTTTGAAAAAGCAAGAGAGTAACTCAGCTAAACATTTTGAGGAATTCTAGCACACAACCCATAAGCCAAGTATCGTATGATAACTGCTGGGAGGATTATCAGTCCAACCACACACACCAAACAGCACACAGAATCCCCAATGAGCAATAACTCCAAAACAAGACGGACCATTTACAACACACACTTTGCTTCTCTACAGAGGAAAAAGGACTCTAAACTATCTAAACTCCTACATGCCACAAGAGGCCACAACTCTGCTACCCTTGACTCATCCAACAATATTGTAAATCTGTCCAGTTATACAGCAGAAGAATCTGTCTTATCTCGGGGACTATCTTTCTGCCCTACCACCTGGAAGGACATACAGAGTGGGGTCCTGCAGGGATCAATTCTGAGTCCAGTTCTGTTCAATATCTTCATCAATGATTTAGATAATGGCATAGAGAGTACACTTACAAAATTTGTGGACGATATCAAACTGGGATAGGTTGCAAGTGCTTTGGAGGACAGAATTAAAATTCAAAATGATCTGGAGAAATTGTCTGCAGTAAATAGGATGAAATTCAATAAGCTCAAATGGAAAGTACTCCACTTAGGAAGGAACAATCAGTTGGACATACACAAAATGGGAAATGACTGCCTAGGAAAGAGTACTGTGGAAATGGATCTGGGGGTCACAGTAGTTCACAAAGTAAATGAGTAACAGTTGCAAAAAAAAACAAAACCCAAAAAACCTCATCATTCTGGGATGTATTAGCAAGAGTATTGTAAGCAAGACATGAGAAGTAATTCTTCTGAACTACTCTGCACTGATTAGGCCTCAGCTGGAGTATCGTGTCCAGTTCTGGGCACCACGTTTCAGGAAAGACGTGGAAAATCTGGAGAAAATCCAGAGACGAGCAACACAATGATTAAAGGTCTAGAAAACATAGACTCATAGACTCTAACAAGGGACCAATATGATCATCTAATCTGACCTCCTGCACAAAGCAGGCCACAGACCCTCACCCATCCACTCCTGTAATAGACCCCTAACCTATGACTAACTTATTAAAGTCCTCAGATAATGGTTTAAAGACTTTAAGGTACAGAGAATCCATCAGCAAGTGAGTCGTGTCCCATGCCACAGAGGAAGATGAAAAACCCTCTTGACCTATGAGGGAAGATTGAAAAAACTGGGTTTGTTTCTCTGGAGAAGAGAAGACTGAAGGGGGACATGATAACAGTGTGCAAGTACATAAAAGATTGTTACAAGGAGGAGGGAGAAAAAATGTTTTCCTTAACCTCTGAGGATAGGACGAGATGAAATGGGCTTAAATTGCAGCAAGGATGGTTTAGGTTGGACATTAGGAAAAACATTTTAACAGTCAGGGTAGTTAAACACTGCAATAAATTGCCTAGGGTGGTTGTGGAATCGCCATCACTGGAGATTTTTAACAGCAGGTTACACAAACACCTGTCAGGGATGGTCTAGATAATACTTAGTCCTGTCATGAGTGCAGGGACTGCACTAGAAGACTTCTTGAGGTCCCTTCCAGTCCTACACATCTATGATTTTATTCTGTGATTATGTTTCATAAATTAAACAGGCCCAGGTTTCCCATGAATGCCTCACCCTCAGTTTCCTGGTACTATCAGATGCCAGGGTTTTGCCAAACCCTAAACTAAAAAAAAAAACAAACCCAAAGACTAATCCCCAAGTCCTCTGATTAACTACAGTTTCTCCCACCTTTGGAGTAATGTGTGTTTTCTTTATGCCACTAGGAAAAAAATGACTAGTTACCATGGTAATTACCACAAATCTTTTTATTTCAGAGCCCTCTGAGCTACAGAGCACATTTGTGAAGTAACACACAGAATCTATTTGTCATTATAGCAGGTGATGAAAACTTTGGTTTCAATATAACTATCATATTTTCCAGGTAGAGTATATTTTGCCATAATTTGCTGTAGTTCTCATTCTCATTACAAATGAGATATCAGAATTATAATGACTTACATGTTCTATTATGACCTTTTCAGTATTCTGCATTTTGAAAGCTTGACAAGTCCACCTCTCCACAGGTTAGGAAGGCTGCAAACTGGATCTGGAATGGGGCAGAAGAAAGGAGGAGGGGGTAGGAATAGCCATGCTGTCAAATTCTTTTCAACTTTAAACCACCTTCCATTAACTCATCATTTCTTCTTTTCTCTCTATTTCTGTAAATACATACCAGGCTCCCGGTTCTCTCTCAATTCATTTTTTCTGCACTCCATAGAAATCTATAGCTCATTTAGCATAAGGAGTACACTGCAGCATAAAAACAGCTCTGTGCAGGACATGTAGATTTCTTTGATACTGGTTGAATATCAGTTCTGCCCTCAGTTAATATTGGTGAACCCACTAACTACAGCAGGTTGTATGTGTTTATCTCAAGTCAGAATTTGCCCCCAAATGTCCAAACCTCTTTGTTCTTTGCACATTTGTGCGGGGTTTTTTCATACTCTTAGAGCCAGTCCTGCCCTCCGAGAAGTATCTGAGGTTTTCATGATATTTTACAAGAGAAACCTTCTTCAGTTCCATTTTTTTGGGGGTAAATTCCTATGTGAACAATAAGGAAATGAATAGATGCTGTATATGAGGGGATCTGAGGGTGGAAGGCATCGATTCCCCACAAAAATGCAGAGGTACAGAGAAACAGGAGAAGGTTTTCACAATGAGCAAGTTCCTCCTACCATCCTTATTTTCTTGCACATAATACTTCACAAAATGGTCAGAGTAAACTACACCTTCAAAAGAGGTTCCATTATAAGCTCCCCTTCCCTGTGTTTTTATTACAGAGAATAAAACCATCTCTCTCCTGATATGCACGCAGGAAAGGGAAGGAAGCACCCAGGAAATTCCACAAGTTTCAACTCAATGCCTCCTTTAGATCAGTTTGGTCAAGAAGATACAATGGCAGGACTGGACCCTTTTAAACCTGTGGAAGCCCTGAGGATCCATGGAGAAATCCCACAGATCTCAGGATAAACACAGAGGGCAGGGCACAGCAGGACAGACTGGCCTTTCCCCTATGGCAGCATGTCTTTGGTATGTGCCCCCCATGAGTCACTCCCCTAATCAACCCCAAGAAGTCTTTTCACTTTGCAGAGTGGGAACAAGTGCAAGGTACTACCAAGAGGCTCAGCATAGTCTGCTGCTGCCCATTCTCTATAGCTTTGGAGTGGCACAATGGTGCGGAACCAGAGCTCAGTCTCACCTTGCCTATCCATACTTCTGAAACATCCTGAACTCCTGAACTCCGCTGCCCTGCCTGTGCAGAGTCCTGTATCTTTGTCAGAGCATCCCACAAATACAGCATTCCACTCTTTAATACGCCCATCCTATTTTGGTCCTCTCCAGTATTGCAAATGAGCAGCCCACAGAAATTTGAGATTGAAAAGACAATTAAATCATCTTGTCCATGTTTCTGTCATTGCTGTATTTGTCCCTACATTATATTCCCAGCTGCTTTTGTCCAGTCCAATTTTAAGCAATGGGGCCTCAACTGCTTTCTCTTGGGACCCTTTTTCGCTTCACTGTTAGATATGCACTTTGGAAAATATTTTAATCTAGCAACTAAAAGGTTAATTATCTCTAAGTCTATTGCTCATGGATTATTTATAACACCAGGCACCTGCTGTGTTCTTACTGGCTAGAAGTACATGGAGACCTAGAGAAGATGAATCATTGTTGCAACTGTAGAAGAGAATGGTCTGGAAGCTGGTAAGAAAGCAGCTTTGTAATCTGATGAGGCTTGATCTCTAGTTCCTTGGAATCTTAAACGTGAGCTGAGGAAACCCAAATAGGTCTTTTGTGATTCTGAAGCCCACAGCACAAACTGAGATACCTGTAGATGGGTATTGCATCCATTTGCTCCACACTGAGCAAATCTGTATTGATTGAATTCCAAGAAGGTATATGGTTGTGAGGAATGGTATCATTTGGCCCATGGTTTTTAGTTCTTTTAATCTCTCCTCAGTCCCTCCAGCCACGTAGTTACTTGGGTTGCTTTTCCCTTTTTTCTAATCACTCCCCTCTCTTCCTTGAGGGAATTGCTGTTAATATTTAATGATAGGAAAGGCCTGTTTTTAAACCTGGGGTGGGGGTGTTTAAATAAATTCCTTGGTGTTTGGTTGTATCACGTTTTACATGAGTAGTGAAAAAAATCTCTCATGTTAATCACACCCTTTGCTGTCATCCAAGTCCCAAGAAAGGAAAGTTCTGTGTTCTCCATGGGATTTGGGCCTGCTCCTGCTCTTACTGACGTCAGTTTGAAAACTTCCACTTGTAAAAACCACATGAAACAAAATGAGGAATAGTTGAGCACGGTATCAGGTTCAGAAAACTTATTTGAGTTTAGAACCCTGTAATTTGAATCCAAAAGACTTCAAGAGGGTTCCTGGCCTTTCTCCCAGGGCACAGAGGGAGAAATTGCAAAGATGCTTCCGACCTGCCTGTGCCATCTAGAGCCAAGGACACTCAATCCCTACACTCAAAGGAACGTAGGCACTGCTTCCTCTGTTCAGACCCCAAAGATGGACAAAAGAAATAGACAGAGATGCAACTGTGGCAAAGGATGATGCATCTTACACACTTCTCACACATAGGGGAGCTTCTGAGGGACAATCTCTCCCCATGCTCCCCCTGAGGCAATGAGACCCCACACTGCCTCTTACTCAGGGCTGTGGTTACAGGACCTAATGTTTTTGAGTGATTCAGTTGAAAATAAACGTACATATAGTCTCTCCCTTGAACTGCCCAGAGTACTAGGGGATTATATGCTGTACCTTCTGAAGAAGCAGTGCAGAATCTCCCTTTGGAGTGAGGTTGAATCCCATGGAGAGTGGGAATCAAAGCAATGGCTCAGTCTACTCTCCTTCCTTGGGTCAATGTGTATCCCCAAGGGAGTAATTAAAGAGTATTCCCTGTGCTGCAGTTCTGCCAGACCTGATATGGGCCACAAAGAGGGCAGAGTCCTTTCTTCCTCCTGTCTCACCAGGGAAAAAGACAGGCAGAAATCTAGCTCAATCTGACTCATATGAATCACAACATAAACAGCAAACAGATTTGTGGGATTTTAATTGACTTTTCAAAGAAAAACATTAAAGGAGAGGATGTATAGGAATACAGCATTCTATCATTCAGTTTGTGAAGCAGGAGAAGGGGTTGATTACAATACATTCGAGTTCTCCTCTTGTGGTTAACTGTATCCTAGAAATCCTCATAATTGTAACCATCCTGTTTCTCTCTCCGTATAAAGACTTATCTGGGTGAGGTAAACTTTTTCCCTTTTCAATAATCCTACGCCTATTAAATGACTGCCCTCATGCCACTAAATCAAAAAGATAATATAAAGCTAAGACCATATATAACTTTGTTTTCTAGAGAATGATCACTTTAAAACTTCTGTACATAGAGCTCTGCCACACAGGGAAGGAAAGATTTCACATCAATGCATCAAGTCCGTGGGAAAAAAATATGGTACATTGCCTTCAGTCTGTTTCACTGCTTATTCCGTGCTTTTATGAGACACAAAAATAAATAATGAAAAACACTTACTCCACCCCAGAGTCTGAGGGAGAGTAGAAAAGAGTAGTATCATGCCTACACACATCCCTCGTGACTGCCAATATGTGCGGTGGGCTAGGCTCACTCTTCCCAGTTGCAGTTAAAAGTCATTTGTAGGGACCTTTCTTTGGTATATTTGAGCCCCAGACAGAGATCCTGTTGACCCTCTAATGATATATCTTCTGTTGGTTCCCAGTTCAGCAAAATGATGCCTTTCCTACAATATGTTTGTCTAAATACTATTTTGAATGATGTCAGCATTCCTGGTGTACCCTTAAATGATCCCTGTATGACATTTACTAATGTGCATTCATCCTATATCCAACTACTTTCACTTTACTGTTTTCTATTTCACTCATTTCTTTCCATTTTCCTAAAGGTTTACTGTATTTTGATTACGTAGGTAGCTACCATCCATGGAAGGATAAGCATGAGAACTGGCAGGAATGAATGACTGACATGTAAAAGACTTCCCCCCCTTCTCTTTTCTTCAATATTAAAAATAAAGAGGCTGACACCAATTATCAAATGTATTGGGGATTGCCTAAATTCAGCCCAGATTTGAATTTCCCTGCAGATTCATAGAATCATAAGGTTAGAAAGGACCACAATGGTCATCTTAGTTTAAGCAACCCATTCATTGACATAAATACACACTGTAAGAACTCAAAGTAAAGTACTGTAGTTAAACCTAGCAAATGTATTTTAGATCTGTGAATATAATCCTAATTGTTACTGGTGAGCCTGGATTATGTTGCAACAGAGGTTTTTTTTGTTATATTACATGCCTACCAAAGAAATGGATTTAAGTTTCTAGGGAACTGTTAGCCTTTGTCATAAGGTACATAGCTCACTGCTAGTTCACAAAGGGGGTTAGCACTGGAGCTGTGGTGAACTATTCATCCTGCCAGCGAGCTCAGGTGAATAAAACACTCCGAGCCAAACTGGAACGCTCAGTCCCATTCACCCAGTAGCTGTATGATGTACCACAAGCTGAAAACTGTTCATTGAGCCAGCAGGAAATGAAAACATTAGTAAGCACTGGAATCAGAGCTGCTGAGATGTAAGGTAATATATAGGACAGAGAACTGTGTAATGAGAGAGAAACAGAGAGAGCATGTGGCTTTGTAGGCCAATGAAATGGGGTAACGGTGAGAAGGGCCTGGGTTGAGGTCCTTTTTCTCTTCCCCCAACATCCTAGGAAACTGGGACAAAAGAAAAGAGGCAGATAGTTTATTCTCAATCGCCATCTTTAAAAGAAGATGGGGAGAGTGAATGAGAGGGGAGGAAAAATGATCGGAATTGACTGTAGGGGAAAAAGGAAAATCACAGGAGAGAAATGTAATATCCACAGTTTATCTTCAGTTTCATCACTCAAATCTGCATTAGAGGAGAACCCCAATACTACCTCTTCTGCTGCTGCTTTTCTAATCTCTGCCCATCTAAGCACTGCCTTCTAAAGAGTGGCATAGGCTCTATTGGTGGTACTGCTGTGCGTAAGGGGAGAACTTGAAGTAAAATATAGTCTGGGTTCAAGGCATAAAAGAACTTGATGTGGGACAGGAAAATTAAGTAAGGATGTATCTGCCATATAAAGATGTACACTTCAACTGTGGCAGGCCTCTGGGGTGCTTTTGTTAGTGGCAGAGTGTAATCTATTAGTATTATTTTTACTGCAATAGTGCCTAGAGACTGCCAATTAATAATCAGAGTCCCAGTGCGCTAGGCACTGTACATACATATAATGAAAAAAGGCTAAGAAAACTCTTTCCTAATTTGATTTTTTTACCTGTGCATTGCTTAGTATTTTAAATGTGGACTACTCAGCAGAACCTGCTGCTCCTTACAGACCTTCCTAAAATACTGGGGTACAGGGGTGGCTTTTGAAGAGATAGCTTAGGGCTGATACCGGAATTGCTGATATTGCTGTAATACTACACAGTATGTGCTGCAAGATCAAATCCCTCCCCTCACCTCACACTCCCTTGTCATTTTAACAGCTTTCCATAATTGAGTGGTTCATGAGAAGGAGAAAGGAGCAGACATCAAATGTCACCATCACTACCACCTAATGCTCTGAGGATGATTTCTTCCTCAGTCTAAAAGCCAATACTGAAATGATGGTACTTTTTAGAAGGGATTGCTTATATGGACAGTCAGAAAAACAGAAGCAGCAGCAGAGTTGGTATTAGGGTGTTCCTTTTACTGAGTGATGAAACCAAAGAGCCTGTAGCTGGAAGATGGGTCCCAAACTACTGAGAATGCACAGGTGTAGTGCCTGTTATTCAGGTGAATTGGTTGCAGGCTTGAAATCAATGTGTGGAGGATGGAAGTTCTGTTTCATGAGTGATTTCAAGATTTCTAAATTTGGCTTCATTCTGAATTGGAGTGAAAACTGAATTTTTTTATATTCCTTCTCCCTTCCCACCCTCTCTGCCCCCATCCCAGCCAAATAAAATTGTTTTGTGTCATTCAAAATGTTTTGTTTTGATTTTTACTTATTTTTTAAATAAGTATAATAATACATAACATATTGCAAAATAAAAATATTCAAAAGAAAAGTAACTTCAAAAGAAAAAAAATCAAAACTTTGTTCTGAAAATGTCAGAATAGGATGTTTCGACATTGTCAGAATGATTTTTTGCCTAAATAAAATTCCAGTGAAGTCAACCAATTTTGTGATGTATTTTTTATTTTGACAGAACTGATTGAATAAACTTCTGTCAAAGTTTCTTTAATGGCTCCAAAGTCACGAAGAGGAGAGTTTGGGTCAAGCAGTCCTCTGACTGCTTTCCATTAAAGAGTGACACATCAGGGTGTCTCTGTCCCTCCTGATTCCTCTGTTTTGTTTTCCACCTCTGATGACCCATTAAAAATGAAAAAGCTTAGAGATGTTAATAACTTACCGCAAATATAATAATGCTACTCTGCATTTTTATAACATGTTTCAGTTGATGATCTCAAAGTTCTTTAGAGTTGGGGATCTGAAACAATTTATGTGACTTGCAAAAGAATATAAAGCAAAATGATTACAGTCGGTACTAGAAACTAGGTGTGAATTGGTGACATTCCAGTCTTGTTCTCAAACACAATCCACACTCTATGAACCATTCAAACTCATCTCCTTTTTCTAAAGATTGTTTCTATTACCACAGAAATTAACACTGATGCCACATATACTTCAGTGTAAACTTTCCCTCAGGTTTGGCTGCTCCTAGAGTTCCTCCCTCACAACTGCTCAGACCACACTCTAGGTTTTCTGACCCCAGAGATCCACTCCCACTTCCCTAATATCTAGTTCAGTGACAGGGTGGGGTGTTTCATGCAAATCTACTTCCCAGCACCCAATCGATGTCTTATCACTCTTACCATTTATCCCTCTGCCTCTCTGCTATCGCATTCGCCCATCCATTGCCAGCTCATACACAGAATTTAATGAAAAAGGGTATAGAAACAGAATCAGATAGTGATCCAGAACTGGAAGGGAGCAGGAGGGACAAGTGCTAGGCCTTGAAAATGGAGTGGGATTTACATAATAATTAGCTCCAGTGTACTTGGACAACTCACTTTGTGTGCAGCAACTGTGGATGATTCCCCTTACACCCTTAAAAATCTGTCTAGCTAACAAATCCAAAAATGAAACACCTGTGTGTCGGCATGAACAGCTGTATACTTGCCACTGCTCGTCTATCTGTAGAAGATGCCAGTTGCTTTACTTAGAGTATGTTGGGAGGCCAATGCATTAGAGACAGAACACAGCATAATTAAGAAGCAACATGCTTTCTTGTTGCTGCTGCCCTCATTTTTTTTCCTTCTTACTTTGTTTAAACAACTCTCTCAACATTATTATGCTGATATTTAGGCTTGCAGGGATACCAAACTTGGATCGTGGAACATTATTTTCCCAAGTTCACACAGCGCACATCCGAAGGCACTGTTGGATAGGAAGCTTCCAGTTGTACTACAGTTCTTTCCTGAGACATATCCTCAGTAGGAAAGATCATCTTGGACTAAATAATGGTAGAACCAAAACAACAGAATCTAAACACATGCATTCTGTAAACTGTACCATGGCAGCAAACGATATCCATACTTGAAACATCCACGAACAGTCATGTTTGTTTTCACAGCATTCCAGATATCAACTGCAATCAAGTGTACTGTAGATATATTTCTCTCTCTCTCCCTCTCTCTCATATATATATGGAACAAAGGAAACATTTTGCTGAAATGGGCTTCATTATTAAAGCTGTCCTGTTCAATATGCATTTTGTTTAAAATCCCTTTTTGATTGTATTTTTTGTGTGTAACAACTAAATGTCTTATGGTCCTACTGAAGCCATAATATAAATGTATTTTCTTATGAATAATTTGCACTCATATTCCTAATTTGGCAAGCAAAGAGTGCAGCGTAGCTTTACGAGCCACAGTACCTTTGTGGTCTTAATTCTCTTGGGGCTACCTATACTTGTCTTTCTGTACATTGTATCACTGCTAGTGGAGGTCTGAAAAGCATCTCCAGCAATCTTTAATTCATGTGATTAAAAATTCAAAAGAAGCCCTTGTACCAGCTGTTAAACTATGTTACTAAGCTGTAATTCAGAGTTCAAATCCCAGCAAATTGAAGGTTAGGTTAACAGGATCATTCAGTGAAACTGCATTATATTGTAGCTACTAGAACAGTAGGTGGACTGTTTTATACATGCTCATTTGCAGAAGACAAACTAAGGATGAGCAAACTCATAGCACTGTAAACCTTGCCATCAGATTTGCTTTTTTTTCCACTTTCTGCAGCATGATATTTTTTTAAAGCCTGGCAGATTAAACTAACTGTGGGTTTGTGTAATCTGCACAGATAGAAGCAAAATAAAATCAGCATGAAGTGTTTTGTTTAAGATTATCTGGAATCTGAGAAATGTGTTTTTCATCTCTGAAACTAATTTGTTTAAAAATAACAAAGGTGAAATGAGTTTGATGGTCTTAACTCTAATGCCCATTTTCCTTCCAGAGATAGTAAGTATTCTATAGGAAAAAAGAAATCCACATTATTTAGCATAGTTTCACATGATTATTCTTTACACAGACTGGTCCCGAGGCAAACTTCCAGGAAGTCTGAAATGACCACCCCTAAATTTATGCAGGGCTAAAATTATGAGGATGATTTATTAGCATGACAGAAGCCCCAGCTGAGAATGGGGCCCCACTGTGGGAGGCGTTGTATACACACAAAGTAAGTGACAGTCCCTGCTCTGAAGCATTTACTGTCTACATAGATTAGACAGAGAACAAGTGAGAAACAGGAAGCATTATCTCCATTTTACCGCCAGGGAACTATGGCACAAAAGAGACTTGCCTACGATCACACAGGAAGTCCAGAGCAAATCTAGGAATTGAGCCTGGATCTCCTGAGTCCTTTCTATTGAAATACTCCCACTGACTGTCAGGCTCCCAGGTTCTTAATGGTCCTCTAGCACTGAAATGATGAGTGTACTGGGCTAGAAGAACAGAACCCCATATGAAAGAGTGCAGAGTGGCCTTGCATGCTCCTTTCCTCATGAGAAACTCCAGCCCACTTGAAACACTTCAATGGAGCCTTTAGACTTTGACACTGGTGATTTTAGTGAGGGTAGCTTTGATGGATTAGAGGGGACTGTAAGGAATCTGGGACTGAGTCGGTGGAGAGGATAGCAAGAGTCAGTAGCGTACTCAAAAAGTACTATGGCAAAATGAGTAAGTAAGATGTTGGTGGTAATCAACAGGGCTGATGCTTTCAGTTCAAGAGAGTGCTGCCCCAAGACTGGGGAGACAATGATATATTCAAATGCAGAGGAATAGATGCCAAATAAAAGAAGAGTGCTGAAAGATGGAGCCATGGAAATCGAGAGAGCGGAGACCTGGGGCAAAGAGAGCAGGCTGAAGTGTTAACAGAAGAAATCGGAGGAATCTTTAGGGGATGGCACCATTAATGTTAATGGGAGTTTTGCATGAGTAGGAATTGCAAATAAACTAAGTAGGATTTTGCCCATTGATTGTTATTTCTTAGGGTAAGCATAAAATAGTTGAATTATAGCTGGATATTACATTCTGTCCTCCAGCAAGCCATCTGCAGCTTTGATGAGAGAAGTCATTTTTAGTGTCTCCTTTGGCCACCATACCTAGAAAATACATGTGGACTCTTTCCAATATACCCCGTGCTCTTCTTCTTCATTTTCCTCCTGAAAACACATTTATTCTGAGAAAACTACAAGCCCTAGTTGTCCTCTCTAAGAAGTATTTCCCACACATTTTTTCTTTTGTTTTTAAATTGTAGAAGTAAAAAAGTTTGTTTAACATCACTGTTCATTCATCTGCTTTTGGCTCCTCCTATTAGAATTATCCTTTGCCTATTTATTTTCTGTAGGAACCTGGGGTAGGTTCCAAGTCTCTATACCAGGCTATAATATTCCCAGCACACTTTGGATGATATCTAAAAATAATAATATTTTTTAAAATAATTAAAAAGTCCTTGCGAAGTATTTTTCCCTCTGAGTTCTCAGTTGGGCAAAACTCTCCTTGAAAGCAGTGAAAACTTTGTCTGAATAAGGACTGAGTAAAAACTGTGTAACGAGTTCAGGTCTTGGCTTCATAAGTAAGAATGATCATCATCGGACTTTTACTTGGATAGCACCTTTCAGACAAGGTCCTCAAAACATTTAATTTAATTAAGCCTTTGAACAATGCCATAATGCAGCCAAGTATTGTTATAAGTGCTTATAGAGGGTTGACCCTGAGAGAAAGTGCAGGTCAGTGAATCTCCCAGAACAAATGAATACAACCCAGAAGTCCAGAATGCCAACCCACCTGCTTCGCCAGAAAGTCATACTCTGTCCCTACCCCTGGCACCTGTGAAAATGCTACAACATGGTTTTAGAAAAACTCCAGCAGGCATCAGCCTTTGTGAGTGATTCCATTCAGTAGTACAGAGACCTCATTAAGGGCGAGATTCTGCGCAGGCTTGATATGGAAGTGCAGTGAACAGCCCACTTAAAAGCAGTCAAAATGTCAGCCTATGCTGAGGGGAGTCCAGGGACTTTTCCACACCTCCATCATTGGGTCCATACTACCCCCCCCCATCTCTCTCTTCAGGACCAGCTGCTAGCAGGATAAACTCCTGTTTAACGAGGAGATGGGGTGCTTGCTGGTGTTCTCCTTGGCGTGACACATTCCACACACCACTTACTCTGGGCTGTCTTATTAAATGAGATTGTTATCAGTGCTCCTGCATGTAAGTGCTATGAGATCTTTTTTAGGATATTTAGTGGTCAGGGACTCAGTTTTGTAATCTGTCTCAACCAAGATATTGTACTTTCAGCAGCACAGTGTCAATCTAGTACCAGACTGGTTCACTAGTTCAGTATTGGCTCAGAAGGAGAAACGTGTTGTACTGATGCAGGGACAGTTCACAGTACTTCTCACAGTACCTTGAGTATTTTGTGGTGATCTCTCATTCGTATACCGATTAAGCCTGATTCTGCTTAGCTTGTGGGGACTGAGGAGAAATACAGACTGCCGTGGTATGGCTGCAGGCCATGTAGCACACACTAAGCATTACCATATGTCTGACAGGCAACTAGACAAAATTGTCCCTGAAACGTAGAAAAGGTTGGATACACGTGAAACTTAAAGATTTAAAAACCAAACAGCAAAGGTTTTGTAAAGCAAAGTGGCTTATGACTGAAAGGCAGCAGCAGCTTTAAAATTTACAAATACATTTACATTGTAAAGAAAATAACTGTAAAAGAATGTCTCTTTTAGCTGGCTGCCAAGACCAGAGATCAAGGTTTCTCCCAATCATGGGATGTTTCAGGTGGACACTATACTATCAGCTGCTCCCTGAATGAGTGACAATGAATTCTAAACTCAGGTCCTGGCAGCTATGTAAAGGGTCAACTGATTTTCATATGCTTTATTTTGTAAAGTGCATTTTACCTGGATCCTTCAGTCTGATCAAGCAGCCTTCAAGACATGAGAGCATAGGACAAAGGTGGTTTTATATTTTTGTGTCTCCCTGATTCTGAGGCAAGCTGAGGGAGTGGATCTTAGGGCTGCTCTGTATTGGATCTGACTGCCCATTGTCCGAAGGGATTACTGTACTGCAAAGGGGCTCTAGCCATACCCCATTTTTAAAGCTATGCTTTCTACACTCTGGTCCAGGAGTAATGAGGTACAGAGTCACTATACCATGTCTTCACCACCCAGGATTTCCCCTATGGGGTGAATTCCTAGGTGAACTGACTTTATTACTCCTTTGTGCCAGCAGATTGGTAAAAGGCAATGCAGCAGGACTGAGTGTCTGTGCCATAATAGTTAGGGCTACACTTATGCTAAGCTATTGATTCGGACTCTTAAACAGTATTTATTATTAAAGCCTTTCACTTTACCTTTAATAGTGCTAATTATCTGGATTTCTGTACTTACCCATATTCCCATATTTATCTAAAACATTTATTGAGCTCACTGTTGAGATTTCTTTGATCATGGGTAGGAGGCACAGCTACAGTGCAAACATGACCCATGGAATTTCAATATAAAGGCTAGAGTATGTATCCCTCAACCCTCATGATCTCGTGAACACAAATATTTAATGCCCATCCCTGCTCCAGATTTATAAAAGGCCATCTGTTAACTGCTTTCACTGTTCTCCAATAAAACTAGCTCCACTCCAGGATTGGTGTCACATATGACTGACAGGATACCTTCAATCTGGAGATAAGATTTTTATCTAGGCTGATTTCCTTATGGAAAAGTCCTCTGGAACTAAACAGTGACAAAACCAGACGGGGTCTGTAGAAACGTAATAGTGCTCTAACAGTGTTGTCAGCTTTGCAGTTTTATTGTGATCCTCCTGATTTTTTTTTTTACTTGAAGCTTCAGCCCCTGGAATCTTGTGATTACTTGAGAATCTCAGCTTTCACTAAAAGAAAAAAACAAGTTTCTAGACTTCACTACTGGGGAGGAAAATATAATAATATCACCATACACCTTGAAAACAGAAAGGAAAATAAGAACCCAAAATGTGTTTTTAAATAATTTTTGATTTTTAAGCCAATCTCATGTTGTGGTTTTATTGCTTTTTGTTTTTGTTTTTTGGTAGGGCTTGACTCATGGTTTTTGAACCCTTAGGGTTGGCAATATGTATTAAAAGAAATTATTCTAAAATGCCTAAAGACAATATATTAACTTCTATTACTACTCTTTAGAGTTATATACCAATGATCTAATTTTCTATTAAATTCTAATAGAAAGCTCCAAAAAATAGAGAAAATGCCTAACTTGTTTTATTAAATTCTGCGGGTTAGCTTCCGAGCTCCTGTAAAAATCAGTGTTGTTCCATTGATTTAAATGGAACTATGCTAATTTACACTAATGGGGGATCCAGCTCTATAGGATTTTACCTAATTTCAGAGAAGAATATGCTTAATTAAGGCCCCAATTCAGCAGAACACTGTTGAAGTCAGCGAATTGCTGACTACCGTATGCATAACTGTTTTGCTGAGATGGGACCTGAGAAGGTAGAACAGACCTTTCAAACCTAAACTAAATATGTACTTCTTTATTGTCTCAATTAGCAAGATTGGTTAGTGACTCCAAACTCTGCTGATTTTTGTTTTTCCTACAGTTGTTCAAAGTCCTTGCTGTACAGAATGAAACATGTTTGAAATTTATTTTAATGAGGTGAAATTCGCATTTCTAATTGATGTACATGTTATGTGTTTTTAGATACAGGGTAAACAATTTACTTCAGTATCAAGGAAACATCAGTTAAGATTTTATTAGAATTCCAAATATGTACACTAAAGCCACTCCTCTGTTTGTTACAATAGCTATGGTAAAATAAACTTCCAGCACATACTGTGGTGACCGAGTTAAGCTCTTTGTTTTAGCCCATCAAAATACATTGTGCAGCAGCTGGACTTTTTTTCATCACCCTTGGTATGTTTATTGCAACAGTGTAACTTTGTCTCAGAGGACTGTGACTGTTGCTAGGGCTTTGGCCACACCTTCCTTACTCTTACCTAGAGCTGATTGGCTGTTGTTTTGTAATCAAGCATTTTGCACAAAGTCAACATGCGAACACTGGCAAAAATATTTTCTGTGTTACTACAGGTGTTACATTTTTTGCTCCCCTAGTGACCAGTAACAGTTCTATTGGACTAAAATAATATATCTCAAAACAATGTACTGGCATTGCTGAGAACATACATATAAGGCCACTAAGGTCCACACAGCAAGGATTGCACAATAACCCATTAAAATAAACATTTGCAACCACAGATAGCTGGACTGAAATCCCTGCTCTGATACAAATAACATCTGGACAACTTTTGTATGCATCTTCCAGCATAAAACACCCTTGAGAAAAAATAGAAGGCAGGCTAAAAGACAAAGGACCAATAAAGATTTTATTATGCTATGGGTGTGGTGCCATAAATTTGAGGGGATTTAGGCAACAGTTGCCAAACCTGAATTTAAACAGCATGTTGTTTTTAAAAGTTGTAACATTAGTGATGAACAAGTCAGTATTCTTACATAATTAATCCGGTGTGAAATAGAGTGACTGGAAGACATCCAGTGGTTTAAAAATAACTCAGTCATTTATAAGATCCACAGTACTATATGATTTAACATTAAGGCACAGGAAGTGAAGGCATCTTGGTACCAAGCATGCTGTTTTAATTCTACAAAAACTTTATGAAGTCAGCATAAGCAAGCTAACTGTAAAACAGCTCTGTGCTGTACAAAAGCAACTGAGATTCCTCTAAGTTGATAGTTTAATTAGCAGTATCCCCCACACCCTCCCCACAACATTTAGAAATTGTCAATATCTATTGGTACTATTACATAGACAAAAATGGAAATAAAATTTCAAAGTGGTAATGCTTAATGGAAAGTACTGAAAGCAACATAACGGAGAGAGACACAGAGAATGGATAATGAGTGTCTTCAGATGATGTAATAATGCTGTGAATCTTACATGACTCTGAATGGACTTTAACTTCTAGTGCTATTGCTAGTGTTGGATTCAATTGACATGAAACAGAAATAAGTACAAACTGGAGATGCAAGCAAACACTAGGTCTAATATAACGATAAAAAATAAACAAATAGAAATCTTTATTTAATATGCTGACCTGAAATTGCCACTTGCCTATGTAAAGTATGGACCCTATTCTATAACTTTTACTCAGATGATACTACCCAATGATTATGTGAGCATGGTGATGTTATTGTCCCTGTTTCCTCAAGCTGAAGGTAAGTAATAGGAGCAGATATATTTTAAGCGAAAAAAAGTTCAGAAAGGGTAGAAACATGCCACCAAAGTTTTTTCTAAATATATTATTTTTCATAGTATTCTAGATTAAACCAGTGGCACTTTAAGGTCTATATACTTTACAGCACTTTATTTTACTCTACAAATATCATTTAACATTCTTGGCCTCTAATCTTATAGCCCTTTTCTATACATAAGTGACACTGAAGCTAATAGAAGCTCTGCATATGGAAAGACTGTGGGGTTTGGTTGTAATGATTAGCTATAACTATATACAGTTTGAGGCAGGGCCTGCTGAATTAAAAGACCATATAACTAATTCAATAAAACCATTCAAATATATTAAATTCACACATATTATGGGGTCTATCTTTCTTGCCATGAGAGTGTAAGTCTCATCACTGTGGGTCTAAGTCTGCAAAATGCTCAACTTAACACCTTGAGCTCCTGTTGAAGTCAGTGGCAGGTGCTCAGCAAATTTCAAGATCAGGTCCCATCCTGAACAACCTTTGTTTGAATAATATTAAGGCTATGACAATGGCTACCCTGCAGATTTGTCCTATACAAGAACACCAACTATTCTGCAGCATTTGTATTGGTGGTGGGCCAAAAATTTCAAACCCCCTATCTGAAATCACGCTCCTGAAATCTGCTGGTTTGGATAAAATGGGATGCAGATTTGAGCTGCTTATGACATGACAACATTTTGCCAAACCACACTCTAAACTTAGCCTCCTCTACTCAGGTCTAGTTACAGTATGAAATGAGACCCCGTATCATTGAGTGAAGTCATCACTGCACTAGCATCGTATCCCTTTGAATAAATGAATTGCCAATTCTGATCAATTGGGAGACTGTGGAAAGTCTTATTTGGCCATATTATCCAGTAGTATTCCAGATGCTGCCCTCAGGTGAAAACAAATGGCTCCCTGTTACTGCCCTGAGAACAAAACTTCTGCAGATAATCTTTTTATTAATCTCTGATAGGGACTTGTAATATATACAGAAAATATATAACAACTAACTCTTCTTTCACAGTGCAATTTCCCTTTGACTATCTTCAAGTACTGAGTGGTATAAAATGTACAGAAATTGGAATTTTGAATGATCAAAATGAATTACATACAGTGGAATTTGACTAATGCAGAATTAATTGAATAAATGAATGGAAATAGTAATAATGAATTAATAATAATGATTAGAATGAATTAAACACAGTGGATTAAATTCTGCTCTCAGATGCACTGACTTCCATGGAAGCTATGCATGCATTTAGGGGCCAAGTTTAGACAATGAATTTTGGCTTCTTTTTAAACAGTGAATTTATTAATTGGAGTAGTGTGTTACACTGCATGTATGTAGTTAAATAATATGTTACATTTATCAATCTTTATTTGGGTGTGAATATTATTTTTCCAGTCAACCATACCACTCCTTAATGATACAACATACAATAAACTTGTGGAACCCACTGCTGCAGTATAGCAGCAAATTTACTTAGAGAAAGGTTTGAGACCCATGAAGCGGGATAGCAATTCCCATTACAGTTGGAAGGGAAAATTATGACAATCTATTCTGTATCTCATGTTTCATTTTCCTCCATTCACTGATTATCCTTTTAGGTCATGAACAAATTCCCCCTCATGTTTCCCTCTGTCCAACATTGATTTCATTGTATCACACAGTTGACCACATGCATTATTATTTATTATTAATTATTATTATTAGTAGTAGTAGTACTGTTTTCTTTTTCCCTTCTTCTGAAAACTAGTATAGACAGGAGAGCAAATTAGACTGACTATTATTTTGTTCTAATATGGCAATTACTTTTGACCCAATAGTCTGTAGCAGCTTTGAAGAATTATTGCAGACTATAGGGCAAATCTTTCCTAATTTGTTGATTTACTGAGCTGGTATACTAAATTGGAGCCAAAGATTTGTCACTACTTCAGAAAACTATGGATGAAATTGGCCCCATTAAAGTTAATGGGAGCTCCGACATTTACTAAAATAGGTTATGATTTCAACTTGCATGTTTCAATTAAATAGCCAAATAACCATTTATTTAAAAAGAATCAAATAGTCCTTTTTATGAACAGTTTATCTGATCTAGGCCAAATTCTCAAGTATTTTGTGTGCCACTATGCAAGGCAAAAAATTTGCAACACTGACCCAGTACAGTGACACTTGTCTGGGTTTGCACACAGGTTTTGCTCTGCTCAAATGAGTAAGACTCTGATTCAGTGAAACACTTAAGCAAAAAGACCACAAAGAAGGGAAGTGGGAGCTGGTCAGACACAGGAATTATGCCCCATGGGAAATCCCAACATTTTGTCTCAGGTCAGTATGAAAAAGTTGAAATTCAAAATATTTTGCAGAATGGGAATACTGAAATATTTTTATCCTGAAATGTCAAAATGACCTTATCAAATTGTTTCATTTAAATAATAATAAAACAATATAATATTAAATACAATGTACATAAATATTATATATATTAAAATTATTAAAAGGTTTTTTTATAAATTAAGTCAAAATGCAAAAGAAAGCCAAAATACCTCATTTTGATTTTCAATCATTTCAAATGTTTACTGTGGAAATAGATCCATTCCCGTGAAAATGTTCCATCAAAAATGTTTCAGATAGCTCTCTGTGGAAGCAAGTGGGACAGCCATGGAGGGCTTACATGGACATTTGTGCCTCACTGGCATTGTGGGACCTCCTCTGGTGAGTACATATCTGTCCTGGGCAGGGGTGCTGGAACAATTTTTATAATGGAGTGCTGAGAGCCATTGAACCAAACTGTAAACCCTACATATAATGGAAGCCATTTCAAGTCAGGGGATACGGCAGCATATCCCACACCCCTACTTCCAGCACCTATAGCCCTGAATAAAACTGGATGAATAACTGATTTTTTTGGTTTGGCCTGCAAACCAAAGAAATCAGAACAAATCTTTGGTTTGGTGATGTTTGGAATTTGTCAGCAAACTGTGTGTGTGTGTGTGTGTGTGTGTCATTCTGTCCCCCTTCATAAACTTTAACCTAGTGTTTAGGGCACTTACCTGGGATGTGAGAGACCCAACTGTGAATTCTCTGGCAACTAACAAGCTGAAAAATTCTATTTCGATTCTCCTGAAGCAGAACTTTCCAATAAAAAAAATTCATATTTTCTGACTTTTCATCCCACTTTGGGACCAATATTTTTTCAAAAAGGTAAAAATTTTGGTGGGAAGGGATTTCAATTTTCCAGCCATCTCTAGCATTTAGTAGTATCATGATTATTAGTATTAGTTATTTTCATTTGAGACCCTTCCATAGATACTACCTATTGATAGTTAGGGTATTTCAATAGGACTATGCACAAGATAAGTTCCTATTCAGTATGAGTTTTAGAGTATTACATCCTGACTCTTATTTTGCAAGTTTTATCAAAATAAAATAATAAAACTAAAAAATCTCTTTCATGCTTGGATCTTGAGTTCCAAGTTTCATCCCAGAGTAGGTCACAATCCCCTGAAAATAAGGGTTTATAGTAGAAATATGAATACAAAACTGAAGTGGCAAAATACCACCTTAATAATAAATACACTAATAATCATTCAAATTGTCCAGATGTTTCCAACTTTAGAATTTGCCATCTAGTGGCATAAAGCAAAGGATTTAATTAAAAGTTGGGGTTTGTTTTTCCTTGCATCACATGCTGAAGGTTTTTCAATGTATTAAATAGATCCATAAATCTGTATATAACACAAAAAAAATAGTGATAATTGGTAGACGCCAACCACAGATTGCAGAGGGTTATCCTGAAAAAGTAACTTTCAGAATTCTGATACTGTTTAATCGGGAAATCTGTAAACAAGAGAAGAAGAGAGAAGTCTGATCGTTGCAAATAAAAATGCATGAAAACACTGCATGAATTAGACATCTGAATAGCACTGGGACTGCAATTCATACAGCATAGTTTGAAATTCCTGAAACAATAAGCAAAAGAAATCCAATGAAATGTCTGCAAATATGCAAAAATGCGTAGTTTATTCAGAATGAAAGGTGTTTAAAGAGAAATGGCAACCACAGGAATTTAAGCAGCTCCATGAAGACTAATCACATAGTGTAGAAATCTTAGGTATTGCTCCATATCTACTGCACCAGGTACCACTGAAACTCAGTGATAAGACCAACGCTGACACCACAGTTATATTTTACACATCAGAATCTGGGTACTACTATGGTCCACTATGCAGTATTTGAAGCTATGGGCACTGATGCCATGACTGGGAATTGCTATAAATGTTAGAGCTTCATTTTTTAGAAGATACTGTGCAAGCTGATAATATTTTTTAATGTGGGCCCTTCAGGTACTATATTTGTTTAAAGGTAGAAGTCAGTTGGGTGGAAATTGTACACTGTTAAAATACGTACGTGTTTCAAACTGCAAAAGTTACACTGAAGTGCCCACTGTTGTGAAGTTCTAAGCTGTTGCAAAGTCTGACAGTTCTTTGCCATTCATTTTAGCATACCCAGCTCCTCCCCCCCTCAGATACCTGGGCCACTGACATAACTGCAGCATAACAAAACCCAGCTGCCATCACTTGATGCCTGGCTGTCCAGATGGCATACTGTATCTTGTAATCAACATAAAGCCAAACCACTTCTTTTCCTGTTTTTGCGATTAGTTCCACTGCTTGCAGTGCTCCTAATGAAAGTATTGCATGTCCTGGGTTATCTCTAAAATGAATATGGCTAATATGATTCATAGGGCCAAGCTATGACCCTGTGACTCTCTCGGCTGTTGAGGTGGGGAAAAACACAGAGGATCAGAGATGGTTCTCTCTTTCGGATCAGATACTGTGTTCAGCTCCTATGGGTGCACAAAGGAGGAGTCCCCCTTGCAGTTCCTGAACAGGGTCTGGACACAAAAGCAGCCTTTGCACTCCCCCTGAGCACTAGCCTCTTCAGGAAGGACAGAGAGGGTCAGAGGGGAGCACAACCCCCGATACTCAGGTCTATACCTAATGGGCACAATCTACCCCTTAGTAAGACTTATTCTGTTCTGCATCAGAACTCTCTGTCCTTTGACTGGGCAAGGAGGGGATTTTCCCACCCTGCGCAGCACTAGCCCTGTCCGTTGCATTCCTATTCCAGTCAAAGCCAGATTGTGGCTGTCTCGTTAACATGTGCACAAGAAAGAATACAGGCATTTTTTATTGTCTCCACCGCTTGTGCAAGAAACTGGCCCACTGTAATGATCCTACTGACCTCTCTAAAAATTCAATTGCGAAATCTGCAATGCAGGCAAAAGCATGTTGATTTTTCTTTGAGAAGGAGATACTGGATATTCTGCCATATCAGTAGTTTTATATTTGCATACATATTTTTAAAATATCATAGCCCTGATTCTCTTAACTTATACTAAAATCCTCCAAAACCTGAAGCCTAAACATGTATTGATCATTGATGGGAACATTCTTTACTTGCTTTTGGAGAACTGTCTATGTACTGTGACAGGGTCAGACCGGATGGCAGCCGGAGAGTGCTACAATTTGCAAAACTAGGGTGGGTGGGCGGGCGTAAGCCCGCCCACCGCTCAAGGCCCCTCCCCCAGCCCGAGGGGAGGAGCCACCGGACCTAGAGAGCAACTAATTACGGGGGACAACAAATGTAAAAACGGGAAGGGTGTGAGGGTCAGAGGTATAAAAGAAGGGAACCGGAGGGGGACACCGAGCAGAGAACCCCGGACAGCGCCCACCGCTCCCGGAAGGTGTCCATGGAGCCGGCGGACGCCGCCCAGAAGAACTCTGCCCGGAGACGTGAACGTAGAAGGGAACGGAAATAGGCCCCACAGTCGCAGGACGCCTCCCCAGCCAACCTCCCCTCTCTGGTATTGAAGATGGCGACTTTCGCCAGGGCCAGGAGGAGGTTGACGAGGAGGTCCCGCGACTTTGTGGGGCCACGGACAGGGTGTGCATAAATAAACAAGTGTGGGGAAAAGTGCAGCCAGAACCTCAGCCGGAGAGTGCTACAAGGCCGATATATCAGCCCCAGGATCAGTAAATCCCTTTTCCCCTGGTAGCTGAGCAGGGGTTACTCCCAGTTAATTAACACACCTGGAGCCAATCAAGGCCCTGCACAGGACTTGTTCAAAGCCTCCCCTCAAGAGAAAGGGTGTGGCTGGAGTTGTGGGAGTGCGGTGAGCTACCAGAGGGTGTGAGCAGGCAAGATGCTGTCACAAGCCAGGAGGGTTTAGGAGAAGGAGCAGAACGTTGGCAAGGGAGAACCCTGCAGGTACAAAGACTGGGGGAGGAAAAATCCCTATCCAAAGAGAGCAAAGGACCTTTCCCAGGCCTGGAGGCCTGAGGAAAAAGATCCTGCCAGAAGGGGGAAGATAGAACTGGACGTTTGGTTTGGCACTACCACACCCAGTGGGCTGTCAGAGGTCAAGAGCCTTCCCTGGCTAGGAGGGCCAGGAAGAGCCCCTGTCTGAGCAGGATATGGACATTAAGCCAAGGGGCATGGGAAAGTAACCCAGGGAACCTAGCAGCTTTCCTGAAGCCACAGCACAAAGCTGCTACTTGTAGGGTCCCTGGGTTGGGGCCTGGAGTCGAGGGTGGAACCAGCCCCCCCCACCCCACTGGCCATTCACTGGGGGGGAGGGTCAAGAGCCCCTGTGAAGAAGCAAGGACCTACCACTAGAAGGAAGTGCTAGACCCACTGAGGTAGAGGAAGAGGTTTGTCACAGTATAGAAAAATTATTACACTAAGTGGTCTTTAAATGGATACTGCAACTTTAACAGATGCTCCTAGTATGATTCGTACACGAGAACTGTATTTTGGAAGTCTTTCCCAAAGTAATTATAGATAAACTCTATGACTGAGTTGGGAACACCTCTCTTGGATGCCACTGCATCTTTATTTGCTCTGCATCTCCCCAGAGGAGTGTAGTTAAAGTTGGGTAAGAAGTATTTTGTAGTTTTAAAGTTTGGTAAGGAGAAAAGAGAGAATTGCTTTTGCCTCCTAAAAGTGCAAATTTGAGTGTTCTGAGCACCGAGGGTGCAAAAAGGAAATGTAATTATTTTGTGAATTAAACTTGAGGGTTTCCAGCAAAACCAAACCATTGCAACAGGGTCAGAAATCCTAACAATGTGCCCATTCTACTTTCTCTTCTATGAAATCTAGTGCTGTGTTCCTGTATAATGTAATATCTATCCATAAAATTCCATACTTGGTTCATATTTGAAGTTTGCCCAGGAGAGCAGTGTTATGCCTTCTAAAAGTGAAAATAGTTTTAATATAATTGTATTAAGTTTGAACTTATTTAATTATCTGACTAGGTGGTTTTCATCTCCAAAGCTAAAATTTTTTACACTGACTATTTCCAGTAAGACTAAAATCTAGTCCAGTTCAACACAGCTTATACAGAATGTTTCACAGGTTATTAGCATTTTGGCAGCCATTGGATTTGTATACACATCAAAACTGCATTTTTGAAGAATAAAAAGAATTAAGGAGAAGTCACTTACCCAGGTGATACCGCAACTATTGATTTCTATCTAAACCCCATCATTGTTATAGGTTTCATTGTGCTTCCTGTGCCCCCTAGAATATACCTGTGCCCAGAAGCAAGGCTACTATGAAAAAGGATACAAATCTACCTAGATATTTGTAAAGGGTGTAATTCAGGCCAGCATTTGGCACTGTGTAATTCTTGTTATCCTAAGGGACAAAATTCTGGTATTTTTAGTTAGTGGCCTAAATGGGGGCAGCACAGAGTTTCATTGCCCCCTTGGAAGATTGGGGTGTGCGGGGATTGTGCTTGGTGTCATTTAGGCCCCAGTGCTAGGTCACATCCAAAGCCCATTGAAGTAAAGAGACCTTTCCAAGGACTTTAGTGGGTTTTGGATCAGCCTCACACTGCCTAAAGTTAAGCACATACAACTTTGCAGCATCTGGGCCTTAAGTACTAAAATAGCCATTGTAACACCCAAATAGTGCATTTGGGTGGCTAAACTAGTCACTAGGCTCCCAATGCTGTGGATTATAAATGTCTCAGTGAATGTTCTGGAATATCTTTGAGAAGTAACAGTAAATTAAAACCTCACCAGTTTCATATATTTTGTAGTGGAACAACAGCACTAGGATTTTCCCTGTTACCCTTTTTCTAATCAAGACCTGATTAATTAATTTTCATTATCTCTATCTCCGTCATATGCATAATACTGATAGAACTGTCAAAGAACTGCTGTGTTCTGCCCAAGGCATGGCTGCAGTTTGATGGTGGTTGAAGTGATCCCTCTATCTAGTGGCCCAATCATACTAATGCCTGCAGAAAAATGCAGAGACAAAAGCAGTGTACAAAATTACTCTAAAAAGAGAAGGTGAAAAACCACATGATTCTCAATCTGAAAAGCCTGTCATATAACTGATGCAGGTCCAGGAGTTCATGGAGTTCCACAGAACACATCATGTCCATAGAAAGAAGTACAGTTATTTCTATGACTGAATCAAAGACAAGAGTATACCAGTTAAAGGCAGAAACTGTTCTGCTAAACAGAGAAGCCCATTGTTGCTTGGCAAAGTTTAGTCAGGGTAAAACCCATACCCATCAGTCATGAGAGTAGAGTGAATGTCAAAGAGCTGTTCCAACAGGCTCACAGTGTAGCAGTTCTTTTAGTGGCCATTTCAGTAAACAGACCTCACCACATCTGGGCCCATGTGAGCAAGAAAACACCTGAATCATGATGGAGCAGTAGGCCTTGTTGCAGACAATGTCCAACACAAACTGGAAGGATCCATAGATAAGCATAACCAGACTACATGAATCCCCTTCCAATCAAAACAGCAATAATGCAGCTAACGCTTCCAGCTCAGTGAGATATGCACATCAGTTACAGGAACAGCTTGCAGTGGCTCTTTTTGGTATCCCAAATTCCACCAAAAATGTTAGCAACAGAGGTGGTGAATCAATTTGTTCCCAAAATGTGCACTTTCGAGTTGCCTCTGGCAGCTTTAATTTTCACCCTTCTTTCCCAGATGCACATTGTGAGGAGCAGCCTATGGACACTTCGCTCTATAAACACCTTCATTTCTTTCGGCCACATCGTTTCTTGGACCTGTGTGCAGGCTGGACACTACTATTGATGTGCTACTCTTACTTACCAGCTCAGAGAGACTGAATGTTCACATGCTGTTTTGTTTCTGCAAAGTGGTGCACTTTGGAACACAGTGGCACATTTTTTCCTTCCTGTTATATCTCATAACATTTCATGTATGTCTGTATGGGCATTATACCTTAACCCACAGAGACAGAGGTGAATAATCACACAGAAATATCATAAATGTAGGTGTACTGTATATTCTCATTTTCAAGAGCCAGGATTAATGAGTACAGCTTCGATAAGAATTAATGGGAGTTGAGTAAATATAATTCTATATCCATCAAGATAAGATGACACCCAATAACAAGCAAATGAAAATCTTATGTTCATATCATACCCAGTGGTACAATGACTTGGGGGATTGGCCTTCATTTTCTTGCCCTTTCTGGATCAGTCTCACAGCTTAGCTCTTAGAATGCAATTTGCCTGGGCAGTTATGCAGGAAAACAGAACAGTATCAGTAATAACCATGTATAACATTATAAAGCATTCCAGCTTGATTCATGAAAAAAGTAGAACTGTCCTTACGTGCATGCATCTCAGTGTCTTCATACCGAGGATTACTATGTCTTCTTCTTTGTATTTCATTTTGTGAAAGTAAAGGAATACCTGAAAGAAAACCCATACATCTAACCTCGGTGAAAGCATCTTCTATTTTAGTGTAGCATACCGTAACTTGAAGTTTGCTCTCCCAGTATTATTTGTTTAATAGAAATATTTTCCATACCACCTGGTTCTGGCAGAAAGTCAAAATTTGCATTTATATGAGGTACTTTATCAAATATAACATACAGAAGTCTGTTAAGTACACATTGCATTTTGTTTGTGAGAAAATCTGTTTGTATTTAATGTAGTTTTTAAATTAACCTTAATGAAAGCTTCTGAAAATTGTTGTTCTAAGCATTTGAAATATGCAACAAGAACTGGTGGAAGACATAAACATGTTTTCCATTATATGCTCTCAGATAGCCCAAAATTACTACAAAGAAGAATGTGGGATTATGTTAAATTAGAAAGATAAGCAAGCGTTTAGTTATAAAGCAATGGTCTTTAGAAGAGTAAAGCATCTGACAGTTAACCCCAACATTTTATAGTCTCCTATTCCAAGTGGTTTAGCACCTTCAGACTACAGAAGGGTGTAATAACCACATACATACAAACATGAAAAATAAGGTATTTTTCACAGCAACCTCATGATTGACTTTTGTTTCATCCCAGATTCATAAAGTAGTTGTCTACGAATCACACCATATTTGAAGACCTTAACAAAAGTATATCCTATCTACTTTGCCTGTTTTTACAGTGGGACATTCAACATTGTTTGGGAGCCTACACAAAGCCATTCACCACTTAAGCCCTAAAGCCTTGTATGAGGGACAAATTTTACCCACAATGTCTTTGGTTGTGATAGTAGAGCTTCCTGGTTCTCCTATGTTGTTGGGTTTTTTTAAACACACTGTATGGAATATCCTTCTGTCACTTACATCTGTATCACTTCACTACAGTTACTGAGAATGGAATGAAGTGAGTGGGAGCAGAATTTTGGCCCCATGTCCTTTTCCTCTTCTTTTCCATTTATCTATATATGAACATATTTATGATAAAGAATAAAAGGAGGTTGTAGAAAGATTGCCAGGTGAGGATGGATAACTTCAGGACATTTCAGATATCATGTGATCATTTAGTCAGATTGCTGGAAGCTTTATTTCCTAAGTACTTCAGTGATGTATAAAGTTGCCCGGGAATTTTTTGACCCAAATTGTTTTTGTTGGAAAACGTCTTTTTTTTTAAACACATCAGTTTTGTTGAAATTTTCATTGAGGAGGTTTCTCAGGGCCATGATGGAATTTCTGGTCAAAATGAGAGAAAGAAAGAGCACCTCACTTTAGAATAGATAATAGCTTTGTGGTGCAGGCTCTACTAGTCACTTAGGATACAGGAGACACAGGTTCAAGTCCCTTCTTTGCCCAAGTCACTGTGTCATGAAAACAAAACCTCAATTTTTTTTGTGAAACAGAGTTCTTGTTTGCTGGCTAGCTCTAGTGATGAGTACCTCTACTATTGTTACAACGACAAGCATTTTTAATAATAATAATAATAATAAATCTCACTGGTGAAGATCAAATCACTGAAGGAAAACCTGACAAAATGACTTTGTTTTATTAGTCTGGTAATACTTTTGCAAAAAGAAATCTGGTAAAATCAGGCTTTAATTATTTTTTTTCCTGGAAACTGTTGATTCCTAGCATTCTCTGGCAATTTTCTGGTTGTCAAATAATATTCCCACTGTTGGTCCCAGTCTCTGTTTGGGGAACAGCTATTGCGTAAAACAAGAAAATCTAGGAAGAAGCTGTTATCTCCTGTGCCATTATTTTGCTTCTCTGCGAGATCTCACAAAGGGCAGTTATTAACATCTTAGGTTGCCATGTGGGACCTAACTCCCTTGGGCTCCATTCAAAATCAGTCTTTAAGACCAACATTTTCAGACTTGGATGCCAAAACTAGGCACCTAAGGGTAACATTCACTGCTATCCAGAGGACTATAGGTCTATGCACCACTTAAGTCTCACTTAAACCCTATTTTGAAGGCTACCATAACAAATAGACCTTTGCAAGCCCTCTGCACAGAAATGAATTTCAGCTCTAACTGAACAGGGCACCTTCTTTCACCCAATTTCTGAGTGCTGAGCACCTGAGAGTATCATGACATTTCTAGTTTATTGTGGTGCCTAAATAAGAATCTAGGGGCCTAAATTTCAACTAAGGTTCTGCATGTTACGAATTCCAGCTTACCATGTGCACAGTTTTCTGTTTGAAAGGAATGGTTTTTCATAACTGCCTCAAATTCATGGGGCCACCTGGACAATGGTAGAATGCCATTGTGAGATTTTGTTTTCAAACTGTATGTCTATCGTGCCGCTAGACTTCTATGTGGGAAAAATCACATAATGCTTGTGTATTTTTAAAAAAATGAATTTAAAATATTTGGGAGGCTAAACAGACAAGCAGTGCAATCCTGTGCCTAAACATGACATGTAGAATCAAAGAACTCAGAACTTCAAATGAACTCATTTAGATCCTGTAGATTATATGTACAGAAATCTAGATTACAAAACACAAAGCACTGTATAGTACATATATAGGCTACAGTTATTAAAGCTGCTTAATGATTAAAGTCATCAATGCCTTTAAAAATGATCGTGTAGTGGTTAGCAAAGTATGTCTCTGGATTGACAGGTCATGGGTTAAATCCAGATGAGGGTCACTCAAGCCTGGTGTTAGTCTAAATGAATACAACATTAATACTGAGAAATCCTTCCAATGAGCTCACCACCTGTCTACTGAGTTGTAGAAATCCTACTTGTTTAAGTTCAGTTTAAACCTGATGTTTACTTGGGTTTTCAGTACTTACATGCTGCTAAATAGGAAGAATGAAGTAGGTTATCTGGCTTTTGATTTCAATTACTACTAATATCCTTAAATTCCGGTGTGTGCTGTCTTAAAAAAAATTCTTTCCCCCTGCAAATACTATTATAAAGAGGATACTTGTGTTTCTAATATAGGACAGCCAACCAGCTTGCATTTTGGAGGTAAACGCAGCAGATTAATGATATATTTTCTTCTTCTTTTAAAGGATGTTCTGCTGTATTTGACAAAAAAGTATGAATAAGACTATGAAGAATTTCTCTAAAGTACAGAATGGAGTTTGCAACTGTATTATTACAGTGTCACACTAATAATTATCTCCTAGCATCCAAAAGCAACATTTTCAGTTGATACAGAGAACAGCATTTTGAGTGACATCAAAGGGTTAATATAGCCAACACTCAAGAGGAAAAGGGATGAGGTACTTTTAATACAACATATGCTGTTATTTGTTTAGAATGCTTAAGGTGAATATAAGCTTGTATTAAAAGTTAAATTTGCTGCAGAAAATACACTCTTTGTAAGTGTATAATACCTAAACTCAGAGCACTAATAGATTTAACCTTGTATATTCACAGATAGTTAAAAGTGTTATGGTTTGAAGGTCAACTTCTCTGTCTTACTGTAAAGGGAAGGCAAAGAAAGGAATAAAAATTAGAAAGAATTAATTCTTCAAAAAGTTTTTACAAATCAAAACCCTGCAGTTTCACACTGAGAACAAAAGAAGCATATTAAACACCAAAGTTTATCAAGACAAATTAGGTCCCAGTTTCAAATTTTCTTTAATCTTTTGCATCTGAACGTTTTTTTGCCTCATGCTGTTTTTCCTAGTTAAATGTTAAAATGAATTCTAGCCAATACCATTGACTTCCTCCCTTAAAAATATTGAGACACATAATAAAAAATTAATTACTTCCCCTAATTTCCGTGTGATTTTTTAAAAAGATGTAAAATTCATTTAAAGTAAGTGGTGACTTTGTCTTTGAAGATCACGACAATTAACATGGATCAAAGCTTGGGTTCTGTAACGATGATAGCTTATTAGCATAATGAAATTAACTAAGAGACAAGAATCTTTAATAGGTACAACAAAAACGCTTTAATAATACTTGAAGAAAAGTATGTATTTGCTAGAAGTACAACAGTTTCAGACTTTCTATCCAATTAATAAGTTGTTAATTAACTCCTTTTCCAAACAATGTGCACTTTAAGTTAACATCTGGCCATTGGATAACACTTTCAATGGTACTTTTTTTTCTTTTTTCTTCAATGTACTGTAACACTGTTTTACTGGGAATGCCTTATAGGACTATTTCTGTGCTAGGGAACCAGATCCCATATACAGTAATATGCTTTCTATATTCTAGCCAATTAAAATAAGGTGAAGACTTAATTCGAAGACTAGAGGAAGGAATGGGTAATTCTTTGACTAAAGCTATTTTGTTTGTGGTGGTTAAATAGTTCTAGGGTTTCTTTGCATTTCTAATAGAAATTCCTATTTTCTGCAATTTATATGCCTCTGTAAAATGTCTCTGTTGACTACTGCCATACCTAGACTAAGCTCAGCAGCAAATTTATATACATATATTTTAAAAACATATCTATTATTCAAAGATCTAAGATTTTATAGCCAACTGTAAATCAATAACTGTTGCTTCTAAAGATGTGGGGGTTTGTTTACAGATCATTCAAAACCAGCTTTATTTACAAAAATAAACTTGCTAGTCATTCTTCCAGAAATGAAAAATGAAAAATAGGACTGTCTTCCAACACAGGTATGTTTCGGTTTTTGTTTGTTTGTTTTTGAATAGTGTGGAAATCAGGAATTCTTCTTCTGAACATAACAGCGAGTTTTTACTATGTGGTCTATTAAAAATGCAAAAATTGGAACATTTTATTTACTTTTCAGAAAATAATAAAGAAAGAAAAAAATAAAACTGAGAAAGCATCCCTAGGAGCCCTTAATTTCTGTGGCGTAGCTCTAAGGATTCACAAATCCCCTTGCCTCACTTTCACTCTGAACACTACCACCAAACTTCTGGAAAGAAACCTTTTTCCATGCTCAGTAATGCTGATTGTTCATGGTCCAGAAAGGTTGCTGCTGAGCAGCATTCTTTTAGCCCCCAGCTTAGGAGCTTGCCTTCCATAGCAAATTGGCCTAGGAAGGGAGACACAAAGGTCAGGATATGAATCCAGGTTTCCCATCTAGTACAGGGAACACTATGACTTGGCTCTTTCTTGTGGACTCCATGAGAACACTATCCCCTTGGTTTGATGGCTCTAGGTAGTCCCTCCTTATGAACTTAATTAGAGCTACAACAATTTACACTATTGGAGCATCTGGCCCATTGTATTTTGTAGATGAATTTTAAAGGCCAATTATTGGGCATATATTACAAAAGAGTAAAGAGCATGTAATCCCCTTATTCTCCCCTGTGCTAATTCTGCCTGGCTGGGACTGATCCTCAGGTCAGGCTTGTGCAGAAGAACCTAGAGGCTATGAGGCTATTTGCTCTCTCCATGTTGGGATCCATGGAACTGCTCAACAGGAGGCAATGGCAGAGAGGTAGAGCTCCTCTCTACTATAAGTAACTCTCTCTGAATCCTTGACCTCATATTCCCACACATGGCCTGCAAAAGCTGTCACAGTCCAGGGCCTTCAATTACCTTGCAGAATGCCACTGGAAAAGAAAGGGAAACCAGGGTGGGTCCCTTATATTGTTCAAAGAACTGAAGGCAACTATTAGGAGCTGGTGGCAGTCTCAGAAAAGTGGTTGTGTATTTCTGACCAACCCTAAAAGGTTTCTATTTTAAAGTAAAATAAAATAAAATAAAATAATGTAAGCTTTGTTCTTGAACTTTTGGGTCCCTGACACCAAAACTGCCAAAAAATCATTCCATAACCCACTATATTCCACAGAGCGTTGCAGCCACAAATAAATTGTGAAAGTTGACACATGGGAAGAAACGATAGGAGGTTTTGGGGTGCTGGTACTGTTGCTTTGATTCTGAAGACCTGATATGACAGGGAACTGTCAGAGCACTACAGATACTACTACTCTTTGGGACACACATATCCTTTATTTCTCTCCATCGCTGATTGCTAATCTTTGTAATCCACCTTCCCTGTATGACTCTGTATAGAGTCAAGGAGGTTCTGTACATGCACATCCACCCACACAGAGCTTCCTCAACAATATCCCCAGGTTCTGCTCCCTGGGCAAGGGGAAGAATACTGGCTGACATGAAGCTGCTACAATTGAAGTCCTTGAGGGCAAGGGAGGGAATGACCCAGGAGGGTAGATTCCCATTTCCAGTTTTCTGTTGCAAGCCTTCATAATAAAGCTAGCTCTAAAGCATTTCAATACCATGCATAACCACAGGGCTAAGATTTGGTCCTATATGTGATATTCAGTTTCTGTCCCTTAAAAATATTAGTTACAAATAACTCTGTGAGTAAAAGACAGGGAGGCTTTTAAGTGATACATCATTTCACTGGCAGAAATATTTTTAGTAGCAATGGAGAAAGAAATTGCAAAGTGCTGTATTAAAGGATCAGTTCAACAATACGTTATACTTACCATGGCAAAATTTATTTGAGATCCTCAAAATCACTTTCCAAACATTAACTAACTAAGCCTCACAACCACACATGGAATGGGCAAACTATATAAGCAGAACTTAACCTACTGCTGAAATTCAGCCCCTCTGGAATAGTTCACAAGAACTGATTAACAGCTCTCAGAAAAAAAAAAAACTACTCAATTTAAGGCAGGAAGTGAAGATAAATGTTACAATTTCAAGTTAGAATATGATTAGACAACTCTATGCTGATGAAAAGCGTCATGGGCTCTCTCTTAGCCATAAGCTGTAAGGGCCTTCATTTTACATCTCATCTGAAAGATTGAACCTGGGTCTCCCAAGCACTAGCCACCATTTCAGGATAAGTGGGTTACATATACATTTTATTCTGTATTTTACCTGAGCTGGATTTAATTCCAGGTGAGTCTAAATTCTCATTTCTAACTGAATGACCATTGTACTGGGTTGTCAATTTAGCATTTCCTTTGTAGAATTTAAATACCTTTCCCCCCAGGATAACATCAGGAATAATGATGTTGATAAATCCATTGGTTTAAAGACAATCAATACTGTGCTTTCATTGTTCACACAAAGGTTTTATTTTTGGCCAGTAGACCAAGTTTGCCTTGCTTAGCTTCTCCTGCTCGAGGAGGTTCTCTCTAAAGTCTTATTGCTGCTACAGGCACATGATGCTTTAGGACTAGATTCTGCCACTGGCTGTAGATGCAATGATGTCAGCAAGTGTGATGCATGGTACACACATATAAGGGTAGAATTCAGCAATTGAGAAATAGCGCTGTAACATGCTTTAAATAATGGTGAGGTTCTTTGAAATTGCAAGTCTTATTTCAAATTATATCTGCAGAATTTCAAAATGTTTTAAGCCTATTTTTAATTGATTATTCCCGTTGAAATAACACCCTTTTCCTGTTAATTTGTTGTTACTCCCAGGTTTACTGTCTCTCAGTTGTGTCCTGGATTTGAATTTCCCCTGATGCTCCCTTTCTTTTAATGCTGCTGCTCTTGTCTGTTTTCTCTAACTGTTGGCACAAATGTTATTACTATGAATTTAACTTTGTATAGCAAGATAATTAGTAGTGCCGTGTACCTGCTATCTTTTATAAGCTTGCAGTTCATAATGAATACTCATGCCTAATGCTTTGACCCAGGTAAATTCATGTTTAATGAAAGGTATTAAGTTTACTAAACTTCATTATTGCATTTTTATTAAAATTATCTGCAATAACTGGAGTGTAGTAATCTTCACAATAGATCTTCACACACACACACTTCTATTTTTGGTCTCTGAACAGATTCATAGATTTTAGGGCCAGAAGCAATAGATTATCTAGTCTGACCTCCTGTACAATACAAATCATAGAATTACATCCAAGATTTTCTTTTTCTTTCTTACATCACACAGAGCAGACGTTTCCGAGACTTATCAGTAAATAACTAGATCCTGGGATCTAAATACACTCGTAAGACTTTTCAAAGGTATCAGACTCCAAGGGATAACTTGACCTAACTTAACCCTCAAGAATAAGGACTGTTCTGCACCCAAATTCTGTAGGAAACTCTATACTGACCTGTAACAAATATGTTATCATTTTAAAATGATTAGTTTATCACCAAAAAGCGATGAAAAAAATTGTGGGGCCTAATTGATCATTTCCCCAAGATTTCTCTGCATAAAGAGGGAATCAATTTGCACCTTAGATCTGGTCCTCATTTGCCCAGACCCCCCATGCAATCTGTGATCTGCCTTTGGGGAGGGTCCGGGTCAGGCACAGGATGGTATGAACTGGGTGGAGCCAGCAGGAGTCACACATCACCTTTGCCCCCAAAACACCAGTCAAAAAAGGCAATGGCAATTTAATGTGGCTAAGTCTGAAGTAATTATTCTGAGGCCCACTTAGTGCTGGGGAAGTCCATCTGTAGTGAAAGGAACATGTCCTCTTCAGTATTCTGCCAAAGTACTGAAGCCCAGGGCTGCAATACTCTCCACAGTCCTGGTGAAGGGAGAGTGAGAAATCAGGCTCCACAGAAGGCTGCTTTTAGGAGAGAAGAGCTCGGCTGAATGAGACCCCCGTCCCTTCAGCAGTTCCAGGCATCCTGGTGGGGAAAGCATATGGAGTTGCACTGTCATTTAGCCAGAGCTGTACAGAGACCAGAGAGCCTCAGAGTTACAGAGAGACACAGGACTTCTGCACAAGTGGCCTGGTGCCTGATGGAGATTTCCCCAGCACGCACTCTACCTGCTCTGCCACCTCCACCCTTGAAGGAAGAATTCAAGCAAAAATGCAGGAGGGGTTCCTTTCAGGGTTTTCCCTCTCCTGCGGGTATCGCCGTCCAAGAGGGTGATCAGACCCATTGCTCTCAGGGAGTTTTAACTTATCTGAAAAGACACTGATTTTCTGTGCTGAAGAAGAAATCTTTTAAAAAAGATGAATGTAAGTGAAAGGCAGGAAGATCAGAAATAAAAGAAGGAAAACATGAAGACTTGAAAGTTGGATTAATCCCACTAAGGATTAAATCATCTGGTGGAGATGGTTTACCCAACACAGCAAAAGGACATATACGATAGTGTAAATGTTACTGTTGTTAGTGCAGTATACCCACAAGTGTAATCAAGTGCATGCCCTGCAAGGATTCCCCATTGGCAGCCATGGGAAGAAATTAATACTCTAGTTGTCACTAACAATGCCTCCACTTTCGGGCTTTGCATCTGAATATTAACTTACAAGCATAAAACAAAAACTCAATCAGGGAAGGTTTTGTGATTCCCTATAGGCAGCTGAGAAGGTGAGGTGAGAGTAAACACTTGGTGGTATGGGACAGTAATTAAGTCCAGGCATAAGGTACTGAATAACAATTTTCACTAATGCTGCTCATAGCCAGCTTCTCATCTCTCAATTAATAAAAAGACGTCTTAACTTTATCAAAGGCAAATGGCCCTTGTCTAGTTAGTGTTTCAGCAGCGTGAGGAGTATCAGCTGTTACTATTATTGGACTCTCTATTTGCATTCAATTTTATGGGCGTGATGCTGATCCCATTTACACAAGTGTAAAGCAAGAGTAACCCCACTGAATTTGATAGACACACTGAAGTAAAACTGGTATAAGATCAGCATCAGGCCCTATGGAGCTGATTCTCCACTGATTTGCACTTCATCTAGTCATATAACCTGTGCAAAGTGAATGTAAAATGCTACCAGATCAGTCAGAACAAGCCAGATCCTCAACTGGCATAAATTGGCATGGCTATGTCAATGTACACCATTTGAAGATATGACTCAGAGACTAACATTTTGAGAATCAATTAGATAATCTTTCCTCTGAGTTGGAAAATATTCCTGCCATCCTCAAACACAGCTCAGGCTCTCGGGAACCATCACTAATCCACTAGGTGATAGGAGAACCATACGTAGTAAACACCCAGAAGATGATTCCATTAGCAAATCTTCAACACAGTTATGAAACAACAATCCAAATTCTCCGCTTGTGTAATTCCATTGAAGTCAATGGAGTTATCTCAGAGGAAAATTTGCCCCGATGTCTTTTCTCCAAATCTTCTTTACCTTCCTTTGGCTTCTGAATCAGGGGATCCATAGAGAATATGGGCCTCTACAGTTGCCCCTAGCTTGCAGCATAGTCTTTGTAGAAACAGTGCTGTAAGGGGCTTCCCAATGCAATGCCTCCAGAATATTATAGGAGATCCCAAAGCACAGAGGTGGAAAACTAGTAAATTGGTTGAAGGAGCATCAGCTTTAACTTACATGGGTTTGGGGAAGGAAGCAGGGAAAATGCCCTGGGCTACTTCATTCCACAGCATGGCATAGATCTCTTCCAAGCTCCCATAAAAGACCTTTGCAAAGGGTCAGTGGAAAGGATGAATGGATGCAAGGTGGGGTATTACTGTGAAAATAGCAGTCAGTCTTTTTTCCGTATTGCACCTCTTAGCTCTCCCAATTCTCAACCCGTCACCTATGGAAGTAGAAGGTTAATGAAGGTGTGGTACTCAGGACTGTTGGGATCAAGCTGCTCTTTTTATTGCTGACGTCCAGCCTGATATGGGTCAGAGTTACAAAAGGATGATATCCCTGTCACGGGGACACAGACTCAGGTGGTAACCTTAACAGAAAGGACAACAGAGCTCCTTATTTCCCTCTATCCTAATTCAGGCAAAGGCCCCCTTGACTTCAGTGAATATTTTGTCTGAACAGGTACTTCAGGATTAAACTCGAAGGACACAGCCATTCTGGTCCTGGTTCTAGCCAAAAGCTGAAAGGGCAGCGACTCATCAAAATGAAAAAATAATGGGAAGAAAAAGTTTTCTAAATGTTTATGAATCTTGGTTTGGGTTCACACTTTGGGAGGTAGTTGTTCCCTCAAATCCGGTTCACTCACCTCTATTGAACACATTGCTTTGCTACTCGCAGTTGGGGTGGGGGAGTGGGAAAATGCTGCTTGTGGAGCAGCCTGGAGAGCTGGAAAATGTCAATGAATCTGAAACACCAGAAAGTTTAAGTTTCTGGTTAATGAGTGTAGCCGTCTGTTTGTGAGCATCCCACATCTTCCCCAGCACTTCAGTGCATATCTGCTGAGGCTCTTAACTAAACAGAAATTAAATTGGTGCTGTTATGAGTCACTCTGTGTGGAAATCCTTACATACTTAAAAGCGATTGTCATGTGTGAAAAACATTTTAACCACATATCCTAATTTTCTTAACTCTACAACAACAGCAAAAAACTGTCCTCAACGTAAATAAGCATATTTAATTTTACTATTTCAGATCACTTTTCAGTACTGTAATTGTGTCACTAGAATTATAATTTGTGGCTGTAAAAGAAGTAACCATCCAACTATAGTTTCAGATTTCCCAGTCCTGTTCTCTCTCTGTCACTGTAGCATGAGCAATTAGAGTTTCATGGGCCTGAGCCTATTCCCACTAAAGCTAGAGCGAATAGGTTCAGTCCCTATGTCCATGGCATTTTATAAGGAGGCTGAAATTCTCTGCAATGGAGTTTATGTAACCGATAGTCAAAGAGCTGTGCTCAGTCCCATGGACAGCACTGGAACACAGTGTGATCTGTTGCAGGAAAACAGCATGGACAGAATATATGTTGTCTGCTGCTGTATTATCAACTTCTGAGAAGTCTTTTTTTATTTTTGTTATTTATTCTGTAGCCTATAAAGGCAAAAGAGCAAACCTCCTCCTTTTCTCTATATGTTTCAAGGAATCATGATAAGGAATCAATCTGCTGGAGGCCTTTATAAGGCAGCTGCACTTATTCCCATAGTCAGAAAGATTCTGTGTTGTACACTAATGCTACTACCTTGTGTGGCGAGTGAGGGAGTTACGTCTAGTATTTTTGATAATCAAATTGTGTGTTTGATATTAACCTGCCTAAATGCCAGGAATTGAATCAAAGGCATCTGTAAAGCAGGAAACCCATAGGAAACAAAACAATGGCAAAGATAACAATGGGTGAAGCTACTGATGGAGGAATACCCCCTGTCTAGCTGCATCAAGGCTGGAATGGTTTACTCTTCCCAAGGCTGAACCAGGATCAGATCAAAGAGGATCCCAAGAGATGTTAGAAAAGGAGGAAGGGGTTGAGTGGCCAGAGGCTAACCGAAGTGTGTCAGTGAAAGCTGACTGACTGACCGAGACACAGAGCTGCTGCAGCAGAACCAGCTGCTTCTCTCTGCCAGAGATGGAGTTAGCTGGGCTGAGGGGAATTTACCAAAGCTGTCAAGGAAAGATTAAGGTGTAAGGAAGTACCACACTTCCAGGCTTTTTATGGCTTTTACTCTCTGCTTTCTGTGCTTTGTACCTGTGAGGAATGAATAAAGAATGGTTTGTTTTGAAGAGGCTGTTTCTGTGCCAATGCAAAATTACACAGTCTCAGGCTCTCAAAGGGAAACTATTAGAGGAACCAAAACCAAGTTGGACCCATGTCATTCATACAGTTGGGAATCAGGTGGCTGAGCCCAGAGATTCAGTCTGAGAGTGGTTGGGCTGTTTGGTTCCACCTAAATGGAGGTGCAGGAAGCTAGGGATGCCTCTAACAGAAACTAAACGGTCAAATGCACAACTTGCCCCCTAGCCATGGCACTTTGTTTTCAGAGTCTGCATGAGCCTCTTATTGTGTGGAATCCTTGAGGTTAACAACTCAGGCAGTTTGGTTTTGTCTTGCTGGAGAAAGAGCAGTATAAAAGACCACAATTTTCAGTTATTTCCTTTTCACAAGCTTTGGGAATAAACAGAGTTTTATTTTCACCAGTTTCAGAGGCAGCATAATTTTATGTCATCTGTAATTTTTGCAAAAATACAGTAGAACAGGCAAAAAACCCAACAAAATGCTTTTATAAACAGAGGCCTTTTTTTAAATAATAATATTCATAACTAATTATAATAATAAGTGGCACCTGGACTTAAGGTTGGGTTACACTAGAAAATGAGGTCAACCTAGCTATGTTGCTCTGGGGTGTGAAAAATTCACACCCGTTAATGATGTAGTTAAGATGACCTAACTTGCAACATAGACAGTGATAGGTTGATGGAAGAATTCTTCTGTTGCCCAAGCTATCGCCTCTCGTAGGGCGGATTTACTACAGTGATGGAAGAACCTGTTCAGAGGCTGTAGTAAGTGTCTATACTACAGCACCATAACACTGCAGCTGTGCCATTGTAGCATTTCTAAGGGAAACATACCTTAGGTGTGCTGCCACTAGTCTTCTGCCTCCCTCGATGGTTATGTTATCCCCCCACCAGCCACAGTTCTAGAAGACTGTGGGCCAATGTCTCCCCTGCATTAGGGCAGCTCTTTCTGTGCTGCTACAATGATGTGAAGCTGCCCTAAAGCCATCTGATCAGCCACAGGAAGATAACCTCAGAGTAAGGGCATCCTTATTTAGATTATAAACCCTGTGGGAGTTGGGCTGTCTTTTTGTTCAGTATTTGTACAGTACCTAGCACAATGGGATCCTGATCCTTGGCTAGGTTTTCTAGGCACTATGGCAATACAAATAGTAAATAATAATGAATAGGTGATGTAGAGCTGATGTAATGATTCCTATTCTGCCCCCCACTGGCTGTGGCTGGTGCAGGAGGTGTGGCCAGAAGAAAGAGGGAAGGACAGAGAGGTCCTTGAATTATGATGATGCCTGATTACCAGAAGGATCCTTGGGGGCCTTTTATATTTCTCCATCAACAGGCTGCTCTAATTTGTGCCAAAGGATCGGACTAGTGCTGAGTTGCCCCAAGCACAAAGATGGCTCAAATGTGCCTTTGCACACAGGCAACCCCACATGAGCTGTGCTGAGCACTCCTTAGCCAGAACTGAGGCTCAGGGACTGAACATCAACAAAATGATTTTTATATTCAAACCTTTCCTTATTTAGAGTTTTCTGAGAGCAGAACTATAGGTATATGCAGATGCTTCAACAAACTTTCTACATTATTTTAATCTCGGCATTGCATCTATCTACTCATTGTTTTCACTGAGGTCAAGATGGTGGCAGTTTTAATTGCAGTTACAAGGAATGTTCCTAAAATGGGCATACAGTCCTAAACTCAACATTTTCTTCATTATTTTGCAACTTTGGGAGCTTGCCAACATCATTGCAAGATTTGGCATGTGTACACCTGGAAAGAATGAGAGACTCCAATATTTCATTTTGACTTTGTAAGCTTCTCTTCCCCCACAAAAAAAGGACAAGCAGAGGAGAACTTTTGGATTAGAAATATAGTCAAAGGGCAAGATTTTGATTATCCTGACACCAGTATAAATCTACAACATCTCAACTGACTTCAGAGTGGCTACTCTGGATTTACATCTGTGGAAATGAGAACCTGGCACCTTATGTATGATGGCATCTATTGTTGGAGGCCTTCTTTCAGCTTTATACATTTTTTTTTTGGGGGGGGGGAGGGGTTCGGGGGGAGGGGTCGGATATTTTTTACCCTTTCTCTCCACCCCACAACATTTCAGTTTGCTACACAAGAAGTACATCATACTGTTGTGTTTTGAAGTGTAAACCTTAAGGGCTAGACTGATACTGGAACGCATAATGAGTAGCACCTTATTGTCCAAGAAACCCCATTGAAATTAATGGGGCTATTTGAACAGTGAGGTACTGCTCATTGTGAATGGGGTGAGATATCCTGGCTCTAAGAAAGCAATGGCCCAGTACATTTTGGTTTCAAATTCTTATGTAAAGAACACTGGGTAGGAAGTGGAAGAGGTGAAAATTGTATCACATGAGGAATGTAACACTATGATGGTTGAAGCAAATAGAAATGTTAAGAAATTGGCAGGGGTATAGGCATTGGAGGCTTACTGGAGGCTCAAAACCAAGCTTTAAAGAACCTAACATGGCTCTTTCACCCCTAACTTGTTTAAGTCAATTTTTGTTCTCAGTTACATCGATATAAATGTGGAACAACACAGTTGCAATCAGTGGAGGTACTGACCATTCACAAAGGTGAAACTAAGAGCAGAATGTGGCCTTATGATTCTACAATCCAGTAGAGATAGCAACATGCAGAGGTAAGGCTGGGTAGCAGCTACCACTACTATATTTTTTGCAGAATAGCACAGGAGTCAGCAACAGCAGCTGGGAAGGAGCCAGATGGTTAATGAAAGGGGCACAATAAGTACCTAAACAAATAGTGCTTTAATTGAAGCAAATTTTTCAAAACATCCCTGACAAAAAGTTGAATTATTTACTATTTTTCTATTTTAGCAAAAATGTAACTGTTGCTCTTTTCACCAACTATTTTTTTTTGGAGTGGGGGGGAAGGGTAGTTGTTACAAGACTACATTTAAAGTGGGTAATAATCATCGAGATGTACAACAACTTAAAGCAGCATATCAACCTATTACTTGGAGCAGCTCACAGACAGCAGGATTTTTTGTTTTGTTTTAATTTTTGCTGGCATCACAAGGCTGGTGGGGGTTTTTTAAAGCTAGTATCAAATGGGTCCAGGCTGCCTGAACACCATGTAGCTCCAGATGGAGAGCAGTTCTCTTCCTTTGCAGAGTAAATCTGCCATTTGAGCCTGAATTACATGACTGAAATTTTAGACATATGACTTTCCTGGAGCTGGGATCTTTCCTTTGAAAAGGTGATGCAATAATAATTGCATATACCAGTTGCCAGTCCTTAGAAATATTTCTTGTTCTGATTGTGAAATTAATTAATAGTCACTAGCTAATATAATTAAAAACACTCCTGATTTCAGTGCAGGAGAGAAAAAAATTTTCAGCACTGATTTTCTACTGACGACAAGAAAGCCCTGCCATCCCTGAACTGTTTAATTATTGAAATGAACTGTAACAGTACACTGGATTGTTGCCGAGGTCACTGAATAGTACTGGAAGTCAAGAGGCAAGCAGCAGCTCAGAGGGCCCTCCAGCGCCTCAGGCTCAGTCTAAAAACCCACACACTTTTTCTCAAGCATTCAGCCTCTGATAGGTAGCCTGATAGCTAGACCAATTTGCTAGTATTACAGAGGTCCAACGGTGCTTGCTTGTTTTAAGACAAGCCAAAGTATGCTCTGGTGACCACCGTGACGCTGTGATTCCCATGCCCTATCGCATTCCTCTTTTCAGATCCCAGGCATTTTTTTTCCCCTACGTGCAGTCCAGGATGTAGACAAATGAATTCCAAGTGACCTATGTGGGGGTGGACTTTTTAGAAACAAACAACATAAATAAGATATCTTCTGTCCTCACTTTTTCATTTGCTCCATTCACTGGATACAGTTTATTCGTGGCAATAAAATACACATTGTGACTTTCTAGCAACATCCTTGCCACCCCCAAACGTCTTTGATATGCTATTTCCCCCATCAAGAAAGAGGTTCTGCTCTGTGCTATTTGTACTTGTTGCTGTCAGACTGCCTTTTAAAAACATATTGTATTAAGCCTTTCTATTGATTTACATGATCAGTTTTCTTCAAGCATAGAAAACTGAGAATTCTGAAGAAGTGATATATTCATTGGTTGCAGAATCTATTACTGATAGACCAGATTACCATGTATGGGAAAAAATAACTTCTGAAAATTCAGGTCAGCTGTGGGGGAGGGATGGGAGGGGCGGCGGAGGACAGTTAACAATGTATCTGTACATCCAAAAACTTCTAGAAAGGAATAAAATTGCAGTTGTTGAGAATATAATAAACATTTTAGATTATTTTATAGCATAATATTACAGGCAACCATCTTGCTTAAGGAGGCATAACATTTTTCACAATATACATTTAAGTTTTTATTATGCTTTGGATTAGCTTTTATTATGCTTTGGAAGAGCTTAGCTCTTAAAGGGGAAAATAAACCATTTTTGGTCAATCTATTGGCCTGGCAGGTAGTGCAAAGCACTTTTACACAGGAGATGTGAGTTTAAATCGGAAGTGACAATAACGCATGTTCTGACAGTCTTGGCCATACTCAATCCTCGATCTGCACAAGAACTCCTATTGACATCAATGGGCATTATAAACTCATTTTGAGAGTTATCTCCAGCCGAGAACTGGGAGAAATGGGAAGCTGACTTTTGGGGTCACATTCAAAGCCTGATTACACTTGTGTTACTTCATTGATTTCCCACATTTACACTAGAGTAAGTAGTGTAAGGCAACTATGTTCTGGTAAAAGTAGTGCATCTTTGAGATAGCATTTGAAAAAGATTCTGTCTATGTAGGTATTCATTCGGCCCGCATCACTTTAGTGTCTCAGTGCCAGGGCAGCAGGTAATTACAAAGAGGCAATCTGCTAACCCATGGATATTTGGGATATTTTTGCTAACACGGGGATTCTTGCTTCACATATGAATGTATTACCATCTTTTCAACTGCATAGAAATGTCACTGTCAAACTAAACATACAGTCCTCTCAATGTCAATTCTCCAAAGCAAACAGGTCCTTTGTGGAAGTCTTGTGCTTAAATGCTGTTTCTTTTGGGAACAACATTAACGAGTGTTGGCCAGAGGCTAAATGTGTTAACTATTCCCTCCTGGGGAGTATTCCCTCTCAGGGGCCTGATCCACAGGACACTGAAGTCAATGGGAGCTTTCCCACTGACTTCAATGGACTTTAGATCAGGCCCTCCAGGAACAAAGGTTGTCTAGTGGCATGGATAGTAGTCACTTCCCAATTAGAAGGTGAATAACTGAGAACTGTGTATTTTATTTTCAAACAATGGAAAGAAGAAACTGGTGCTACAAAAAAAGCACAATAAAAATGCCAGTGCCACCAGCCACTGATCTGATAAACTGAATGCCCTTTTGCCTTTACACTTGGTATAGTAGTGGATAAAGGACAATCAGGTCTCTGATGCAACAGGCCTCAAAACTTCTGCACAAAACAAAATAAAATTCTGCACAGTATTACTGGCAAATAGCTCTTACAAGTCTCAATTGACTTTACTCAGATGATCAACTTTAACATTCCAACAGAACAGGAATAGTGCATTTATAAACTACATTTACACAATTATTTAAATAGAATCATGGCCTCTTTCACTGCTCTCTACACTATATTCTGTTGTTTTTATCTCAGAGGCTTTAGTTCAGAGCTGGGACCAGCAGTGGGAGGCCTGTGGATTACAGGAAATAATGACCTGTATATATTTAGTTGTTCAAAGGAAATTAGAGTAACCTGATTTTTATTATTCCCAATAGTCCCACATTCTCTGGTGTAATAACTTGCCCTGTTCTCTAATTTACTTTTACATCATCGGAAATGTATACCATTTAGCCCGGATTCTCTCATGACCAATCAGGACCTCGTGCTTGCTAAGTTAAAAAACCTTCTACAGAATGCAGGGCCTTCTTAGCAAAAGCTAGGAAGAGACACAGAGGAGCTAATCTCTTTGTAAATTATGTGAATTGAAGTAAGTAATTTAACAGCTTATTCCCCCAGGTAGCCAGTGACCACTGTATGTCCCTGTTATTTAATTTGACAGTTAACCTTTTGAGGGCTGGTCATTTTAGATTAACCTTTGTCTCAAAAATTAGTAAGCAATTTCCTTCTGGTTAATTTTTTTAATTGTTAATTTTCCCACATATTTCCAGTGGTCACCACATTTACTAAACTTGTTCACCCTGTTTAATGCAGCATTTAATGAATCTGAGTTAGTTTGTCTGGTGAGAAAGGGGAAACATATTTTTTAAAGAAATAAGATTAAGTATGTATGCCATCATTTCCATTTATGATAAAATAAATCCAGAGACCATTTCATGTGTGAGAGCTAGCACGTTAAAAAAAAATCCTATAACAGATAACCATCTCGTGAACACCAGAAACTTAGTAATTTATCAGGTTTTCTTTTAATTAAAACTGAGAGTATAGTTTATGCACTGTTTAATTCAGAGTCAACATTTGGGATGCTGGCTAAAACTGATTTCCTGTTAGATCTGTTGCATTTCTCAGGACAATTGATGAAGTCTGCTGGATTCTCTAAATTCCATAACAATTGCTTAAACCTTACGCTCTTTAACCCATGGGATTTGGCTGTTTTGAGATCAGTAAATGAATAGATAGCAGCACAGTAGCCTTGATAATACATCCTCCTGAAATTCATGCTTAACATTTTCAACACTCCTGTACATTCTTTCCTTAACAAAAATCCATCCCTTGACCCTCCCAGCTATTCCATTTTAATTCATTGCTTCATTATCAAACTGCTTCAAAGTAAAGTGAATATTTTTTTTTACTTATTTTAAAATTGTACCTGTAATTCATGAAACATATTAAGTGATTCTTTTGCAAACCTGGAAATCTGTTTCTTTGTTATTTTCTTGCACATTCTCTTTCTTTTCTTACTTTTGCCATAAGTAAAGTTCTCCTGGCCAAAGCTTCCTTCTCCAACTCTCCCAAAATAAAAATCAGCTATTTTCATTATTCAGACAAAGTCATCAGTGCGAGTTTTACCTGAATAAGGACTGCAGGATTTGACCCTCTAAAAACTTTATTATTTCTTATTTTTATCATGAGAGCACTCTCAAAGTGCTTTGCATTGTCCAACTAGTAGAATAAAAGTCCTTACCCCAAAAGAATTTACAATCTAGAAGTCATAGCCAATGGAATAATGCAGGGAAGGAATTGTGGGTCAGAGAGCCACAATCCCCTGTGTTTTACCTCCTTGCTTCGGAGATAAATTTTATCACTGGCCAGGTGGTGAACATAATCATCTTCACTGTTGTAGCTCCCAACCTGGTTCACTCACAACCAGCCTTCTAGCATGCAGTTCACACCCTGAGTGCCTGTGTATAGCTGCAGCCCTGATCCAGCAGTTCTGACCCTAGCAGACTATTAGCAACGCACCAGACTTGGTTGCAACCAACAAGATGATTCTCACCCAGTTCTGAATTTCCCCTAAACAATGTGCCCTGAAGTGTCCAGCCTTCTCCTGGACAGCTTAGAAAAATAATAAGGTAAATTGTTCTGTGAAGAGACAAAACCACAGCATACTTATTAACTTAACTTAATACCCTTCCTTTTAAACACAGCACTAAATTTGTTTATGGTACAAAAGAAATAATCCTATGTAAATTTTGCTAATACATTTAAGTGAGTTCAAGTATAAGGAATGAAGATAGAAAGAATTACAAGTAAAACAAAACAAAATATGCTTCTAAAAGTCAAACAATCTAACAAAATACAATCTTTCCCTAAGCAGGTTTCTCACCTATATTCAATTCCCACAGACTTCAATCCCCCCCTAGGTTGCAGGACCCATCTTTCTCAGCTCACATGAGCTCTGTTTCATTGTCTGTCTGTCTAGTGATGGATGCCAAAGAAGTCTTTTATCCTTGCGTATATCTCCCAAAAGTCAATGAACTTGTTCCAAGAGGCAAGATGACCTCATGCTGTTCTTCCCTTCCTATGGGCTTCCCATCCCCCTGTATGACATTTGTGTAAATGGGGGGCTTCCACTATTTCTGATTCCACCCTGCTTTATTTACATAGGAGACAAGTAGATAGCTGTGACATTCCCTCCTCTCTGGGCAGACTGTACTGTACCACCTAATATCAATGAGTATCCATAATTCTGTATATAGTGTTAATACATACATTTCAGAATGACATTAATCACCAATGCATCACCAGCTTTCAGAAAAGAACCTCACTATGCACATTCTTATAATACAATAATATTGTATACAATCAGCTGATTCAATCGCTTATCACTTGAGATTCAGGTCCCCTGTGTTTATAGGACAGTAAACCTTTTAAATGGATTCCTTTGGGGGTTATTAGCCCTCAAAGTGAAGATTATTCAAGCTGTGAGGAAGGCAACATGAAATCTGGTGGTGAAGGAATCTCCATGCTCTTCCCCCCAACCCGCATTTGTTAGCTTAATAGTTTTGTTTACCTAATATGTAAAAATGGACCTTTAGTTTCTATGTCTGAAGATTGGGCTAGTCAGAGAATAAAATATATTCCTTTCTCTACCCAGGCCTGTTTACTAACTCCCCCCTGACATGTCTGGCTTGCACACATTTTGGTTATCATTCCAGCCTATGTCCATAGCTCTTAATACACACCATGCACACACAAGAATATTAATGATCAGTGAGTAACCAGTTTTCAAATGATATCTCAACGAGGCATATTTTGTACACAAGATTATTATGGTAGAGTGTATGATATGAATACAAGGGTGCTTATTGTCACAGCTTGTACTTTATTCCCTCACTTTTGAATCCAGTAAGATCTGTTCTGCAAAATGTTTGGAGAGTGAACCTCAGTTCGCTGATATTGGGGTGCAGCTCCTGTAGCGACTACGCCACTGTGACATTTGGGGGATCACCTAGACCAGTATGGAGTTCTATCACCACCTGCCTTGTAACTTTGGATGCCCAGACACGAGTAGCCAGCCCGTAAGCATAAAGGTCTCATCCTGGCTTCCACCACAAGTTACTTCTTGCACAGTGACATGAACAGATCTTCCAGTCCTGAGTTTCCCCAAACCTGTCCTCCCTGAGTTCTTAAGTACTAGCTACTTGGATTTTCCCTTCTAGTTCATCAACTCTGATGGGGTGATAACAGCACCCACTTATCAGTTCACTTTGGCGCACACACTCTACAGAGCTTGCACACCTGCTTGGAGTAAAAATAGGCAAGAAGTTTATTTAATAAAAAAATCACTTATTTGAAGATGAAATAGTGAGGAAAAGCACGCACATACAGGTTACACAGAAAATAAATAAATATGCAACTTCAGGCTTTACACTGCTATATCAGATACAATCCCTTTTCTAATACAAATCACCTATTGCTTCTGAATTTTTTCCCAGCGTGCCTCCTAGCCCTAAAGAAGGATCCAGCATTCATAGACAGCCCCCTGTCTTTAAGTCTGTCTCTCAGTTCTGGATACCTTTCACTTCAAAACCCTTCCCTTTTAACAGTTTATATATATTTTTTAATTTTTTCCTTTCTCTCAGACTATGGTAATTCATGGTTACTCAAAGCACAGGGGAAATTCCCTCTCAACCTGATAGCAGAGGCATCTCAGTGTCTTCCCATTAAGTTTAATGGTCCATCATTTGTCTTTTCCTGGGTTGTACCATGGACTGTTACTTGCATCTGATGTTGTATAAACACCTGGTTGGGAGGAGCCCCTGCTCACTGTGAGGTGTATTTGAAATTGTAGCACAAGTCATACGAATAGTATTCTCTCTATATAAATATAGAATCCTAACCTCAGTTTGTATGCATATGTCATAATGATTATGAAGTTCAGAACATTACAAGCTTTCATAACAGACCTTACTCAATGTATTTGTATACACAATAACGCTATATGCAACCAACTGATTCAATTGCTTACTCTTTGGTGTTCAGATCCCCTGCATTCCCCTTTGGATGTCCGGACTCTGTTTGTCACACTTACCAAACCAAATTCCTAAAAGACTGCCTAATGCTCTGGGTCATCTCCACACAATGGGCCTGTTTGTTTGCCACTGGGATAAAGCTAATTTATGTAAAGGACTGGCCTGAGAAGGTGGAACTCAGCACTCCAGCGTCTAAGAACGACTTCAGACTTCACCACATTCTGTTCCAAGTACAAGGCTACTTACTTCAACCTTGCCTTTGCTAATAAAAGCTCATGACACTTCATAAAATAACAAACAAAGGATCCATATGCAATTTTGCCATGGGGATAGGAATGGAGAAGAGGCCACCTGGGATGGATGTGCGTCACATTGCTATGCTCAAATGCCATGCTGATGGGTGAGGTATAAGAACCTAAACAGGATCTGACAGAGCAAAATTAGAAACATTATCAAAGTTTTTCCACTAACTTGAATAAGCCTGAGATCATGCCCTTGGAGAGAGGGCTGGGGAAAAATAGGAAAATGGGAAGGCCTCGCTAAAGAGAGGTGGTTGAACTTTTTACACTCTTATTTAAGCAGCATGCTAGCCCTATTTATGATGATTCACTATTATCTAACCCAATGGAATTACCAGAAAACCAGCATCAAAGTAGTATCTTAAAGAATATTTTTGGGGGAAAAGTTACTCAGGAGAAAAAGAGTAAGGGTACATTTTTGTAGTTAAACATTAATCTCTATGCCTCTAACTCTGGTCACATTTTTGTACACCCTGTATACCTTCTTCTACTAAATATTTCTATATTTATAATCTATAGAAGCAATGTACACAGCATTTAAAACCAATTCTACAAAGAGCTTAACTTCTGATATCTTAGATGCAAGGATAGTAAATGTAATCCTAACACGTATTGAGAGAACCTACTGCATACAGATATTACCAATTATCACATATTTTTAACAATCAACATTCATGCAATTAATAGAACACTTCATGTTCCCTCTAATTTTGAGCTCTGCATGAGCATATGTTATCATGAGGGAATATGGAACATTTATTTATACTGGATGCAAGTTCCACAAAGAAAGCGGAGATGCTGGGAGTTAGACTGAGAGTAGAAAAGGCTCAGTTTACATGGGAAAAATGTATCCAATCTGTTTTCTGAGAATCAAGCTGGGTTCTTTCCTTCTCATGAACCATCACTAGAAATAAAAGTTCTAAAGGATAAACTATGCCCTTGGTTATACCTTTGGTGTGCACTCTCATTGCCTTCAGTGAATTTGCAAAGATGTAACTGATTGCACCTTGAACTGGAACTTAATAAATAATTCTGATGATGCAGAAACACAAATAGTTCACTCTCTCTTAAGCACTTACATTGTTCTACTGCTCTAATATTAGAATGCCTCACAATTTTAAACCTCTGTGAGGTAGGAAGGAACTATTATCTCCTTTTTACCACAGGGGAACTGAAGCATAGAGAGACCAAATAACTTTTTCAAGGTCACACAGGAAGTCTGTTTTTGTGGGAGGGGAAATCAAGGAATTATACCCCAGTCTGCAGAGTACCAGGCTAGTACCCTAACCTCTAGACCACATATCCTCTTTTTTAGATCTTTTAACAGAAGTAAACAGCAATAAAAAAATCATTTTAGTCACTGAATGTCACAAATGACACTGGTTAATCTGTGATTATGTAGATATGTTTTGTAAGAAGGCTTTTTTCACACACAGACTAAAAAGACTACATTTAAATACCAACTGGCTAGATTTGATTCATATGCGGCTATCACCCATAAAAAAGGAAAATAGGGTCCCTGCAGTCTCCCTGTGTTTTGGCATAACTCTAGAATTTTTTTAATTTATTATCTGGCTTGTCATAAAAATATCAACTACCAAACTCCTGTAAGCATAGAACTTCCACCATCCCCTTTTCAACTCTCTCTGCCATAATCTGCTTTTTTTCTCTTCCTCTAATTTGATTTCTTTGTCTAGTATTTACATATCTAAACCTGTGAATTTGTGCATGACATGGTGCTCTTCCATTTATCCATAAAACATGGGTATATTTAATTCCACCATCTCAATGCTACCCTGTTTTAGAGGATTCTCTCCCATCTACTGAAGCATATTGAGTTGAGTGGTCAGGAGCAAGATATCTAAAACAAGGAGAGGCATCTGGTGGTAGATGCCATTACATGTCTTACAATTGAAGAGTGGCTTTCTTTTTCTTTCCTATAGGATAGCCTGTACCACTAAATTCCCCTATGATTCTGCATCAGAAATGTCAAGAGGATGTTGATGAAACAAATTCTCCTCCAACAGTAGAAACTGAAGCAGCTGCAGGAGTTGCAGATGCACACTCTAAATCATTGTGTCTTTCCTCTTGCAGGACAAGCCCCTGGGAGAATTCTGGTTTACCACATATCTGACATGTATTTACGTGTAGCACAACAGAAGTTAAATGGCGATTCTGTGTGTATAACTGTATTTATTAAAAATGTCAAAAGCACAAGATGTATTTTTCCCTCATCACTATTTCCCTGACTGAGGTAACATTCACAACAGCAACATCTTTAGAGCAGCTGATTCCTGAAACAAGAATAGAGTATACTCATCTATCAGCGGTTAAAGAGGAGAAAGATTTCACCTGGAAGTATCCCATTCAGATACTTGTTTCAAGTGCTCTTCTAGCCAATATTGATGCACAATAAGGTGAACTCTATCTGAATGCCAGTGTATGATTGTGTAATTTGTATGGCTTGGAATGAGAATGCAGTTCAGCCAATTCACATGTCCAGAATCTTAGAAGATCCATGATGAAAAGGAAAGATGCACAAGTAGAAAAAAAAAAAAACAGAATACAGCTTCTGTTCTCAAATCCAATTCTCCTGGTGCAACTCCATTCAAGTTAATAGGGGAGCACTAGTGAGAGAGAGAGAGAGAGAGAGAGAGAGAGAGAGAGAGATCAAATGTAGTGTTTGTTTACATTGACTAAATATGTTAGCAATGACCCTACTGCCCAAAAAAAAAAAAAAAAAGAGAGAGAGAGAGAGAGACATTTTCTTTTGCTGATATCATTAGCAAATATGTATTTTTTTAACCATTATTTTCACTGCAGGCTTTACTGCACAAAGAATCCAGAGGGAACTGAAAATCATATAATTGTGCAGGTTGGGGAATTCTCTAAAAATAGGTAACCATGGCACCCTTGTCATTAGCAATCAAGTAATCTTGATAAAAAGTAAAGTAATTAGCCTTTGAGAAGAGCACAAAGCTAATTAAAAATGACAACTTAGTCATCTCAGCAAACAACAGCACAGAATCATTCAGTAGTTCTAACTACAGTGCAACAGTGCAATAAACTAAACCTTGAAATGGCCTCTTTTCAAACCAGTTATTGTATCTTGTAAGTCAAACTTTGCAAACATTTTCTGCAGCTTTAAAGTTTAAATTTGCCTCATTCTCATCAATATACACTTCATTTGTCCTTAAATTATATACCTCTCATATTTCATTGTTATCTTTAGTCTCCTCTATTTCTGTATGATCATTTTGTTTTATTAGCTTTTGCTAAGAACCTTTCCATGTAGCAGTAGTTTTTATAATTAAAAAAATGACATTTAAGAGCACTGAAAAATCATATAAAAGGGACAGAGTAAAACGTGAAGTATGCATGAGAACACATGCACCGTCTGAAAGATTTACAAGTTGCAAATAACGAGTTTATTCTCATAACAATCTAAGTTTTCCAGTCTTCATAAGTGAAGATAAGAAGGAGTAAGAACATCAGTCATGCATGGGCACAGCCATTTGGGGTCCTATCCTGCACCCGTTGATATTAATGGCAACATTTTCACTGATTTCACTGTGGGCAAGCTTAGGGTCTGTCAAATGAACTATGGCTGTTTTTTTCTCTGTTGCGATCAAGAAAAATCAAGGAAGATGATTCCTTTACAGAGAACTATTCTGACTGGAAAAAATCCTCTTTTTATTGATAGAAATCTTCCCTCAAGCTGTAGGTCCTAGGGGTAACGATTTACAATCATTCTGCAAGATTCTGCTAAATGTTTCCTACTTGATGTCACTGTTCAAGACAGAAGTACCCAGATGTCACCTACTACAGGACAGACCCAACGAAGAAAACAACAGAACACTACTGGCCATCACCTACAGCCCTCAACTAAAATCTCTCCAACACATCATTAAGGATCTACAACCTATCCTAGCTGATGATCCCTCACTCGCTCAAGCTGTGGGAGGCAGGCCTATCCTTGCTTACAGACAGCCCACCGACCTGAAGCAAATACTGACCAGCAACCGTACACCATACAAGAAGATCACTAACCCAGGAACCTGTCCCTGCAACAAACCCCATTGCCAGCTCTGCCCACACATTGACTCTAGTGACACCATCACAGGTCCTAACCACATCAGCCACACCATAAGAAGCTCATTCTCCTGCACATCTACTAATGTAATATATGCCATCATGTGCCAGCAATGCCCCTCTGCCATGCACATTGGCCAAACCAGATTGTCACTACTCAAAAAAAATAAATGGACACAAATCAGATATAAAAAATGGTAACATCCATAAACCAATCGGAGAGCACTTCAACCTCCCAGGACATTCTGTAGCTGACTTGAAAGTTGCTATACTTCTGCAAAAAAACTTCAAAAACAGACTTCAAAGAGAAACTGCAGAATTGGAACTCATCTGCAAACTTGATACAATCAAACTGGGTCTGAATAGGGACTTGGAATGGTTATCTCATTACAAGAAGTAATTGTCACTGTTCACACATTCTCACCTCCTAATCAATGCTTGTGAATAGGCCTCAGCTACTCTAACTGAATGAACTTTGCTTATACCTACCTTCCCCATTGTTGTTACTTACCCTTAGATGTATATATATACTTCCAATCTGATTCTATTCCTTACATCTGACTAAGTGGGTTACAGCCCATGAAAGCTTATGCCTGCAGAAATTAAATTTGTTAGTTTTTAAAGTGCTACAGGACTCTCGTTGTTTTAGTTCAGGACAAATGCACATGTATTTCCCCCTCATGATCCAGGAAGCACACCCACCCTAGGCTCCTGGCTCCTCAGCCTTCACCTCTCTTGGGAGGAGACCCTCGTCTCTCTCCCTCCTTACTGGGATTTTCCAGTCTGCACAGTTTCCTATCTACACTGTGTTATTTTCAGCAAGCCAAAGTGCCTAAACAGGCCAGAGTCTGTGCTTTGCTCTCTCTCCAGAAGCTATAAACAGTGTAATTGCCCACTGTTATACGTTACTACGCAGCTCTTTCTAAGCAAGGACATTTATTCTTATGGTGAAAGTATTACAGGAAAACCATATTAAAAACAATAAAAAATCCTACAGGCATACTAATATGCTTATGAGAGATCAACCCCAATTCCAACAAGGGCTCTGGTAGAAGTCAGTCCTTCAAACCCCACCAAGGGTGGTTGCATGTTAGGTGGCTCAGAACAAGCACCCCCTATGCTTTTCCTTTCTACAGGCAGGGATTTTGAGCTTCAGATTCTGGAAACATGCAATCAATAAACAATGGTCCCTTCTTCAGGTCTTATCTTCAAAAGTTGGGGGAAGAACTTTGCATTCACCACCCTCTATATATTTCCCAGTAAATCCACTTCACATGTATTGTCCCAAAAGACCATTCTTGTCTACCACATCACTTGATATAGTCCTTTGATCATCCAGGCCCATAATAATGCATAATATTTGCATTTATACAATGGACTCCAAAGATAATTAAACATAATTCAATACTTTTTTCATGAAAATTATCATATCTGTCACACTTCCATCACAGTTTTATTATATAGATAAGTGGGTCTCCAATACCACATTCTATAAAGCTGAGAGAATTAGCTTTCAATAGTAAAGAGAAATACATCAAATCCTCCAAAGAAATAAACTTTCGAAGTACGGTGCAAGACTTTATTTACTGGGTTTGAAATATTTTTCAAGCCTCACAGATATAAAAACGGTGAAACAAATGTCTTAAAATTCTACTTCTGATCCACATGTAAATATCTAAACTAGATCCTCAGGAGTGGGGAAGCCATGTTAGCTGCCTGGCATAATACAGTTGCAAACCTTGCCTAATTAACCCATGGAAATGCAATGTTGATCCCTCAGTAGTGTAGAACTTTTACATTATAAATATTCCTTGCTTCCAGAGTTTCAGGGGAAGAGGGTCTGACCAACATAATACTGATCCTTGGCTATAGTTTGGCCACCTGTTGCTGGTAGAGGTCAGAGTAATTTAGAGCAGCCTGTAGGGTGCTCAAACACTGTGCAGCGGAATCATCCTGCAAAATAAAAGGACCAAGACAACAGCAGTGCAAAAATGAGCATTACACTACTTTTGGATGCCATCCCTTGACTTGTGTTCTGTATATTTGGACTGAATCTGAGAATCAGCCCAAAATATATGGATTCATAGTTTGGTTAATTAGTTACAAATTTGTGTCCACACCAGATACAACTACAGCATAGCTACTATGTATATGTACACAGAGAAACATGCATATGCACTTGGGTACCAGTTCTTCAAGTTAGCTGAATCTGCTCAGTGACTTAACTATACAGTTTGACTTCCATTTCTACCAGTGTGACTCCATTCATTTCAGAGGAGTTACTCTTGATTAAAAATGGTGTTAATGACAGCAGAAAGAAGTATTTTATGTTTGAGCTAAAATCCAGGATCATAAAAGCTAGATGCAGACATAAAATATCTGTGTGTGTATGTCTGAGTGAATGTTCGGGTGAAGCAAAGTTTTGAGAAATAGTGAACTATGGAAATACCTGGAGTTTGTTACGAAAAAAATATTATCAGGCCAGAACCTCAACCAATGTAAATAGATATAGCTCCATACAAATCAGTGGAACTATACTGAGATATACCATCAGATCCTCAGTTGGTATAACTCTCAAATTTACAGCTGTTTAAAATTAGTCATGTGTTAATCCTAATTGGCAATTATCATTGAGCAAAATTTCTGAGCTTTGATTTGCAAACCTTTCACTGAAAACATTTTCAGTGTCAAATGTTTCTTCTGTTTTCTCCATTTTCATGAATTCTGTGTCATTTGGCAAATTCCACTTCAATTTTATGATAATTTTACAAAGGTACTTAGACCAAACACTAGTGAAATTTAAAAAAGCTTTTAAAAATAATGAAGGACAGATTGCCTTTTCATAAAGCTACTAGAGGAACAGGTGGCTAGGTCTCAGGATCTTATTCCTGGTTGTTACAGTGCATCAGGGAAGTGGGAAGGTAGGAGTGTTTCCTTTCCTTCCCTGTCTTGCCTTCCCCAAACAAAAGTTAAACTTTTATAGGGATGAGGTAGTGATCCACAGCACCTGCAAATATGTAGCACCTGCATGATCTTTTAATACAACATTTCCCTATATAGACAAAGGTTAAGAGGTCACCGGAACAGCTAAAGGTGGAGAAAGAATCATATAGCCCTCTGATGAGGGGAAAGAGCAATTAGTAAAATCTCCACTTATTCTTCCCCTCACCTCCCCTCCCCTCCCACCCATCAGACCAACAGATTCTAAAATATGTCAAGTTTAACGTGGATAAAAAACTGGAAAAAATACACTGTAGGGAACGATCCTACATTGGTAGGGGAATGGACTAGATGACCTATTAGTTCTTTTTTTGTTTCTAAATTTTTCTATTCTATTAAAAAAAGGAACAGAAATGATTGGTCACTCCAACCCATTAATCAATAATAAACATCAAAATTGGTAGCTGCAACTTTAAGACCTTCACTTCTTGTGAAGTCAAAGAGAAAACTAAGAAGAACTTACCTCTCTGAAGCTCTTGGGCTTTATTTCTTTACAATGTTTATTTAAAAAGAAAATTAAAATACTTTTAAATAAGTCAGCTGGTCCAAAATTCAGGAATAATCGAAAAAAGAGGAATCTGCTAATTCCAGATGGAATTAATATATTCTGATGGCACTGATTACTTACCAAATGTTTCAGAAAGCAAACACATGACCTAAAGGATTTTGAGTGTGGTGTCCTCAAAAAGACATTAACGGGTTATGTCTTTATTTCTAACCACAGTTGTTTAAAAAACAATTTTGCTTTTTTTTAAAGGAGACAATTACCCCTTTAAAGATAACTTATGGGTGAATAGATTATTCCATAAGAACCTGGATTTGGATATTTCATAGGTATCTCCTTTAAAAAAAAAATCAGCAATTACGAGTTTGTTACTTTTTTGCTGAGGTGTCATTTCCTTCTGAGGTTCTAAGTCTGTAGCAAGCGTTTTGTTGATACTCAGATCTCCAAGTCCAGTTCCTCCAGTTGTTTAGAAATGACAAAACACAGAGATGGGACTCAAAGATATGATATAGACTTTTAAAATAAAAATTATTTGTTTTGCAGCTTTACAGCACCTTTATCGGAGGCTTTCGAGTTAAGTCTTACAACACTGCTGTTAGATATTATAGGTAAATTAGTGTGTTATTATTTACACCCATTTTACAGGTTAAATTAAGATATCAACTGTACTAATTTCAGCTTAAACTGAGCCTAATGAGTAGCCTGGTCAGGAATTTTCCATTGGAATGATTTAAAACAAACAAAAGAAAGTACTTCTTCACACAACTTGTGGAACTCATTGCCATGGGATGCTGTGAAAGTCAAAAGTATAACTGAGTTAAAAAAAGATTTAGATAAGCTCAACGAGGATAGGTCCAATCAACAGATATTAGCCAAGATGGTCAGGGATGCAACTCCATGCTCTGGGTGTCCCTAACACTCCAACTGCCAGATGCCGAGACTGGACAATAGGGATGATGGATAATTCATATTTGCCTTGTTCTGATCATTCCTCTGAAGCAGCTGGCATTGACCACTGTCAGATTCAGGATACTGGGCTAGATGGACACTGGTTTGACCCAATATGTGAAAGTTTTGATTATCTGTCAGGAAAATCTAAATGAAATATTTCCCTGCAGGGCGGTTCAAACAGAATCAAAACTTCATTCTTTGAACTGACCTGAAACATTTTGTTTTGAATCAGTTCAACAAAACATTAAACTTCATTTCCCTATCAATACATTGCCTTATGGAAGTTATAGTTTGAGCCCTCCACGCTCATTGGAGGGCCACATTTTCCCATAATGCAATGTGGCTTTCTGTCTGACAGCTGCATGGTTCATCATGGAAGTCATAGGACTGTGTGCTTTCTGGGAGATGCAGTCCAGTTAGGAAGCCTGGCCCAAGAATGGGGGCATCAGTCTCATGAATTGCAACAATCATGAGGCAATGTGCCATTATTGGAAAATGCAGTTCAATAAATTAAAATTAAGTGTTTTGATTACAGGAATGTCAAAATATTTAATTTAAATTAAATGTGTTAAGATGACACTTTTTGCTATTCCTATAGAAAAATGTTTGGGAATTGCCCTTCCTCAATAAATTTCAACTTTTTGCCCAGTTTTGGACAAATATAAATTTTGAAATGTTGGAATTTCCTTTAGGATGGAAAATCTGAATTTCGCTCAGCTCTCCTAATGATACAAAGTGCATCAGCAGCAAAACTAGAAAGAGAAACACTGATCTAGGCTTAAAAAAAATTATTTCAGGTTCAAGCAGAAGTTATATAGAATTCCAACTCGACAGACTGATTTACCAAACAGGTCTCTCTTTTCCACCTTTAGCTTCTCTGATTCAACAATTTAAAAACTCCTCTAAGTATCATTAGTTGAGAAGACTGAATAAACCAAACACAGAAAAGAGGTTTTTCATAATTTTCTTGGGTTCGTGGATTGAAAAGGAGAATTTTTCACAATAATGTTTTATACTACAGTTAGGCTTGGAAGGTCTAGATTTTCATCAGTCAATGGCAATAAACATCGATTTCACTGTACACATACAAACTGATGAAAAATATTTCCATTGATAATAATCAAAATTTAAAAACAGGCAAAGTAAGAAAAATGCTGCTTGAGAACTTCTTAGTTTGATTTACAGATATTTACTTTGCATGTTTTGAGATGTGATGTTGAAAATTTATGTTTTAATTGTTACAAAGCTTTAATTTTTTTAATCATAATGTCTATTGTCATTAAATAATTTCCCATAACTGTGAACATTTAAATGGATAAAAGTTGGAAAAAATGCTAAAACCTCATAATTTTGCACATCTGTGAACACTGAAACAGATAAAAATAAAAAAACACTTAAAATAAATATTGATATTATCAGTTGAAAATATAGAAAAATATAAATTCAGTTCTGCCAAGCCTTATTATAGTGGGGGAAAATGAACAGATGGACATAATTTAGACTGGGATTTTCAAAAGAGCCTAATGGAATTACACATTCATATCAATGGGCTTTGGGGTGCCTTTAATACCTTCAAAACTACCATCTTACATTCTTCAGAGCACTAAGTGCAATTGGGGGTAATATTTTGGTTTGAATTTCGACAGATCTAGGCAACCTTAGTCTTGTCACTGCCATAGTCAGTAAAGATAGTTAAAAAGAAACTGCTAATAAATGTTAATGTTAAGTGATTTCACTACCTTCAGTATAATATTTATCTGCTGATAAAGATGTACAAATATACTTTATGTTCAGTAACTGGTTTATAACTGTATGCAGTGTGATATTCCCTGAAGTTTTAGTATTGTCTGTATTTGTCTGCAAATCCTTAAGCTGTACCAGTTAACTCAACTAAACACGTTATTTTACATTTTTAACTGAATTTTTGTTTGTTTTGCTTTCATTTTAATGAATCCCCTAACTCAAGTTTAATTAATGAAAATACACAAGTTTAATTACCAACAAATTCAAATAAGGGAAACTACACAAACATGTATTCACTGTTCAGTGATAGTTACACTTTGAAAATCCTGAAGTGAGAGGTTTTAAAAATTCTAAAGTCTGGGGGGATCCAATCCAAAAAAGATAATGAATTCCATAGTGGGAATTTCCCAGAATGTGTCTTACCATTAGATGGTGGGGAAGACAACACCTTTATGTGGTGCCCTAGGATCTGAAGGAGGAGTGCCAGGCAAATATAATTTTCTTAAACTTCATTGAAGTTGTTCCAGATATATACTGGTAAAATTGACAGTGGAATACTGTCTCCGTGTGTAAGACTACAAAAGAAGAATTGAACTCAGGAGTGTCTCCTTCAAGATACTAATACTTGAGAAATCACATTTATAATTAACTGCCCAAAAACTTTATTAAGGCAAAATTAAATTTGCTAAGTGCTGCCTCTCACCCCTCCAGAACATCAAGTTCAGCTACACTTAAATATCTGAAAACCAGAAAATGAAGAGTTAAGGTAACACAAATATAAATCTCTGAAAACCAGGATGAACAAAGATAAGGTACACACCACCCTTTCACTGCAGCCTTAGCCCTGCCCCCTGGAACTGGCAATAGCCACTAGGCACTGCAAAGGTTACCAAACTATCAAGGGAAGTAGTTTATTAATATTTTCAAAGAGTAATTAATCTGAAATGTTATTCCTTGGCTTAAAAATCCTTCATAGTATCTTTGATTCTCATAAAAGCATCTTCAAGTGAAAGGAACTGAAAGACAGCCTGCCTTCTTTCCAGAGATAATAAATGGTCTAGCTGTGAAAGCAGTGAGACACAATTTTTTGATTCTATTGTAATAGTCCTGACTTGCTTGTGACTTTGGGTGAGTTATTTAACTTCTCTGAGCCTCAGTTATTACCACATGTAAAATGGGAATAAATAAAATTCACTACCTTACATAGAAACTTAATCATGTAAAGCTTAACTAACTGATGTGTTTTGAGAATTTGAATAAAAGGTGACATATATGCAAACTGCTATTATTTATTATTTTCAAGGAACTTTGTGATTCAGTCCTCGGAAAAGTTCTTCATGTTCCTTGTCCTGCTGAACATAGAAATGATCCTATCTTGATTAAGTTCCAGTTACCCAATGTCAGAGATAGCCAAGAATATGAAAGATAACAAGCAAGAATATATCTTAGAGCTTTTCCCCAGCCACCCACCCTAAACATTTCATATTCATAATTCATCATATATCTAAGCCTTTGGAGAAAAAGAGTAGTAAGCGCCCTTTAATTATCTTCCATCTTCTGTGCAACTCCAGCCATCTGACAGTCTATACTATATATATACTATATATGGGATGAAAAGATTACATTTTGAAATCTTTTTATGGAATGGAAATTCTGAAAAATTTCAATTTGGACATGTCAAAACATTCCATTTCAAAAGTTTCAATTGAAATGAAACATTTCAACATTTTCAAAAACAAAATGGGGGGAGGGAGGGCGCATTGGTTTATTTTTGGTGCATTTTTCTGTAGTGGCTCATTGCCTAATGACAGTTGTAGTTCATTTATAATCAGAAGCTCATAGTCTGAGAAAGAAAGTCCCTAAAACACGCTCTCCCGTAAGCCAATTCCCTAGAAAATAAGGACATGGAAATATTCTTACTCTGATCTTTCACAGTTTTCTACCAGCTACTCCAAACACAGGCTAGTGAGGAAAGAAACACATGGAGCATCCAGGATCTGCATTCCTTTTGCAACCAGAGCAGCTGCTGAAGTCAATGACAAAACTACCACTGAAGTTAATGGTAGTTAATGAAGTTGGATGAGTAAGGAATTCAGGATTAGGCCCCAAATGGCTAGCATGAACAACAGCTTAAATGGAGAGGGTTTTTCCTTTTCTTAAGAAATATTACAAACAGAAGATTCCCATGTTTGAAAGGTCAGAGGAAAAAACATAATGCACTCATGAAGAGACAACCTCATTAATCCTGTTGTTCTTGGCCCAGTCAATAGAAGAAACATAATGCTGTCAACACTGGACTGTTAGATAAAGGATAAAAAGTGGGAATGAAATGTTTTACTGTAAGCACTGTTCTTTTGGTTTGAGAACATTTCTGGAAATAACCTGAGCTGAGAAAATGTTCCCTGTGAGGAATACATGCTGTGGGAAACTGTGTGGAAGATAAAGTTTGGTCAATAACCTTCTCACTATACTTTAATCAAGCAACACACCAAAGGACCCAACTGTTTAAAAGAAGGAATAGTGTGGAATTCAAGATGCTTAACCTTTCCTATGTTACATGAACTAACTCAGAAAACACTAGTATATCAGAAATCACCATTCATTCTTTTGGATACTATAGCACAATAATAATCCATTGTAACTCCCAGAACATGTTACCTTTGATTTTAGTCATTTTAATAGCTGGAAATCCACTACACCTTCAGTGAGCTTAAAAACAAATGAATGAAAGTTGCGAAAAGAAGAAACACAGCATCTGGTCAGTGCAACATTAGAGATAAGATTAGAAATAGAAATATGACCATCAAATATTATTTAATCTTTAATTATTAAATCTTATTTAAACTTTTTATTACTGACAAAGAGTGGGAATGTGCTAATAAAGTTTGTGGATGACACAAAGTTGGGAGGTACTGTCAGTACAGAGAAGGATTGGGATAACATATAGGAAGATCTGGATGACCTTGTAACTGGAGTAATAGAAATAGGATGAAATTTAATAATGGAAAGTGCAAGGTCATGCATTTAGGGACTAATAACAAGAATTTTTGCTATAAGCTGGGGACACATCAGTTGGAAGTGACAAAGGAGGAGAAGGATCTGGACATATTGGTTGATCACAGGAAGACCATGAACCACCAATGTGATATGGCTTTGAAAAAAAGCTAATGCGATCCTAGAATGCATTAGACAAGGTATAGAGATAGGGAGGTGTTAATACTGTTATACAAGGCGTTGGTGAGACCTCATCTAGAATAGTGTGTGCAGTTGTGGTCCCCCATGTTTAAGAAAGATGAATTCAAACTGGAATAGGTGCAGAGAAGGGCTACTAGGATGATTCGCGGAATGGAAAACCTGCCTTATGAGTGAAGACTCAAAAAGTTTGGCTTGTTTAGCCAAAAGAAGGTTGAGGGGAGATATGAGTGCTCTCTATATAAATATATCAGAGGGATAAATGCCAGGGAGGGAGAGAAATTATTTAAGTTCAGCGCCAATGTGGACACAAGAACTAATGGATATAAACTGGCCATTAGGAAGTTTAGACTTAAAATTAGATGCAGGTTTCTAACCATCAGAGGAGTGAAGTTCTGGAATAGCCTTCCAACAGGAGCAGTGGGTCCAAAAAACCTAGCTGGCTTCAAAACTGAGCTTGATAAATTTATGTAGGGGATGGTATGATGGGACAGCCTAGTTTGGCAATTGACTGATCTTTGAGTACTGGTGGTAGATATGCTAATGGCCTGTGAAGGGATGTTACATGGGGTGGGTTCTGAGTTATTACAGAGAATTCTTTCTGGAGTATCTGGCTGGTGAGTCTTGCCCACATGCTCAGGGTTTAACTGATCACCATATTTGGGGTCGGGAAGGAATTTTCCCCCAGGGCAGATTGGCAAAGCTCTGGGGTTATATTGCCTTTCTCTGTAACATGTGGCACGGCTCACTTGCTTGTGGATTCTCTGTACCTTAAAGTCTTTAAACCATGATTTGAGGACTTTAATAACTCAGTCATAGGTCAGAGGTTTATTACAGGAATAGGTGGGTGAGGTTCTGTGGCCTGCATTGTGCAGGAGGTCAGACTAGATGATCATATCGGTCCCTTCTGACCTTAGAGCCTATGAGTCTATACATTTCTCATTCTATTTTTGTCAATTGAGTGAAATATTTCATAACTTTATCAATCAGAGGGATAGGAAGTAGACAGACGCAACACTACCCGTTCCATACAATCAGTTCACTGAAGTGATACATTGCAGAAAAGCTCAGTTTAAACACTCACACACACATACTTCTACAGCACTGAGATACTTTATCTATATGGACAGAGTGAATAAATATTAGCATATGTGGTTACTGTTATGAAGATTAGGGAATCATCAAACATGGATGTCTCAAGTGACATACAGGCAGTGTGGGTGTTTGACAACTCCCACCTTTAACTACTTAGGCGGAATAACACATTTTTAAAGAGAAATGTTATTACTGCAATTACCATCTCTGAAAGGTGGTTATTTGAGGACTGGTGTTACAGGCATAGAATTGCTTCTTTGTTGTTGCTGCTGCTGTTGCTGCTGCAACATGAGTCTCAGAAATACATTGTGGTCTCCCAGCACTGGCTTTGCCAGGGTAACATCACAGCATGAAAGTTGGGTAAATATTTTGATTGTACCCATGGGTTACCAAGTTGCTGGCGAGTCTTGTACTACATTGGTGATACAGGATAGTGATGCTATTATTGGGATATAAACAATGCAATTCCAGCATCTTGCTCTGTGCTCTTGTGGCCATGCAGTAGTGGGTTTGGGGGGAAATTAGTCAGTGTGTCCAGGAACTCTCAAATCTCTCACTAATTCTCATTGGGATGGATGCAAAAATGATTGGTGAACAGATTCAGTTTAAATAAGAACTGACCTGAACAGGCCCCAAAAAAGAACTAAATACTTTTTGGAGTTAGAAAAAGTTGGGGTTCCCCCTACTCCCATTTTTAAAGTCTTCTTCACTTCATATTTTCACCTGGGACTTGAAGCAGGAATACCAAAATACCACAAGAAAGCTATTTTCATTTCAACTATTACCCAGCTGGAACCAAGAAGTACCAGAGGTCTCACAAGGCAGCCTGATCTCCAGCCAGATTTCTAGCAAGGTTAGTAAAAGCTCCTTATTCAAAAAGCACATTCATGTCTTCTGAAGTTCTCCTCTTGACACTAAGAATATGTCATAATTTCTTCAAACATTCCTAAAAAGGTCCACAAAGGCTTCCACAGATATTCTACTGCTACTATACTCACAATAATATTGTCAACTGTGGGCCTGATGGAAAACCTTCAAGAGATGTTAGACATTGGGGGTGGAGAACATAAGTTTTCCCTCGTAGACTTTGCTCCATATATTTCATGTGGGTGTGGAGGGTTCTCTCTGTTAGCAGGGTTTCAAGTCTTCTGAATGTGCTGACAACCACACAGATTCTCAGGGAATCTTCGACAATAGGGGATCATCAGTACAGCGGTCTATGCCTTGACACTAACTTTAGATAACATTCCCCGCTCGAGCTCTCCAGCATCCCAATGGTGTCACATACTTATGGTTTCTATGCTGATGGAAATGTATGGGACTTCACTTTAAATGATGAAGACCACTGAAAAAGTCAAACACAGCCTTAAGAAGTAATAACTTTTTACGGTCTCCTTCATATGGTTGGGTGGGGAATAATCAGCATGTTCCCCTTCAGAGCCCCCCCACAAAAGGACCCCTAGAGCTTCACAACACCAAGGTCTGGGACAAGGTATATGGCCCTAAGGGTGTGGGTGGCCTCCTACTACCACACAACCAGGAGCAGATCTGGAATTTACTCATTGCATGCAACTCTAAGAGCACGTTTGGACACTGTGTTGTTTCAGTGGAAATTCAGGAGTTTAAAGAGAAATGTATTACAAATGCAAAATGAACTCAAGTCTCTGATGTACCTGTGTATTCTGTACAGAGAAACACACCAACAGCAGAGAGTTATCAGAAGAATTTCATCACTCTATTTTGCACCATGGAACTTACTGGTTCTATTGACATATTTTATGATATATATCTTGTGATCAGTGCAATTATTGTGTGTCATCACCATTGTAAATTTACTCAGCTTGAAACCGTATTATATTTAAACTACATACTGAAGAGCTACTATCCACCTCCTCTTTATAAATTAGCTATATGATTTATCTGTGGGAACCATTTAAAAAAGTATACATTAAGAAATACATATAGCACATGATATCTTTTCCATATGGCATCTCATAATTATTTTGCTGTGTGTGAACATGATGAAAACAGTTTCATAATTCTCTAAGGGTCAGAGTAAATTATTTCAATTAGACATATTTCAGAGCAAACATTACCTTAGGGTTTATTAATAATAGTACCTGAGAAGGAACAGCTGCCTTTTAAACACAGGGAACTGTCAGTTTCTCACTGCCCCTACTATAGAACCCCTTTTGTGACTTTAAAAATGGCAGATTTTCTCATGCTTTACCTAAACAGAGAATTTGGCAGCAGAGACCTGGTTGTAATCCTCAGCAAGGGAGCTGGTGGGTGGATTTTTTCTCTATAAACTCTTGTATAAACCACACCAGTCTCCTGATATTTATTTTGTGTAATGTTGAAAATCATACACAGATCCAACAGGCCACGTAAAGGAGTTTTGTAACTTCCTGAAACCTTTTCAGGCAAAATCCTTGCTCTAATAGCAGTCCCAGGTCGGTGGGCTATTATCACTGGTGGTTTTTTTAAAGGTAGCTTTCTGCCTTCATTTCTTATAATAAAACTTTGAAAATGTGCAATGAACGTGTAAATTAGGTCAGTGAATCATGATATGATTTATAATTGACCTCACTATTATTAAATGCAAAGTCTGTTGAACTGATCACCTATGTACACCATTCAAGGGTGTGTTGCTTGCCTTGTCATTTTATTTTTTGTATTTCTCATCTATTTGTTTCTACATATTAATATAGTCACGTGACATGCTCTGATTTGAACTACACATTCTGTGATTATATCCCTCCGTATAATCAGGCCTATCTCATTTGATGTACTGCATGATTCTATAAGTACATTCACCTCCCTGCAAGGAATATTTAAATTTTTACACACAAATAAATAAAACTCGTCTAGGCCCATTCAATGCCCTCCATAACAGCTGGGGATGCCCATGGTGGGCTCATGTCTCTCTGACTCTCCCCATCCCAGGCCCAAATCAAAGAGGTGGTCTGTGAGCCAATCCTGAATAGCAGGCAGATCAAAGTGGGTTCAGAAAGGGATGAGTGAAGGCCACTGGTAATAAATAACACAGCGACCGTAGTGCAGTAGGTGTGGAGTGTCTGTGACAGCCCTTAGGCTGGAATAGCAAATGGAGAAAAGCTATATGACAGCTTCACAGCCTGTCTGTGGGCTGGGAATTGACTATTCTATGCATCACCACCATCCCACATCCTGATTAATCTGGCTTTGTGCAGGGAAGAGGACTGAATTGCACCCATGATGAAAAGAGCATTCAAAACACTGTGTCCTCTAGTGGCATGCATCAAAGAGCCTAAAGTATAACAATCTGAGCAATCACTTCTCACCTGGACTAGCAGTCTTTAAACATAATATTACATATATGCATATGAAATTAAGTAGAGATTGCTCTCTATTTCACCTAGCATACTGATTGCCCCATAATAACAATAGCATGCACACACACACTTTAAAACCAATACTAAGAAAGTTGAGACAATACCTAAAAGTGAGATTACCTGGCCAAACATGATTCTTCTACTCTATCATTATGTCATACTTCAATCCATTCAATTCAGCTACAAGGGGGGGAAAGTATTTCCAAAGAGAAAAACTGATTGGTAAAAGACACGCTAGTGCACTAAAATGTTTCGTTTTTGTTCAAGTCCTACCAGTTTTGCCTGGCTCAAGTTCAGGCAGCTCTATAACTATTCTGAGCCCCTTCCAAAGGACCTCTTGCCCATGTCTTTGTGTAAAAAAACTTGGATTTAGCTTAATAATTGCTACTTTGAAGATGATGGAATCTGTTTGCCTCTCTATATTCTACAGAGTAATGAAGCATGTAGATTTCTTCTGAGCTTCTCTGTCTCTGACTTCTTCAGGTGAACCCTAACCTGGAAGTGGTGCCAGGAGATTATTGTGAACAGAGTAACATGTATGTCGGATACTGATACTAAAATTAATCTGGGAAAAGTTTCTCTCTCTCTCAAGTTGTTAGTCCTGTTGCAATATGTAGAATCATATTAGAAGTGAAGGAATGAGAACTCTAAGCCTCAGATCCCCTTAATACTTTAAATAAACAAGCCTTTTGTCTAATGCTTGCACTTTGAGATCATTATTTCATTTTAAGAAACACAGAATCTCAAATCTGGAAAGTTCCATTCTCTTTCACCATGTCATCCAAAGAGGAGGGGGAAGGGAGGCTGATATGGTAAGACCTCTGATCTTTCCTTTCTTCTCTGTTTAATCCCATTATTTATTCTCTCTGCATATCCAAAGCAACTTTGTTACAGCTCATATGCCTTTATGCTTCTAAAAGTCCTACTCTTTGCTGTTAGATTTTTTTGTATTGCTGTATTCCTACTTCCTACAGAAACACAGACTAGTCAAGATTCATTTCCAAGCCTCAGTGATTCTCAAATCCTGATATTGTCAAATTTCCAGAAAGCAGTGTAAGAAAACTGAAATCCAAGGAAAATTCTGTACCAGATACATATTTATATCAGTCCACAAAAGCTTTACGTCTGTTAACGTATTTTTGAGCCTATCAGTTTACAGCCATACTGCACCAAATATCTGTGCATATATTTTATTATTACTTATTGTTGATTAAGTGCTTCATGCTATTCTTATACTTGTGTATAATAATATTGCACTAATTATAGGGGTATATTCCTAGGCTGAGCAATGCTGCAGTGTGGTCTAGTAGATAGGACAGTAGGCTGGGTGTCAGGAGACCTAGACTTTACTTCCAGCTCTGCTATGACACCTTGGTCAAATCACTTCACTTCCCTATACCTTTCTTTCCCTCCCACTTTTTGACTGTTTGGTCACCTTAGATTGTAAACTGTGGGATAAGGCTGCCTCTCAGTGTGTTTGTACATTGGGCCTGTTGTGTTAGATAATCTTAACTGAGGCCTTGAGGGCCTACTGAAATGCAAATAACAGCACTTCAGTAGATACCTATGTTCTCACCTATATGTAACAAAGCCCCCCATTAAAACTTAAATATCTGTCTATTTTCTATGTATATTTACTCATGTGCTTACCTGTAAATATACCTACCAAACATGAATATACTAATTAAAATATACTAGATCAGGATTAATGGACACAGAGATCAATTTTGTTTTGTGCAACGATCCGATAATCTTAAAGCATTTGATATATCTCCTTGACTCTTGTTTCTGTGGTACCACATTACGTTGTATTGCATGCTGTACCCTGTCTGCTAAAATGGTATTTCTTTTCTTTCTCTCTTTAAGAAAAAAGCTTGACTTCTTACTATCCTTCTCTACTGCTCATGAGTCTGGCTCAAGACCATTCTATAAATTTCATTTGCCTTTTTTACAGGGAAGAAATTTTGCTTGACGAAGGTGATTATCAGGTATTAAAGGCTAATCTTATAATAAATTTGTGAATTGGTAAGCCTATTTCTTAACTAGTCAAAAGCAAATCCCTCTTGCTCATACCTTGTTATGTTAGTATTGCGTGTTATCATATCACTTGCATTTATTTAAGAGAAAAATTCTGTGGCAAAGAAGTTTGCTCACTGAGAGGAACAAGAGCAGTTAGGTTATTCAACATAATGTGATTTTCAGATTATTTTATTCTATCCCAATAGGCTTTTATTTTGTGTGTCATTCTGTCCAAGAAAGTTGTAAAGTTTATAAGATTCAGTTTGTTCATATAATATATTTTGAGTACAGTTATTAACTCAGTGGTACTTAATTCATTCTAGAGGCCTAATTCTGTCCTGAGAGCTAATCAGCTTGTCTGCCAAAAGTAGAAATACTCCGTTCCATTGCATATATGGGGATTTGTTTTGACCCATTTTAAAGATAAGGACCATTTGAGAGGTTTGGATTCACTTCTAACACCCCTGTAGGTTGGATACAGGGCTTGTTTGAGGCCCTTCTGTACCCAAAAGGAGGAATAAATTATGCATGTGAGGGGCTGCAGCAGCCTTTGCATTAAATATTGAGCTGCTGATCTTCTGCCATTCTGCACAGCATGCATCTCCAGATCCACCTGTTTGCCACGATTATGATGTCAGAGCTCTAAAGAGGGTTGGATTTAACTCTGCACAAAGTCTATCAAACAAAATAGGTGTGTCTTGAGCAAATTTCTTGAATGTAATTTATTCCACACCCTTGTTAAAATAACAAGTGTTCCTGAGCCTTTGTGGATATGTATTCAACAGTGAGCTGCATGTCTACATTTGATTTTACATTTCCTTCAGCTAACTCAGAGATCCATAAGCAAAATCCAGGCCTCGAGGACATTCGGGACGACTGTCAGTTCATAAACAATAAATGGATTACATTCATCCATACATTCAGGTTTTCACTGGTGACAGATATAATATGGATAACTGTTTATTTAATATGCACGCTCAGTGTGACTCAGTGCAAGTTGATTAATAGACATGTTAAATGTTCTTCATTTTATTTAACTATTCAGAGCTGCAGGCTCAATTGCATGAGAAGGAAAGCGTTCAAGGAGTCTCCCCTGAAGAGTGGTCAGCTCCAGTCTTTGACTTAGAGGTTTCTGGTTGATGGGAAAGACAGGGTGTATTGGGACCATAACACAACCTACCTCTATTATATTGCTGCCCAGGAGTGGTGGACAGGATGTAAAAAGCAGAAAGAGATTGGGAGGGAAGAGGGATAAAAATCCTATTAGGAAGCACAGGAACAGCTCCCTATTAGTTCCCACGTGGGAGCTAACTGGCTGAAAAGGAATAAGGTGGCAGGCCAGGCCAACGGCCAGCACATGCTAAACCCTTTGAAAGGATCTCAGAGCTGCTACTCTGGCATGTGTTCCTCTGGAACAGCCAGGACAAATTCTCATGCACCCAGCCAGAATTCCTCCAAGGGACTCCGACTGGAGCATGACCCCTTCAAGACCACTCCAGGGCTGTTCCTAAAAGCACTCAGATCATTCTACTTCCATGACTTTCCAGGGCTGAGATGAGAGGTGGGCTCAATGGTAACCAGTTCTCAAACTATTTAAGTCAAAACCATTGATTTAGGACAAAAGCATAGCCTTAAATGCTACCTGGAAGTTAATTAGAAGCCAGTGTATTTACACGCTGCTCTTGCTGTAAAGCACGATTTAATACCTACTCAGCAGCAGTCTATGCTAAGACCCTAATCCACCTGGGCTGTACTCCGAGTAGTTCTCATATGGGTCAGGAGGAAGGAACCATTCCCCCCTCAGGCACAGGAGCAGCTGCGGTGCTGCAATAAATTCTGAAGCTCTGAGCATCTCCTCCCATGAAGGCATTCATTGAACAGCTGATCCTCTGACCTTGCCCACACTTGCTCTTTCATGCTGGTAGAGAGCCACTACAGAGTGTTCCAAAGGGTGTTCCCTCCCTAGGGTGGAATCTTCCCTACATACTACATCAGTTCCTCTGCCAGGGTAAACTCAGGCCCATGGGAGAGTGATCAGGTTTTCTCACAAAGCATGTTTGTGAATGCTTTCCCAGTATGCTTTCCATCCCAACCCACTTGTTTGTCTTATCCATTTGTCAGTGAGTTCTTTAGGGGCAGACACTGTCATAGATATGCATATATGTACAGTGCCTAGCACAATGGGCACTCAAAATTGCAATATAAAAAGTGAAATAAATAAATAAATAAGAAGATGATGTAGCCCCATGTGGAGCACTAATCTGGAGATGCACAACAGCATGGACATTCATAACAATGTCCTCATATGAAGGGAAAGGTAGCATTCTTGTCAGAAGGTACAAATTAAAAAAGAAATGCTCTTGGCCACAGCTGCTCCAGAAGTAAAAACCTAATCTGACCCATACATTTTGAACTGAGTTACAAATGCGAGGCACACTTTCCCAGTCACTGTTGTGGATATAATCTTCAGGAATGGTTCCTTGTTGCTTCTCCCAGTTTACCAACTTTACTCAATCTGGGTTGTGGTTAAGACAAGTCCTGATTTCCAGCACTCCAGACAAAATACCAGATATATAGAGTGATGCTGTTGCCTGGTTGTGTGAGGGGAATGTAAAAAGATATTCAAATACAAAATTCAAAGTTCAGATACTTATCTGAACTTTTCATATTTGGGACTATCAAATAAGGTGGAAATCTTGCAAAAATAGGCTCTCTTGTGAAATATGCAGTAATTTCTACTTTCAGTCAGGTTGAGAATTACCCCAACCTCCACTTTTTCTGTAGTATTTTGGGCCTTCCATTTCTGATTTCATCCAGACCAAGGAAATACAGAATAATAGTGAAAAAATTCTAATAATGAATAAAAGAAAGTTACATTCACACACATGCACTCCCATGCAGTCTTTTTATCATTAATTATTATTATTATTATTACTCATTAAAAGGCTCATTCAGTTTTTAGGGCAGCAGATTTAGTTTGGTTTCTGTTTTATCACATCCAGTCCTAGTTACTATGTTGATCTACATAATACCGGAGAGTGAAATTATTAACAGACAAGCTCTGGATTTCACAGTGAGAATGAAGCAGATGGTAAGCACAAAAATACAGTCTGGGTTAAGCACTAACCATATTTGCCAGAAGCACAGACATGGACACTCTAGCCACTTCCAGATCAGAGACAGAGCACATACAGATCCACCAAAACAGAAAGAGCAGAATACAATATAAATAATTTTGTCTTCAGAGAACACAGAAGACTTTCATGTGCATTTTTTTCTTTGAAAGGATAGAATTTCACTTAGTACTGGCCACTTTGGCCAAGTTCTTTTCCCCAGGTGAATGCAATCCCCCTTCTCATCATCTTAATTCCTAGCACAGGTCTCCCACCATTTTATCCAGACAGGCTGCCCCCACTGTGCTGACTGGTAGGAGGTGATATTTAAAGCAGTGCCAATCTAGCACAACAGGGGATAGGCATAGCAGAAGCAACAGAAGGAGAATTTTGCACTAGCTTGCTAGGTCACATTAAACTCCTTCTCTGACCACATCTAGTGTCCAGCCCATATGTCTGACAATCTTGCTTTTAGGCCTCATTATTTATTTGGGAAATTTACTGAGAGTACGATTTAACCCTAAATTTTGGAAAACACTATTTAATTGACATAGTGTACTTATGGCTTCATCAAGTAGTGCTAATGTCTCAGACGATTGCAAATGTATTGCTAAGTACCACTGGATGACCCAGTGTTTAAAGGAGCATTATATATAAATGAAAAGATTGTTTTAGTGTCGAGAAACTGCGTTTCTGTGAGGTAAGAGACACACACATTGGTTAAGTACCACTAAAAGCCTCACTCTCACACAAATGCCCATTGTTATTATCTGAAATAAAGCTTTTATTATTATTATTGGGAAAATAGTCTCACTAAGTATTTTTAATCAAATACAATAATGTATCTGTTTATTCCAGACCGTGGATAAAAATCTGTCAGACAATTATTCAGATTCCAGTGAGTTGCTTTCTTTATCTAATCTTTCTTTTTGTTCTTTCCTAAAATCTACATGGCATTCTACGTTTTTATTTTTAGTAAGAGATGGCAAGGCAACAATGTATTGTAACTGGCTGCTCTCTATTAATTCTTTCATTATTAAACATAGGAACATTAATTATCATTAATCGGTTTTACGTCAATATAAATTTCCTACAAGAAGTTCTTCACATGCATACACAGCCCCAATAATGTAATCAAGTGACTTACTCCTACCTACCTGGAAGGGAAAGAGAGACTGTTCATGTTATTTCTCTTTCTTCATACTTAGCTGTGCTAAGAAACTTTGGCGATGGGACCTATATAAGAACACAGAGACAACAGGTATTCCCACAGTTGATCAATTGGTGCTCATGTTATAACAGCTAACTGCAAACAACAGTTATAGACAGACCATATTTATGTTGCTACTATTCATCATCCAAACAGTTTACTATGTTAAAACGTTATAGATCAAAATAAGAATAATAGACCCTGTCCTTACAAAAGAAGCAAAATTTAAAACAACATAGAAAACATATAGGGCTTTCGATCGCATTTCTGATATTGCCAAAACTACACATCCATCAATGAGTTTTAACTAAGACAAGAGGATTTGACCCCTGGATCACAGAATTGTGCTAATAAAATAAAAGTAAATGTGTATGTACAATAAACAAGAAATATTTATTTACTGTTGTGGATGCGGCAAGCCAGGAAGAATATGCCATTAACTTTTGGCATTTTAAACATGATAAAACTGTGCTGCCTTATCCTTTCTGAATGTGCATCAACCAGGTTTAATAAGTTTTACATTAGCAGGTACATTTTAAACCCACTACAGATAACTTTGAAAAACAACATTGCCATTGCTTCTAAAATGACCTAATCTGAATAAACATGATGGATGAATATGGTGTATTTCTCTGTACAAAGTTGCAAGCTCCAACTTAAGCATAGAAGCTACACTATGACTGATTAAGTATGTATGCTGCCTGCCAAATCTCTGCCCATCAACACAGGACTTAAATCTCACTTTCACTTATAGGCTAATAATTATTCTCAGAATGAAGTTTCCATAATGAACAGTTAAAACAATTTATTTAAAATATTGATTTACAACTGGAGTCCTTATATTAATACTTGTCTGTCTCTTTGGGCCGTTAGCACTAATCAAGGTTTGTGCATGTGTAAGTGGAAAACTATGCAATGCTACCACTGAATGGTAGATGGTCCACATGTTTCATTTCTAATAATGAATGCCATCCAAAAGTCTTCTGCATAAATGATCTAACTTGACCAATGTTCAACTTCAGCCCACTTCCAGCATCTCCTTAAATCTGAAGTAGGGTGAGCAGAAGGGATTTAATCTTTTCATTCTGTTCTTGCAAACCCTTTACAAGTTAGTTCTTGTCTCTCTCCGCTCATGTCTTTTTATACTCCCCCACTGCACAATGCTAACCATCTCTGCAATGTCCTCCTCCCATTCTTGGCCTCACACTCTTTTCTATGCAGACCTCTATGATTTGAGCCTCCTTCCTGACTAGCCTGCCATGTTTCCCTCATCTCCTTCTTCAAGTCATTCCCAAAACACACTTCTTCTTTGAGGCCTATAAACCGTGTTCCACCATTATAAAAAATGGTAATGAATTAGACAATGATTTCTCCCCAGAAAATCATTAAACTAACAAGGCACATCCTCATCACAGCTCAGTCAATTGCTTTTATTATATCCCATCCAATAGCCTATGTGTATTGGTTGTCTGGTTAGATTGCAAACTGTTCAAGGCAGGGAAATCAAGGCTGTTTGTGTAGCAACTCTAAGATATAGGCTACTATGAGGAGTGTGTGCAAGTTCTAGAATTTGTATCCATCTTTTCTGCATATGCATTTATGCTTGAATTTACATTGCTCACTCATTTTTTTAAATGATTCAAAGTTATTTATGGGGCTGAAAAAATTCAAGATCTGGTCATCAAACATTTTGTCAGTTTTTGGATGGTGGCAGTATTCCAAGAAGACCAGCTCTTTCATTATTTTCAGCCCCATACCTAGCTCCCTTATGCGCGAAAAAAGTCCATCAAAAACATCAGTTCAAATGCAGTCACTGTGGCATTTTGATTGTGCAAAAGCACAGCCTCCGTTTATATTTTAAATACATTGGGTCAGATCCTCAGCTGGTGTAAACTGTTACAGCATCTTTGACCAGAGCAGATTTACACAAGCTGAGTTAACAAGAATGGGAGAAATGTGCATTTATATAAAGAGTATATTTCACAGGTGCATGTGGAATATACAGAAATTCACTGCTGAAGAAACCTAACTAGTATGACTGTCAGGAAAATCTGAGAAGACAAAAATTAATCCACAGCAGAGTATGAATGTGGTTTCTCACCTTCTGTAGAGAAGAATCCTACCTACGAACCTCTGCAGTAACATACTGTAACATATCTCAGAAGGCTGTATTGTGGAAATGCTCTTTTTCCACCCCCATTTCTCTCCATCCACTGACATAGTTTAAAGTAGCCTTGGAGAAGTGCAAAATAACTCCCGTACATCATATATTTTCTCAAGGAAGCTCAGTGTTTCAAATGAGCATAACCATGTTAGCAATTCTCCCATACAGTGAGATGGAATATTCTGTGCTAACACACATACATTATTTGATTACACATGAGCAATGAACTGCTTTTCTTCCCTATCCATCCACCATTGCTCTCCTCCCTAGCTGTCATGCAATTATTGACATTGACAGAACCAGGTTAACAGAGATTAAGAGAACACCACTAATTCCTGCCCCTAGCATCAGTGATTGGATATGTGCTTTTTTGCAAAGAAAAAGTTTTCAGATATTTAAATAGTAGCTAGCTGCTCATAGGAAATAGAATGTTTGTTGCTGCCTGGTAGATGCCATTTCTGACCTCCTGACTTCTATGCAAAGTGGCTTTGTAGATAAGTGAATTCTGCATGTTGATTTATTTCAAGTGCACAAAAAACAGCTGTTAGAAAATGTAAAGGGGGCTCATAAGGTGACTATGGTACATCCCCTTGAAAAGTGAGAGATATACAGGCAGTGTAGGAATTTCTGGTTTTGATTCTTCACATAAACCTGTAGAAGTCACACTAATTCCAATCAATATTAGTCAATCAGTTTCCTGATATCATAAAAAAAAAAAAAAAAACACTTGCAGAGTGTAAAAATTTCATGTAATCGAGACTTTGAGCAATTCAAATCTTTTTTTAATAGCTTTCTGGCCAAAAGCTTCTACCACACAAGAGACCATGACTCTAATGACATAGAGACCCTGTCAAAAGTTATAAACATAAAAACCATAATTTAATATCTTCAGAAGAACTTAAAATCCCCATAACAGCCCCGGTTTTAATCTTTTTTCTTAATAACTGACCTACATAAGAATCCAAATCCTTCGTATGTTTTAGTGACATGATTTAAATTTTACTTAAATGTGTTGTAGGATTGTAACAAAAGTCACTAAACGATCATTACCAAAGTCTGGGAATGGGTGGGGTTTCAGTTGCCGCAGTATTTAGAAGGGGAAAAAAAAACCCAAGCAATGAACAACCTGGTTGCGATTTCAATCCATTAGTAGCATTGAGCTTGCCAGTTCTTTACTGCAGCATTTGACAAGGCTCTGAGCCAGAGATTAAGGCATGTCTCCTGAGGAAGGAAAAGAACAGGAGCTTCCACACTTCATTAAGGATATTTTTTATTTTCAAACTGCCACCCCACTTTTTGGGTCATGGAAAAGGTTGAAACTGTGCAATTGAACTGTGCCACACTAAATTGGATAATACCCTGATAAAAAAGCAAATCAAAGAAAGGAAGATAAGAAGAGGGAAATACATTATTACAAACCACCTAAAATACATGCCTCAAAATATATTTTGCTTTCTAGTTTTTTCCTCTTAAAAGATCTTTCAAAGGCAGGACAAGTGCCCAAAACAATAGGGAGCAGTTAGCCACAAACTGCATATTCATAGTGTATTTTTTTCATAGTTTAAATATACATTCTCAGCCTTATTTCAGAGTTATTGCTTAAGAAATGTTAATGCATCTATAGAGTCAAACCCTTATCACTACTTGATCCATTGCCAAAGACTGAGCTGGCATTCATATATCTGTATACATTTATTTGACTAAGGGACTGTTGGTTTTTTCTGCTGTTTTTGTTTAATCTAAATATTAATAAACAGCTTATATAGTATTCTATTCTCTCTCTCTTTCGATATAAGTGACACAGAGCAATAATCATAAAGGTCCAAATCCTGGCATCCTTATTTTAATCATTTTAAAATGGGGTTGTTCTTAAATAAAGACTTCAGACTTTGACACAAATACAAGGAATGATTTGCATAATCAACAACATTAACAATGACATAGCATAGTAAAAGCCTGATCTTCAACACATTGAAGTCAGTGGGATATTTTGCAGTGAGAGATTTAATCTCTACATAGTAAGCTGCAAGTTACTGCCCAATATTTCTGTTCTTTCCTAAAAGAATTGAATTTATCGGAGCCAATAGAGAGAAATTCATGTAAGAATGGGTGGGAGATTATTCAAAATGCAAGCACATCTGTCTCAAGAGTTACAGCAATATCCTTCAACATATTAATATCTACCATCAACTGTCTTTCCTGTACCTTGGACTGCTCAGCCAGGACAGCCAGATACAGCAGATACAGATAGAGCAATCGCAACCACTATTGAGCCAGAGGCGGCAGTCTCTACTGCAAACATTTCCCACACAAGTTAAACTAGGAACTCTGGAGTCAGCGATAGTGAAAGATACTGAAGGATGTCCTTTTAGATGGACAGCCCTGGCAAATCCACCTCTTCAATAATTATGTGAATGGTGGCAGGGAAAGGGTAGGGCAATACTGTCAGGGGCTGGGGATGGGGTAGTTAGTTTAAGATATGTGACTGTTTTGAATGACATGGGTAAAAAAATGAAAAAGAAACCAATTCAAGTTCAGACTAGCTGATCAACACCTTTCCCCTTCCTCACTAGTTTTGCAGAGTGTCATTTGAGCACCATAGGCCTTCAGCTAACAGAGACCCTGTTGAATACAAGGTCAAGGATTAACAAAGTCACTCTCGTAGTTTAATACAGAGCATAGAATCTGTTAGCTATGTGGCTGTACTTTGGTTCTCATTGGGAGTTAGGAAGGGAGAGTGAGAAGTGAAGACTGTTGATGTTTCCCCTAGTCCTTTTTATAGTTTCTTCATCCTGGACTCAGGAGAAAAGACCTAATTACAGACTCACTGGCACCACCTCCTACCCCCCACCAAATGGAGCTAATATATCAGGCTATGTCTACACTGACGGCGACAAAATTGCTGCCATCAGATCGACTTATCTGGATCAACTGAGCGGGCAGTGAAGACCTACTCAGTCGATCCAGAAGTCGACGCTATTAATCTACCCCCGCAAGTGGCATAATGCTGCATGTTCCTGTCGGCGCAGTGCAGTAAAGATGGCACACAGAAGAGAACACAGCAATTGATGGGAGTTATGCAAGTTTTCTGCATAGTTTGCGTAACTCTTGTCGACTGCTGCCAAATTGCCAGGGTAAGTGTAGACCAAGCCTCATCTTCACCCAGCCAGGCATGCAGGGTCCCTAAGGAGTAGCTGTTCCTTTGCTTTCTGCAGCACTCGTTAAAATGGGTGAAAGGCAGCTCTCATTGCCATTGATAGAGGTGTAGGTGCAAATGCTTACAAAAGTGGCAGAGCAGTGCTTATACCTAGATAGTTTTCTTTGTACAATATTTAAAGCAAAATAAAATAAATGTTTTAATTTGTAGCTGAACAAAACAATCTAGGAACAGAAATGCTACTTATTATGTCCTCTGCTTCCTTCATTACATGTGAAAGAACGAATTTAATACACTACTTGTGCACAGAGGAGAAAAATGTTAAGATACTGCAAACTATCAGTAGAAATTCTCCATTCATATAAATTCCTTTTTTCCTTCAAGTAATGCATGCAAATTTCTTCTTCTGAACAGCAGTACAGACTCCTAGCATTTTTGTGGCCAGGTCAAACTGATCCTACATACAGGACTGAATGGGAATTCCACTCATGGATTGCCTGCACCTTCATACCTAAAATTTTTCATCCTCAGGATCATGGTCACCCATTTCAAGATGGATTACAGGTTTCATCATATTCCAAAGTGTCACATACCATGTGTCACAAACACAATTGCTGGCAAAGATGGCACCCTAGCTCAGCCTTGCATAACAAAGAGATTGGCAGCTACCAATTGTATGCCAAGAGGAGAGAAATAACCATCCAGTTCCATTCCCAGCACCAGCATCTTCCCTTCTTTCCCCTCATGCTGCACATGGCTATGTAGAGGGGACGGGGTGAGGGTCAAAAGCCTTTCTTTTCAACCTGAACAGGACCCAAAGAAGTTCCCTGCTTCCTGCTGGTTCAGAGAAACCACCCATAATGCTGAAGAGAACAGGGCAAAAATTTGATGCAGTGCTACAATTTAAGATGAAATAAAATCACCTTTCTGGCCAGCTTGCAACATAAGACTAGAGAAGAAGTACCACTATGTTTTTGTGAATTTCAGTGAGGATTGGCAACTGTGGAAACTCTGAAAAATTGAGATAGAGAACTTGTGAACTATCGGCCAAGATTATGTTGCTCCTATAACTCTTCCCTACTTGCCATGTTGCAGAAAAAAATATTTAAAGTATAAACATTAGTTGGCTTTGTGGTGAGGTGTTAGTCTGCCAACCTGAGGTTAGAAGCAGTGATGGGATCCCAAGCACTAGGCTTTGTATTATAGCATTGTATTTTTGATGCGGTAGTTAAGGGTCAATTACTGTTTCCATTATAAACCCTGTTTTTCAAGGGTTTATAACTCATCCATTTTCATTTCCATCATATTCAAACTTGGCATGCAAGTGGCATGGATACAAAATTTTTAAATAGACTAAATGAGGTAGGTCCATTTTTAGATACAGAACAGTAAAAAATTGTTTTTTAGTGGGTTTGGATTTTTCTTTTTTGACCTGCTCGAACTAAAATATGGTTTCACTTTAAAAGATGAACTACTCTATGCTTAGTCTTCAGTGTGGGGCTAATACCTTTAGCTATTTTTAAGGAAAGTACAATTAGAGGTCCAACATTCTTGCCTAAGGTTTTGCACCTAACTGATCACTTCAAGTGCCTATATATACCAGAAGGTAGTGCCTGGACAGGTGTCTAAAATGAATGCCTAATACAGATATAGGCACCTAAGTTTAGGCACTCAGGACTAACAATCAGATCCCATATGATCAACTTACTTCACTCTGAAAACAAGTTACTAAAGCCCTGACTCAAAGACCACTGAAGCAAGTGGATGTCTTTCTATTAACTTCAGTGAGCTTTGAACTGGACCTTTGCAGCACAAGAGGAACATGCAACTAGAACAGAGCTAGCAACCTGGGCCATGATCCTGCAAATACTTATGCATATAATTAACTTAAGCACTCCAGTAGTCCTATTGACATCCAAGATACTATTTATGAATTAAAGCTAAGCAGTGCTTAAGTATCTGCAGGATCAGTATCAAAATAGGGACCAGTTCTGGTCTGATTTAAGCTCCTTACAGTCCCATTGAATGAGGTGAAAAACAGGGTAGACTTTGACCCCATATGTAGAAAAACTCTGGTCTGGTATTTACTGTGTGACTGTCCCATTTTTTAAGGCCTGGAGTTTTTTCATTATATTAAATGGATTTCAATTGTAATTTTTTTTGTTTGGAAGTTTTAAGTTTCAGGGGTGGGTTTTAATTTTCATGCATTCTCACCACCTGATTTTCCCTGAAAATTTTCTATTTGAGGGCAATCAGTAATGCAAAGCAAAATTCCAACCTGGTTTAATAAACAAGCAACACCGCAAATGTTGCATGATTTTCATGTAACATCAATAGACTGATTTAGGTTCATTTTATCCACATGTGTCCTCCTTAAAAAAAAAATTAGACATTTTCTACTGAAGTTCAGCTGTGTTGGAAAGATCTGCAGCTAGTTACACTACCAATGGAAGAACTCATACAATTCTAAGTTTTGGTTGTTTTCCCAAATGGAAGTGTCCCATGATCCAAAGGCAGAAATACAATCTATCTACCTACCCATCCACCGATCACGATTCCATGTGAGCGCCTTGGTAACCACCACAGATTGCAGCACACACTGCTTCTACTGAAGTGGTGCTGAAGGGCATGTACACGTTGGAGCACACCAAAAGATGTTGAGGTTCTCTGCAGCACTGTGCCTCATATAAGACATGCTGTGGCTGTGGCACTGTACTGCCCCAAAAGAAAGGCTTCCTTAACAGGAAAAATCTGGCCCTAAATAATTTCATAGTCTATTCTGTGTTAAGCAACGTTTAGGCTAGAATTGGTAGCTAAGACTGCCACTCAGTCTTTAACTGACTACTTTCTGCTGAATAAATATAAACCATAAGAAAAACATCATGCTTTTCGCTTTTATAGAACCTTCCTTTGGAGGTCTCAAAGTTCTTTACAAATATTCTTCACAATATCCCAATGAGGTAGGAAAGTGTGATTATTCCAGTTTTACAGATGGGGGAAATGAGGAGAACAAGGGGGTGACTTACTCACATAGAAAGTTAGTGGCAGAAATGGGCGGAAAACTCAAACTTCCTGACTGCCAGTACTATGATTGAACTATTAAATCACATATTTTCCCATCAGAAAAATTGATTGGAATGCAATTAGGGCCTGACTCAAACTCTACTTACATTGATAGAAAATGTTCATTGACTTCAATGGCCTTTGGATCAGAACCTTATTTCTCATTTACCCTGAAGTGAGATCTGAATCTAGCCCAGTGCATGTAAAATCGCCCATCATTTTCAAGTCTCTGCAAATACCTAGTCAGATCAAGGTGAGGTCACTGAGTGGTAGCCTTAACACCAAGTTTCATTGCTTCTCTCTGTTCCTATTTGCACTTTAATATTGGGCTGATGCTATTTTTTCTCATGTATAATAGATTAACCACATCACAAAGATGAAATCCACGGTATTCAGTTAACATCTTCCCTTTCTGTGTTTACATGCTATATATGCTCAGAGGTATACATCTGCTAATATATGCTTAGATGATCTTTTTTGTGAACAGTGACAGAACAACTCTTTCTAAAGCTATCAAAGCCCTCCTCATTATCCTTTATGGGCTGTGTAGAAAACGTTTCCACTATTAGACATTTAACTGGAGTGCAGTAGAATGGTTTTGCTGGCCCCCTCCAGTTCTTTGGGTAAAAGCTCTGTTCATAATCAGTTTCCGCTTTTTTTTAATGACCCTCAAGAGGTCCCTTCTGGTACACTTCAGTTCCCTTTCTAGTGTCCCATTGATTTTACAGACTTTAGGAACTTGCTCTTAACCTTCTGCTTTCTCACAGGATCGCTGTTGAATGATTAGGCACTATATAGCCTTTTGTTACCCTGTATGTTGAGAGTGTAATATCTTGAGAATTAAAACACCAGTTACAATAACATTTCCTGCAGAAAGAGATTGCTCTTCTCTCAGGACTATTCACCCCATTTATGTGAGTGATTTTCTTGGACAAGAATGACTTCAAAATGTCTTTGTAGAAAAAGAAATATAAAACTATCCGCTTGAATACAAGTTTGTATTCAACTCAAAGGTCTGTGCTGATGTCCTGAATTATAGAAGCAAGAAGTGATATTTCCCTTTGGGCCAGGTGGACCAGAAACTTTCAAATGGTGGGCAACATTGAGCAACCATAAAAGAAAAGAAAAGGGTTTCAAAGATGGATTTTCCTACATAAAGTGTTTCCAGTTGATCTGATTTGATTCAACAGTGTTTTGTTAAGGCCCACTGCTGTCCTGTGATCACTTGGATGATGTGTCCTATTCATATACTTGAAATTTTGTCTTGGACTAAAGGGATGTCAATACCCTTGGCATCTGTAAGTCCTGGAGACAAAGTTTTGTGGCAGATCAGGCAAAAGAAATTCCTCATCAGCAGTAAGTTTTTCAGAAAGAGAATTCTGAGATGGAACCACAAATACATGACTGCTTTTTTTTTTTTTTTTTAAAGCTAGAGGATTGGATGTTATCATTACTTATTATTTGTATTATCATAATGCCTAGGAGCCCCAGTCATGGACCTGGACCTATTGTGTTAGGAACTATACAAACACAGAACCTGAAAAACCAGTCCCTGCTCCAAAGAGTTTACAATCTAAGCATAAGAGACAACAGATGGACACAGACAGACAGGAGAGTTCAAGGAAACAATGAGAATAATAGTCAGCATGAGTGTCTGTGGTCTCAAATGTCTTAAGGAATGTCAGGTACACTCAGGCAGCCAAGTACTTTAATGCTAGTGCATATTCTTTATTTAATTGTGATATGGTGGGACATCTGATTGGGTGGATTGTTAGAGTGGAATATTACTGCACTGCAAAGAAAGGAAATATCTGAGCTGTTAATTATTCACACAAAGGGAAGTTGTGGGGCTTTTTAAAGGGTTGTGAAATATTCAGGTAAGTTTATTTCATTTCCATTTTCCAGCCAGGACAAATGAACTGAAATACTTATAGGAAAGGCTATTATTTCATGGTTTCCAGCTCATTTTGCAGATTCAAGTGTTTAGCTAATGCTTATTCAACCCTATGTTAAACTTTGAACCTTTTTGAGATAAAATCCTGGTGTTGACGATACGAAATGAGTGTAATAGAGGGAGACCTTTGCTGCTATTGCTGTAGTTGAGGAATGTCCTATACTGTATTACAAAGGCCATTTACTTTAATATTTCTTCCTTGGATAACATAAACAAACATTTCTTCATACAGAGCAGCAACTTCAAAACAACAAATGGACGGAATGTCAATGTTATTCTGTAAAACAAGAAAAAAATGTCCTAGTTCTGATCAGAGGTATACATCTGAAGCAACACCATTAACACCAGTGTGAATAAGAGAAGAATCTGGCCCTATTACTGTACACCAGTCACAGTTATTCAGCAGAGGAGCAAAGGAAGGGGCTGGAAAAAAATTCTAAACCCAGAAAAATAATTATATCCTTTTTTGCTGTTGTTGCTGCTGTTGACACCATTTGAAAAGGAATCATTACAAAGAGGTCCATATTTTCAGGAAAGGTTGTGGTTGGGGGGAGACAAAAGACTCACCCGAATGATCCTAGTTAAGGGCCTTAACAGCAAGGCAGCTTAACTTCTTTTTGAAACTGGTGAGTCTCCCTGCTTGGCTGAGTTTGAATTGTACGTTACTGTAGTAACATTTCACAAATAGGAATACCCCCTCCTTTTAAAAACTGCTCCTTCCAGAAATAGCAACACAATTTAGCAATATTTTGTATCAAGACAATAACATTGTAGAATTATTGTAGTCTTAGTACCTCATTAAAATAAAAAAAATGTTAAATCCTTGTTTTGTTGAACACAAGAGATGAATAGTAAATATTGATTTAGAATGAATGCAAACATTTCCCTAGGAGTGGATAATTACAGCCTTTCTATGCAAAACACTTATATTTGAAGAAGCACTTCACTTACTTTGCCATGTGGTATACATTCTTTAGTACATTTTAAATTATACGTTGTCCTGGACAGTGTCTGCTCTATAATTTCTTGCGTCTCTACACCAGAGTCAGTATGTAATTTTAAACTGCAAACTTTCTGCCAACTAGAAGAGCAAAGCAGGCTTAACTCTTTCCCTTTGCTAGGCTCACAGATCAATTTAGATTGAACACAGTCATAAGACCAATGTGCTCAGTATTTGAGCAGTCTGGAACTAGTTTTGTCTAGCTAGAGTTTAACAAAGATGCTACTCCTAGCAATCTTCTTTTTCACAGGGCATTTTCTAATTATGCACAAGGGTTGATGCATTCTAGTTTCTAGCAAGATCAAAAGGAATAAAAAAGTTTGACCTAAAACTTTAGTTCCACATATTTAAAAAGCACGAAGTGTTGAACTCTTGTGGTAGAACATCTAGTTTAACAGCATGGCCACACACTTCAAACATATTTGAACCAAATATATTTCATTAATCTAGTCTGTATTAACATACATAGCACTTTAATTGTTAGTCAATATTAGGGTTGCTTCTTCATTTGGAAGGCTGAGAGGCCTTTGTGTACTTAATTTCGGAACCTGATATTTTGCTCAGCAGAATGAGGCAGGGGGAAAGTCCCAGACCCAATCAATCAGAAATACTCCTGGTTTTTCTTTATTACTTATGTAGTTCCTTCCTTACTTAGGATTCTGTGTTACTTATGTTTTGCCTCACTAAAGTGGATAATGAAAGAGTTCTTGCCCCAGAGCCTAAGACTGCATCCTGCATTCTCAGTGTATCAGGCTACAGGATTGGGTCATCAATCAAAACAAGAGCGTCAGATGGAGACAACCACCCAGGGATGGGTTAAGTGATAAAGATGAGACAATATGCTCATGAAGTCACCTGTGAGATTAATTCATAAGACTTGTGAATTACACAATTTTATTTTACATTACACAAACACACAGAGAGAAAAAATAATTGGCCAAGACTTTAGAACAAGCAGATCTAAAGTTAGGCATCTAAATGAGCTGCTTGATTTTCGTAAGAATTAAGCATCCAAAGCTCCTACACCCCATTTCAGGAAAGCATTAGGCATATGTTTAAATCCATCCCTATTCAGGATAGCATGTAAGTATGTGCTTATGGCCCATGGACTTTATTACTTAAGAACATGCTTAAGTGCATTCCTGAATAAATAAACTTTCTGAATGGGGGACCCACCAAAGATTTTTGGCCATGGAAAACTCCTTGAAGGAATGAGTTCTGAGATAGAATTTAAAGGAATATGGGCTGGCAACATAGCAAACAGGGTCATGAATGCTGTTCCAGACATAGACCACGAAAGAAGATAAAGAGATAGGTGGAGTATTGACCAAGCTAATAGCGTAATAAATAAATAAATAGCGTAATAAATAAATAAATAAAGCTAATAGCGTAATAAATAGCCACACTTATGGCTATTGTTCAAAGATAACCGGTCATGTTACACACTCTAAAGTCTACTCAGTGGTCTTTATAAAATATATTTATACACCTATCTATAGCTATAATATATGTACAAATATATAATGTATATATGCATAACATACACAAATGCACACACATTCAGTCATTCTTCACTCTGAGCTTTCAGATTGAGAACTCAATCTGTATCTATTTCTCTAAAACAGAGTTAAACAAAATGTTAAACAGGTTCAAGGATGAGTTGAAAACAAAAAACAAAGATGCTACATGGATTAGGAAAGGTCTGGGGAAAAAACTTAAATGTATTGTTTTTAAAGTTAAATTCTTTCCCAGAGTTAGAACGAAAGAGAAATAGACAAAAAGTATATAAAAGTATAGGGAGGATTAAGTAACAAAATAAAAATTCTGGAGCAACAAAGTACCAATGCCTTCTATTTCCCCTAAAATATTTCTCATTATCACCCCTACCCCATCACCTCCCCCCCCCCACACACACACACACTTTTATGCAGTAATCGATTCTGAAACAGCATCTCTTCACAAACGGTTTCTTAAGATACAGTCTTGTACTTTCAGAACTGTTCAACTGAATGTCAAGGCAAAAACCACCAGTTCTGTGGTTAAAGTAATGTGTCTGCTAGGAAAATATTTAGCCTACCCACTTGGCACCTACCCTGTTATATTTGGAGGCACCCACATCTTTACAAAAGAACCCAGAGTATTCCTAATGAAAGTAACTGAAGAAATCTTCCACTGGAAGTTACTTGCTGGTTTAAAATTAGCTCTCCCCTTGCTCCGTATTCCTAAGTTTTGCATAACCATGGGGGGAAAAGAAGGCATAAGATAAAAATAAATTTGGCTGCTCTGGCTTAGAAATCAAGGGGAACGTGTCAGGCCAGTTTTTTGCTATGGGTTTCAGCAGAGACAAAATATCTTGTACTACAAGGAAAGATAATGTATGACTAAGAAAATTCCCTGAGCAATCAGGGGATGTGTTTTCAGCTTTTTTACATTTTCTCACAGCAAAGAGAAAGAATAAGATTTAAGTTCTGTGATCAAGTTGGCAGAATATATGCACCCTACCTGGATGATCATGAATTGCAAATCAATATTTTAAAATAATTTAACTTTTCCCATTCCAAAATAATCAAACATAGTGGTGAGGGGCCACTAGCCATGACAAAAAATATACTTCAGATTCTTTCTTGAAGTGCCAACTCCAATAAGTTCTCCAAGTGAAATTAAATGCACACTCTTATTCCAAACCACAGTTTCCCCTTGGGATGTACAAATCTCAAGTGGGGGCTGAAAGGCCAGTTGTACTGAAGCCCAGGGTTACACCCATTTTTGCAGTTTTTTTTAACTACTGCATGTAGTATAACTTGTATTCCAGCCCACCCTGTGACTGTGCTTTCCAGTATTGGTAATAAAAATGATGTCTTCATAGTTTCCACATTCCAGAATTAATGAGTGGGCCAGTCCGTATCTTCCCTCCATTTCTCACAGTTGTGTGTTTGTTTTCTTTAAAAGCTTCTCTGCTGAGCTACAGGTCAGCAAAAAAGAAAATATCTGCTGTGTTGTGAGTAACGGTTGGCTCCATGTCTAAAAGCAGTAATAAAGATTCATTTGAGAACAGAAATTAGAAGTGGAAAAGATCTATCAGTTCACATTGTTCATTTCCCTGACAATGCTCAATGGTTAGCCAATCACAATGTGATTTGTGGTGCCCCACCCCCACACTCCTTGCAGTCAACAACGTAAGATTTCACAAGGATCTAGCATGAAAGTAATGCCATTCATGTTCAAAACATAACCCAAAACAAAAGCCTGCAGGAGAGCCCTTTTACTCCATTCATACCAACAGCAGAAGCCAAAAACTACCATCACCACTTGGCCAAGTTGATGATAGAAGAAAATGCCATCCTGGCTTTCCAGATGGAAGCCTGTTACTTGGAATGTCATTCAATGCCACATAACTAATATCACAACCATTTTACAATCCAATTATCACGTTATACAAATTTGCAACAACAACAACAACAAAAATCTAGAAAACAGGCCAACCACAACGCCCTCACGTTGCTAGAAAGTGAGGAGACAAGATACCTCACTGCAGGCAGGGTGCAGGAAAGTTTCTTGACCTCTGTCTGCATGAAATATATCCCTGGGTTGGAAAAGGATGGCAGAGGCAGAGGAAAATCAGTGGGTATTTTGCAGCCTTGTCCATATCAGGTGACTGGAGTCAGGAAATAAAGTTCAGTCTCTTTCCAGCAACACTGCATGTCACACCTTTATTAATATAGGTTAAGGGTAAACTAAATTTTGGCAAGGGTGGAGCAAATGAAGCCACTTGAATCATTCAACATGGAAGCAAAGTTGTAAGAGAATTAGAAGAGATGCTTAGAGTGTCTCCATATCTGCCTGGATGCCAGTGGTATTAAAAAAAACTGGAGCGGATGAAGTCCTTCACACGGCTATGTGTGCCCAACCCAGAGGCACTGAAGCGCTACAGTAAATTCTGGTGGGAGTGCCACAAACTGCTAGACAAAGTCATTCAAAGCTTTTGGGAATATTCCGGAATATTCCATGAAGAATGTCACTAGGAAGAGACTGATTTTCTTTACAAGAAACTAGCTGCCAGGTGAGACAATTGCCCATTCTGGAACAGACCTACATCACAAAGCTAAGTCATGGCAATCTGAATTTTTAACAAATGGATTAATTAGAGACCAAATTATTAGCAGTAAAACTGATAATCATCTCTATGATAAATGAACCTAAATCTGTAAAAAACAGTAAATACTTGCAGGGCTAGTGAAAACTGTGCTTACCCCATGAAAGTGTCAACAAGCAATGAAAGAACTGAAGCGCGTCTAATTAAAAATGCACACTAAGGCATAAAGAGAGAATATAAGAGTAAACAAATAGAGACCAGATTTGTTTGCAATAAATGAAGAGGAAATTACCACATAATGCAAACTCATCGAGCACAAGGGATATGGTGGCATGCATGCAAGTACAGCAACCATTCCGCAGAAGTGATTTGTTCTTTGCACAAATTACAGCCAAAAAAAAAAGCAAACTACATACATGAGCATAAAGGTGGAAGATAAAGCTCTGACCATGGTGCAGAAGCAGAGTTCTTTGTTGGAAATCTTTAATATGTTTGCAATTTCAAAATAGCTGTTGAACCTGATGCATCACAACACAATTGCACAAAAAAGAGGGTGCCAAGTGGGGATCCACTTCAGCAGCTAGGCAGGCCACCACGGAAGAACCTGGTTTTTGAACATGTATGATCAAATGTAATTGTTGACAGTTGTCCAATGAGAAGCAGAATAATCCTCTCTTGTGTCCAGGGTCTCAGGTTGTCTACTCTGACTGACATCTTAGACCTCTCTGTTTGTGTGTTTTATTAATTGGCCACATGAGTCTGTTGTGGTTGTTACGTATAGCTGGTATTATTTTCATTGGATTTTCATAAATAAAAGGAAGATGTACCATAACAGTAGTAATTGCAACCAAGAAATAATGACCCCTATAATCAAAGGAGTATTAACCTTTTGTAATCCTGACCAACATCAAGTCAATGGGGCCAGAAACTAAAGTTCAACCTCCTTACCAGGATTACCGTGTGTCACACCTTTATCAGAAGGTGTAGGGAAACTGTGGTCTGTTAAAACTCCAGCAGGACTCACAACAGTTAGCAGTGGAGTTTTCTGTCCATTAGCCAGCTCCAATCAAGAGGCCACTGCTTATTTTTTTAAAAGAGCTTCCGTGTTGACTAGTAATGGTCACATTACATCTTGAAAGCAGTGTTTGGTCCATCACTGTATAACTCTGTCGTTTGTTTGTTTTTTAACCACTGGATTCAGCCCCCAGGGATCCCTAGCAAGACATGATCCCCATCCAAATAGGGATAAAATTTCAATTTTATTTCAGTTTTGTCCTCTTCAGGATAAATCTTTTTTGATAGTGCTTTCTTGACTGCTAAACTGACACATTTTGAAAGATTAATCTAAAACAGCTGAGATTAAAAGCATCATTCAAATAATACTTCAGGTATATTCCATGGGTGGGGAAGTATTAATACATGAAAATATTAAGGGACAGGAACAAAAGTTTTAGGCAAAGAAGTATATTACATTCTGTGGATTCTAGAGAGTGCATCTTTTCCCTGAAAGTTTTGCCAGCTGCCACATAATCCAGGAAGTCATGCTTCAAAATATTTAAGGTTGCATTTCTCATAATTTCCTTCTTATCTTTCATAAGTCTTACATTTTAAAACGTCAATTTACATGTGGGAATGTTTAATCTCAAGGATGTTGATCCATCAGGAAACTTTTAAAATCTTCTCCAAAAGTTTTTTTTCCCCCTTAATGGATTGCTTCTGTTTATGTTGTACCTGCCAGTCCAACTGACATCACCACCCTGCCTCAAGCCATTCCATCACTTAAAAGCAAAGGGAGAGGTAGAGTCTCTGGTGGGTATGGCAAGCATAGCAGGTAAAATGAAAACAGATTTGTCTTTGAAAAGCATAACTAAATATTCTTGTTTTTGTATTCGTCTTAGATACTGGAATTAGGAAGACAGAGTTTATCTGCATCTTGCAAACATGCAGCTTTGGACTGTGATCCTAACTACACACAAACTACCTACGGTCATGCCTGGTCGTTTCTTGGGTGGAAGATCTCCAAGGAAAAGGCAGGGTGTTGCACGAATGGTTAGTGATTCAGAAAATGGCAGTTTTCCCTCTGAGTCAGTACTGAATCAATGTCCTAATGTAATGCTGCAGTAAGTAACTCAGATAAGGCAAAAAACTGAGATCCTGACTTGGTGGTCACTGAAAGGCTATTGAACAATAATAAAGTCTTAGTCCTTGTGTAATGCATTTGCATTTTACCTACCTAAGGGACTGATCCCGCTCCTATTAAAGTTAATGGGCGTGTTTTAACTGACTTCAGTGAAAGTTGGATTGAGCCCCAAAGTCCTCCTACAGTTACAACTGGAAATACTATTCATCACTGGAATCTAGCTGGGTTAAATGGGTGTTATGTTCCACGCCAGTGGTGGATGAAGTGATTTTTATATACATAATGTTTGCAAAGCACTTTAAGATTAAGTTATTTATTATCAATACATATTGTGACAACCTCAACTCATCTCTATCCGATAATATGATAAAATAATAAAATAGGTTTCAATCAGAACTGGCAAAATGTAAAAAGCTGAGACTGTACATTGAAATATGTATGTGCAATGAATTAGCACTGCATATACTTCAAATACCGTTTCCTATGTTCTGCATTATATTTTTGTTTAAATGTCATTTGCTTACACTTGTGCCATTTTACTGCATCTATTTTGAATACAGTTTATATATATTTCTTACTGTCAGTGTAAATGCATGTAATGTTAGGCATACAATTGTGTTTTAATACCTTTCCTTTACTTTGTTATATAATTAAGTTAATTTCCTAAAATGTGATTTATTTCATGTTTTGGTTCAGGAGTGGCTTTTTACCTCCTCTCCTTTATTAATGCAAATAAAAAAATGTAATATTGGCATCACTGCCATGGAAGGTATAGACACCATCATCAGAAATCCAGCTCATTCAAAGAAATCAAACAATTCGTTGACAAATCAACTAAGGTTAAAACCCTGCCCCCTTTGGCTACTGTGCAGGTGTTCTACCAGTTCAGTGATTATACTATAACTTCTTGCTTAGTTGAGTTAAGAGGAGCAACCACTAATTCTGGGAAGGACTGCACTTAAACCAGAGATATTTTTTTTCAGTCCATAGTAAAATCACATATTTCTAGGTCATTAATAAATAAAAGGGTTAATCACGGAAGGGGGAACAAAATATTTTTTCTGATTAAATGTTACTATATTAATATAAAGTACCTAAATAATTTGCTGTAATATGAATTACCATAATAAATTATGCCCTTTGGCCCTAATTCAGGAAAGTGCTTAAGCATATGCTTAACTTTAAGCATATAAGTAGTTTTATTATTTGAATGAACATGTGGTTAAGTGCCTTGCTGGATTGGGATATCCATCAGAGAAAAAATTCAGATTCCCTCCAGAATGTAAGGGAGGGAGGCCACACCCCCCCTTGCTCCGGTGCTCCTGTGCGGGCAGAAAACTGGCTGGGAGAATTAGCTGGTGGGCTAGGATTCTGTCCCCTTCTGCTGCTCACTAGCACTGAAGCGCTTCCCAGCCCAGGCCCTCTGGCAGTGCAGGCAGGGGAGGAGTCTCTGGGCTTGGCCCTCAAGCCAGGCAAGGCACATAAAGCAGTCTCTAGCCCTATGGATGGTGACTCAGAGGTCTATGGCCCAACCCCTCTAGTAGGGTGGGGCGAGTAAACTGTCTCCAGCCGGAGGCAGGATGAGTCAGCAGTCCATGGCCCTAGGCAGGGCAGACAAACAATCTATAACCCTGGGCAGAGCAAGTAAATGGTCAGGGCAAACAAACAGTGTCTAGTTCTGCCCCTTCCGCAGGGCGGGGCGGGCAAATAGTTTATGGCCTGTGAGGCTTCACCGGCTGGTAGAAGGCAACCACCCTAGGGGTGGTGTGTAGAGGTGGACGCAGGCCCTCTCATCTCCACTGCGCCCCAGCCCAGGTCTCTATCATCAGTGGGACTCCAGCCGCAATTCGCTGACCCGGCTGCAGGCCACAAAACAGCCAGGCTGTCGTCCAGCTCCCCTGGGCTACTTCCTCCCCACTTTCCCTGGAGTACTTGGTTCTCTGGATCACCTTCAGTCTCCTTGGGGTATTCAGCTAGGGATAGGTTCCACAGCCCTTCAGCATCATCGACTGGTGGCAGGTCCGGTAACACCTCGAGGTCACCTGTGGAGGACAGCTCCTCCAGGTCATGGGCAGCCAGGGGTTCCTTCGGGTCCCTAGCAGCAGGCAGCTTCTGTAGGTTGCTGGTGGCTGGGGTTGCTCCGGGTCCCAGGCAGCACCTCCCGGTCACTGGTGGTGGGTGGTTGCTCTGGGTCCCAGGTGGCAGGCAGCCTCTCTGCAGGGTTGTAGGTGCCGGTAACCCCGGCAGCCTCTCTGGGATCCAGGCCACAGGTAGCTCTTCAGTGATGCGGTGGTCAGATTGGAGCCTCCTCGGCAGCTTGGGCCTGACTGAATGGAAGGCCTCTTCTTTTATACTTCCTGCTCTGCCCACCTCCCCTGCTTCCGGTGGGGTGGACAGGGTTGTTCTGGCTCTGCCCACCCAGAGACACCCTCCCTGTCAATCTCCAACGGAAGCCACGCCCCTCTCTACACCGAGTCATAAACCTGCAGACAATTAGGCATACATGTAATTTTATTCCAGGGACTAGCCACACTGAAGTCAATGGGATACTCATAGGAGTGCCTATGAACATATACTGCTTGTAGACTTAGGTTCAAAATGTATTTTTTTCAGTAACAGCTCTCTGCAAAAAGACCTGGTCAGCAATTTTTTACAATTTTTTTTTTTTTAAATAGAAAGGGCCTATTAATCAAAAGAAACACTTTTTCCACAAAAGGGTCAGTTTCAACAAATTTCTTGACTCAAAAACATTTTGACAGAAGAAATTTCAACTTGTCAAAACATTCTGTTTCAACATTTTCCAAATGGAAATTTTTGTCTGTTAAAAACAATTAAAAATGGTGAAAACTAAAATGAAATGTTCTGAAATTATCAAAATAAAGCATTTTCATTGACTTGAACTGATTTGTTTTCTGATTTTCACTTTGCAAAACATTTCAAAATGTTGTCCCAATTTGGGATGAGACAATTTTTTTTGAAATTTTAAAGATTTTCACAGCTGAAGAAAACTGTTTCTTGCCCAGATCTAGCTGCTAAGCTCATTACTAGGTATCTACTCTGGAGAGGCATTTAACTTAAAGAATGTCTTTTTTTTTTTTTGTTCTGTGCTTAAAACTCCAAAAGTTTTCACTTACATCTTTGACTAATTCTAAGCACGACACAAAAAGTCAGGAGCTTAGGACTTGCTATCTAAAGATAATGGGCCAAATTCTCCATTGATGTAAATTGGTGCTCATGCAGTGATAAAGCTAAGCCAACTTTGCAAGGAATTTGGCCCAATAATTCCAAAGCCTGCAATGAAAAGAATAAGACTTGGGAAGAAAGTAAGTTTAGTCTCAGATATTCATCTCTTTAAAATATCTTTAATGCTAATAGTAAAACTGAAGCAATGCTTAATATATATGTAACATCTATCGGTCACTCTTGGGCTGAATGTCTTTACGTCCTTCACAGTTCCATTTACATCAGCTTGTGTGATGTTCTTCGGACACTGCTTGACAACTTATTTGGTGCTTCGACAACAGAGGAAAGTTCTCAGGCTCAAAACATCCTACAGAATTTCTTTGCAACCCTTTTTAGTTCTATGTCTTACTATCAATGTTAAATATGGAAATACATACGTAGCGTCTGCCATTTTAACAGTGAAAACTTCCACCATTATGAAGATAGCAGTGTGAAATGTGTGTACATTTTAATCTGGATAGCTTCTCAGAAGTACTGTGCTGAAACACCTGTGGTAAATCTATGTAGAAAACTGTGGCTCAGATTCTCAATTGTTGTAGATTGTAATAGTGCCATTGTCTTCCATGGAGCTGTTGACTACACCAGGTTAGGATCTGGCCCTCAATGTTCAATAGCCATCAGAATGTCACTCTGTCTGTCTTTTATGGTGGCGGTTCTAGAAAGTAGATACTGAGTAGCTGTGGAACTAAAGTTGGAAAACTAATTGAAGAAATCTTAAATTATTTTATTTTAAAATTGCCTGCAAGTCATGTGTGCTTCTTTTTTAATCATTTTGTTTTGCTGTTTACTTGCTTTAGCACATGGCCCTGATCAAGCAAAGCACTTCAGACCATATCTAATCTTGAGCACAAGAGTAATCCCATTGAAGTCAGTGTGTCTATTCACATCCTTAAAGTTAAGCACATGCATCAGTATGCTGGATATGGGCCTGTGAGACAAGAAATAGATTTTCATTATGCAGTGGTAGCTAGTGACCAGAGTAAGTGGTGGACTCTACAACCTTCCCATTACCCTGTAGGCTTATCATGTAGGCTTATTTCAAAGTGAAAAGCTGGGACATTGCAGTCAGGGATGTCAAAGAGAAGTGTTGTGCTAGGGAATAAGGTAGATCAGTGATGGAGTAGGAAGAAAAAGAGAGACCGTCTTTCCTTTGCCATTTCATTCCCCTTTAAGGATGAAGAATTGGGACACTTTACAGTGCAGTACATCACGTATCCTACTCATTTATGGAGTTATTTGTAGGGCTTCGCATCATTAGTGCCAAATGACTTGACTCCCCCCTGTTACAAGAGTACAGAAGAGATTAGCTAGAAACTTATACTACTTATTGTCTCATACAACTTATGTGTACAGTTGGCCTTGATTCCTCCCCCCTCCATCCCCCCCCCACACACATTTCATTTTAGACCCAATTATCCAGGTGCTCCAAGGAAAAATCTCCAGTTCACTTTACTGGTAGTGTTTTCCATAGAATATCTGCATAATAAGGTAGGGTGTGCCTATGGAGAAGGGAAAATGGTTCTCTCCGGTTGTATACCAGTTTCCCAGCTTGATGTAAATAGAGCTGATTAGGAATTTTTCAACAAAACATTTTCTCACCAAAATGCAGATTCATCTGAACTGAAACGGTTTGCAGGAAAGGGTTATTTTCAATGTATTTCCTGACTGATACGTTGACAAAAGTTCTGAAATTGTTGAAATGTCCCATTTTGACATTTTTTAAACTAAAAGTTCTGTTTTTTGGTTCAAAATGATTTTTTGTTATTAAATTTAATTTATACTATAACAATTAAATGGAAATGAAATATTTCAAAATTATTTAAATAAATGTTTCAATTGACCTGAACCTACATTTTTTTCAGATCATCAGTTTTGGTGAAAAGTTGAGAATTTGTCTTTTCACCTTGATATAGGACAGGACATTTTTCAAACTTTCAAAAATTCTCACGGGACAGGAATACCATTTTCCTTCCCTAGTAATCAGCACTGTCATGTGTCCTGAGTCTAGAGAAGGTGACAACTGTAACAGAACCTAAAGTTTTGGGCATCATAGGAAATTTTCTAATTTCTGGTGAAACTAGTGGTGGAAAAAACATTTTTTAGAAATTGAGGGAATCCTCAGCTGCCCAGTTAGGCCCTTTTGCACTGCCAGGCTATCCTATAGAGAACGTAGTATGGACCAAGATTTGGTCCTAACATTCTAATGGCATTTATAGGAGTGTAAAGAATAAGTTCAGTGCTTGGCCAGCATTCGATCCCCAAGTAATATTGGCTTTGATGAATATGAACACCCAAGTGCTGACACTTTTGCCCACAGCCACTCTATATAACACATTTTTGGTACAGCATAGTGTGATAATTTTATGATCTTTCATTCTTGAGTGCTGTTTTTTCTTTTCCACTGGCCTTCCACAGCCAGATGCTCCCACTAGCTCCTCTTACCTATGGTTTTCACATTTTTATTGTTCACATGCATGTGACATTTTTTGTTTTTATCCCATTTCAAATTATTTCTACTATAAAATATTTGCCAAAGGTGCATAGTGATTCAAACTCCGATTCACTTATCTCTGCTGTTTCTGTCATAAAAAGGGCATTCCAAATTTATTCCATAATGATAAATCTGTTTAGCACCCACATTACCCTACATGGATTTAGAGTGCTGAGAGCACATTTGTATTTTTCTCCTGTTACTTTAGATTTATACAAAAATGCCCCAATTTCCACTTATTTGCTACAGAATATTGCCTGCCTCGTTTTATCTTTTCAACATAAGAAAAACAACATAGGGCATGATAGCCACTAATGAGATGGCACATTCTATATAACTTTTCCTACTGTGTTGTTTTATTTACTAGCTTTCAAATCCCTAACCTTAGTCTCTCCAACATCCCTTTAAATGAAAGGGTCCTCCTGTCTCTGTGAAGTTTCTATCGTCTACATTGGTTTCCCTGTTAAAGTTTCAGCATCCATTTAGTCAGTTACAGTTATTCTGCTTAATGACTCTTATGCCCCTGTTAATACATTTTTATCTGGCACTAATATTTTAAGATCTTGTCTAATATTAATGTTATATGCTAATATTAAAGATGTGGTAGTAATATTTTAAGCTCTAGCTGCCAGAGTATCAATGGTTGGAGAAGTGTTGTGAAGCTCATTGTATTCTAAGCACTGCCTGGCAAGTTGCAATATATATGACTATTGTAAAGAAATCTAGGCAAAACAAATTGCATTTATGGACAAAATTTCAACAATTAATTACTTGTGGAAAATCCCACTTAACAACAGTGAGAGCAGGATCAGGCCCTGTGTGTGTACATCTGTGTCTCTGTCTCTTTTTGGTAAACTCTCATCCAAGATTGGTAATTTACCATTTAAACTATATCCCTGAGAACAAACTTGTAGAGTATAATACACACATACCTATAAGATAACAGTGGAAATATAATGCTGCAGAAAATTGTTTTAATAAAATAAAGCTCTCCACCATGTAAGTGAACTATGGAATTTCCCCACCCCTATCTTCTTTGAAGTATGATCTTTCCACCAAAAATAAAATAAAACGTAACATTTATTTCACCACTATTTAAGAGTTAATGAAAGATTTGCACCTGTACAGCTGTTGTGGACTGAAACTAGCTCTTGGAGTGAATGTGTTTTCTGGTTGAGACAGTTGTAAATGCCTTGAGTAAAAACACAGAGGACTGCTAATGGATAGGTTTATTTTAAAGCATGCCATCTGCTATCAATCATAGAGAAGTATAGGAAGCAAGTTTGGCTGTGCTCCCTTCTTGTGAGCCTGATAAAGATAGGGCTTTGGTACTCTGGAACATTTAGTCCCCAAGAGAATAAAACATCAAACCTACTCAGCAGCTCCACTAACAATAATAAAAATGCCTCTGCCTAAAGGTGACATTCTGAATTTACGATTATTTGTGTCTATAAAGTGTATTCTTTGGCTCCTGACTCATTCTGACTGTCTCACTGCAAGAACAATACATTAAGCCTGCCTGAAGTAAATGGAAATCCTATCCGTTTATTAAACCAGCAGCCAGTACCTGAGATGTTCTAATGCCCTGTAGGATCTGAAGAAGGTTTTGTGCTCTAGTTCTTTGTGTAGGATTCAAGTCAATTGCAAAGCAAATTTTTATGTAATGCATTGAAAGTTTATTTAATGCCATTCTTCAGGTGGTCATATTTTTAACAGGAAGGGCAAAAACAGATTCTGAATATGTAAATTACTACATAATGTAGAATATCTAACTACTCTATATTATAAAACAGCAAGCCTCTACTTCACACCTACCACTTGACAAAATTCTGCTGCAGTTCTCTGGCTGATGGAAAATAGAGCTGTGGAAGCTTGGGGAAAACCCACCTGGCAAGCAAGCTCATGAGCTTAATTAAAGTTAATACAGAAATTAACAGTGGGCAAATATTGGAACAACAGTAGAGAAAAAATAAACACTAAAAAAGGAGATAGAAAAAGTAAAGGGAAGGATGAACATGCCTTTTAATGTGCAATGGACATTGTTGTTGATGATTCCCTTCTAAATCCACTCTGAATAAAGCAACTGGTGGCAAAATATTCTGTGCTGTGGACATATGCCATGCTTACTTATGAGTGGTTGTTGGGAGAGGAAGAGGAGGATGAGGAGGAGGAATGTGCTGATGAAGCTCGGGTGTGGGGGTTCAGGATTTCTCATGTTCTTAGTTATGGACACCATGGACCTAATACATGTTATAGCTCCCAATGAAATTAGTGGCCAAATTCCCCTGGATTTTAATGATCCAAGATCAACCCTCATGTCTGGGACAAAAGGGGTAGGGGATCACAAAGAGTTCATAGATGTGGAACAAAAACGATGAAATCTTTCAGAACCAGACATAGAAGAAAAGATTAGGAAAAGGGGGCCTGCAAAGAAAAGAGAAAATACAGACAAATGAGAAACCAGGTCACCGTCCACAAAGAGATGGTGGGTTGTTCCACAGAAGTCTGACATCAGGTCTCCTTATTCAATAGGAACAGAACAAAAACCATGGGCTTGAAGCTGCAGCAGTATAGAAAGTATAATTAAATATTAGGAAAAATATTGTTAGACTAATCTGTCAAAAATAGGGAAATGAATTATCATCACAAGAACTTTCCAGAAGTGACAGAGCTCTAACAGGGACATCTTTTCTGACCCAAATGCTTATGTGCTGGGATTTTTTTTTTTAAACAATATCACCTGTATTATGAATAATTCTTCATTCTAGTAGCACTGGATGCATCATCAGTACTCTCCTTCTGTAACTGAGCTACGTATCTGACAACAAGCCACAGTAATATGCTGAAGCCGGTTGGGAATTTTTGAGAATACTTTTTTCCATCAGAAAATGCCATTTGTCAAAACAGAAAATTTTAATGGGAAATGGTCAATTTCAACAATTTTCCTATTTTGACATTCTTTTTTTAAATTGTCCAAACATCCCACTTTGACATTTAAAAATGAAAAGTTCAATATTTTTATTCAAAACAATTTTTTTATTTGAAATTTGTTAACATATAGTAAAAGAATGTTTTAAAATTATTTAAAAGGTCAAAATTAACATGAAACATTTCAAAATGATCAAAAGAAAATGTTTCAGTGTTTCATCTGAAATTTTTTTCAGCTCTCTGGTTTGCAAAAAAAAAAAAAAAAAAAAAATTAAAGAGATTCCAACTTTTGTCCCAATTTGGGGGTGGGGGAGGAAATTTAAAAATATCAAAAATTCTCCTATGATGGAAAACCATTTATCTCCCATCTGTATTAAATACTTCTGGATAACCTTAAATGGAATAGTGAGCAATGTAATGACAGTTCTTGACACAGTGATCTCATACCAATCTCTGCCATACTATATAGTAGCTCTCTGCAGTAGCACATATAGTACATTTTCATACAAAAGCTTGCAAGGCCCAGAGAAGGGTAACAAAAATGATTAGGGGTATGGAATAGTTTCCATATGAGGCGAGATTAATAAGACTAGGACTTTTCAGCTTGGAAAAGAGATGACTAAGGTGGGATATAATAGAGATCTATAAAATCATGACTGATGTGGAGAAAGTAAATAGGGAAGTGTTATTTACTCCTTCTCATAACACAAGAACTGGGGTGACCAAATGAAATTAATAGGCAGCAAGTTTAAAACAAAACAAAAGGAAGTATTTTTTCACACAACGCATAGTCAATCTGTGGAACTCTTTGCCACAGGATGTTGTGAAGGCCAAGACTACAACAGGGTTGAAAAAAGAACTAGATAAGTTCATGGAGGATACGTCCATCAATGGCTATTAGCCAGGATGGGCAAGGATGCAAAATCATGCTCTGAAGTGATTGTAATCTCTGTTTGCCAGAAGATGGGAATGGGCAACAGGGGATGGATCACTTGATAATTACCTGTTTTGTTCATTCCTTCTGAAGCACTTGGCATTGGCCACTGTCGGAAGATAGGATACTGGGCTAGATGAACCATTGGTCTGATCCAGTATGGCCATTCTTATGTTCAGCTTGGAGCAACCTGTTCACCAGAGTTCAAGTCCCTGGCAAACAGTTCACCACAGCTCTAATGAAAAAGCACAGCAATTGGGACTGTGTTGCTAAGATTAAGACACTAATGGCCATATCAAGAAGAGACATACCTGCAGATTAATAAGGAATTTGCTTCTCTAAATCTGAACCATCTAATCTCTTTTTTTAAAGTAAGTAGCAACCCATGAATATGGCAAAAGAATTAAAACTACATTTACTAAGTGTTTTCCAAAATATTTCAGCATGTTTCAGAAAATTGACAAGTCATTAAAACATAGTTAATAAACATTATTCACAACTCAATGCCTTAAATTAACAGTATTTTAAAATACCAGACATCCAGCTGCTCTTTCAATGGACAGCTGCAATAGTAACTTTGACTGGTATATATGCATTCTTTAATAAAATACATAAGCAAAAGCAGAGTTTACAGTAAGTTTGTATTTTCTTCACTGCAAAAATATTTCCAATGGCACCTAATAATATATTGAAACTCACTGACCTTCTAGGTCAGGCAGTGTACAAAACTATTGAGAAATATTTTATAGTGTGAGGAGGAACCATGGCTGTGTTGAAGAGACATTGCCAAGAAAAAAATCTCCTCTTTAAAAATATTCCTTACCTGTGTATAATATATTAAAACCAGAATTGGGCCCAGTCTACAAAGTTTGCATCCACATTCAACCCTCTTCAAAGCTCAGGGAACTTTAGAGCTGGTGGTTTGATTTGGGCATAGATGGCAGTTGAAAGAGTATTAAGGGAATTCTTTATTTAGGTTGCTGAACATATTCAGATCCTGAAGTTATCCCAGATATGCTAACTCCCAGACTATTGAACACAGCTTGTTCTGTCTAAGGTCACTCTAAATCCTGAATTGGAGCACTCCTGGAAAGGACTGCTGGCTACATTACTGCTGAGCCCATCCCTAATTACAACCGAAGAAATTCTAAAGAACGAATTAGCTCCCACCATTTAGGTTCATATGTAAGTTTCGCATTTCACTGTCCTTGACAAGGGGATGCTCAGTTTCACTTTGCATTACAGTCTTCCCTCCCCTGCCCCCTTTCTTTTCCCTTTCTAATTCTCATACATGGTCACTGTTGTGTTTCAGTTCAAAACAGGAATGGTGAAATTGAGACAAATGTGGCTTTCCTTTATTAATGTAGTTTTAATTATGAAAGCATTTCTATTCATATTCAGCTTTGTAATAGATTTTCTTTTTAAAAAATAATAATAAAAAACCCCTCACACATCACATTTGGGCCTAATCTAAGATGTGTCCTTTTAACGCTGCCTCACCTAAACACATGTACAACTGCATTAATCATTCTATCACACTTGCCGATTTTAACAGGCAATGTTTTTTTCCGGTGTAAATTTAATTACACATTCAGATATGTTTGTAAACTTGTGGATGGTATGTTGTGACCCGTCCATGCCTAGGGTAGCCACCTGAAAATGCCAAGGTCAGGGCAGGCTGCAAAAGGAGAGCAGATTCTCCCAACACTGATGGGTAACAGTGAAGTCAGACTTCCCAACCAGCTACAAACAGTGCTTCTGATTCCCCACATTGGTTATCAAGAAGCCAAAATAAAAATATACACAGCCCCCTTTTCTGCATTTCAGTCTCCGGCTCCCAATCAGCCACCAGGTCCAGTAAAGAGACCAGTTATTTAAAACTCTATGCTCTTTACCAAAAAGGTTTCTCCTGACCCCAAAGGGTCAGCCACAGTACCAGATCAATATAAGTTTAGATCTTGCCCCAAATATCACACTGCCAGCCAATCCTTTAGTAACTAAAACTAAAGGTTTATTATCAAAAGAAAAAAAAAACTATAAGAGAAACGTTAAAGAATTAAATCAATGAGATACATACAAATGATTTGAAAGTCCATATATATCAGGTTTCTAGAAGAAATGTGGAGTTTGCAGGCTTGTATAGTCCCTCTGGTGTACATCCAGTACCTGTATGGGTCTCAGTCCTTTGTTTCACAGCTTCAGTTTAGTTCAGTTGTAGATGAGTTGATCCAGAGGTAGACGGTAGACTGAATACAGTAGACAGACTAAAGACAAAATGGATGTGGGGCAGCTGCCTTTTATGTCCTTTGGCCTTGGCCATGCTGCTTGTGGAATTTTACAGAAATAAAATAAGAGTCCAGAATCACATGAGTAAGTCCTGGTGACTCATCAGGTATATCCCTGGCTTCTCCCCATGGGCCCCTTGTACCTGTGAATTTCTTAATGGGCCATTAAGCAGGCTAGTGCTGCAGCCATCCTGTCTGGGGTGTGTCCCAGACACAGCACAATTTGAAATACAGATATATCAACCATATCCATAACTTCCATTACACATATAACACATGAACATAAACATCATTATCTTACTTAGCACATTATAGCCTTTCTAACAGTATCTGACACGGCATATCTCATATGAATTATTATGATTTTGACATACTGATTTAAACAATATAATAAATGCCCCCACCCCAATCTAGCCAGCGTGACATATGTGACATTATAAAAGACTCAATTCACTCGTAATACTGGGCCTCCAAACTGATCCCTGACGGAGATTCAGACAGATTCTTTCTAAGTGCCTGGGAGCTCCAAGCCTTTCTTCCACTCTTCGTTCAGGTGTCTGGGAGGCAGGTATTATTATATCCATTTGCAGACGGGCAAAGAGACACATGGAAGTTAAGTAATTTATCTAAGGTTATACAGTGAGTCAGTAGAAGAGCTGGGTCTATAACCCAAATCCCATTCCTTTGGTCTAACCATTAGGAATGGTCCCTATTGAAATTCACATCTGTAGCCTTAAACTTAGATAAGGAAAATGATATCAGTAAAAAGACAAATCTGGTTTAATTGGTCAATTCACAACTTGGACAAGCACACAAACTGTAGTTCATATCATGGGCAAACAACCCAGATGTTAGCTATGCAGACACAGAAAGGGAGATTTGGAAAATAGAGGTAAAGAGCTACTTAAGTGGTTAGCAGTCTATCAGTCCCAGCCCGGGTTGCATGTGATCAGAGAGAAGTTCAAAGGAGAGTTCCTTCAGCAACAGAGAGAGAGCCTTGAATATACAATATCCACACAAGGACACCATTTCCTTACACACACAGTTGAATGAGTCACTTTGATGAGGCACCATTGATGATGCTTAGGTCCACAGACAGCCTCATTTGAGGCAGGAAGAACATGTTGAGGCTGAGAGCCAGCTGTTGGCTAGTCAGAAGGAATCTGAAAAGATAGTAACCTTTAAAAAAAATCTAATACAATCAGAAGGGCGGATAAAAGCCTTATTTTGCTTAGTCCAACTGAGGAGGAAAATAGTGGCCAAAAATAGGAGGGATTTTTTTAAATGACAGCAATAAAGAAATAAGAACTCAACTGTTAGTCAAAAGTAATCTGTGTCCATCTCAGAGCTGGGAACACTTGAACCAAAATTCGTCTCTCCAGCCTCCCCAGTGCCTATTGGCATGAACCAAATTGTGATAGAAACACTCAGTTACATGAAACGTCTGCTCCTATTTGGATCTCCATCACCCCAGTCCCAAGAGAGTCAGAAACAAAATGCTTCCACAGCCTGAGTGATTTGAGGATGACTTGTTCAGCTTGACGAAAAATTCAGATCTATAGTTCTCTGCTTATTCTGTTGGCTTTTGTGAGATAGAAAGCTGCTGATTTTAACAGATGAAAATGTCCCATCAATGCATAAAATGTGAAAATATTTAATCACCCACTCCTAGCCACGTTGTAAAGAAAGAAACCTGTTGTGGTTAAAAAATGACTCGGTCATTTCTTTAGGGATTTTCCAAAGTTTCCTATTAAAAAAAAGCTGTGGGAAATGAATGATTGCATAATCACTAACACATGCCAATTCATATAAGCCTATTATCTTTCATGGCATTTTGTACTCTATTGTCCTTACTCTGGTGAATTGCTATCTTCAACTCTTTTCCCTATTAAATTATTTACACACTTTGCTCTCTCCAGCCCTTTCATGTCAGTAAGATATTTAGCATCTGCATTAGCAAAAGAAAACAAAGAGAAAGGATGTCTTCTCTGTTTTTCACGTCATGATTTTCTCATGTACCCTGGAAATTGAAACAAGAAACTCCTTGAAAATAGGCTGTATCATTTTAAAATGAGAGAAAGGAATAATATGTGCTCAAATACTAGGGACAAAATATAGGTCTTTTTTTTGCATAGGGATCTAAAAAGAAGTGTTACTATTTCACTGATACTTGATATATATGTATATGAAATCCTGGATACAATTTTCAAAATAGTCTAAGAGCCATCTTTTTAAAGGTATTTAGGCACCTAAAGACACAGATAAGTGCTTAGTGGGTGCCTAATACGTTTAAAAAATTGGCCTAGGTAACTTAGGATCTTATGTCCCACTGACTTGCAGTGAGATTTAGACCCCTAAGGACCAGATTTTTAAACCTATTTAGGCACTGCTTCACTCAGCATTGCAAGGCCATCGTAGTTGCGTGACTAGGTGATTTTGAAAATCCCACTGTAAGTGACTTACATGGCTAAATACCATTTTCAAAACTGATTTCGGCACTAAGGTCCAGATTTTTAAAGGTATTTATGTGTCTAAAGATGTGGCTGGGTTCCCAGTGGGATTTTCAAAAGTGTCTACGGTTTATTGATTTACATCAATAAATACCTTTAAAAATCAGGGATATCAGTCTTGCAATATTTATTTCAGTACTTATTATTATACTTATTATACTTATTTATTATACAATGCTTATACAATAATTATTATATATATTGCAATATTATTAATTTATTATTAAATAGCTTTAAAAATCTGGGTTTAAGGACCATAAAATCTCTTTGAAAGTCAATTGGATTTAGGCGTCTCACTCTTGAAAATGGGATTTAGCCATCTAAACCACTAAAGTCTTCCAATGCTGAGCAGAGCAACACCAGAATGCTTTTTAAAATATGTGCCTAAATCACTTCTGGAAATGGGATTAAGGCTCCTAAATCACTTCAGCGCTTTTGAAAATTTGCTTCCTGATTTTACTTCATCCATTTAAGCATTTGAAAATACCAGAGGCCACAGCTATTGACAAATAAATTGAAACAATTTTATAGTGAATTCCAGTGATTCCATTGGTATATTAATCATTTATCAGTACATTACCACATGTATCAAGTATATTCTTGGGCAGAGTATGACAAATGCAAAACTCACTCACAAAACCTATTTAAATGTTACCATGCTTTACATGAAGTCATAGCTGAAGTCACTGAATGCAAGCTGGATTGGCACTAGTCATTTTTTCAGTATGAAAATACAGTTCTGGACTATTCAAAATATCCAGTCCTGATTTTAGTTTGGACACTTTTTTTGCTTGTTCTTGTGTTCCATACTTAGTCGTACTTTGGATAAGAACTTAAAAGCAATATTCAAGATCTCATGGTGCTTTTCATAAAAGAAGGAGTTTGCAAAATATTATCTTGTAATAATTTTTGTTCATTGAATTTGTGTGGTGATCATTATGTGCTCGTTGATCTTCACTGCATCTGAATTCAGTCTACTGCCTCAATGGTCGGAACATTTTCATACATTATTGTGATGTATTAGTAGCAGTGCCTCTAGGTTCCAGTTGAAATCAGAACCCCGTTGTACTGAATGCTGTACAAACACACATTGAGAGACAGTCCCTATCTGTTTAGAATCTAAATAGACAAGACAGGGGGGCAAACAGAGTGTTTATGTGATTTGCCCAAGATCACACGAGTCAGTGGTAGAGCTTGGTACAGAACAACTGGATTCCATTGGACCACACTGTCTCTCATAAACAACATATACAACTTGCTTCAGGGATTCAGAAGGATCAGCAGCACAAGATAATTTAAACTTTGATTAATCCTGACAAATGTTAAGGATCAGACTACAGTTAAGTTTTGGGAGGCTGATGGAAGTCAGGCTGGGTGAGGCTGAATTGGGGGACAGGCTGTCAATCACTGAACAGTGTGGGGAGAAGAAATTTTGGTAGCTTTACAGTATATAGTTCTAATTTGCCCCATCCTCGTATTTGACTTATTGGTAACTCAAATAAAGCAACAAATATGTAACACCGTTACCTAAACCTGCTCCCAAACTTCTGCTCTTCCTAGAATTTTCCTTCAGACATTTCTGTGGGCTGGTTTACACGCCGGCAGCAGTCGATGGGAGACACGCAAGCTTCAGAATGGAGTTTGTGTATCTCCCATTGACATACTTACATTGATGTACCGTGGCTTCTTCATGGTGCTGTGTCGACAGGAGATGCCATCCCATTGACGCTGCTCTCTGCCCAATTGAGTCGACTGGAGAGCGCGTTCCAACTGACTGAGCAGGTCTACACAGACCCGCTCAATTGATGCTGCTGCATTGATGCCTGCCACCACGGCAGTGTAGACATACCCTGTGTTAGACACCACTTTCCTCTGAGAAATGGCTACTCTGACCTCTTTTCTATCTAGGATGGAGTAAATAAGGCAAACCTGTGAATGAACAGGAACTTCCAATATCTGCCTGCTATGTTGTAACACCTACTACTGGATGCCTCAATATAAGAACAATGCCATCCTACCTATGCCATCCATTCCAGAGAAGACTGTTTTATAAGAAACTGTCTTTGGCATGTCCGCAATATGTTTTTTCACATACTAATGACCCCTATCCTTCCAGTGTCTAACTCTAATTCTTTTAACAGATAAAGCTATCCAATTTAGCCTCTCCTGTGGTATTCCATTTATTTCATACACTTTGGCTCATGTACATATATTTAAATCCAGATTATATTTTGATTTAATTGACACTCTCAAAACATATGACTTTTGTCAAAGGCTTTTGAACACCTCCAGCATTTGTTATCTGCCAAGGTTAACCTGTCATATGGGCAGGTGCCCAGAAAACTTTATGGACAATTATAAAGTGCATCCACCTTCAATCAATATATCTTGTTCAACAGAAATAAACACTATATTCACCCTCTTCCTTCCTTCTTCCTAATCCCTATCTCTCCCCCTTTGCCATATCCCCACAAAACTGAGCTCATTGACATCATTATAAGTCTCCTAGGACCTATTTATGCTTCCACTCACTACTTAGAAGAGTGTAAATATTCATTATATCTGTTACATTTCAAAACATTTTCTTGGCCTGTATAATTTTATAACAGTTTCAGAATTCACTAAAAAATTTTAAACCAACACCTAATGTTACTTAAATGCATGTAGATTTTTTTGTGGTTGAATAATAACATCTGTTTTTATTTTTGAACCACAAAAGTGCATTAATCTGGCCTTCCTTTATTTGAACTTTTCACATCTGCTCAGGCTTGAATCCCATAAACTAAATACCAGGTCTTTTCAAAATGCAAGAAGTTTACCTGCATTCTTGTTGTACCAGCTCCAAAGATCTTTTTATAGGACTCAGATAAAAACGTCAAAAGACTAATGCTAAATACTGTAAACCATGCAGTCATAGAGCACTGTGTATTTATTACTCTTTGTATTATTTTTTTCTCAATCCATTCAAGGCCCAATCCTGAAAACCTTATTCACATGAAGGAACCCATTTACTTAGATTGAATTATTAATGTGAGTAAAGGTTGTAGGATAGGCCTCCATGTTCTTATAAACCCTGCAGTATTGCCTGGAAATTCAAGTAAGCTCTCAAAAAATCAGATCATCAGATTCACTTTGCTTTAAGAAATCAAAAAAGGTCACATAGCAAAACATCCTATCTTCAGAGTATTTCAGAAGATGTCGTGGTGTGTGAAGTTCAGAAAGTTTGATTTGTTCAGAGATAACTAAAATCAGGAGACGTTTTGTTTTTACACAGCCTAGTCAGCCAGATCTAGCTAATCTATCTAGGAAACACAAAAATGGATGTGGTTAGGATCGGGGTCCTATTTTATCTGAACCTCCTTATGGATGAATGACTCCAGAGAAAATGGTTCTAGACTATATCTAGTTCAAAGAACCACTCAGAAGTCTGGGGTTTGAAATCCTGACTCCATTGAAGATAATGGGAATTTTGTCATTAACTTCAATGGAGCCAGAATTTCACTTTAGATATTCAGCACAACAGTTCCTGGTATTAATTCTTGTCATTTTGGGACCTGCTGCTTAATTTTTCAGATTCTCTTGTTTTATTTCTGACTTTTCTTTGCTGCAGTGACTAACAATGTATTCTGAACTACCACAGAACTTCACCATCCGATCCACTTCTTCTCAACATCCTCATCCAATCACCTTCCCTTCTATTATCAGAAATATATATATATGAAAAACTATCATCCAATCCTATTGAAGTTGGCGTCATGCCTGAGAATGGAATGCAGCATCAGATTACTTTGTTACATACAGTTTTGAATCAGTACTGTATTAAAATGTTAACATTGTTGTGAAAAAGATTCAGAGGCCAAATTCTCCATTAGGATATCAGGGTACCAGTACTTCTGCTTAACTTCAACAGACTGACCTGGGTCCTGTGATGAACAAATAAGGTCCATTATTTTACTTACAACAAAATCTATAGTGGAACATACTGTGTCCAGGTGTACCAACCCTGTACTGGTTCAGCAGGGGTTAGCGCCCCCTCAGCCCTGCTGTGCATGCTCCAGCCAGAACCAGGATATAAAAGGGAGCAGGCTAGCTCAGTATGGGCTGACTGCCGAAGGGAGCAGAGGTGCATTGCAGGCTCCTGCTAAAAACTGCTAGCACTCCAGGACACAGAAGCCAGCTGGGCTGTGGCACTGACTGATCCCCAGGCACCCGACGCCACAAATGGAGGAGAGACCCTGGAGCCTACCAGCTGTGGAAGAATGGGTAGGAAATAATCCAGGGGCATTAAACAGTGATCCTGTTGCAGAACTGGTGTCTAACTTAGCGTGTTTTGACAGGATCCCTGTTGAGTTAGTGCCAAAGAGGGCAGTCCTGCTGACTCCGGCTGCTAGGCCTCACCGCCCCACCAAAGAGGGCAGTCCTATTGACTCCAGCCACTAGACCTCACCGCCCCGCCAAAGAGGGCAGTCCTATTGACTCCGTCTGCTAGGCCTCACCGCCCCACCAAAGATGGCAGTCTTATTGACTCTGGCCACTAGGCCGCACCACTCCTGAAGTGGGCAGTCCTATTGACTCCAGCCACTAGATCTCACCACCCCGCCAAAGAGGCAGTCCTATTGACTCCAGTCACTGAGCCATACTACCCTGCCAGGAAGAGTATTCATATTAACTTTAGCCATCAGGCCATATTGCCCACCAAAAAGGGTAGTCCTATTGACTCTGGGCACTAGGCTGCATTGCCCTATCAAGGAGGATAGTTCTATTGGCCTTGACTGTTGGGCCACACTTCCCAAAGAAGCAGGGCTGCTGTGGTGATTATGGATACCAGGCCACCTGAGCTGCCCAAACTCAACTTTAATTCCCACACAAGCCGACACCCCCTGATGGGTGTATCTACCCCACAACACACAGCTTCCTATGATTTACCCTATGGAACTTTGCCAGGTCAAAATAAACCCAAGAAGCAGACTCTTAAAACATTTGGCTTGAAAGGTAGGGAGATTCAAACAGGAGTGTGGGGGCTTGGGAGAAGCCAGAGAGAGCTATGTATACACTACCCTTGATTTACACCCCAAATCTTTCCTTCCACACAAAGGACTGAAATTGTGTCATGATGTAACAATCTGTGAGAATCACAAAGACTTTAACAAGTCAGAAATGGATTAAAAAGCACTTTATGGCTTGTTAAAGAAATCCCCCTGTTCCTCAGAAGCATTTTTAGCATCTTATTAGTGGTATTTGATCTGAGTAACATATTGACGAGACATTTGAATAGAAGATGAATCCTTTTTGATGGATCACAAAGGGAATATAAATTCAAACCAGGCTCTTTTCCAAATTTCTCTTTTAGAATAACCCAAGCAGCCAATAACATCTCTAAGGTATTTTTTCCTTGCCCCACAAAAGACTGCCTAAGGGTGGTTTGAATAGTAAGTTACTTTTCTTCTGAAATGTAATTGTTCTTATTTATATAGAATTAATTCAAATAGAAATTGTTTTCAGTTCTTTCTACCTGATGTATTAAATGCCATATACCTATATAGGCTGAGAAAGTACTGTATCCTAGTCAATGGATAGTTCAGTAACTTTTTCAACTGGGCTTTTCATGGAACTAGGAGCTTATCACCAGCCCTCCATTCACAATAAATGTCTTTCTCATGCACAGCTCAGAGTTTTATGAATGATTTTACTGGTAGTCTGATTCACAGAAATGTCTTGAAACCCTTTCATCATTCTGCAACATTTCTGATTTGCCAAAATGTTCAATTTTTTGTTACTAACTTTCCAATGTCACCAATATGGTCATTGCTATGATGCTAATCAGCCAGCCAACCAATTTCTCTCTGAATATAGGAAAGTGTGAGTTCTAGGTACATGGTTTAAGAAATATGTCATTCGCTAGTAGTCCTAGAAACGGGGCAAGAATTATACTCAAAACAGAATTCTTGTTATTAAGGCACTGGATTAGGACTCAGGAGATTGGGATTCAATTTCCAACTGCGTAACACATTACCTTTGTGACATTGGATAAGCATTTAGATTCTAAACTGAGGCAGGGACTGTCTCTTACTATGAGTTTATACAGTAACTAGTAGATTGGGACCCCAAATTCAGTTTGGTCTAATAAAATAAGAAAATAATGAATACAACAATAATAATAATAATAATAATAATAATGGCTTCCATTTACGTAGAAATATATCTACCAAAATAGATATCTATTAGAGATTGGCCCAAACCAAACCGTCACATGCTAACATGTCACCCATCGAATTAAGGGGAAGATAGCCATCTATTGCAAGGATTTAGAGACAAACTCTATAATGGCCTGACCTAAAATGCTGGCTTCAGATATGCCTAAACTGGGTGGAAGTTCAAATCCAGATCTGTATCAGGATCAAAATATTGTGGCTCAGGCCCATCTTTGAGAAACAGTGGTTTAAATTCAGTGAAATTTTCAGAATTTCCTCCAGGTTTGGATCTCCATCTCCCATTGAAAAATGGTTTGTGGAACTCACGAACTTTAATAAAATCCTAAAAAATATCCTGCAAAATCAAAATCACTACAAGTTTATCCTGCCCATAGATTTTCCCTAAATTCAAACAGAAATATGCCTAGGGGCCTAATTTCCTGAAGCACTTAGCGTTTGCAACTCCTGTTGGAGGAAATGAGAACTGTAAGTGCTCTGCATCTCTGAAAATCAGGCCACACTAATGCCTATTATAAAGTACTAGAGTTGTGCAGAAAAGTAATTCTGTCTATTTTATCCTTGCAGTACAGCGCACAGCCTGGGAGCATACTCACAATGAAAATCTAGCGGAACAACCTGGCATATGATTAATATTTTTAAGAAGGCAGTTATGGTTATTTCAACACATTAGAAAATATACATCTGGCCACATGATACATCCAAGGCCGAATACTGCAAATTGCCAATGCATGCATTGCAAGAGCTTCTGGAGTGGAATCTTCATGCAGAGAAAAGTCAGACGCATGTCAAGTAAAGTACTCACGACACCAAAGTAACTTCAAAAAAAGTTTTCAAATTCATGTTATGGATTAATGACCCTACTTATAAATATAGCCATTTCCAGGACATATCCCTACTGAATGCTACAATTATTTCAGCAGCTCTTGCTTATATCAGAGCAGTGGCAATGTTTTCCTTCTTCAGATCAAACACAACTTAAAATCTGAGAAGATTTAACAGTAAAATAAAAACAACAGGGAATGTAAATGTCAACCATCTACAATTGTTATTACTGCTAGTCTTTATTATGTCACTTTTATATCATTAGAGTCTCTACCCTTCCTCTTACTCACAATTTATCAATCTATAATTTTTAATCAATGGTAAATTGTCTTTCAACATCTAAAGAACAAAAATGGTAAAATAAACCCAGGAGATTACTTTAATGGTCAGCCCAAATCCTGAACCCATCCCCACAGGTGCATATATCTCAAAAGGAAGTGCAGCTGCTGCAGAATACAGAAAGTCCACACCGGAGCTGTACGCCACAGAGCACTATTCCGCAGGGAATTCAATAAGCTGGAAGCATGTTGGGGATCAGGGTGGAAGGTGTGTGTAATTGTAGCTAGTAAGTTTGCAACTACATAGACCTGTTGGCCAAACCCTCTGTGCAGGATGGTGAGTAGCATCACTGGTAGCTATTGTGGCCCATGACTGGGGCTGCTCCACAGTCTAAGAGGAAAGACTCAATATCCTCAACACCTCAGTGGAATTCCTTTGACAAAAGCCTGGCTCCTCAGGCTTTGCACCGAGGAGTGAAAGTATCTGCTGGGCACGTCTACATTTTCTATTCTGTTGGAGCAACACTATTTGGATTAGAACTCCAAGACAATATTTCTAATTCATCCAGAGCCCTGCCTGTTGCACTAGTTGTTTTAAATTCTATGTATTCCAGAGATGTCACCATTACTTTACTGGCACCTTTCCGGAAACAAAAATACTGAGCTCTTCCCCTAAGCCTCTGTCAGAATCATAGGGATCCATCACCCCAAACCACTATTTGTAGCACAAGTTGCCTGTGTTGGTTTTTCCTTCATCTCTTCTGTATAGTCAACCCTGCTCTTTGATGTTTCTCAGTCACTATTTCCTTTGCCTTCACTTTTATCTCTGTCCTGGCACTCATCCTTGCAGCATCCTCTTCACCAGATGGTCTCCATCTCTCCTTCAGAAGTGTCCAAAATATTCCAGCTATCTCCTCTTGATCTTTCCCCAGCATCAAATCTCTATCCTACAGAGCTGGAGTACCAATGGGTTTCTCTTCCTTTCTACCCTGTGCCTTTATATGACACTCGTTAAAAAAATACATTGGAAGCAGCTAACAGCTCCTCATTAGGCATGAAACACTTATTTTTGAGAGACTCAATGGGAAAATTCAGATTGGGCATAAGGTGATACAACTGCATTTACTTAGTGGAATTGCACCCGTTTCCTCCAGCCCTAGTTTTTAACCAGGGACCCCAGCTTTTTTCACATGATGTTCTAGACAGATTTCTAAGATGGGTTTTCAGGGTTGTAAGATCAAGAAATGTAAAGAGAAAAAAGCTTTTCACAATTTGTATCTTCCTAATAGGTCACTGAAGCTTTGGCAATAATCACTTTTATTTGCAGTTGGCAACACAACATAGTCAGACGTAAAGCTTTAGACATATTGTGGAAGCATGAACAGTAAATAAATACTGCATAGTAATGCACTGTATATCACACAAATATAGTAGGGTGGAATTGGTGCTTGTTTCTTTTAAAGAGAAAAAAAAAAGATCTCTGAAATGACCCTCAGTTCCCAAGTTATTTAGAAAAAGAGTTGAACTGAAACCACTTCACTAAAAATGAAGTGCAATATCAACACAAGTGTGTTTTTAACATAAATCTAAAAATTAAGGATTAGTTCAAAACTAACTAAGCATTAACAAAGCTTTAGTTTTCAGCCTCAATTGCCTTCTGATCCCTTACTGTAGTCCCCTTGGCACTGTCACTTCAAAAATCACAGTATAATGCAGTATAGTGTTTTCCAGTGTCAGTAAAACAAAAGCTTTATTGAATAAATATGTGTGAAAATGTTGCAAACAAAAACATCTCCACAGGCAGCACCTGATTTGCTCTCAGCAACCCTCTCTAGTGTCATATCAGAACTCAGCAGGTAACTGGACAGAAACAATACTGTGATATGACAGGAAGTTAGTCATTTCAAGGTTCTTTGTCCTCTAAATTTTTGTTTAGCAAAAATACATTTTCCTTGCAGAAATCTGATATACTTTTGATATCATGGAATAGAAAGGTGGCATGGATTTTCCAGAAATCAGGAATTACTGTTCAAGTAATATAGCCCCTTATTAATCTGCTCATTCTATTATGAATACATAGAAATAACTCTAATTTAATATGATGGTTCTGATAGACATCTAACTTCCACTTTTGTGGGGATACACAGTTTTATCTTTTCATTGAAGCGTAAAGGCAAGGTGAAAACTAAGATATAATTTACATGATGCCACAATCCATGCCTAAATGGATGACTCCAGAAATGTGTTTTTCTTTACATTTTCCACTTCCTAACTAACACATTTTGCAATACTCTATAGCAAAAATAGTACCACAATACTACAATACCACTGCAGATCCTAGCACTATCGTAACAGGCTAATATGTCAATTTCACTCTGTTCAGTCCTCTAATAGAGTTAGATGAAATATTTGGTCTGAAACTTTTGTTTGCTGAAAAACTAATCTAAGCATTTTGTGAATTCATGTCAAATTTGCTTAATTGTTTCAGTTAAAAAGAAAATTCCTGAGAAATTAAAATATTTCAATTTGACATTTTTGAAACAAGTAATTTCAATTTTTTTATTTCAAATGACTTTTCATTTAGAATTTTACTTCTTTTTAAGAAAATGAAAAGGATTAAAATGCTTCAAAATGAACCATTTGGGGCAGGGGAGGTGGGGGGGAAGGGTCAAATAAAATTAATATTTCTTTCAAGTCAACCTAAAATAATTTTTTTGATGTTTCAGAACAGTCGGAGAACATAAAAGTCAGTTATTCCTACAGCTCTTGTTTCTAATTCCTTTTTTTCCTTCTGCTCATTGGGCAGCTACTCTCATAAATGTCTAGGTCAGTGAAATCTCACTAATTACAATTAGTTTTGCCTTTTGCAAGCAGTCATTATCACCAGGAGTTAAACCACTATCTCAGGTTTACAGTAGGATTTACTGAACAATTATAGTAGCACAACATAGCCTATTGAATTCCTTTTTGAATTAGGATCAATTAAGATTTTTAAATGATTTTCTGCCCTTGTTAAATTCCTAAAAACCTTATATTTGACATTATTTTGAAAGAGCCACAGAATTCATCTAAAGCACAATCTAATATAAATTAAAGTATTTTCAGTAGCTGACGACCTAGCAAGAATTTTCAATTGTTAAAGCTTCATTTGAATATGCTTGTACTACAAAGCAAGATTTTTGTTGTTAATTCTCTTTCTGACTCATTAAACCCATTTAGAAAAATGTACAAAGTAATTATTAAAAAGTAGCTTCGTGAGCTATGAAATAAGGAGCTGCAAATGGCTACTATAACAAATATGAAAAACAGAGCTAATAGCCAATAGCCAGAATCACTGACAAGTAATTCAGAAAGCCAGTGTTTTTTCTTATTCTTCTGAAGACTATGTATGTATATATAAAGGATGGAAGCATGGTTGGTAATCAGATTGAGGTGATATTTGCTTGATACCTGAATATGAGCATCAGCCTGAACTCCAGGCTGTCCCCATTGCTGGGCCTATCTGTTGCTGTGAAGTCACAACTGGATTTTTTTTGACCACCAGATCTCTGCATGAGATGGTGACTCCTCTTCTCCCACACATCCAGTCTGAGAATGAAAGGATCCTGGGTTTGGGAATTCTTTTCCAGGGGATCTCCAATTTATCTCCCTTATCCACCTCGGAGAATGAGCTAGGTTGGGAACAGAGCTCTTCACTCTCCCTCTTGTACTAAAGGTGCCTTTCTGAAGAGGCAGCTGCATGGTTTTCACTCTCCTTCCCAACTGAAGGGATCCTCAAACCTCCGATAGGCCATAACTGCCAGAAGTCTCTTATCTCTTCCATACACAGAGCATAGAAGAAGGCAGAGGGATCCAGTAGCTCTCAGGCCACCAGGTGTGCAACAGTCACGCGGGCCTCTCTAACTACAGATATCTCCAGAATAACTGACCTCTCTGTGAGCATTCTGAATTAGCAATGAGAGAGTTACAAGTGTATCCATAATTGAACATCCATTCTTCTTTGTGGTATATTCATACTATGTAGCAGGCGGTCAAGTCTTCTCTAGTTAGAAAGGGCAGGTAGAAGTTACTCAAACGCTATGAAATGAAGTAGGGAAAGCTCTGCAATACAACAGAGATTATACCAGACAGAGGCAGAAACAATTTACCAGAAAATTAGAAACAGATGAATGGGGAACAGAGAAAGAGTGAAGGAAGGAAGGAAAGCATGCAATTTGGGAAGGAAGATAAGAAAGAAGCCGTTCATCTGATGCATGGGGTCCAACTGCTGAGTACCTGTTTCCTATGTAATTTGGTATTTACCCCCCAAGTTGCTAATCAGAAACATTTTGTAGGATGTGGGTCTCCAATTTAAAACACTGTTCAGAATGCTGAGAGGCTTTCAGAAAAGTCAACTAACATATTAGACTCTGTCTCTGCACAGCCCAAGGGTTAAGTGCTTTCAAAGGTGAATTTAGGTGTCTAGCTTTAGGCTCCACTTTTAGAAAAAAATGTCATAAATATTCAAAATCTTGCACAGCAAACGTATCCTTAGCACTTATGCACCTACTTATGAATTCCCCTGGCATGCCTGTCTGCATATAGTGCATATAATGCAATCATAATTTGGCCCATTAATTTTAAAGTATTTTGGGGGAATGAAAGGCACAGTATAAATGGAGACATATTATTAACAGATATTCACTGTGACCCCAATCTAGCAAAACACTTGAGCATGTGCTTAACTTTAGTCAGATGTCATTCCATCAATGCTAATAGGATTACTCGAATGCTTAAAATTACACATATTTAAGGCCTTTGTTATTATCACAGCCAAATTTTAGGGCCTTTCTTAGAGTAGTTAATACCAAATATATCAACCCTTCTTAAGCTGACACGGAATAGGTAGGAACAGACACACCATATATGTTTTTGTTTACATGTAGCAATACTTTGCAAATGTTTGTATTCTATCACAAGGTGTGTGCTGCATTATCTACAAGAGAGCCCACACACGGACACCTCCGTTTCTTCTGGCTTCTGATTTAAAATACATTTAAAAAAAAAATCAAACCCAAACTTTTTTGCCTTTGGGATTTGGCAAATGTGCTATAGGAAACAGAGGAAAACTTCTGAAAATACATTAAGGAATGTACTTGTCAGTTTATTAATCAGAGTTTACCTGCTTCACATTACACAGACACAAATTAAACAGACTACTATGGTACTCGGAAAACATCTGCTAACAAAGTCCGAAGTAATGATAAACAAACTTGAGTTCCCTTTGTGGTTGATTTTCATCCAGCTGCATTTAATTATAAAAGAGCTATCAAAGAAAACTCCCCATTAGCAACTAATTCAGAATGACTTCAGAAGAAAATCCCAGTGCCTCCAGTGATCTCTCTCCAACAACTTTCTCATCTCTGCAAGTGGTTGAAAAGAGCTGAATTAGAGCAGTTTAGCTATCAGTCATCACTTCTGCTAACTGTCATAGTTAAACTCTGTACCTGTGATTGCCTATTTTCAAAGCACTATTATTGGTAGGACCTATAATATCCAGCATCATTCAACATTGTTACCAATTTTCATAAGCAATACAAAAATATCAGGAATTGCTTGTGTGCATATTTGAAAAGGAAAGCCTATGCTAATATTACCAAGAAGTTGAACAAATTTGTCATCAGACACTTTAAAATGAAGTTCCATTGATTTTGATATTTTTCACAATGAAATTAAAGTTGTGCTGGTTTACAAATACCTAATTTGGATTTGCATCTCTCAGGGATATTTGCACTGAAATAACTATCGTTATCGCTCCCATAACTGCATTGGTCCTTTGGGCATCATCACTGAAGTAACTACCGAAGTAACTACACTAGTATAAACCCCAGGAGAGATGCTCTACATCTTACCAGATTTTCACCAAAATATAGTGGTCACCTTTAAAATGTGTATACCATACCATAGGTTTCCCTAGGAATTCCCTAAACTAAGGATAGGGAAGTTGAGGTAATGCTTTAATGGTAATGTTACCTAATTGAAGTCAAAATTGAATAATTTTTCAGAATAGCCAAATGTACTGTTATTTTAATTCTACCAAGCCCAATGATTAGCAGTGACGCTACCAAATAGCCTTCATGTGTAGCTCCTGGCATCCTGAAAATGATCAAATTATATTACTTGGACTTTCAGTTTACACCTAAAAAGATTAGGATGGATAGGAAGGGAGCAGGAATCATAAAATATAACATGATTTTTTCATGTGTGTGTATCACTAATGGGTGATTCTTCCCCAAACTCTGATTGCTATCTGTCTAGCAGGCAAATATGAAATCAAAATCCAATGTGCCAGATATGCACAGCTATATCTGTGCTTCTACTGATCCCACAGGAGAGCACACCACTTGTCAGTTACTTGACGTAGGGTGGGTTGGTCAGGTGTAAGTTAAAGGGGAAGTTGTATAATCTGGGAAATTTTCCAAATTCATTATGTACCAATCACTCTGACAATGCTGCAAGCAGCAGTGAAGAGACATACACATTGAATGCTGGGTAACACAGGTAGAAAATTGCAAAATGTGTGCTGCAGCTAATCTCTTAGTCATTTCCCTTTATATAATAGCAAAGGGTCTCCCTAGAAACCTGTAGACTTCTTAGAATGGATTTGTCTTCCACCAGTGTAAAGGGACTGTCACAGAATGCTGCTACTGTAAGATGCTAGCAAAATAAAATACACTATTATATATTCATTTGCTAATCAAACTGAAGTCTTCTGAAACTTCTGCAGTTGATGAATCTCTTCCTGATTCTTCCAGAAGACAGTTTATTGCATGTATGTATCTTGAAGGAAGTAGATGATAATTTGGTCTTCCAGTCCCGTTGTTTACATAAACATCCGTCCAGCAATCAGTGTCTGATGGTGTGAACATCTGACATTTATTTTGCCTTTGGCACATGGATCAAACAAACAATGTTGCCAATATCTATTGTTCTCTTCGTAATAATATCCATAGTGGTTTGAACACATCTTAGTCTCAACTAGCTGGCTCCAGATGAAGCATTACTCTGCGTGCCTTCATAAAATTGGGATATGGATTTTTTTTTCTTGTATAAGCATGTGGGAAGGGGAATATAGTCAAGAATGGTGGTCAATTCCAGTCATGACTTTTATGAACAATTTGTTGGAAACCAAATTGCATATACATATGGGAACAGTGGGCAATTTGTTTTGCAAATCCTCTTCGATGGCATTTATATTTTTCAAAGCCCAAAGATGGGTGAGACAGATCCAGACCACATTTTATCTGGGGTTTAGAAAACCATCAGGCATTTAACCCCTCTATGAATGATCTCAATCCACAGTTCCACTCAAGAATGTTGTTACTCTAGAGTCTGTGCTGAAGGAGCTTTGTTATATTAATATTTTTCTTAATTTTATGCAGTTTCACTAATCTTCTATCAGATATTTATGAAGAAAATTATGCTGCTACTCTTTTTTTGGTTTCACAAACATTTGAGTTCAGTAAGAGCTGCACCAGTGTAAGATTAGAGAATGGGGTCTAAGGATTGATATTAGGCATTCAGAGATCTATTGAGAAGAAACTCAAATGAACCTCCCAGAGGAGAGTGGTATTGCCTTCTTAGTGATATTCTTTCCCAAGGTTCAGCCTCTTCAACAACAAGTGGCTGCTTGTTTCTTCTTCCCATTGTAATCAAATCTGGCTTTTCTTCACTAGACCGTGCTGCATTTCAACCCACTTTTCCATGTGCCTGATCCAGAGCCCATTGAAGCTGACTTCATTGTGCTTTGGATCAGGCTCATATGTGCAACTTATTACAAATGGCCAGTATACATTTGCTAAATCCATAAGAAAACTTTATAGATTTCTAATTTATTTGGTGTTATTTGCAGGATAGTAGTTAGATAGGGTGGCACTCCCTGAAAAAAGATTACTAATGATGATGAGTATTTTCAGGTCAGTTTGGGAGCTCATACATATTTAGAGCATCTTTCTTTCTTTCTTTCTTTCTTTCTTTCTTTCTTTTTCTTTCTCAGTGCACTGCTTCCTAGTTTTCCTTTTTGAAAATTCCTCCTCTGCAGAAGTATTATATTTGGAAAATTTAGTTCCTAATATTTCTGCCTCTGCCTAACTGATCTACCCACTACTCATTTTCCCTTTTTACTTTTCTCCTGATCTTGGAACCGCTCATATTTTCTACATTTATTCTTAATCAAGTGAGAGATTTTCAGATTGAATACAAGTCCTGCATTTGAAATGATTCCACAGACCACATTATGCTCCATATCTTTATATAAATGTATCACTTTTAACTCTCCTTTTACCTATGCCAGTTTTGGGGACTCACCAGCTTTATTAGTGGAGAATAACTGTGAAGCATCCCTTGCACTGTAAACCACAACACAAGATTTTGAAAAAAATAATTCCAGATGCTGAAGGTGCAGTCATACAAATTCAGTAATTCTACCACATAAAGGCCACACACACACACACACATCACTGAATGTATTAGCCTGTGACACTTCTAAAATTCAGTGTGAGATGAGTTTATAGGAATATCAGAAAGTGATTACACAAGATTGTTGTAGAGCATTTGTGGTTCTAACTCATGGAAGTTTTGCTGCATAAGCAGGAATGGAAGTTGTCAAGGGCAAGAGTATTGTCTTGGTTTATTCAGCAGAATTAACATTTTACTGAGGATAGTCATTCTTCTAGATTTGTTCTTTTGCTCCACTGACAGCAGCAAAAGAGACATAGCATAATGCCCCTCAGGTTTTTTGATAAACCAAACTAATGCATGACCCACAAAAGTGACTGTGGCCAAACTTTTTTTTATTTTATTTTATTTTATTTACTTTGAGGCAAATTTTGCCTCCCCCATTTTGCCAGCAATAGAGAACAGTGTGTACAGTGGAACTGGTTGTGGTTTTACCATCTAGGGGGAACATGAGGACAAGAAATGGTGCTGAAGTAATAGAAATGGGATGAAATTTAATAGTGCAAAGTGCAAGGTCATGCACTTAGGGACTAACAACAAGAAGTTTTTCTCTAAGATAGGGAATTCACACTTAGAAGCAACAGAGGAGGAGAAAAACCTGGGTGTAATGGTCAATCACAGGATGACTATGAGCCACCAATGTGATGAGGCTATGAAAAAAAGCTAATGCAATCCTAGGTTGCATTAGGCAAAGTATTTGCAGTAGAGATAGAGAAGTGTTATTACTATTGCACAAAGCAATGGTGAGACCTTATCTGGAATAGTGTGTGCAGTTCTGTCTCTATTGTTTAAGAAAGATGAATTCAGACTGGAACTAGTGCAGAGAAAGGCTACTAGGATGATCAGAGGAATAAAGAACCTGCTTTACAAGAGGGCACTTAAGAAGCTTGGCTTGTTTAGCCTAATAAAATGAAGTCTGAGTGGAAATATTGTTCTCTATAAATATATCAGAGGGATAAACACCCAGAAGGGAGAGGAGTTTTTTAAGTTAAGGGTCAGTACTGGCACAAGAACAAATGGATATAAACTGGCCATTAACAAATTTAGGGTTGAAATTAGACAAAGGTTTCTAACCATTGGCGCAACGAAGTTATGAAACAGCCTTCCAAGGGGAGTAATGGAAGCAAAAAAAACCCAACTTGTCTCAAGACTGAACAGGATACATTTATGGAGAAGATGAGGTTGCCTACAATGGCATATGGCCCATTCACAACTGCTAGTAGCAAATATTGTCCAACAGCCAGCAGTGAAGCAATAGATGGCGAAGGCTCTGAGTTACTACAGAGAATTTTTTCCCAGGTGTCTGGCTGGTGGGTCTTGCCACCATGCTCAGGGTCTAACTGACTACTCTATTTGTGGTTGGGAAGGAATGTTCCCTGATCAGATTGGCAGAAACTCTGAGGGATTTTCACCTTTGTCTGCAGGATGGGGTGTGGTTCCCATGCGGTTTTGAATTAGAATCAATGGTGGACTCACTGTAACTTGAAGTCTTCAAATCAAGATTTGAGGACTTCAGTAACTCATCCAGATGTTATGGGCCTAATGCAGGAGTGGGTGGGACAGGTTCTATGGCCTGTGATGTGCAGGAGGTCAGACTAGATGGTCATGATAAAATGTAGGCCAGAAGTTTACTATGAGTCTAGAGGAGTGTGCTTTTAGCCCAACCAGGACCTGTTGCAGAAGATGGGAAGATGGGGAACGGGGTGGGGAGATTCATGATTTCAACAGGATGGGAGGAAGAAGCTGAAGAAGTTACCAAATTGTTGTGCAGCACTATTGTCATGAATGGTTATTCTGTTATAAGTTGGCCTACTTTAACTGCCATCCTGATAGATACATGGTGGTTTTCTAATTCTGTTTTGTATAAAACTCTTATGTGCTACAATTAAAATGTTGGCTGTATTATTTTATTGAAGGAGTTTTTGAGGATTTAGCAATGGACTGATTCTCAGTCTCGTCACAATATTTTATATTGGGAACTTGTCAATTTTACAATTTTTTATGCGTGTGAGGCTGAAATGACAAATAATAAAAATCCCTTGTGCTCCTGAATCCATTGAATTCATGCAGTTAGTTTTAAATAATATACGAAAATGTCCTGCCCGTTGCTGCAGGAGGGAGAAGCGTATAGATTGAGTTCAGATGCAGAGAAGACCAAAAACATAGTTGTCAACGCAAACAAATGTATCAAGCAATAAAGCTCTTATAAGACATTTTATTTGCCTCTACTATCCATGGCCAAGGTCTTCACTGCAGTTGCCAGCCCTTCGGAAGCTGCTCTCAATTCTGAGAGTATTTCTGAATACCCATAACTGTTATCCAAGAAAGAGGCCTATTACTCAATGTCCATGATGAACTCCAAAACTCCATATATCACAACTTCTTTAGATATTCTCCCTTTTCCACGCATATTTCTTTCCAATACAAAACATAATGGAAGTGTCCAGATGAACATTAAAATGGCAGGGTATTCCATACTTGTGGAGATTGTTAGTATCTCAGACACTATCTCAAAATTATCCAGACATTTTCCCCTACGCTAGCAATTTTGTTGTACTTGAGTACTTCATTTGCAGGTTTCAAAAAAATTGCCAGTAGATACAGAATTTAAACACATTTTATTTTCATTTAAGTCGGAGAACAAAATGTCATTTTAGTTTTACAAAGGAAGTAGCATATTCATGATACATGACAAATTATGATTCACATATTCTAACAGTATACATTAGACAATTTTATTATCCTGTGTTCCTTAATAGGGTCATTCGTGGTTGTTTAAAATAAGAAATAAAAGCCATGAATAGCATTATGGAATAAAGTTAAAGCAGCGAAATATAGGATTGAAGTTATCTTATCTTCAATGCTATCAACACTTGTTGAGCTGATAGAGAGAAAGGATGGTTCAGTGGTTATAACACTTGCCTGGGACTTTGGAGACCTAGATTCAATTCCTGGAAGCCTCCCACATGCCCTTTCTTCCCTCCACCCCCAAACATTTCCTGTGGGGCATTTAAATCACTAAAGTCCCTGTGTCTCAATTCCCCAACTATAAAATGGGGATACTAATGCTTCCCTACCTTGTAAAAATGTTGTGAGACAAAAGAAATTAAAAATTGTATGGGACTCAGATACTATAATAATTGGGGCCATATAAGTATTTTGATAGATTGCACCACAAAAATGCTACAGAGTATCAGAAGCAGAAAATACCAGGAAGGAAAACTTCATTATTAAAAAACACTAGGGACAGATTCTGCCCTGCAAAGGTTGAATGAGATAGGGTAGGACATCAGAGAGCCTGATCTGGCTTCTGATTCAAGGGGCAAATCCAACCCCAATGCAATTGAAAGCCTCTGAAAGGCAATCTTAGATTGTACAACAAAGTTAGGGTCCTTATGAATTTTTAGCCAGCAAGGAGTTTGCCCCAACATGGGAATTCTCTGCTGGACAGTTTTTTAGCCCCTTCATGCCTCTGAGTGCAGCAAAAGGGTAGGAAACTGATTAGAGAATCTGATCCTAGGATAACAAACATTCACTGCAAAATAAAAAAAGATAAAGATTCCTAAAAGAGACTAGAATGCAAGCTACAAGAATGAGGAAAGAGTGAGAAAAGCCAAAGTAGATTTTGTAGAATGATTTTCTGTGGGAAAAGTTGAAAACATGGAGCAGATTATAAAGTCCTTATGCTGTTAAGCTCCCCTTAAGGTCAGTGGGAGTTTGCCTGACTAGAGACTGAGTTAGGGCCCTCATCATCTGACCCCGTAACAGGCAGGGACAGAAGTACTTTAGAATGTTTGGAGTTTGGGTTCAGCTCAGATCTGAAGTTTATGCTAAAATTATTCAAACCAACTGGGTATATAAAACTGGAAGCGTCACAAAAACAAGAAAAGGCTGAAAAACTGTATTTCTGCATTTTGGGTTCTGATTCCAGCTTCTCCAAACTTTCTAGATTCTCAGAAAAGATTTGGTTGTGATATTTGGGGAGGCTTCCAAAAGTAGGAGTTGTCTTATTTTATACAAACTGGCTCTTCCTCTTTAATAGCAGGATGTACACGAAAATGTGTTCAACGCAAAGGAAAAATCATTGTTTTTCTTGTCTGTATTAATTTTTTCACCATATTCATTGCGATGAGTCTGAACCAGTGCCACAGTACACTTTTGGGAAAAAATTTATGGTTGATGGTGCTATCGTTTGAATGAGATATAAAAAACAGAGATCCTAACTACTTGTGACCATAAGAAATTCCATGGTGTTTGAAGGAGCAGGAGTGTTAAATCCAAAGAGAGAGGGGATGGTAAAGTTCTAACTTTGGTAATTACATTTGTCTACCTTATCCTATACAATGGTAATGGATGCCATTATAAAAAAAAAAATTAGGTTGTGAAATTAGATGGATCGCATATCAGCTGGCCTTGCTGGACCTGATTCACTAGTGCAGTACAGCAATTTTACAAGTGCACTACCCTGTAATCAGACCTCAGTGTGTTTTACTTGCGATCTAACACTATAATGCACTGTTGATGTGCACAGTCAGAGTCTATTTCTGAAGTCTTGGGAAAGGTCCTATTGATTTCAATGAGATTTGGACCAGGCATCTAAAGAGCTTTACATTTTCCCTCTGTAATGGGTAAGGTGAACTTTCTATATCCCTTATTTAGCTTGCAGGGGTCTTGGAAGATTTCATTAATTAATGTGTGTAGAACTCTTTGAGATCATTAGAGGAAAGGCACTGGAGAAGTGTAAAGTGGTGTTATATAACATTGCTCTCTCTCAAAAATATTCAAACTCTTCATTATCCCTTCACTCCCCTTCTTGTGAACAATTCAAGCACTTTCTTCCTCCTTCTAAAACAAAGTCTGCCCTCTTGACATGCACAAACCATTAGAGAGTCTGTGTTTACAAGCACCTGACAGCATTTTCACAAGTTTATTTTGACATTTACTTTTAATCAACAGGATGGTGATTGAATAAACCAGTCAGATGTTTCACTAAGAAGGAATATATTAAAAGCACACAAAAGTACATTGATTGTGTCTTCAAAAGATATATAATTAAAAAGTATAAATCAAGTGCTGCTATTTTGCACTTGACTTTAGTTATTTTGAACACTTGTGGCCCCGTTGTGTACATTGTTAAATTTGTGATGCTGTGTGTTTGGAGTAAATCAGCTGTAAGCAGTTTTAGATTTTAATGAAAATAATTATAGTTTGAGTAATATGAAGTGTATCTGAAGTATAACCCCTGATGCTACTTCCTCTGAATTAACTGTGATACAAATTCTCATGATTTATTATGGTTATTCTTGTGCTTATGTGTTTTCAGGGGATTCTGGCTAACAACAATGATTCTTCACTTACAAAGAACAGCATTTCAACAGCAATTTTTCTTTGAACCTCATCTGTAATTCTTCCACAAAAGTGATATGATTGAACTATGATTCAGAACATGATATTGCAAAGATGTCATTATTATGTTGTCATATTGACCACATATTTTAATTTCCATCATTTAATAAACAAATTTTTTTTTTTAACTTGGAGTTACTCTTTCTTAATATACCATATGCCATCGATCCCACTTACTCTTTATTGCCTAAGCACATTAAAATTATGTTATGGTAGAAATCTATATGCATTATATACAGCCTATCATTTGAGTGACACCTCAAAGGCCAAAGTCCTGTCTGTTCTGCAAGGACATTGTGGATTCTATTAAATTTTTGTACTCTGAGCCAAACTTTGTCACACAGCATTTTATGCACCTATTGGCTACTGCTCTCCAACTACACTACACTTCAGAGTAGCTACGCTTCAGATGGCTACACTTCAGAGACTCTGTATATATATAAAACTTAGTTAGTGGCTTCCTTTGGGATGAACAGGTCTAGATAAATGTGAAAGATTATAATAATTACATTACTGCAAAAACTAATATCTGTTTTCAGCTGGTTTCGATTGCAATTACAATTTAGAAAAAAAAATATTTTGTCAAATATATTAAAGCCTTTTTCAATCACAGTTCCCAACATGCTCTCACTGGTAAATAACTATTCTTTCGTGTGAGTAAAGGTGCACAGTTGGATCCATCGCCTTCTTGTAGAGAATCCAGCAAGATCTTCCTTATTTCCTACCACCCTCAACAGACATTACACATACTTTCACTCATGTACATGTACACACATAGAGTAACTGGCAAATTAACAATAGGTGTACTTTTTTCATAACTTTCATGAGGGTATGGATTTAAGGTTGTCATTATGATATGATTGCATTGCAAAATTAGACACTTTCAATGTATGTCCGTGAGCACTTGCTTGGAGAGAGTTACTATGGGAAAAATAATTTCAATTCCGCTCAGTGAAGACTGTAACATTGTCATTATAATGTGATTGAAATGGCAAAACAATTTCCAATGCCAATCTAGAGAGAGAACCACTACAGTGGTGCAGCTTAGTTTATGAATTTCCCAGTATGAGGCCATTAGAGTGGCAAAACAATTTCAAGGAATATTTTGACAGCCCTCGTTATAACATCAAACTAAATAAAATGCTGACACACGTTCTATTACTATTTGGCTTAATAAACAGACAAGTTGAACACATCATCAAGAAATGGAAATTCAAAAAAGTTGCGATAAACTTACAAAAGAAAGCAATTTTGAATTAGTTCCCTTACAGAAACATTGTGCCTGAGTATTACAATATTGTAGATATAGTATTTGGGCCATGGCTGTAAAATACTGTAAAGCGATAGTATTTCTACGAGGAGGCCGCCACAACACTCATAACTCAATCTCTTGCAGTTTAGGCGTGATGATGTTTATTTTACCAGATATTGCCACACCATTGTCCAATGTGGCACAACACAAAAAACATTTCACAAAATATATCCAAAACCACTCCCAGACCATGCCTATGTACAGCAGTTCTCAGCACACTGCAAAGTAAAAATGTTTTTCTTCCATGTGCGGAAGAGCATCACTGAATTGAGGAACATCACTGCGCTGAACATTGCTGCTCAGTTCCCATGCAGGCCCTAAAATAAGTCACTAGATTTCCAGAACTCAGAACATTGAGTGCATATTGGGTGCTCACTTATTTAAAAAATCTGGCTATCAATTTCTGAATGGGAGCTGCTGGCTGTTAAGGGCATCTGAAAGTCTGGCCCTTATTTTGGTGCCTAAATGGAAGCACTTTTGAAAATCTGGCGGTAAGTGCTAAATTATACATTGTATTCAATAGCACTAATTCACACAAGTAGTCCCATGGACTTCAATGACTGGAAATCCTCATTTCTGCTGATGCTGGAAAAAATTTTCAATAACTAGAAAGCGATAATGTTAATACTATTAAACCATAGCTATATTTCTCCAGCAATAAGATCTATACTATTGAAACTTCAACAGACAGAAATCAGAAACAGTGACATCACCTGTTGTGTCCATTTTTTTTCTACTAGAAAAATAAATGACAAGAAAAAGACAGAGCAAGTAACAGATAAAAACATAAAATATGTTCAGACAATGCTAATGCTAACTAGTAACACAAAGCCCGTTTAGGTTTTAACCGTCATCAATATGGGTTACAAATTCTGGCCCTTTGTTCAGCCTTAAAAGAATAGTTACAGCACTCACCATTCCTGTCTCAGAGTAATTACATGCGTCAGGACCCCACTGTGGTAGGTGTGTATAAACTCAGCCCAAAAAGACAGTCCCTGTCCCAAAAAGCCTCCTGCAAACTGATTAATGCCCTAGTTCTGGAAGCACATGATTAATTTATAGCGCTTGAGTAGCGCTGAAACCACTGGGATGACTCGTGCTTCAAGTTAAGCATGTGTGCAAGTGCTTGCCATTTAAAGGCCTAACTTTCCACCAGAGTCTGAGGGTTCTGGAGTATACCCCTTCTAGAAGAGTATTACAATATTTTCTTAAAGAAGTGCCCAAAGTTTTAACATAGCCTGGTATCTTGGACTCTTCTCATAAAGTGCCGAGGGCCATGTGTCTTGGAAAGACTAGCCATAAGGGAATTGAAGTAAAAATATTTTTGTAGCTATAATTCAAATTTTCCTTACCTTTGTGGGTTTATTATTTCAGTGCTAATGTTATTTTAATGTAGTGTTGTCTACTATTTATTTACTCTCTTTTTTGGTGTTTCTTGTTCTGTCTTGTTTTATTGACTCAGGAGGAGATGTAAAAAGTCTTTATAGCAATAGCACTATTTCTCATTTATGTCCCCTGAAGTTTAAGCAGTCTAGACTTCAGATACTGGAAGAATATATCCATGATTTTATAGTGTTAACATTCCTATTGTCTTCTAGTCACTGAAAAAGCTCTCTACACCAAACATTTCCGGCCACACAGTTCTATTTTGTGTTGTATGGAGAGAGAAACATCATCACAGTGTTTTCTTGGGGATAAGGACTAAACAAGTGAAAGTTACACAGGTCATCAACAGGAAAATTATTCTTGATTAGTCGGAAGGCCTATGCTTATAATGCAGTTAATCCATAATTGCAAAGCTGATATGGTAATCTCCAATAGGAGTGGGAGGGAGAGAAGGAAGTAGGATACAGTGCAGAAAATTATTGCCCTGCTCCTGCAAGTTACTTTGCTTGGGAAGATGCTGTCATCCTTTTAGAGGGTCATTGAAATTAATGGTGCTACACACAATGTCTGGCCCCTCTAAATAACTTGCAGGATTGAGGCCCATAGTTTTAGATATGAGTGTCATTGTTGCCTAGTATAAAAGTCACATGATTTCCTGAGATGACATAACTATGACTGGGAGTTGAAGAGACGTGACCATTGATCAAGCACAGAATAAAAAAGAATTTTCCACTCCCCATTTTCTGGGGCCCACACCTGAAGTATTAAAGTCAATGGAAAGACTTTTTCATAGGCTTCAATTGGAATTGGATCCAACCCCTGAAGAACAAGCAAAATCACTAGCATAGTATGTTCATCTCCCACACTATTCTTCCCCCACATACAAATAATTCAAATATAAACTGTTTGGAGGGTCTTTTTATGTCTTCCTGTCCCTCTCCATCACATACAGCCAAATCTGTTCTGCACTGTTTATTAATTATTACATTTACACTACCTGATGTTAGCTGGCTTGCCAGCTCTGCTTTATTGGTTGCTTGTTTGCCTAATTAGCATAAATTTACATATTCACTGAACCTGTAAGTTCTGTACGCAGTCTGTGCTTAGGGATTCTGGCAATCAACCAAGTTGTTGGTCAAAGTTCTGATAGGAATTAATCACTTAAACAAATTTTACTAGTCATCACGCCATGGCAGAAGAAGTTGATAGTAGGGATGATTGCCCATCTTGGATAAAACAAAAGAAGGCCTGAAGCTCTGCTGAAACCTCAGACCAAACCTCAAGCCAAATCTTTTATAAGATGTGAAAAAGTTTAGCTCACATTTTTTTTAAATTTGTCATCCCCCTCTGAATTTCTTACTTCTGTGCCAGAAAAAGAAATACCAAAGTATCAAGACAAAAGGCTATTCTTGGATTTATGACATGAGAAAAACAAGGAAGGGAAAAAAAAAACCTCATGGGAAAGCCTGTTTTCACAACATTTTTATTCCTCTCTCTCTATTTATTTAAAATATTTATAAGGTATCTAAGGATGAGCATCTACATGACTTAAAATAATCCATAGACAACATTCCTGTCAAAAATAAGAAAAAAATAATTAAAACAAAGATGATGAAGCAAAATAAGAAACACAAGGAAAAGAAAAATACAATATACTCCGCTCATATATAAATTAAATAAGAAATCAATAACTCAACATTTTGATCCTTGCCCACTGTCAGAGGATGGCGCCCAAATTTTGTCCTCCGTTATACCAGTTTATCTTTATTGAAGTCAGTGTGAGTGCCATTGGACCCAAGACCGATGAGACTTATAATCAGTGAACTCAATAAGAAAGTTTACAGATTTTCAGCTACCATCATTCCTTCCTTGTCTAAAATTTCATTTTTATGTTCATGTAGAGATTTGAACAGCACTGGAAATTCAAATTCTCTATCCAGGGAAAGGTACAGCTGGCTGCAGTAGATTCCTCACATATTTCTACCAAAGCACCTCAACCATAATCTGGAGGAACCACCTCAAGGAGTGAGAAAGTAAATCTGCTTCCAGGCCCATTTGATTAGTGCCAACTGCAATGGTGACTTTTGTGATATTGCCCCTATTAGTTAAGAACAGGAAAGAACTTCAGTTCGCATCACATTGATTGGATTTGAAATGGTGGCCAAAGGTAAAAGCTCCATATCTTATTAAAAATCCTTTGCACTATCCAACTGCCCTCATGCTTACATCGTATGAGATCCAAGTCTGGGGCTCAACACACAGCCTGTGGATATTGGTGAGGTCAGGGTGGAGGTGGTGGGGTGAAGTGGGGGTAAAAATCATTGTCTGGCAGCATAGCTGTTCATCAGTAACAGATGGAAGGCCTCAACAGCCCCAAGAATGAGTGTGCCCAACCACTTGGGTAGATGAGCTGGCAGATCCATACAGTTAGGGGTCAGCTGGCCTACCCTTGACTCCCAATGCCTATTTCTACATAGGAGCACAGGGAGCCGTAACAGAATTCTTCAGTATGCAGAGGTCAGCTTGGATGACTAGAGTGCACATATTCTCCCACTCACCTCTAATAAACTTTCTGAAACAGCACCAGTTGTTCTAGTGGAAGAGTGAGATACACCCTTCACTGCTGTCTGATAGTCCAGTTATGAGTTAAGCTATTGATTTACCCTTCATGTAACACAGATTGACATGTTTCAACCAAGCATGAGACTTTTCCTTCAGTTCCACAGTACTCCTCTAGAAAATAAAAACAAAACAAAACGGCTCGCCTAGCATTAAGATCTCTACGGGCACAGACATTTTTAAATAAAGAAAAGAGACAGAGCAGACCAAGTTGTTTTATTGTTTGTAGAATAGCAAATTAAATATCAATTTTTTAAACAAATTGTGCTATTTGTTTTTGCAGCAGCAAAGAAATGTATTATTTCACTATTTCATCTCACCTTGTGCCATTAAAATATAGAATACAAGTAGTAAACCACAAAGTAAATATGCACATCTCTTTGCACTATGTAGTGTAGCTATAAATCTTACTCTTTGATAACAGCTGTACTATAGCAATCATTTGAGTACTGCAGCTGCCACAACAATATCAAATTTTATAGTTAAAAAGCAGTCAAAACTTTAATGGTACAGTGGAGGTAGATATATATTGTGCCATAAATAAACATTATCTAATGAAGAAATGAAACATGTTTATTTTTCCTTGACATATCATTCAATATCATATATCTTTGCCCCTGCAAGCTGCAATAACAGCAGTCATTATACTTGAGCATCTATAACAAAAAAGTCTCTGCTTATACTAATGATGCTAGGTTTAAATGAGAGATGTGAGGATTTAAGAAGTAGTAGCCAGGCAAGCAGGCTCCTCTCTTCTTTAAAATAATACTTTAGAATGTTATCTGGATCAGAATTTCCTGGCAGAGATTCTAAAAGGTTTGAGCGTGAAGTAGTAGGGGGACTCTGTCCTGGGTTTCATGGTCATTTTCCTACGTTCTAACTTGGATGTGTAATCAGATTTGGTGACTATAGGAACATTGGCCCAGATCCTCAAAGGTATTTAGGTGCCTAATTTCCAAATACCTTTGAGGATCTGGGCCATAGTAACTGACATATTGTTTCAGATCACTGGCCAAATCTAATTCAGTATCCTTCCAAGAATGGCCAGCAACAGATTTTTCAGATGATAGTGTAAGAAACCGCATAATGGACAATTAAGTAATAGCCAGCCCGCAGAGTTTCTTCCTAACCCTTATTATTGGAAACTGGTGTTTGCCCTCTGGAGTTTGGTTGCCAGTTCAGTCAGCAATCCTAGTTGTCAGGGCCTGCTGCACCAGTCTCTTTTTTTGCCCAATGTGTCCAATACCCCTGAATGGGGTTCAACTGGGTCAGATTCCTTGCTGGTAAACCCCAAGTCCTCAGCATCCCAATGCTAGGTGTAGTGGAATCTGGTGGACTCAGGCTCTCCTGCTCCACCAAGTTGCAGCCCAGGGCCCTGAAAGCTTGACAGTGTGGGCCTACTCAACATCCCCTGAGCCACTTCCTGTCTCACGACGTCTCTGTTTGAAGTATGGCTGCTGTCTGATCATAGTCCTTTACTCCTGACACCCAGAGTCATAACACTGATGGAGGCAACCTTCTGGTGCCCCCACATGCAGTTCTCCCTACCTCTGATGTGATGTCTCAACAGAGCAGGGGAGAGACTCACAGCCAGAATGCCTCAACAAGGGCTCCTTCTCCTCAAGTCTCAGGGCAGTTGTTCTTCTGGAAATGGCTTCTCTCCCCTCCCCCCTGCCTGGGCATCTTTCCCTGAGAGCACGTTTGTCAATGCCTGAGCACATGAGTTTTCCTGGCAGAATATTGCTCCAGCATTTCCCCTGCCTTGGCCTTAGTGTGGGGTTTGTAAACCCCATCACACCCTCCCTGTGTCACTAGTACCAACATGTGCCGTGACCACAGGCTCCACACATCATAGTAGAACTATTGCCATGCTTTACTTGAAATTAAGACGTGCTCATGTACCTTGCTAAACTGAGGCCTTCGGGAATGAACAGGAGAAGCCCAGGGACAAAATAGCAGTTACAGAGGGGCTGTGAAGCTGTTAGGCCACCTGTAGATCAGAGAGTGAGTTAGTGAATTTTATTCTCCCAAATCCATTGCTTGACATTTGTAACACAGGTGAATACTGTCCTTTGTACAAATCTTTCTTTATTCCAATTTCATTCTTTCCCCCATACAAGGAGACATTTGAAAGATTCTTGCTGTTAGGATTGTTATATCCAGACAACAGCATGGCTGTCTTATCATCTGGCTCATGATCCTTCATTCTTTCCACAAGCAAAATTCCCATTGACTTGTTTGGGAGTTTTGCTTCTATTAGGAAAACCGGATGTTTTAAGACTTCTATGATTTCAGTGGGCTTGGTATGGCCATTTCCCTTGTACATTTCATTCAGCTTCCCTCAGTTTCCTTCCATCTTTTCAGTAACCCCAGACATGTGGCTCCAATGTGGCATGGAAGAGGAGAAACTTTCCATATTTACATTAGTTCCTAGAGCCATCACAGAGAGGTTGAACATGACCTTAAATGAAACTTCTGTGAACTTGACAGACTAATACACCAATGAGGAGCATAGGAAGAACAAGGGGAAACTTATATATTGGATTCAAAACCCAGGCAAACAGTTAGCTGTAGTTAAACATTGTGTATGCCCTATCAGAGATCCTCAGGGTGATAATTCTTACCATCAACTTCTTATTTATCTGAGAAATCCCATGGGATGCTATAAAATAAACCTAACAGCTGTTGCCAGGAGATGACAAATCCTGGATACCTTTTTGTCACATTGAAACCTATACAGTTTGCTTTATATTTACAAACAAATTGTTACCACGAAATATTAAGTGCTGGCTTTTAGAGAAGCACTCAAATTATTCACTCCCCTGGAATCCTGCATGACAAATTAAGACTGTGCTTCAACTCCTAATAAATGTAGCTATAGCAGAGTTTCATAAACATTCTTGAGATGTTCTTCTTCAGCAGCTTTATTTTGGCTCCCCACTTTTCCTGCTTAAACAAATGGAAAGGTTGGCTGATATTGTCAAAATACAGCACTTCGCGTGCACCAAGAGTAATTTGTTAAAGTAATTTATTGAGTCTGCATAGTAAAACAAAAAATCATATTTCTACAGGGAAAAAAAATCATTACCCTAAACTAAGATTATTTTATTTTAAAAGACAAATTATTGCAATTGTGGATTCTGTAAGTAATATTGTGTGCTTCATTCCCCGGTCTTTCAGAGCCAACAGGGTGACTTTTACTGAACCATGAGATGTTGTGTAAAAGCAGAACAGATGTTTTTACAACAATCAGGTAAGCTTATGTTTATGGGTAGATAACATCTAATACCTTTCTCATGGCTTAAAACAAACTTCCCAATAAAAATGCAAAAATGTTTTTCCCCAGTTGGGAGCATGCTTCAAATCTAATTAATACACAGCCGATTGCAAACCAACCAAACTACTCATGCAGGGTCGGGCCTGTCATCCAATGTCGCCTCTTTTCCTGACACAGTCTTAATCTCATCCTTTGTCATAGTATTGCAGTTTTTGCTCTAAAGGTTTCTGCACTAAAAAGTGGGGAGGTGAAGCCATAGTTCAATTCAATTTATTTTTATATTGCCTCTCATACAAAGTCTTTCAAAAAGCTTTACAGTGAGAGATAAAATAATCATATAACACTTGCCAGAATTCAGCAAAGTGACTCTCATCCAGACAAGAAGGGAAAACTATGTACAGTGATGGGTCAGGGAAAATAAAGGACCATTGCTAATTTAGAACCTGCAAGCATATTAATAAAAAAGCCCACAGTTTTTACATCCTGAATAGTAAGGGGAGAATGGAAGTAAAACTATCAGTGTCCCTAATTCTCATTACAAGAAGTGACCCATATTTCAGACACTGAACCTCACAGCAACCTGGATGTTATCCCGCATTGAAATATTTCAGAGATTTTAAATGTCATTTATCTTAATGAAATTACACACAGGTTTCTACATGATCATTCCAGCCCCATTTTTGGGTCGTAGTGGAACATTTTGCCATTGAAGGGTAAGAGGTGTAGATATACAAATGGTGGACTTTAAATCACAGGTTACCATGGAGGGTAATGTCTTAAGGACAGAAAGAGAAAATACAGGTAAAATAGTAACTGGAAAATCACTGTGACAGAATGAAAAGATGGTTAAGCACAGAGAAAAAAGCAAAGGAAATAGGCGCACAAGATTCTTTCAGAATGGTACAATCCAGTGAAGTGTTTTGTAATTGAACTGGATGTGGAAGTGTATATGGAGTCAGTGAAGTTGACCCAGCTCTGTTTTGCCCTACACAAAAAGAACTGATGATGCATTTTCAGTTCAGATTACTTATTTTGGAGAAAGATAACAAAAGAACAAAAATATAAACTTTCCCTAAGAAAAGGAGAGAGCGAGAAAGAGAGAGAGAGAAATGCATTGACAAACGTTCTATATCTGAATCGTAGTATAAAATGGTAGCTTCCTCTAGAGCAGGGTCAGAAGACGCTTCTGATTTTAAAGGCACAGTACCACAATATTTTGGGGACAATGATGGCTGAGGAAAAATGCAGAAATTGTTTATGGCATCACAATTACCTTATTTATGTAACTTAGATAATTTTTAAAAACACCCCATTGCCAAAAAACAACACTCTACAAGACCTATTACAATGATTAATCCTCATGAGCTGGAACCAACATCCTGTTACATTACGGCAGTGCTGCCCAAACACCAAATCTTCCACAGAGATGGAAACAGGGGAAGTTAAATGGAGATGCTGAAATTAACCCAACTGTGTAGGACTTCATCTCAACAAGCTTTGAAATTAGACACAGCAGTTCTCTTATACCTCTTAGATAAGGCCCTGAGATAGCACATTCCTCATCTCAATACAGATTGATCATCAGGACAGCCATCACAATATATTTTAAAATGATCTTAAAAAGCACAGGAGAAAGTTGTCCCTGCAAGTACCTCAATCTTTAACTAAGAGTTTCCTGTATCTGTAATTAAACCTTATAGTGTACTGCTAAATTCACCAGTAGGAAGTAGCAGAAAATCTCCTCATGTACCCATACTTCTACAAGACCCATCATTTTCAGAAGTACCCAGGCATACTGGCAGATAGCATCTCTAAACAGTATATAACTGGAGATATTTGGGCAAAGAGAGTTACCACCAGCATTTCTTCCTACCTATCTTCATGCCCCAGCTTCTCAACTCAAGCCACATCTTTATAATACATTAAATAACAAAACACAATATATAGTAACTCATTTTTTGACCTTTTAATATTTCTGTCATTGATTGTCAGACTTGAGAACTGCTCTCTATCCTCAGGTGATGGATTATTTAATTAGCTGTTGACCTTTTCAGTTTCATATGTTGACAATACATGTGCTCCTATGAAAGCTGCCTGCTTTGGATATTGCTCAATTCTGTGTTGATTTTGATTCCCCTCAACATCACCACCATTTCTATTTGGTTTGATTTAAAAACAATGTCTTCTGTACTTAATTAATGATATTTTTAATACCTACTCCTGTGTATTTTCTTGTAAACATCAGCTACATTCATAAGAATAATGTGAGACAAACAGTATTAACTGAATGTGATCTGTGCAAGGAAAAGTAAATTATCTTGCTTACCTGTTACTGAGGCTTCTTGGACTAGTCTTATGACAGCACCCCTTACATCAGGAGGAGACAGAAGTTCACAACTCTTATAAGCTAACACCCCCTATGTATGGGTGTGGGGGTTCAGCAAGCTTATTTTTAATTCAATCTTCACACATATCCTAGACTAACAAACTCCTTGGCCTTCAAGAATCATTTAATTTCATGAGTTTGTGCTTTGATCTCTGGACTGATTGAAGCCAGGGTCATTACCTTGCAGCTTTCATTTGATGACCTCAAATCTGCAAAAACTGAATAAGCCTCACTACCCACCTGCCAGAAAGGTAATATAATGGACATTTTATAGATGGTTAAACTGAGTCACAGAGAAAAATTAAATGAATTGCCTGCCCCAATAAGTCAGAGGTATAGCCCAAAATTGAACTAAAGTATCCTGACTCCTATTCCCTTGCTCATTATATATATCCATCCACTTCCTACAAATGTGAAACTACACCCTTTTTGTAAGTGATCAGGATAGGTTTATTCACATTTCCCCCACACAAGCATATTACTGGAACCAAGTACTGAACATATGATCCATGCTTTCTAGTAAAAAATGAGATTTATGTGTGGCTTGCTGGGCCGGCTGGTCATTCCAGAATGGCTTTCCTCCAGAATTCAATGAGCCAATGATCTAATGTTCATGCTACAAACTGCCAATCACTTCACCAGAATAAAGTCTTCTGTTCTATCCCACTTTCATAGTAAACATTATTCGTGCAAATTTCATACAGAATCAAAAAACAAATCAATAAAAACAAACTGTTCTGTATGTTAAAAATTAGCTGTGATTGTACCCATTCCACCCTATAAATAATGTGCATTATATTGTATATAGACATATAATCATTCTGATAGCATTAGAACATTTCTGGTTAAAATAGGGAGTTTCTGGGTCAGAAGAAAAGTTTGAAATTCACATGTGATTGTAATGCATGCTGTTGAGGGCAATTCAAGTCTCTTCATTCTTTTTTATCCTTTCAAATGACAATTAGCAGTAGAACAAAGTAATAAATACTGCTACTACTGCTTGACTTATTCTGTTTCTGATGTATCATACTGTAAGAAATCAGTCTTTCCTTTTGTATCAGACAATTTTCCTTCTAACCTGGTAGAGACTGCTACCCATGTCATCAGTACACCCAGATAGTTAAGTTTTGTGTATCTGATTTGAATCTGATGTTAATGTAATATTATGATAGATATCTATTAACACGTACAATACAGTAACACATATCCTCTAACATCTTTGACAGTGGATGCTCTTTCTTTGTCAGTGTCAATCCACACTGGAATCATGTGGAATGAACAAATGTGACAGGAGAGGACTACACCAATTATGGATGAAGGGATACTATCTACTCCTACTGTTTGATGTGATTTATTCGATGGCCCTTCTGCATTTATAGTACAGCAGATTGTAGCTGCTTATGAAGTGACAAATAGTGCTCAATGACATTGACTGACTTGTCTGATCAATTTAGCTTGTCTGAAAAGTAGCCATGAATCGCTGTCCTTGTTGAATGATAGTACATACAGTCCCTGTTCAACTTTACAAACACAAAATCTCAAATGCCATTGAAAAACTGATAAAAAATGACTCCATTTAAACAAACACCACTACAGTCCTGTGTGAAAAGTGAAAAACACTAACATTTCCTGTAGCTTTGCTTGAAATACTTCTCAGTTATAAAATGTTTTATCTTGGAGATTATGTCAGTGGAACATTTTTCCCTTCATGTTTTTTTGAACATTTGATATATTTTGTGATGGAAATAATCCAAGGGGAAAATCACTAGAGTTTAATTTGTTGGAATCAGCAAAGCAACTTTCCTAGTTCTCAGACAGTGTTGCCAACTCTTACGATATTATTGCGACTTGAGGTATTTGATACTTTCTTAAAACTCCAGTTCCTGGCATTTTATGAATATGTGACAATCTCAACCTTTATTTTAAAAAGAGAAGACATTTCTAGCCATCATGATTACAGAGGAAAACTTGGAAATGTGACCTCAGAGCACCCTAAAGGTTCAGAAACCAAAAGGCAAATAAAAGGAAAACAAAATCTATCATTTAAAACAAAAAATCCCATGATTTTGGTGCTGCACTCATGATGTTTGAATACTTAGATCTGGCAACATTGGAATTCTTTGACGATATGGAGATAGTTATAATATATTAAGAGTTGTCTTAATGTCCTAAGGCCCAACTCTGCTGTCCTTTCTCCCACTGATCAGTAGGACTTCTGGAGGAGTAAAGCACTACTCACAATGTGAGTAAGGAGGGCAGAATTAGGCCCATTGTGCAACCCTTTTTCTCACTGTTGAATACGAACACAGATGGAACCAGGGGCTTGAGGAAGCATTCACCTTTGTGACCATGGATTGCACAATCCAGCCTTGAAAAAGCCATTTATTAAAAAACAGTATTTTTAAAACGTTAAATTCCAATTGTATTAAATGGCAGACGAACAGTTTTACACAGTCATCATTTCATGCTATACCTTATAAGCAATATTTAGGACATCTCTTCTACAAAACAGAAACATTGGGCCTTTGTGAATGGTAACTGCATATTATAAATATATATGTACATATGTATGTGTATACACATGCGTTTATATAAACACACCTATGTATACATAGCTATGTTTGTATGTGGGGGGTACTTCTGCATAGTATATATTACAATATTGAACTGTGTTATCCATGCACAAATTTATTTATGTATAGATTTCAATTTATTAGAGCTCGGCAGTCCTTTACAGACTTAATAAAGAGCTCCAGCACTATAAGCCAAAAACCATTTTTCCCTTTCCCTGTATTATTCAAATTTATTAAACAATATTTCACATTTGTTTGACACAATGTCAAACTCAGGACTCCTAAAGAACTGCTGCAGCTTTGGAACTGTTATGCTTTCTTGGACTTTAATCATTTTTGGCAAGGCTCCATTTCCTGTCAGAAAGTGAAACAGCTTAGGAATGTCATTTTCACGAAAGAAAACAGAGAGAATCCGAGAGGAAGTTCTCCTCCACTCCAGAGCCCCTAAGATACTCAAACACACTCGCAGGAGGGCTGGAATACATCAAACATTAGCAGAGGGAAAAGGACACACTTTTCCCACATTAAAATACATGGATAAAGTTGAACTTTTGCTAAAAATAGTTCCCATGACTAATCCTATTAAGTTTTTTTTTTTAAAATTGGGCAGCATCTCCCTTGAAGTCAAATTATTTTTTAACTTCAGAATAACATTAGAAAAAAACTCTAAAGTTCCTTTGCTGAAGTCAAAGCCCCTGAAAGATTTTTTTAAGTGAGATATGAAGGACAAAGACGGCAGGATGGGTCAAAATTTGAAGGAACAATTTACCTACTGAAGTTGTGGGGAGAATCAGGCTCACTCAGATCAGAGCATTTGATTCCCTCTTAAAAAGAAAGGTTTCCCTAGGAAGGGAGGAGATTAAAGGGAGCAAATTAAGACTAACCGTTAGCTATGCCAGACTAGTGCCTATACCATGCTGAACATCCAGTACTAGAGGAAGAAAGGTATAAATTCCTATAGTACTTTTGCACTTGTTTCCAGCTTCCATTCATATGTCGTACATGTAAACTAATCAACAATATTTGTTGTGGTGAAGAAATCAGCAGTCGGATAACTGATTCTCAAATCAAAAGCTCTCCACTGACAAAGTCAATGTGCCTACTCTATTGCTGTCCACATGGATAGTGAATGTTACACAGGTGTTAAAGAGGAAGATGGGACTATGAAGGGGAAACTGTATATGGAGTAATTTAATTTAGTGCTGCAGAATGGCATATGCTTTAGAGCAGTGATTAGCAACGACAGGGTTCAGCTGTAAAGAAACTAGCCTCCAGCTGATGCCACTGGAAACTGTAGATCTAACAAGCCTGGAAAAGAAAGGTTTGGAGAAGGGAAAGTAAAATGACAATAAGTTAATGAGCTCTCTAAGCAATCAATCTACCATTACAACAATTTGCTCTTTTTTCCATAGATTGGCAATCACTGCAGACTATTTTGGGAGGTGGGGGGTGATCTCAAAAGTTGTTCAATTCCATAAACCTTTTACATCACACAATTTAAACCCTTCTACCTTCCTTCCACCCCTACCACACCACAGAGTGTGTCAATTTAAACAGAATACATGCACAAACACACAGAGCAAAGGGAAAGCATATACTAGCCAATAATGGAAGAAGAAATCCTTTCACATATGTGCATACACACACAGAGCTAGGCAGGTACAAATGGATGGTCTGAAAATAGCACATACACTTTGAGGGGTTATAAAAGCACTCAACATTGGCCTAATTCTACTCTCACTGAAGTTGAACCATGACTTCAGTGGGAGCAGAGTTAGGCCAATCCTGAGCTTTTCAACTTAGGCTTTTGAAAATGCCACCCACTATCCTTTCCCCCCCTTAGAATTTTTCTCTTGGCACTTTTGTTTCAATATGACCCCAAATGGAGCTTTCAAACCCATGATGCTCCAGTGAGTCCAAAATGAATCCAAATGAGTTCTCCACCACTACTATCCTCCGTAAAAACCTTTTTTTGCTTCTAATTATCACCCCCTAGCACTAAGCCCAAACATCTTTTCAAAATCTTAAGACTCCTCTTTATTACTATATTTCAACATTAATTTATATCTAGAGAAAGCTGCCATTGTATCTAGATTCTTGTGTCTATGCTGACAAGAAAATGGACTTTACTTCAGATCCAGGGCATACAATTTGTTTTGAAAACAATTATATTTTGTGATTGTTTTTATAATGATGTTTTAAGATAAGCCAGCCACTAAGGAACTTTTTAATAATTTATTTTCCAGAACAGAATATGTGTTTCCATGGCTTTATTTCATAGGGGAAAAAAATCTTCTCTTCTCATAGATTCAAAGGCCAGAAGGGGCCATTGTGATCATCTAGTCTGACTTCCTGTATCACACAGGCCACAGAACTCCCCAAAATAATTCCTAGAGCAGATCTTTTAGAAAAACATCCAAATATACTTGTTGACTAAATCCAACTCTATGTGTAAATGAAATCATCTGGTCATAAGCACTTAAAACTACCACTACTTTATTTAATAATATAAACTGGGATTAATTTTCAGTAGGGCGGCATTCACCATTTGCAGCTGCATGATGGGTCTTGATTTTGATAATCTGCTCCCCCCTAAATATACCTAACTCTCTCTTGCTTTATATTCTTTTCACACTTGGCTCTGTTTTAGATCACTGATTTATGTCTGATCCAAAGAATTAATTGAAATTAAGATCCAACCATTCATCCAAGTCTGTTCCATCTGACATCTCCTGAATGTTGCGTCATCATCTTAAAGTATATGTGGCTGAAACAGAACTAATGATCTTTCCTTCAAAAACCCCAATACTCCTTCTGATTCTCTGTCACCACCATATAGTCATCCCTTCTATCAGTCAGACCTGTGATCTGGAGGTTATCTTTTGCTCCTCCATCCTGCATTCTGACACCTAGGCTTAATTTAAATCTCACCTCTTCCTTCTTCAAAACATCTATGGGATCTCATTGATTCTCTCCTGTCCACAGGTCACAAACACTGTCTCCTCTTCTGATGATGCCTGTACATAACATCTTACTCAGTGCTCCTGCCCGCCAAAAAATGTACTTCACCCACTTTCAATCCATATAAAAGATAGGTGCTGGAATCATCTAATTTGTCTATTACGCTGCCCTCATCACCCTTTTATTTGAATCCCTTCATTCCCTCCCCTTTCTCCACTACATCAAGCTTAAGCTTTTTATGGTAGACTTCAGTGTCCTGTAACTCTGCCGTCACTCACTCATGCAAACTCCTCTCTCATTACATGGTGCCCTGAGCTGCCCCACACCTTTTCTCCTACCAGTGAAAGAAAGGGACACCAGGTTTGTCCATTTCCATGGTGTTCTCTTAGTTATATAATTCTTTTCCAGAGCTGGTCCACAAAGCCATTACTGTTTTATCATTTAAATCCCTCTTGAAGTCATTTCTTCCATAAAACCTACAAGAAACTGGTTGACTAAATAATCTCTTCTTTTATTTCATGCACAAATTTTATGAGTGAAACCCATATTTATTTGGAGGTAAGGGATTGATTGTTGGGAAGGAGGGTATAAAACATTAGAATCTGAAGCTGGGGATTACTATGTGGAAAAATAGGGGAGTTAACTGGAGGAGGATAAATTAGTGAGCTTAATGTGTTAACTTAAAAAACAACAAACCTTTACTAATAAGATGTGTGACTATCATCATCATGATCTTCCTGCTTGCATGTTTATTTCCTGGGTTATATTTCCTGGGTTAATTAACTAGAATACTATAGTCAGTTTCTAACCAAGCCAAAATTCAGTGGCATTGAAATATGTATAAAACTCTTCTCAGATTTCTGTTGGCTATGACTGGATGGCTCATTGATGATGCACTTTGGCCTAGATTCTCTCTCTTCAGTGTCAGCTACTTTGGTCTGTCTCTCTTTCAAGGCCTGCACCTTATTAAGTCTTACATACAGCTTCTTCTACCAGGGAAATTTTCGTACATAACCTCCTCCTCAGTTCAGCAGTAGTAATGCCAATACAGTTTTTGGGAGTGGGTTTTTCTCCCACTATCCAACTCAGCCCTTCCTATATTCCTATTGTTCTATGCACCACAGCTAATCAGTGGTTACCACATTACCATTAGTCTCTATTTCTCTGTGTCCCACAGTGTCAAAACTCCATCAGGGCTTTGCATGAAGCCATTGATTTACCATCCTTTTTATTGGCTCGCTGAGACCACCAAAGATTATGACAACTTTTTGACAATTTCTTCCCCCCATTTACATCCAGGTCTTTGCAAGCCGACACAAATCTAATGGGCAAAGGCCTGAGCCCAGATTGTTTAACAATGCCTTTAGGGGCTTATTCACCAAAGTTCGATGCACTGACGAACAGCTTGCTGCAGCTCTAATGGTAAGGCATATAAAATGCATCATACATTAAATTTAATGTTGCCTCATTAGTCTTAATTAGATTCCTACATTACACTAGGATTATGGTTTTTTCGTGTTTATGTTTGCTCCTAAAATAAAATCTCCAGTAGACAACATTTCAGTGTACTTTCTAACCTTTGAATAAATACGCCCATGCATTGATGCATATCAATATTCTCGACCTTGAAGAAATCAGAACTAGGTGATACTACAAGGTGATACTGCAATTGCATTTCAGAGAGACAATTGCAAAAAAGTAAACTTAAAAGAAGAAAATATCTATAATGTACAAATGTTAGTGGCTGGTCATTTTTTATTTTTCCTTACTATGATTGTATTTCTGATCGTATGTTTTGAATACGAGTTTTCTCCCTTACATGATAGCTACTCCTCATGCTTTATCTAATGAAGAATCCACAACTTTAGGTTTCAAATTCTTGACTGTTTTCCCAGAATGTGAAAATCATTTCCTGCCCAGCTCTAGGGGTGAGTGCAACCCTCACACATTCAACTACCTGACCCATTACACCATTTGCAGCAACATGGCAGCTATAGGTTTTGAAAGAAAAGCCAATTAGCCCTGTACCAAGATAGTATTCTGCTGCTAATTGCGGAGATCCATTCTTTACATCTCACACCATCTCTGATTTTCCACTTTAGAATAATTCATTTACATTTGGTCAGTCTTACCTTTGTTAATTACAGCTTGGTAACTATCACAAAAAATAACGTGAGTATTCACTCAGTTTCACAGTTCAATTTGATTAGTGAATTGCTTGAATATCTTATGTCCTTCTTTTGTACAACTGCTTGTGCAATTGTGTTTTAGTCACACAGATGCTTGTAGAAAGTCACTTGTGTAAGCTCACATGCTTCAGTATTCTGACCCTATATACCAAACTTGCATATTGTATTTTCTATTAGATCAAACACTGCTTGACAAAGGCTTCCCAAAATCCCTTATCTGGGGCTCTCACTCGAGCTGACCAAAACAGTGGGAAAATTTTGGGTGAAAATGTTTGCAAAAAATGTTTATTTCTGAAATAAAAAAATGTCAAAGTGCAAAATTTTTGAACCAGCTTTAGCCCTGACTTTGAGGCATGTAAGTAACCTAGACAAACATTTCACAATATTCTTCACAAGTGCATCTATACAGACACAGACAATTACTTTATGCAAAATTGAATTTTAACTGTGCCCTTAATTATGCTATGCTAGCCTATATTTTTTCTAGGACTGGTGTCCTAGGAAAGGCCTGTGCAGCCCTGTAAGGAACAGGTTTACATTTTCTAAAAACCCCTAATCCTGCTTTTCTGCAGTCTCACCATAAACTGCTATTTTTTTCCTGAGAGGTTAAAGGTTTCAACTCCTTCTTCATGATTATAAGAGTTACAGTCACCCAATAAGAGAACAAGGAAAAAAAACCCACATGACTTATGAGGCAAATTACAATTATGTAAAAGCTTGAGTTTCCAACAATGAACTGTTTGTGATGGATTCATAGAATAAAATTAAATTAACCAAAAAAGAGTTTTGAGTAAATAGGCATGATTGACCCTTTAAAGGAAATGGTGACTGACTCACAGACATTCTAAGAGCAGAAAGAAGGGCTAAATTAATAGAGTAAATTATTAGCTTAGCTATCATATTTAAAATAGTCAAATTAATAAAATAAGGTAAAACTCAGAACATTTAAGAAAAATGTGGTAATGGAGAGTGCTAATTGGCTACACGGTCTGACAATAAAGAGGATAATGCCTATTGCCAAATCATTGCTATCTATGTTAATACTACATGAAAACATTTTAAAAAGTGTAATTTGCCTTTTTTGCTTATTTTGCAAAAAAGCAAAAGAGTTAATTTTCCAAGCAAGAAAGATTTATTTTTACCCTATGCATCAATCATTTTTATTTCTACCACTACTTCTAGACTCTGGTCATACCTAGTGATATTAAAAACAAACCTTTCAGGAAGCATCTTGTTGTTTTATTGGGGTTCCCCCAGTAATCCTCTAGTTCTTCTGACATGATGGTTTATAATACTATGTAGCAAAGATGGCTACAAACCTGTTTCATGCTCACGCTGCTCTTATTGAAGCAGATTGATACTTGACCTGAGTAGCTGCACAAGGGAACAAGGAAGCATAAGCCCCTGCCCCACCCAGACACGGCTGCATGGCCTGCCTGGCTCATATATCCAGATATTGTGGGGAGTTCCAGCTCCACTTCTTGAGCAAGTGGGATAAGAGGGGGCTGAGGAGTGGACAGTGCTTTGGCTCCAGCCCCTATAAAACTGGCTTGCAGGCAGGAGCGAACAAGGCATAGGAAGCAAGCTAGTGATGAACCACAACTCTCTGAGTCACAATTCCTTCTTAGGGTTCCACCTAGGCAGTACAACTATGAACTATCCTTTACACATAGGTGGGAGCAAAGGCTAAATCTAGCACATTACAAACATGTTGTGTCTGCCACTGCTGAGAACAGCCTCGCTCCATTCTCTTTGGTACCCCCCTTCATGTAGCTGAAGGCCACTATCAAATCCCCCATCACTCTTCTCTTCTGCAGAACAAAAAAGCCCAGTTCCCTCAGGCTCTCCTCAAACATGCTCCAGCCCCATAATCATTTTTGTTGCCCTCTTCTGGACTCTCTCCAATTGTCCACATCCTTCCTGTAGTGGGGGGGCCAAAACTGGACACAATACTCCAAATGATGCCTCACTAGTGCCGAATAGAGGGGAATAATCACTTCCTTCAATCTGCTGGCAATGCTTCTACTAATACAGCCCAATATGCCGTTAGCCTTCTTAGCAACAAGGGCACATTTCTGACTCAAATTCAGCTTCTTGCACACTGTAACTCCCAAGGTCCTTTTCTGTAGAATTGCTGCCTAGCCAATCGATCCTCAATCTGTAGCAGTGCATGGGATTCTTCCATCCTAAATCCAGGACTCTGCACTTGTCCTTTTGAACCTCATCAGATTTCTTTTGGCCCAGTCCTCCAATATGTCTAGGTCACTCTGTATCCTATCCCGAACCTCCAGGGTATTTACCACTCCCCCCTACTTAGTGTCATCTGCAAACTTGCTGAAAGTGCAATCCACTACATCTTCCAGATCATTAATGAAGATGTTGATCAAAACTGGCCCAGGACCATTCATCAAAAGATATTCATAACTAGGACTGTTACTTTACATTACTAGGACTGTTACTTAATGAAAAGTATTTAAAACAAACAAAAAATCATAAGCATGATTTGAAAAACAGAGTTTAAGTTGAAAGGAACCTATGAAAACTAACATGTCAAAAACACAATTAATGTTCCATAGGATGAAAAGATCATTTTACTACAATTTGGTCTTTCTTACTACACTGTATTTGCATTAAATGTACCTGGTATTAAGTTGGGTACATATAAGGGATATATCTGCAATGGGTTTGAACAAAGAAGATGTCTGACTGCTACTAGAAAAAATTTTAGTGTATGTCTATATTTTGTTTCATTAATCATGTATGTTCATTAACCAATCATAATAATTTATTATGTACCATTTCAAGGCATCTTGTGGTACAATGGTGTCAGTTTGACTTTGATCATCTAAAGGTCTCGTGAGATGACATTTACAAATAAAAGGCATGGCTTCTCTGTACATGCTGCATAAATGTGTATTAGAGATTTAGAAGTATTAAAAATCCCACAGAGTTACATAGGTTGTAAGGTGCAGCAATTAACTATAGCTCACAGATGATAACCCACAAGTGACATAGAAATAGTCAGGTGAAGTGATTTGAGCACGATTATAACAATGGATTAGTGACAGACATACTACACAGTGCTATTACTCATTTTCTCATGTAACATTCAATCTTAAACATTATGCCATGGCATATCATTTTAGATCTCCACAACGGCCTGAGTAACACATTCCAGCAAAACCATGTGCTATGCATCCAAAACTATTCTAAAAACTCTTTTCTCAAATTTGCTACAGTACATGCTATTACACTTATATAGTAAGCACTAAACTTGCGTATCCAAATACAGAAGAAGTACAACTATCATAATACAGTACCTCCCCTCCCCTGGAATAATCATCAATGAAACTTGCCATGCAAGAAATTTTGAACACATACATATTAGATACAGTCTCTGTTTTATGGAACCACAGTTTATTGCTTCTTCACTGTTCATTTCTGTCTTCTGTTGCACCTTTTATAAACCTACTGATTAATATCAAACAGTGAACATATCTGACAAGCAGGATTACTAATCCAACATAACTGTTTATAGTGTGAATGAAAGAAGTGCTCCATTTCCAGCCAGTGTACTTAATAATAAAATCCTGTTGTACTTAAATGTTGAAAGGACTACATAACTGTCAGAGTTCCTTTAAATGTTAAGAGTAGTAATCATATTAAAGACATACTATACAGAAGCAAAAGTAAAATGTCAGTTTAGTTATTATTACCATATTTGTATGGGGTTTTAAAAGATAGAGGCCAGATTCCCAACTGCATCAAGTCTACATTCACTGGAGCTGAGGAGACTAGGAGAGAAAAGTGGATTTAAGCCACCTTTCTGCTTATCCAATCATGGGCCATATAAGGTTAAAAAAGGCCCTCTGTATAATTTAGCATAGCCACAGGGCTGCTCTAAATTACACTGACTGCAACAGTACCACAAGGATCATTGTGCCCATGGGGATCAGGAAGAATGTCACTCATTCTGTGACCTTCTCACCACTTCCAATATGTACACTAGATGCAGGGAGGGAGTGGGTGGTATACAGCCAGACAGTTTGGCTCCAGGTTTCCTGACGATAATCCTTGGGTCCCCCTTTAAGGTAGGTTTTGGCTGTTTTGCACCACTGAGATAGTATAAAGCAACAATAACCAAGAATCTGATCCATACAATTGAAGTACGCACAAGTATATGCTCTTAATATTTTTTTTTTGATTATTTTTTGCCTCTGACCTACATTGTTGGATTTGACATTTACAATAAATGTGCAGAAATCAATTTATACTTTATTAAGTAATATGCTGAAAGCTTTAACATCCACAGAGGCAATTTGAGTAAATGAATTAAAGCAATTTACCTAGGAGAATTAAGGCCTCGATCTTGCAACTGACTCTACACCGGCAATCATCTGGAGTCATTTGAACAATTGGGACCTGACCAAGCCACTCAACCACCTTACAGTTGAAGAGGGAGAAACAACAGATTTCATCTCCTTCCATCTTTGTTTCAGGGGAGTGGAGCCATTCCCACTCAGAACCACACTCTTCTCTCATCACTGTGAATGGAATTTACACCAGTAGAAATGACGTGCATGCAATAAAATTATTGTACATCAGTTAGATATTAGATTCATTATTAGCATACCAGCGATTTGCAGAACTGGTAACATTTCTTTGCATTCAGCAGAATTCTGTTTGCCAACTCAATACTAAGGTTAAAAGTGAATGTTAACAATATGACTTAATTACATTTAAAATTTTGAAAGCATTCCTTTTCAGAATCACACACACATAAAAAATGCTTGTTGAAGCTTGTACAGCAGACAGGGCCTCGGTTGTATTCTCATCCTGTAATTTGCACTGCCAACGCTAATAACTAACACCACAATGCTGGGGCTCCAACTCTAAAGAAGTCATCCTCATCCCTTCCTACTACACCCTATTGGTTGGTGTTTCTCGGAATTCTCTCATCTACCGACCAGGATTGTCCACATTTAGCTTGTACTATACAAGGTGGTATGGCAGAATATTATAAAATGTGAGCACCAGAAGAAAATTAACATTGTCTTCTCTTAGTGAAATTCCTTGGAAAGAGCATGTGATGAAACCCTTTGATTGATGGAAGGGAGTGCAAATTCCAATCCCAAATCAGTTAAACTCAGTCCCACTGTGCACAATCCAGGCAAAACTGCACCACTGGGGTGGTTCTACATGTAGCCAATCATCATCATTTTGAATCACATGCACCACACTTTTCATTAGTGCCACCTTCATTGTATAAAGTTCTTCCTTTATGGGAGTTTTGCAGAAAGATATGACCATTCTCTAATTTCTTAATCCCCTTTTGACCAATTGTTAAAACAAACTGCCATTCTCAAATTAAACTTCTATTTATTGCTTCCATTTTTTTTCTGTTTTGGTCTGTGTCCATAAAGGGACAAAAGCTCTTTAATTACCCAGCAGAGAGTTACCTTAGATGGTTATCTTAGACATAGCAAGGTCAGGAAAGGGAAATCTCATGCTATTTCCCTGGATCTTGAGGTCTTCCTATTCCATTAGCTCTTATTGTCTGATGCCTTATGACGGGACAATGGGGACTACATGTTTCAGTTAGATTTCTAACACTATCAAAGTCCCTTTCCATTGCCTCTCTCACTGCACTGTTCTAATTATGCACATTTTCTGTTGCTGTATTCCTCCAGGTCTTGTCTTACCAAATGATGTAATTCTTGATTACAGTTCTTGTACTCAACTTGTACAATCACGCTGATATATTCTTGAACACCTTGATGACAAGTACATGGATTTCGCTGCAAAACAATAACTGTGCTAAAGCTTTTATAACATCCTGGATCCTTCACTGAAAGCGTCTGCCTATACTGTCAATTCCTTCTTTGCCTCTTGAGTGTCTGATTTAAGCATAAGTATGCAAGTCCTATAAATGAATACATTTTGTCAGGGGTAGCAGTTCTGGTAGAAGAGTATCATCTCATAAATGATAAGGGTGACAGACATGCAAAGCACAGCTGAGTGGATCTGGCACTGGTGTTGTGAACAACATAGCAGTCATACTGTAAGATTTTCCCACAGATTAACATGCAATAATTTATTCTAAATCTTTCCAATGCGTATATTTTTTTCTCTGCATAGTTGCTATCTTCTGCAATGTTTTGTTTAGATAACTATTTAAACAGAGAGAATGATATTACAATGGAAGGCTCCACTCAAAGAAAAATTACCCAATCACACCAAATAACCAATTATCAGTCAGAATTATCACCAAACTTTGCAATCTGAAAAAAAAAAAAAAGCACTTTACAAAATCAGAGTTTTTCAGCACTTTGGGGAACCCTGGATTTTGGCTGATAAGGGAGGTAATGGTTTTCATCTATGGTAAATTAAGCAACTTGCTATATACAACATGTTACCATTATTAGACCATCTTATGTTGGTGAAAGACACACAAGCTTTCAAGCTCCATAGACCTATTCTTCAGATCAGTTGTCCATCTTGTTTATAGACGTCTATCCAGCATTGTCCAGTTGCAGACAGAAGGTGCAAAAATCCATGTATTGGACATGTATAGAATAACTGGCTCCTGAGGGACACGCCTACCTGCATGAAATCCCACTTTTAGGCCTTGCAACACTGAGCAAAGCAATGCCTTTAAAAATCTGGGCTTCACTGAAAGTCAATGAGATTTAGGCTCCTAAATCAGTTAGGGACAGCTTTTCAAAAGGTATTTAGGCATCTGTTAGACATCTAGCTACATCTGTAAATGCCTAAATACCTTGAAAAATCTGTCCCTTAAGTATTTTTGAAAATTTTATTCAGGAACTTATATACGTATATATTAAGCCTCCATGAAAGAGTAGCACATCTTTTTAGATTCCTATGAAATTTAGACCTATATGACATATATGAAGCATCACCTTCCATCCTAAAGGATCTCAAAAGTTCTCTCACAACTACACAGTTGAAATGCTGCCATACCTGGGCTATAGAACATCAAGCAGGTGGATGACAAAGGCGCATCTCATTGCACATCCAAAAGACTTAAATCTGTAAATCCAACAATGAGACTTGGTGTGAGGCTGACTTTTCAAGGTTGTGAGTCATTACTTTATATTCACAATTGTATCACTTTAAACTTCACCTGTCATTATAAAAAATGAATAGCAATAAGCAGCTCAAATTTATAAAGTAAAAAAAAAAAATCCTTCCAGACAAGGAATTCTTTCTTAGATAGATTTATAAAATCAGTGGATATAGGGAAGTGGTAGCTTTAGGTTTTCATAAAGCATTTCATATGGTTTCTCAAAGAATCTTACACTCAAAATTCATTCTGATTGGCTGGGATATGAATGCTGACATGAGTTTGCCATGTGATATGGCAACAAAACAGCAGAGCAGTTTTGGGTTGTATGTTCAGAGGCCTCACATCACTGTGCTGGGAAATAGAAATAGGAATCAATGCCTACAGTATGTGAGATATGCGTTTGTTTTGAGGCCCTTCACTATCAGACAAAAATTGACACATAGGAAGGAGTTTGCAAAAATGCAACAAAAAAAGATTAGATTATCGGAGGGAATTGATGACAAAAAAACATATTAAAGGTGGGATCTTTAAAACCTCAGCATTGGTCTAATTCTGCTCCCATCAAAGTCATGGTAAAACTTCCAGAGTTTGTCCAATGATGGGCACTTCTGAAAATCCCTTCCTAGATAAAAACAAATATTTGAAGGAAGGAACACTAAAAGTGGAGATAAATTATTTAGGTTGGTACAAGGGAAGATTTAAGCAGAATATCGTGGCTAAATTGTGGAATAGCCTCTCAAGGGAAGTGAGTATTTGCCCCAATATTTGATACACTTGAAACAAACCAAGTAAAGAACTATAGAATATGTTTAGAGAACAAACCAGCAGGAAGATATACTAGATAACCAAATGGATCAGTTCTCTCTCTCTCTCCCACAGCTATGATGCTACCTATGAATCACAAAAAAGTGTATGAGTAACGGATCAAACAACATTCGTGCTTCTCTGTGAAGCTGTAAGTCTTAGTAGGTATCTAAAATATATATGTGTTTCATACTTTAACTCAAATGTTCATAAGGAAAGTACCTCAAAACTTTGAAAATGTAGATTTGTACAGCTTACTATTGCATATTATTCCTATTGATAGAACAGCAATAGTTATTCTCATTTATAGCTTCATTAAATACAAATTTTCAAAAATTACGCCTGATAACTGAATTTGCTATAAGGAGATGCATAGTTTAGTGGGTAGAATTAGGAATCGGGATTTCTGGAGCACAATTCTCCCGTTATTTGTATCTTCCAAAGAATCTTTTCACAGCTCAGCCATTGACTCACTGAACAACTTTGGAAAAGTCGCTTCACCACTGTGCGCCTCAATTCCCCCATTTGTATATTTAGTATAACAAAAAGTACTTACTTCAGATGAGTTTTGTGAAGTTCAATTAATTCAAGTGTAAAATAATATCATTACCATACTATCATCAACTAGAACTAGCAGTAGAACTAGATTATTATATAGTAAAGCCTACAATCTAAGCAGTAGCGATCAGATTATTCAGGAAGATTTTAGGTGATAAGGAAATTTGAAATGTTAATATTGTACAATTGAACCCAGCATGCCAGAACTTGTCATTCTGTTCTGCTCAGTCCTTTGAAGAAATGTCACTAAGATCCCTTTAAAAATGGGAATGATAAGGTATTGCAAGCAGATTTCTTCCACCACACAATGAAGATCAATACAGGAACAATGCAAACTAATAAAAGTTTCCTAGAAATGATTTAAACCAGTTGCAATTAATTCTTTTTCAAGATGGTCAATTAAAACTTAAGGGTAAATGCTAAGTAAACAGAATATTTGGGAGCAGCCATCCATGTGGTAGGGGGAAAGATCTTCCTCCCATACCTGAAAGCAGGATGCAGATTAGGTGCACAGCTGCTCCATAAAGATGGTCTGCAGTGGTGGTTGGACCCTCCATGGAGGATTGTTCAGCACTGGATGTCACAATAGTCCATATAGGAGCAACAAAGGCAGGAACATAGAGGGAGTCCTTCTGTACAACATCTCCATGACCTTCCACGGCAGCACAGCATAACTGTGGTTCTGTGGCCTTTCAACCTTTCACATTCACAGAAGGGAGCAGCATTTCACTCCACTGAACCTCTCAGGGTGGGGTGGCAATCTCATATCAAAGAAACTTAGTTTTGCAGAGGGCTCACCTGCATTTAAAGAGAACAAGATCCTCCAAGAATGGAGATGTCCAAACTGCAATACCAAGGGCCACATCAGCAATCTGCCAGGAGCCCAGACACCATAATTAACTTACATATACACTGGCATTATTTATATAAAAATGAATACACAATTATAATATCTTATTGTACTTTGGTATGTGACTAGAAATTGCTTGTCCATCCACAGTAAGAACTTGCACCATTTAAGTTTTCAAATACTAGGAGAAGGTCAGCAAATGACTACATATAGTTCTCAGGCTATGCTTCAGACATCACTGCTCAGAAGAGTAAGCTGTGCCAGTGGCTAATACTCCACAAGGTATCAGTGAATTATACATTTATTTTATACATTTTCAAACACAATTACATTCTTCCTAGTCAGCTATATCTGTAGAAAATGGGCCTAAACCTGTGAGATGCACAGCATCCATAACTTCCTTGTGGGAGTGGAGGTATTTAGCACGTTACAATACTGGGCCCAGTAACTATAGACACACAAGCAAAGGTAGCTAATATAACTCCTTTTGTTGGATCAAAGCTGAAAACAGTCCCATCAGTTACCTTGTATACTCATACATATCACACTTCCCACTTGCACTGTTTCTCAATTCGCTTTACTCTAGATGAAGTTATACTGCTTAGCAGAGTGACCAAATACAAGCAATAAGGGTTCAATCCAGCTCCTACTAGAAGTCAATGGGTGTCTTTCCATTGACTTCGAAGGGAGCTGGATCAGGTCCTTGTTGAACATCAGGGAAGATGTTCATCAAGATTTGTAAACATGATTTTCTGTTCTGTTCATCTTTCTGCTTCCTTACTTGATAATCTCATTTCTCTGGCCCAGTGCCATAGGCTGTTGTTCCTTCAGTTGATTTACGGTAAACAGAAGAAAAATTCTGTAAACTTGCATTATATTGCCAGTGACACACTTCAGTTTCCTTCTGTGTTCTCAATGAAACAAAAACAAAAACAAAAAAGTTGTTGTATTTTGTCCAGATCTTTGAGTAACTGGCTTCATCCCTAATTGAAAAAGAGTAGATGTTATGAAGACACAAATTATTCTGTACATAACGGAAGTTCATAAGACAATGAATATAAGAATATTACTTTTTGTCTTTTAACTAGGGAACATTGTATTTTAAACTGAAGAATCATTTAGATTTCAAATTTCTCAAAACAGTTGCAAAGAAGACTTACAATTTCAAAGCCATTGCAAGACGTGTGCAGCTCAGAATTTAGTTTAATGAACAAGATGAAGAGACATTAAGAAATCTCAGTTCATTATCTTTAGTTATACTAGCTTCAGTTTCTAAGTGAACAGTATCAGATTAGTAAAAGGAAAAGGAAAACCTCTTTAAATAATATCAAAGTTTTTGTGACAAGAAGAAACAAAGCCCAGGAAATTCAAAGTTAAGGTTGGCACACCATTCTCCTCCACTCTCACAGCTCAAAGGAGACAGCTAAAATGGCACACGATAACAAAATGTCAGCCTGAACTTTGAATTTCCAGCTTGGGTTAGTTTTATTAATCAGTTTTAGCATTTCAACTTTGCTGTTGAAATTCCTTTATTGGATGGGGTTAATTTGTTTATTTTTAGACAGGGAATAAAGAAAAGAAAAAAGTAAAAGCATCTTGTCTCCATTTTATGTAAATAGGTAGAGTTGGGAATACACAAAATAGAGACTAGCAGGTATTCATGCACTGTACTAGTATATGTAGATATAGTTGCAGTAATTTTTATTCTTTACCCAATACACCAAACCACTGAATGCATGATTAAATAGATATTTTGAAACCTTTATTATGTATCTAATTGAACAAAATGCCTTTTGGAGGACACAATATAGATTACCTAATTAAGTCATGTGAACTGTGTAATAAACCCATATATATAAAACACATGCAGCAAACAATTATTCAGCTTGAATATGTCATTGGATTGTTTTATAATTTTCAAACTAGGAAAAAAATTAGACCACATGTGGACTGATCACCTCCCATTTTTTTCTTCTCTCTCTTCAACTTAAATTACAAGGGAATTTTTTTTATACAAGTGTAAAAATGTTTTCAATTCATTTCATTCACTAACAATTCATTTTTTTATTTCTTGAACTCAAAAACTGCTGAAATATTATACATAAAATGTATTTTTATTTTAAAAGTGTGATATATGAAAACATCTAGATGGTTTTATGTTACAACCTTAACTATAGCAGAATTTATCTGTTTTAAAGAATTAGCACTATACAAATCAATGTAGCACATGTAAACCCTGTCACCTGATGTTCTAGAGGGTAAGGAGCTCGTTGCCCACATCTGTTCCATCACCTCAAAGGGCTCTTTGTTGATGTGGCAAAAAAAGCAGCAGATCTGTGTAAACTCTAATGGGACCCCTTCTCCCTATCCTCTAAATAAAAAGCTGGATTACGTGGTGCAACCTCAAGACAGGATGCAGCGGCATTTCCCAAGGGACTGGAAACAGGCCTGCATGGGTGCACCTCAGGGTTGTGGACCTACGCTACTCACTGACATCAAACTGTGAGTGGTGTTTAGCAGAAGGGGGAAGCGATGTGGTAAAGGGACATTTGTCTATTGGGAATTCACACCAGAGGGTAAGGAACCAATTTAACAGACTACGTCCAAAGTTACCATGAGAGAGGAGCATTATTTATCATTCACAGAGATATATCATTGCTGTGTTTTTCCTCACTGATGCTGTGTTCCCTTTTCCTCTAAAAAAAAAAGTTTTCCTTGTTTCATACACAGACTTAATGCTTGTGAGTGGGGACCAAGGAAGGTATTAATGATTTTAGAAAGTCTGGGTAGGGGTTTAAGCAAATAGTTAAGAGGGTCCCCAAGGCATTTTAATCCAGCCGTTGCTGCCACTTACAACACCTGACTGAAGTGTTACAATATATATTATTCAGAATAAAAACTGGCTAATTAATAGATCTCAACATGTAATTACTAATATGGAACGAGCATTGAATGGAGCTGTTTCTAGTAGAGTTCCACAGGGATCCATTCTTGCCCCAATGCTCTTCAGTGTCTTTATTAATTATCTGGAAGAAAATATGAAATCACTGCTGGTACAATTCAAAGAAACAAAAATTGATGGTGAGGTAAAAAAAATGGTAAGGATCAGCTACACAAAGAGATCTTGACTACTTGGTTAGCTGGGCTCATTCAAGTAACATACATCTTAACTGGGGCTAATGAAAGAGTATACATCTAGGATCACAGAATGGATACACTTACAGGATGGGGAACTGTATCCTGGAAATCAGTTTCTCTGAAAACATCATGTTTGTGCTGGATAATCAACTGACCATAATGTGATGCTGTGGCTAAGAGACCTAATGTGATCCTTGGGTGGATTAAAAGGAGAATATCAAGGAGAAATTGGAAAGCGGTATTATCTATGTAGATGTCATTGCAGAGGCCATTACTGGTATAATCATTGTCCAGAGCTAGTGTCCACACTTTAGAAAGGCTGTTGAAAAATTGAATAGGGTTTAGAAAAAAGTCAGTATAATGATCTGATGTCTGGAAAAAATATAATTTACAGAGAGATTTAAGCTAAATCTATTTAGCTTATTTAAAACAAATAAAAAGCTTAAGTGGTGACATCATCCAAGTTTACAAATGGAGGGAAGATTTCTGATAGTAGAGAGCTCTTTAGTCAAGCAAAGAAAGGTATAACAAGATCCAATGCTTACAAGTTGAAGCTAAACAAGTTTAAACTGGAAATACTTTTAATAGTGAAGGTAATTAGCAACTAGAACAATTTACCAAGGGATCTGGTAGATTCTCCATCACTTGAAGTCTTCAAATCAAGATTGATTTAAAAAAAAAAAGAAGACACATTCTAGTTCAACCAGAAGACCTGATGTAGGTTGACTGGATGAAGTTCTATGGCCTGCATTACGCAGGAAGTCAGACAAGATGATCATAAGAGTCACCTCTGGCCTTTAACTTTACAAACAGCATTTTTATGTAGCATTATTATTTTTATTCAGGTAGCCCTCAAAGTTCCCAGTCACAATTAGGTCCCTTTTGTAGTTGATGCTCAACAAACATATATTAGACAGATAGCATCAGGCTTCAAAAATGTTATAATGAGGACATTAATTCTATAATTTACATTCAGCAGAACTTCATATATGTGAATTGGGGTCTTAAACACTGGCAACACAATACCAATATTTAAACAACATTGGTTTTGTGCCATAATTAAATTATCTGAAAAAATTATCATCTACATTAACCATTCCTTCTTAAGTAGACTGCTTTATATTACTAAAGCCATATTCTGGATTAGCCACCAGGAGACCCAAATTGGTTATTAACTTTATACCCCTATTTCCAAATGTGTCATGTGGTGACTTACATGACATCTAGATGATGTGGACATATCCCTACAGAACACATTTGTCCGAATCTGCCTAATGAATAAAGGTTCAAAAGGTTTGCACATTAACCACAGTAGCCCAGACATGGCCAACTAAATTAGTATTTTTCTTAAGGTTTCTGCGTTACCAAGGGAAGGAATTATTTATCATTCCCATTTTTGATCATTCAACTAACAGAGCCCGTTTTCAAGCCCACCAGGAGGTTTCTCCTCTGTGTTTGAGGTCCGGTGCTGTTATACCATTTTAAGTTATTTCTCCTGACTGCTGCCATCACTGACAGATTTTGCCCCCCAAATTGCTATATTTCTAATGATCACTTCAATAGTTACTAAAAGTATGTGCTTTAGACCTATAGGATTCAGTTTTCATTTTGAGAATGCTACTTTCACCACATGCTATACCCAGCCATAGCTTATCTATCATTTGATTCTGACAGATACATATTTTATATCTTGACAAGCAACCCACTTGACTGCTTTCCTGTGACATCACCTTATCTCTGAACGTACCAACCTGTTAATAACTTCATTTTCTGGTTGAATTTTTCCAAATTAAATTAAGCAGGCGAAACATGTTAAACTCACTGAATTCCTCTTAACACTTCTGCTGAAGGGCATCTTTTGATAGCTTGATTCTGAAACTTGGTGACAGACATGACAACCTGTTCATAATGGAGTTTGGTCCAAGATAGCAACGTCCTGGAAAGAGGTAGATTTTTTCATACTTTTTTTTTTTTCTTTGAAGAGCAAAACCAAAATCTAAATATTTAGCATTTAGCTGTGAGCTAATATTCCAAAGATTATATCGTGGTTTATAGTTCTTAAAGGAATCTTTGGTAAGATAAAAAGTGGTAACAGTATCTGACATAAAATTAATTCTGTTTCTCTTGTTTGGATAGAGGGAATGGAAGCTAAACATTGTCTGAATGCTAGCATGAAATAATTCCCTTTTTACCTTATAATAAAAACAAGTCAACAGAAGCTTTTCTGACATGTTAATTAAAACAGACTTGTTTAAAAAAATCTTTTTCCTAGATATATTATATGACACAGTTAATTAAATATGGGTGTTTCTGTATTTATCCCATTCTATAAAAAAGTGGTTCCAGTGTGGAAAAAGTGGAGGTCATTGGATAGGACTGGGCATGACACTATTGGGTCAAACGACAGAAGTAATATAATAATATTGGACACAAAAATCGGGGAACCTGGATTCTGATCCTGCCTCTGATCTGGAGTGTGACTCTGGGCAAGTCACTTCCCCTCTCTGGGCCTCAGTTTCCTCCCCTATAAATAGGAATAATGGTACTGTAAAATAGCTACATATTATTTCATCTTTTTAACTACCAAAACCAGTTATCACAAAAGGTTGTTTTTTTCTCCCATTTTGTGGCATCCTCCACTCATTCAGGCTGTTTCAAAAAGAAACAGAAGATGGTGAAAAGCTAGCAACTTTAGAACTAAAGGAACCCAGGGAATCAGGCTGATCAGAAAAAGAGGGTTTAATCAATAGTATTGTACAGAAATATGAGAGCTAAATCCTCCACCACCTTGTAGACAGACAGTTCTTCCTTCTGTCGTTTGACATGTCAAAATACCCATATTACCCATTTTACTTGAAGCAACATCTCTAATAAGTAACTGCTAAGCAATATCACCATATATGCTCCTTCTGTACTTCAGTAATCCTAGGCTAAGGGGAAGTTGACAAAAACTGAAAGCTTAACAAATGCTTTTGGTCAGATGTGCTTTGCTTTATGTGCAAGTTGTTTATTACAGCTGGAATTTATTTTGATAAGAAAGGGGGCACAGGAGAAAGAAATGTGCCTCTTCCTGTGTTTTCCAGGACTGGCCTGCTTTGGTTAGGATGGTCTTGGCATAGACACACACACAAAGCCATTAGGATTTTAGGGGAAAAGAAAAGCAAATAAAGTGGTTGGGCTGAACAGAAAGGTCAAAAAAGGCTCAGGCCAGTTTGTTTGTTACTGTTTTGCACCTGATGCTGTGATGTGAAAGGACACACATTGCTGTGATATAGGAAGACACATGGGGACATCAGGGGCTCGCAGTAAGAGGCAGAGGGAGGAATAATATTATTCCCTGGAGGCAGATCTTTGAAATCCTTTTCAGAGCCCTGAATTGCATAAATTATGACTGCTTAAGTTACTGTGACATTAGGGCTGCAATAACATATACAGTTTGCATTGATCCATTATATATAAAATACAACCATTAGGGCCAAGTTCTGGTCCCACTTAACTCATGGAAAGTTTTGCTTTTGGCTTCTATGGGATCCAAAGTTGACCGGAAGGGTGAGATTCAGAAAGCCCACATATCACATTGGGCTTTACATGGGTATTCTTCTTAGGGCATGAGGGTGAGAAATCCCACTCCACAAAAAAGGAGAAAGTTGTGAGGCTGCACTTCCATGGATTGCCAGTGCACAACGTGCTCTTGCCTTGCTCTGTCCCACCTGAGTTTGCCTCCCATGTTTACAGCAGCCTTGTAATTTATCCCAGGGCAGATTTAACCAAGTCACTTGAAGGACCTAATTAATGATGACATACTTTAATAAATTGGATTGTCTGTTTAGCAGTTAAGAAATAAACTAGTTCTCTGACAAATACCGACCGTGGGTCCTGATCCAACAGTCCCTACTCAGGCAAAACACATTGAAGCCAAATTGATTTTTGCTTGAGAAAAGGACTGGATGCCTGGGTAGAATGATAGAAGTAATATGGAATTAGAGACATGCTACAGATAAAGCTAAGCTTTTTAAAATAGGGATATATGGCAGTTGTTTATGGTAGCCGCAGTATATGTTATTGTATCAGGGACTAAATAATATTTGAAAATTTAACTTGACTAAAAGATTTAATTAGAGCTAATATAAATGCATCTTTCCTTCACAGTTGATCACATCAATGTTGTCAGTTTTAATTATGATACTACTTAAGGTGAAAATATTGCATTACTGTGAAAAGGATGAATTATCTTACATTGTAGGTGTACCTTCTACTTCTGTATCTGTCACTCAAGCAGTGTCTTTAATAGCTGCTAATGTTATGTCTCATTTTCTAAAGTTGCAATACAATTTGATAAAAGCTGACATACATCAAATAATTGCAACATATTTTATTTTCGATTATTTTCTCCCTACTTAGTCTTTACTACAGACAGACTGACAGGTCTAATGTGAGGCTCCTGAAATGTAGTTACTTCTAAGCTTCAATTCTCCGGAGCACATAAAATAAACATATGATCAATGAAATGAAACATGACAAAATGTTTCATATTGATGTTTCTTTTCTTTTCAAAATGTCTTTTTTGGTTAATGCCCTCAGTCACTTTTTCCATACATTTTTGTTTTTGTAATGTATAGCTTTCCTACTTCTGATTTCAAGTTCAGGGTGCCTGGGGAGAATTGGAAGATTTCTTCAAACCAAGGCTGTTCCTTCAGCCTTTCACATGAGAAAATTGTTAGGCGCATTAAAGTATTCTTGACTATGTTGCATTCCTTTGTTCAGAGTGAGTTTTGGGAACACATCCTTTTCTCATTATATTTCCATAAAATATATTTGATCTATTCTATTCTTAGAATACCTCTGATGTGGTCTGTGAATGGAGCACAGTAAAAAAAAATATTTCTTTTTTTTTTTTTATATGAGACAAAATGTTTCCATTTCTTAGACACATAAAAAGTCACTATATAGCAGTACACAAAAGTAAAAAACTTTACAGAAAGTTTTAGTGCAGCTCAGCACAGATCACAAAAGGCATCCATCCTTACATTTTTTTTTTTGATTCAATGCCTCAGCAAATGCATACAAACAGCTACAGAATGAGAGGGTGGGGGGGGGGAGAGAGAGAGAGAGAGAGATGAAGGGAAAGAGAAATGGAGAGAGATGCAGACCTGGATAATACTATTTGGAAGCAAGTTTATATTTAGAAGCAAAGAAAGATGGTTAACCCTATACCTCCGAAAGCAAAATAAATCTGCTGTAACAGTAGTTGACGATAAAACCACCTTTGGAAAGTTTTAATATTTTCAGAGCACAACTCAGAATATTTCCAAATGTGGACAAATATTTGCAATGTTTACATAGACAGTTCATTGCAACAGTCAATGAATTTTCCCCTTCCACTCTCACATCCTCTTTTGGTTCTTCTGTACTTTAGGGCCCAGCTGAACACTAAGTAGCAGCTGCTATTAGCAATACAGAATTTTCTACAGCTCACTGTGTTTATGGTTCCTCTTGTAAATGTTATTGTTTTTTGAAAAAATTATTCAGAATATTTCTCTCTAGAGTTTTCCATTCATCTAGGAAAGACTGCTTTAACCTGATAAATGGAAAACATTAGAGTACTAGGAGTTCAAGGCCTTATCTATACTTGAGATTGACCCTGATTCAGTCATTGGCCGACAGTGATTGGTGAAACTGCAGGGGTGCAAACATGAAAGGTAGTCCAGGTAAGCCACAATTTGCAAAAGTTGAAGTTACCTTGGTTTCAACAGAGGTAAGGTCAACTTGTGCAAAGTGAGGCTTTCTTTGCCTACATTTGTGGTTTGCATCTATGCAACTGCACCGGTTGCTGACCACTAATGACCTGGGACCAGATTTTTAAAAGGTTTTTAGAATCCTAACTCTCACTCTGGGAACCAGGTGCCTAAATACATTTAAAAATTTGACCCTTAATATAAACAAGGCTTAGCCCTAAAATGAATTTGCCTGCTCACTCATAACATCTCATTCACAGTCCATTGAAGAACCTTTCCTCCTCATTCCCATTCTTGGAGAGTCTGTAGGAAAGTGGACAGCTAACACTTCTGCAGTAGTAGGATAAAGGAGGGTTAGTGGGTAGTAGATCATTGTAGTGAGCCATAATTCCAGTCTCTTTATTGAGTCCATGGTTTTTATTCTCTAACAAAGTTATGAATTTAAGCTCCCAGGCATGTCTTCATATCACCCAGGCAGGTGTTGGGTTCAGGTTTCCTTTGAGAATAAGGACTGAGAAGTCAGATATGGAGTGATCATTTTGTGAAAAATATTCATCCCTTGGGTGATATGGTGTTTTTGTGCTTTTATCATTTTTCTGTGAAAGTTCATTCAAGAGTGTAGTAATTGTCTTCTTTCACCCACACAGTTGTTATTGGGGCATTAAGTGCACTGGGCGACATACACCACATGTTGTGATAAGCATTTGTAGGACCCATAGATCTTGAAAGGTGCATTGAAGTTCCTACAGATCATTGTAGCAGCAGAAATATATCTGCAGTTTTTGCATCTGCTGTTCTGGCAGGGTCTGGTGCCACTTTGTGTTGTTGGGTCCTGGTCTCTGGGGAGCTCTGATAATGAGCTTGGCAAGGTTGGGAGGTTTTTTGAAGGCCAGAAGTGAGGGCTCATGAAAGATTTATTTCAGGATGTGGTCCCCACTGAGTATAGGTTGTAACAGTTTAATGATATCCCTTATGGATTCAGTGTGATGTGGTAGGTGACAACTAGCAGTGTGCGGTCAGTGGGTTCCCTCCCCCCCACATATTGAAGCAGGTTCTCTCAGGGTATTTGGGTGGACCATTTCATAATGTGATCTACTTCTCTGGTGGGATGTCCTTGTTTGGTGAAGGTGGTTTTAAGTGTGTTAAGGTGTGTGTCACGGACTTTCTCCTCGGAGCACATTTCATGGTATCTGAGTGCCTGGCTGTAGAGAACAGATTTCTTTGTGTTTGGGGTTGTTACCAGATCTGTGAAGGCTTTTTCAGAGCGGTCATATAACTTTTCTTTCTCTTTAGGCTGCTTGGCCCCTTCACTACCACTAAAATTCCACCACTACATATTTTAGGATGTTGGAAGAGGAAATGCCTTCCATGACATTTCTCCCCCTGCTACATTTGTCATAGTTGAGTCTCAGACTCCACATCTCCAAAGCCCATGTAATGGCTACATGGTCACTGGGCTCCTCTTCAGCAAAAGTAGGGTAGACCTGGGTTCCAGAACTCCAGCCAGAGGGAGATTTGGCTCTTCTGAAGCACATTTGCTCAGCTGTAGCTAAGAATATCCAATGGCATCATCTAAAACCCTTCCCTAGGGAAGGAACAATATTTCCTCTAATTTCTGCAGGAGAGATAGTGCAGTGTCTGCATGTAACTTTTTGGTTGTATGTCCTCAATAAATAATTCCTTTAAAAATATTAAAATAAAGTAAAATTTCTACTTTTAAAAGTGTTTTCTTCACAAAAGAAGGATTCAGGTGGTTTACAAGGTATTGAACGAAGATGACATATTCCTTTCATGTAAATCACTCCATAGCCATCAGATGATAATGTAACCCAGTGTTCCCAATCCACGAAGGATATTTAGAAATCTTTTTAAGTAGGAGGGTGGTGAAGCACTGGATGGGTTACCTAGGAAGGTGTTGGAACCTCCATCCTAGCAGTTTTTAAGGCCTGGCTTGACAAAGCCCTAGCTGGGATGATTTAGTTGGGGTTGGTCCTGCTTTGAACAGGGGATTGGACTAGAAGCCTCCTCAGGTCCCTTCCATCCCTCATCTTCTGTGATTCTCTGATTATGTTACAGTCTCACCTAGAGAGTTTTACCACAGGCAGTAGTAATTCGTGTTTTTAGTTCTCGAGGTACTCAGATCAAACCCAGTGTGTCAGCGATGATGACAGTCATCACAACTACTACTGGTCATTATCAACCAAGGCTAGAATCAGATATTACATTTTTTTTAAATGTACTAAATTCTTCCCATTAAATTCCATGAAGCTACACCCTTGGCAACTTGGGTCAAGTTTTGCTGTAAGTTGTACCACTGTGTCTAATTTGGCCCTTACATTTAAATCTCATGTTCTCACATTGATTCAGAAGGTTATAACTTTGCCATTACGGACAGAGCATCAGCTGTATTTTTGAATTTGTTGGTTTTTTTTTTAATTTCCATCACAACTGGTACTAGTTCAAACTTTTCCTGCAGAAATTTTTCTCACTAAAAATCTGGTTTTGTTCAAACTGAAAAATTTCATTGGAAAATGTCAACTCTAATTAAAATTTTAGATTTTCCCATGTGAAATGTTGAAACAACATGTTTTCATCAACAATTTGAAAATAAATTAAAATTTTTGTTTAGTATTGACTTAGAATACCATTTAGTTTCAGTTAAACAAACTGAACAAAATTATATTGCGAGCCTAAGTGAAAAGTCAGTTTAAAACAAAAATGTGTTTCAAATAGGTTCAAAACTTTCCACAAAAAAAATCAAAATATTTGCAATGAAAATATTTCATTTGAAATTTCTCATGGTGAAAACTTTAGTTTTCTGACAGCAATTAACATTATTTAAATGTGTGCATTTGCACTTAATATTGCAGTTCATGAAAATATATTTTCAAATAGTACCAACACCTTTATAAAGATGGAGCAGTGGTAAAGGATGCTGCCATTAGGTGTTGGCTCTGTGATGTATAGATGAGGGTTGTGGGACATCAATACCCAGCTATAAATGGGGATAGAGCTGGCCCCAAAAAAAAGGTGGGGAGGGCATTTTTCATAAATATTTTTGCAATTAAGTTGTCCCTATTTTTTACTGAAAACAAATTTGAAATTTCTGACCTGTTCTACTACTAAGCATGGTGATTGGTACTCCTGCTCCAATAAGGTGAGGAAATCTGTAGGCTGGCACACTTCAAGAGGTTGGAGTCCAACTTACACCATGGGGTACCAATAGCAGTGAAGCCATGGTACCAGAACTAGCTGGATTAAAGCTAGCTTGATTATATGCCTACACATGCTGCCATCACACCCCTGATCACAGTGAAGATATACCCTCAATCACTTCCCTGAATTTGAGCAGTACGAAGCCACCTCCCCACAAGGAGATGACCAGAAGAAAGAATGTCTCCTGTCCATAAATAGGTTGCATACTGGCTGTGGATGCACCCTTTTGTGGAGGCAATTTATTCCACTCCACTGAATGAAAGGGTGTTGAGCCAGGCACCCAGGGCAATAGGGACATCATAATCCCTCTGATGTTACCTGGCTGCTATATTGGACTTTGCATGGATGGGGAATAAAAAATACCTAGGTCTTACATAATGCTTTTCATAAGTAGATTCCAAAGCACTTTACAAAGAAGTCACTATCACCATCCCCATTTTACAGATGTGTGAACTGAGGCACACAGAGGTGCAGTGACTCGCCACAGCTCACGCAGGAGGCCAGGGGCAGATAGAGGAATAGAACCAAGGTATACTGAATCCCAGTCCAATGTTCTGTCTTCTCATTCACTCTCCCTCCCAAATAAACTCCTTATACCCCTTTCCCCCACCATCACACACCTGCATACAAACAAGAGCATTTTGCCTCAGGATGCCTTTCTGTCAGCTCAGCCACCTGTAGGACCAAGACTGCAACATCAGTCATCCTTTAAGCATGTCAGAGATCACAAGCAGGCCATATCTTGCTTCTTAAGTTTCTCTATAAATCACTGCCTTATTAAAATGAAAATACAATATTCCACACTAATGATCAAAATACTACAGATTAGCAATGTTAATTGGCCATTACTCTAAGATAGTGTTTTGTTTTAGTTGAGAGTTACTATGTATTTACAATAAGCAGGGTATTTAATGTTTTAAAATTTTGATATTTTTAAAGAAAATTGACACCTAAATGTGATCTTCATATGATGTCACATGCATATGTGTTCTACGTAACTAAAAAAAACACTCTTTAGAAAGTTGTAGATATTCTAGAAAGCTTGCTAATCATGAAACCTCATAAAAATAAAAAATGTTGTGGAGGGGTGAGGGAAACCAATGTGGTTTCCAGAAAATTGCCTTTGTTTTAAATTCAGAGGCTCACATGTCAGCACGCCAACGTGTCATGCCTGGCTACATTTGTCTTCTTGTGTTAAAATTATGTTCCTGACATAACCAGGCTCAATGTCTCAGCTCTGTCATGTGCCAGCCGACACATTTTAAAGATATTTTGGTTTGTGTACACATTTTGACATAATATTTGCTTACTTTTTTTTGTTAAAGAAATAGGTAAGAAGCTGTTGGTATTAGGCAGATCAGTATTAGGCAGCATTATTATTGGCTAGTTTACGCAGTTATGCTTATGTGTGGCAATATTATCATCATCATTAGATACCATTGCTAAGCAGATCAGTACTTTGCCACTACTCACCTCTCATGATTCATTGCAAAGGATGTTAATGTAAATATTCAGTAGCAGCGAGAAACATTGATCCAGTGATTAGAGTGTTACCTGGGTTCAATTCCCTGCTCTGCCACAAACTTCCTGTGCGACCTTTGGCAAGGCTGTTAGTTCTCCATCTGAAAATAATAGTACTTCCCTACCTCACAGGGGTGTTGTGTGTTATGAAGGCAAATACATTTTGTGAGATACTCCGATACTACGGTCATGGGTGCCATATAAGTATGATTGATAAGTAGATAGACAAGGTGGTGAGATAATATCTTTTATTGGATCAACTTCTGTTGGTGAAAGAGAAGATTTTAAGCTACACAGAACTCTTCTAACCTGAAGAGCTTTGTGTAGTTCAAAAGCTTGTCTCTCTCACCAAGAGAATTCGATCCAATAAAAGATATTACCTCACCCATCTTGTCTCTCTAATGTCTTGGGATCTACATGGCTACAGACACACGGCATAGACAGATAGGCAGACAGAGACATCCTCTAATGAATAGGAAACAGTAGTACTTGAAACGAATTTGCTCTGTCTTCCCAAGTTTTTCTTGAAAGCTGTTTTTAACAAAACAAAAAAGACTTACATCAGTACAAATGAATTACTCTTCTTAAATGTTAAGTATTTAAAGCATTGTGTTTATCTTTATTTTTGTTCTATGCTCCATGGATTTGCTTGCCTAAATATCAGCTCACTATACAGAAATTACTTTGGGGTATATAGGTAGTGTCAATATATACAACTGTCTAAGGAACACAAATGTATTTGTCTCAACATCTCACTAAGAGAATTCCCTTCCCTCTAATGTTCCTCAGTGTTGGAGATTCAGTCTCCACATTTCTTTATGCATGATGGATAGCAAGTGTCTGAGCTTAAAATTATACTTTAATACACTGATGACTATAGTATATCCAACTTCCCTCACAATAAAGCAGGATTGAGACAACAGCAATGTACACCTCATTTTCATACTGAATTTGATATCCTGGGGTTTGTATTTGCATCTTTGATGTTTCAAAAGATGTCCCATCTTTTTTTAATGCACATGAGTCTCTTGTGGTTGAAGTAGTATACTACTGTCATGAACAATGATAAAGTACAGTATGCAAACTGTGCAATAATATTCTGTGTTGTTCCAAGGATAACTACGTATCATGGAAATGGGCTGGATTAAAAAAAAGAAAAAGAAACTGTTAAGCTATTTTTGTTGGGTGGTTTTTAAAAGTACAGGCGTATTTTAGGATGGGATTTCAATGAGACCAATAAGAGTTGGGAGCCTAACGCTCCTAGAAGTCTTTGAAAATCCCAGCCTTAGTTTTATCACATTATTGTTCTTCCTCACAGTCCTAGGAATCATAAAGTGAAATTCTCCCTAAGTATGAGATTCCAGAGCAATCACTGGCAAAAAAGAAAAAAAAAAAAGTATAGCTTTACTTTTCTATAGCTTTTATTGACATAATGACACTATTCAAATGAAGAGCAGACTAAATATAATATGATATGCAGCATCAACCATGAGAGATAGTACCCGGAGCAGAGAAATGCCTAGCTGGGGCCCCATACTCTTCTAGATTCTAGTATGTGGACACCCTCACTCTGCAGGAACTGACTCTTGGATCCTAGAAGATTATGCTAATAAATGATCTATACACATGCCAAAGATAAGCATGTGCTTTAAAAAAGAAAGCAATTTTGTATGTCTACATTTAAAAATATGGCCCATCATGTTTTGGTTTTGGACTAATGTACTGTAAGAGTCTCGTAAATGAAATGCAAAAGCAAGCGTTAATGTAACATACGGGCTGAGAAATCAAACTCTCAAAAGTCATGAGACTTCAGATGTTGACATTTCTCCCACAACAGTAATATGGCCACATTGAAGATCCTATGGCATACACTCAGAACAAAAAAAGTAATACACAGTGATGCTAAAATGGCAACGTGTGTGCATAAATACCTGACTTGCAAGCAAACAGTAAATATTTATATGCATAAATTAGGGTGTTATGCAAGCATCTACACATGCCTGATCTTGGAAATCTAGCCCACTAGCTATCGAGAGTCTGTGCTAGGATGAAAAAAAGTAGATTTATAATTTCTTAATTTGACATATAACTTTTACCTAATAAAAACCTTTTACCTTTGAATCGGATCAATAACTTCAGAGGAAGTAAAAACAGGCCAAATGTGGTTATATTCACTAACCATTCAAAGAAATAGAGTATATGACCTGGACATTAAAGAACCCCAAGATACTTGGAGGTTCTAATTTGGGACTTTTTGAAGGAAGTTGTATATGCTTAACTGACCAATTGGAACTTTCATGAAGAAAATGTGAAAGGAAAATTCCTCAATCTGCAACCAACCATACTATTCCAATAAAATTATCTGGTTTACATATTGTGACATTTCAAAAAATTAAAAATAATAAACATCTCAGACTTGCCGCCTCTTTAGTTGGACAGGTTTCCCACAGCAGCTGAATCCTTTGATGATACTCTCTGGACTTTCTATTTTAAGAATCTCTCCCTTTCTGTTTCTCTGGAGGCAAACTTTCTTGCTCTCCTTCTAGTCTTCCTCTTGACCACTCTCTGTCTTCTTGTCTACTTGACCTCTCCATCCTTTCTGCGATGTCCTCTCCTGCCACATTGCTAAACTCTCTCCATTTCCAGTGCCAATAATTCACTTCCTGTATCCCTGCTGTCAAACTATTTAATCTGCTAAATCTTCTCCTTTGCTGTTGTAGAACAGTTCTCCAGCTTCCAGAGATTTAAGCATAGTGCCAGGATAGCCACCACAAGTATGTGCACCAGTGTAGAAGCCAACACTGAGACAATTACATAGGAAAACTGCAGGACCGAGCCATATTAAGAAAGTGTATATTATGGTGACATTAAAATTATATGTGAAAATCAAGGCCTGATTTGCAAATCTAGGAGAAATTACTTTTTGAATGACCTATGGCATAATCTTTAACTCTCAACCTACATACTTCCCAAAGCAAAACACTTTGATAAAAAAGAATTACAGCTGAAAAGATATTTCCAATACTTAGGTGCAACAAAGAACTGATTACCATTGATATGATAAATGAAAATGATATGTTAAATTTTCTATAACATCAACACATAAATTACTTAATACAAAATTTCATGTAAATTACTTAAAAAACAAGGGTCTGGTGCAACCAATTTCTCTAATTACAACAGAGTATCTAAATTCTCATTCCTGAACAAGCTCACTAAGAAGTTTTCCAAGGGTCATCTCTAACTCCACCCAGAAAGTGCTTGTATTCTGTACCCCTCCCAATCACACTTCATGCTAAGAGTGGAACAGTCAGCACTTATGGCACTAAAGGATGATCTCCTCTTGTCCATGGACAAGGGCTAAGCATCCATATACATATTGTCCTTTTCCATTTACAGTTGATGATATGCCTCTTTCCACTCTTGTCAGATTCATCGTTAGCCATAGTGATGCACACATGCCTGACCTCCAGGTCTGATTATAGTTATCCTCTGTACCTAGGTATGAAACCACTGACCTTAAGAGAGTAACAAACCATTCAGAACACAACAGACAGTCTTCCCAGCAACATAGATTGCCAATAGTTCATCACCCCAGTACTGCCCAGCAAGATTCAAGATTTCAGTCTTCATCTTCAAAGTCCTCTATGGGTTACCAATCAGACTAACTCACCCTGTGTCAACACAACCTCATGTTGCATTCAACTAGGAACAACGGTCCTCCTCAAGAACCAAACTCATGTATCCAGGAGGGGTGACTGGACCACAGATCTGGGGGACACAATTGGAAAATATCAAAATGGCCATGAATGTCAGGGCTTTCACAAGCAGTAACAAACCCCTTCTTTGACCTACAGCAGCATTCCCACAATACTGTGTTTAAAACAAAACAAAAAAATCAACTCCATTACACTCACCCCTCTTTAGGATAGAGGTTGGAGAGAGAGAGTATATATATATATTCTCAAAATGTTGTGTGCAATCATATAGCATGGGGTGATGGATGTCATGTAAGTACTAGACAAATTGCACTATGTAGGTGCTGACTGAAGTTAGACAAATGTCCTAACAGTAATCCCTTTCCCAACCCTGGTGGGAATTGTTCCCTGTAGGCAAGGATTCATTTTGCACATTAACTCTGGTTGTTAGATTATTACTGAAGACACTGGGTCAATAAGTGAACATTAAGGTTTTATGATGTGACCTGTTGCCTGAAAACTAACATAATTTGCTAAATTCATCACGTTTAAGACTACAAGTTAGTTTCAATCTAGCCTTGCTTCATTTGTGCCGGGGTTTAGCCCCAGCATTTGTAGGCTTGGCTGTTCATAGCCCCAGCACATCTGGGCTTGCTGCATCAGTTATGAAAGAAAAAAAATTGCTTGAGCTTCAGCACCTCTTTCATTACAAATTAAGCACTTCAGTCTAGGATCTATAAAGGCAAAGGATTGAACAATGTATTGTGTCTATTAAGTTATTGGGTGGCAGCCCTCATTGTATCACCTTTAACTGACTACAGATAGCAAGTACTGTAATATGTATGAGTTCACATTATAAATATATATAGAATATATTATATATAAATATCTTTATTGTGTATTTTTAAGTACACAGTTATATGTGCATGGAGATTGTATAGAACATCATACATTATATAATGCAATATTAGTTTGAAGAACAACAGCATCCATTTTAAAGAATAAAACACCCTTCAGCTGAAGAAAATTATCACCTTACAATGTTAAAAAGAATCTATTTCAATTGAGGTTGTTTATTTAGGAGGGGGAAAAAGAAAGGGGAAAAAAAAGTTTACACATGAGAACATACTCCTTTCTTGTTTTTAAAAAAAATCCTGTATTTTACATTTTATATAGACTAGGTGAATTAATAATTACAGATCATTTAAAAATATTCATTATGCTATTTATGTACATCAATGTGGTCATATAAAAAGTAAAACAGGAGGGGCATCATGGCGCCACCAGAATTCAAATTGTGGTAGAGAATCATAAGTACACGTCATTAATCTTTGTCTCATTGCAGGAGACACCCTTACTTGCATTAGCAGGCTGCCTCTTAAATCTAAGATGTTGTAACTTAAGTTTAAATGAGAGCATAGACAAGATATCCTTTCCTATCCACACACAGAAAATAAGCCACTTTGTTAAAAAAAATACATATTTCATACAGTTTATTCCAGTTAATATTCATTATTGCAAATGTATAACAAAAGTGTAATAAAATGGGTTAATAATAGACCATGTAATGTTCAGTACTCATATTGGACATGATACAGACCACTGAGAGACTTTTAAAATATATACGTATAATTAGGTAACGCATTGGTATTACATTCTTGTTACTCTGGATTGATCACAAGACTTTAGGGATCTCATTATATTATCCTACTTTATTTTCTCTAGTGACTGAGAACACTTAGTTGCCTTTTAATATGCTACTATTAAATGCTTACTAAGTTTTTATATCTTCTTTTTCCTTAATTTAGGCACAGTAGAGTTTTGCTAATACATTAATTTTAAAAATATGATCACCTTTCTTTGTCAATTTCTCAATGACCTGTAAAGATTTAAAAAAAAAAAATCTTGTGCCAGATGAAAGTCATGTCCTTTTAAAGGAAACTGTGACTATTTTGGTGGAAAAGTAAAAGTCTGATAGTTCGGGAACACTCGTTCAAGATAAAATATGAATCTTAAAGGTTTCCTATGGGGGTTACTGGAGATGAGGCCAATGGTAAATGACTTTGAAATCCCTAGGTTAAGCTTTACATTTGCCTGTAGATTATTTATATCACTTTTATAAGATTATTTAATATACAAACTAACTTAGTTAACCTTTAGTACCATCATAGTCCAAACAATGTCAGTTGTAAGTGCCATCTTGATTCGTGCACACAAAAATGGAACTAAAAATGGTAACATTTCTAGTTGGTTTTCTGATATTTCACTAAGTGGTGCATTGCCAAAACATATTAAAATTATTCAAATATAGTAAAGTATTATAACATTAGCCTTTTAAATAAGAGCATGAGATAGGAGTATGAGATATAAGAATTTTAAATGAAATTTACTCACAAGTCACATGTTTAATTCAGATCAATTAAGCTAGGGTGTGCTTTTTCCAACAAGTTATATGACTGCAAATCATTCTTAAGAACCTATTACTTTTAGGTATCTTCCTCCCCACCCCAAATAAGTGTTAAAGATCCACACAGAGGGGTTTCTGCAAATGAATATGATGCATTCCAGAAAAAACATGCATTCACAAAGACACTCAAAAAGAAAGGGATGGTTTACTCAGTTTACAGCTTGAAAACCACTAGGGACAGCGTTCCAGTATGGGAATTTTTAGTACAGTGTATTATTCATACAAAATAAAAGACAAGCCTGGGAAGTTAGGGTTATATTTTTTGAAATGCTTGTTTGGAACATTAAAAAAATTGCCTTCTAATGTCAAAGTATGAACAAATACTTTTTCAGATGAATAAAATCTGTAATCAGTTAGATAAGAGCAATATGCTGTTTTTCTGGCATTTAATCAAACAATGAAATCACATACACATTTCCTGACACAAAAGACAAATGATGTAATAATCTGAAGGAGTTTCTCTATCTCCTTGGAACTTTGCATACTTGACTTGTTTTCCATATTTTGTGACTTTAAATGGTGGGAAAATTATATTAAAATGCTTGTAGCAGTTCCTCTAAACTAGCATCCTTTTTGTTTTATTGTATTTAATATAAAAGCAGCAATTATTTGATTTCAAAGTTATGAAAATATGTACCTTATGAGAAAACAAGCAATTTAAGCTTTAATTGGTGTCATTTTTCACAGAACTGGCAAGATTCTTGCATCCCTGGCATGTTGTTTTCTATAAAACTGCAGAGCTGCCTTCAATGAATGTTTTAAGAATGTATAAGTTGTTACAGGAAGGTATGTGAGGAGATGCCTGGAAATATAAGATTTCTGGAGGGAGTTATTCACAAAAGATGCATTTCATTTCACAGGGTATATGTTGCAATTTTTCTTTATTATTCCTAATGTGTCTTGCTTCACATTAAGAATATCCTCTATCCCTATATGGGGATGAAAGGGGTGGTGGTGCATGTGAGAAGTATATTTTGCACAGGAAAGGTTGGAAAAATGGTGGGGGGAAACAATAGAAAATATGATTAAAAACATAAAATAGAACAAGCCATGCAACTTAATCAGTTGCTTTGAACAGATGCACAATCCTGGCTTAATCAGATGCACAGTTCATACACTGTGTGCACACTACTCACATGCTGTGTGTATATGTGTGCTTTGTTTCTCTCTCTCTCTCTCTTTAAAAGGTACCCAAAGATCCCAGTCAGGATCAGGGCCCATTGTGCTGGTTCCTGTACTGATATATAGTAAGACACACTCCCTGATCCAATGAGTTTATGGTGTGCATATAACTGTAAAAAGATATACAACCCACCCAAATACATCCTATATGTGTGTATATTAATGTAAAAAACAACCCCAGAAATATATCAAGGGGTTGTGGTAAGAAAAAAGCTTGAGCAGATCAGGATATTATTGGAACCCCAAAAAGACTTTTGTCGCATCACATTTAAGGGATGGAACCCTGTGGATTTTGTACCCTGCTGCTCTGTTCAATTCTCCAATGCCACCCTCACAATTCCTCTTAGATAAAAAACCTAGCTGGGTCGGAAACATGTGACATGCCTCTGAACATGAGAGCATTGTACACACAGGTTATCTAGGTTCTGATTAATTCTGCTACAGAATTAATACCACTACAAGGAATACCACCTCTGAAGATGGCATTTGAGGAATGAAGTTGCCATGAAGTTGCCAGATGGTCACGCCATTGCTGGATGTGTCACTTCCTGTAGTGACATCATGCAGCATGGCCACAGGTAGGATGAATATTTGTAGGATGTAATTAATTCACAAGAAATGTAATGCATTCTTTTAGCAGCCAAATGCTTCCTCCAGCATTTTAGCCAAGCAGGCTTTTGTACAGAATATAGGTAGAATGAGTTAAATCTATTATGGATTAAGAATACCAGTGAATATTTCTTCAAGTACAGTTCCTTTGAAACATTTAAATGAATACATTTTCAAGGACTATTGCTCCCACTGAATCTGGAGGCTGCACTTCGTAATCACAATTTTTGGGGCATATTTGACTGTGTTGAGAGAGAGAGAGAGAGAGAGAGAGAGAGAGAGAGTTTAGTGCCCAAAGGAGCCCAGGAAACTGAATGCTTTGTTTATCAACATCCAGAAACATCATGAGCAGCAGCTTCATAAGCTTCCACATTTAGAACAACAGAATAACTCAGCCCTGAACTAAAGTGTCAACCAAGACTGAGAGATTGGTTCGGTATCCTCATCTATTCAGTCTGTGACCTCCCTTTTCTAAATGGTAATGATGGGACCAAATAGTGCCAATAGCTTTTAAGATGTGGATACCCTGTCCACTGGCAGCTGGACTGGGACTGTAAATTAATTTTACCTAAAGTAGGGGATATTTGGGAAGTACACACAAATGTATGAACAGGTTGTGTATGCCACAATCATCCCTGATCATATCTATGTATAATTTTTTTCCTCCTCACAACTAGTAAAATCAAAATGCCTGGGGCCACAGGTTTGTATCTGGTTGGGACCATGCCTTCTTTATACTTTAACATTTTAATTAAAAAGCAATAAAACACTTTAATTTGAGCTATTGTGCATTAAAAAAAAAAACAAGTTAAAACGGCCTCAATACTGGGCAAGCACTATTGAAATCTGAGCTGAAAGGCAGTTAGAGTAACTTTAACCACTTGAGTAACGCAATAATCACCATGAAATGTACAGCCTGGAGTGTTTTATTGCTATTATAAACTACAATTTATACATAAAAATAGGAAAAACAGTCAGACCCATCCATTTATGAGCCATAATAAATATGGTTATGACATCACTGTCAACCAGTCAGAAACCTCCAAATGCATCCAGAGTTATACAGCAATGGCATGGTTACCTTTTCAATCTGTTTCCCATCAGTGCGTGTTATTTTTGGGAGTGTACTTAGCTGTGACCCTGATTCAGCAATTTTATCCCCACGGGCGCAGGCATCTGGTTATCTGAAGCTAGTGGCAGGAGTGAGCTCCAGGACTGTATGTGTGGCTGCCACTCAAGAGTATTGAATCCATCCCAGCTCAGGCAAAAGAACGAAACAAAAACAAAACAACAAAAAGCACCTTTGTGCTGCTACACACAATCACATATCATGCTTATGTCACTTATAGAAAAGCTATTTCAGAGGTATGCTAAGGATTTTTTTTTTAAATGTAGTCCCAGTTTTGGTACCTTCACTGTAACACCATGAATCCAAATGCACTAGCAGAGGGAGAGTAATAATATAGCGTTAAAACCTCTAAAAATGATTGAGTACAGAATTTCCATAAGCACAAATTTTGCAGTTTTGAGGTCCCATCTCTCACTAAATGCTAGGACTAGAAATAGCTGCTGGATCACTGGAAAGTTAGCATCTCCAGCCTCCCAGGGGAAGGAAGGATGGACCTAAATCAAAACCCCTTGGTGCAAGCGCTCACACATCTTTACTAAAATTCTGATCCAAATCCAGACCCAACCTTTGTATCTGCCCACTGTCTTTCAGTTTCATGGGAGGGGGTACTTTCCATATTAATTAAATTATAAATTAGGAAATAATGAATAAATAAAATCATATAAAAGAACCAGCCTACCAGAAACTGTAGACATAAACCAAACAAAAAATGTTTTAAGTTCTTTTTCTTAGGATAAGCAATGCCCTCCCTTCCTCTTTGACTTTCAACAAGTTCCTACCAAAACCTATGATATGTCCCATGTGCTATAGAGTTCCCTGATTCAGAGACACATAGTTCATTCTGGCACATCCCATAGAAACTTGGAACATGAGATGTGGACAAAATAGCTGGTTCCTAGCCTAGCAGTGACCACACATGTGTGAGACCTCACCATGGGATTAACAACAAAAGTAGCAGGGATCTAGGAAGGAGAGTAGCCATGGGAAGAAAAAGAGAAAGTTAGGGGCTGTGGAGTGATGGAAGCCGGGGGGTCTCATGTCATGTGGGAGAGTGGGGAAGACAAAAGCATTAGGGCTGGACTGTCCTGTCTGGTGATAGGGAACACAAGTTGAGTACTAGGGGAAAGGTAGAATGGGAAGCTAGTTGGGAAGGGAAAAAGTGTGCAAAGTGAAGGGAGGATGGAGAAGAGGAACTGAAAGGACTTGGACAAGCATGAGTAAGCATCAGGATTGACTGGAATTGAACGTCTGAACTTTCTGAGGTTCTCCATTATTTTTGGAAATTGTATTCATCTCCCTTGTCCATCCTGCTCCCGTCCTGCTCCTTTCCTGATTCTCTGGCAGTTTCTCTCCTTATTCTCTTCTTCCCCACCTATCCCCCTGAACCAGTCCACTGCCATTTCTGCCCTCAGACACTTCTAACTTCGCTGATAATCTACCACATGTATCACAGGTCTCTACCAGACCAGCTGTTAGTCTCCAAATCTCTCACACTCCACTTCATAAGTATCCCAGGATGCAGTGTGAGCATCTGGCCCCCCGTATAAACCTGGAGAAAACAATACTGAAAAACAGTAGTTAGCTCAACAGTCAATCAGACTTCACGACAATTTGAAGAATTTTGTGGGCTATCAACAAAGTTAGTATAACATCAGTATTACTTGATTGCATAACAGAACCTGGATTAAACAGGGAGGACCTTACATTACCCTTCACAAAGTGTACCTATCTGTTTTAGGTGCTGCTATGGTCCCTACTACCATTGTATCTTAGCACCTGACAATTTTCAATGTATTTAACCTCACAACACCCCTGTGAAGTTGGAAAGTGCTCATAGTCCCATTTTGTAGATGATAACTTGAAGCACAAAGGCCCAGATTTAAGACCAGAAGAAGAGCTCCGTGGAATTCAAACGCGTGTCTTTTGCAAACAGAAGTCAGTCCAATAAAAGATATTACCACCTTGTCTCAGATTTTTAAAGGTGTTTAGGCATTGCTGAGCTCAGTGGGATTTAGACTTCTAAGTGCCTAAATCCCTTTTGAAAATGAGATTTAAATTCCTGAATCAGTTAGACAATGAGACTGAGTGCAGCAACACCTAAATGCCTGTAAAAATCTGGACCTTTAAGACTCAACTATTTGCCCAACATCATACAGAAGTCTGTGGCAGATCAGGAAACTGACCTGAACCCGAGTCTCCCAAGTTCCAGGACAGTGACCTAATCCAATGTAGTTTTTTATACTTTGCTCATGTAACTAACATCTCTCATGGGTTGTTTGTTCTCTCATCCTCTCCCCGCAGGGAGAAGTGTGTGCAGTGGAGTGTCTTATAATGGTGGTGGGGTTTTAAAATATCCATATTGGTATGAATTTGTTAGCGAGATCAATGTCCAAGAAATGCACCTTGCACTTGAAGCAGGTGGTGGTAAGGTTTGTGATGGTTCGTATTTCCTGGGAAGTTCTACACTCTCAGGCTCACGAGAGAGTGGGCCTGTCTCCTACATAGCTGAGCTTTACAATTATGGGAGAGAGTTCCATAGTACCAGACGAGTGAAGCTGTCAGTTACCACTGAGCTTCATCCCAAAGCTTTAAGCAATCCCTATGATGTCTTAGGCTGAGGCCATGGAGTGCTTTGAAGATAAGGAGTGAGACCTTGACCTTGATTTGTCATTCTATGGGAAGCCAACATAGAGAGTGAAGGACAGGAGTGATGTGCTCATGGTAGATATATAGATATAGATATAAAAGATATCATGTTATTCTGACAGGATCTATTTTCCATAAACCTATGTTGATTTGCATAAATTACATTACCTTCCTTTAATTCTTTATTAATTAAGTCCTAAATCAGCTGCTCCATTATCTTGCCTGGGATTGATGTCAGGCTGACAGGTCTATAATTACCCAGGTCATCCCATTTACCTTTTTAGAAAACTAGTACATTAGCTTTCTTCCAGATTTCTGGGAATTCCTCAGTGCTCCAAAATTTATTGAAAATCAACAATAATGGTCCAGTGAGGTCCTCAGACAACTTTTTAAACTCTTGGATGCGAGTTACCTGGACCTGCTGGTTTTAAAATGTCTAATTTTAGAAGCTGCTGCTTAACATCCTCTTCAGACACTTGTGGAATGGAGAGAGTGTTATAATCATAATCTGATGAGACTATATCAGTTTTTTCCCCCGCAAATACAGAACAGAAATATTTATTGAACACTTCTGCCTCTTCTGCATTACTATTCATTATTCTACCAGTTCCATTAGTAATGCACCAATACTATTGTCTGGAATCTTTTTGTTCCTAGTATATTTTTAAAAAACCCTCCTCCTTATTGTCCTTAAGTCTGCTGGCCATAGATTTATCCTTATGTCCCTTTTCTTCTCTTATCAATTTTCTGTAATTTCTAACTTCTGATTTATATTAATTCCTATCAATGTCTCCCTTTATTCCATTTGTTATTTTTATATATATAACAGCTTCTAAAGTTAGACATTTTAAAATATATAGCTGCCTTCACTGTGCTGAAGTCTTTACGCCAGCTATATCACACTGTTGTAATCCATCTGAGAGGTGATGAAGGCATGAATAACTGAGGCCTGGTCATTATCTACCAAGCTGGGGCAGCGGCATCTAGCCAATCAGAGATGATAGAAAGCATTACTCGCCCACTACCACCGGACCATCCTCTCTCTCTCTGGTTAACAGAAGACTTGATTCATTCAAATGTCTGAGCCAAGGATGAGGTCATTGTTATTTTGTTATGAATTAGTTCACCCATCATTACCACTTATATTCTCTGATGTCAATATTTTACTACTTTATTTTGAATTCTGTTCACCAGTTTTACATTTCGTTCAGTTCATATTTTGTGTTCAAAGAAGGACGCTGACTGTTAATTCCTCTTCTCTGCAGAGACGCTCCTACAGAGGTTGGCAAAAAATGTGATGAAAAAAGCCTGCTCATTCTAGTTGCCATTTTAGCTACAGCATACATACACACATACATTTCTTCTCTGGTGTCATTCTTCATTACATCATCTTGAAACTTGCATTGCAGACTTTCAGTTACATCTTTTGGAAGCTCAGCAAGCAAGCTCTAAACCAGGCTCTCGAGCTCTGCCATGCAAAACTACCGAAGCTCATGAAGTTCCTTGCTTAAATCCAGCAGAAAGGCTGTGGTTTGATTATGGGGTTCCTGTTTCCTGGGGTTCAAGGTTTCCTTGAAAGAGTCCATTGAAATGGTCACAGTGGAGCAAAGTTCAGCACAGAACAATCATTAGGAGAGGTCTGATTTTTCATATGAAATATCTTTGCAAACTGGCTAAAAAAAGGAAGTCAATTTAAATGCAGCAGCAGTGACTTTTTAAAATACATGTTACCATTTGAAGTGTGTATTTTAACTAAATCTAAAACCAGGATTAGGATGAAATTCTGCTGTGGGGAGAGCCAAAGGCAAAAGAAAACATGTATCAATATTTAAAATAATAATCTACATTAGTATTTAGTAATTATAGTAAAATTCTACAGGGAAGTTGGTGATTAAAAGGGGGTAGACCACATGATCTTTTGACTTCAAATTATGCTCATTTCAGTTTTCACTCTGCATCAAAGCAGGCATGGAGATTCCATATTTTAAAAGCACAAGCATTTTTACCTCTCCTCTAGCTCATGAACTGCACATGGTGAGAGAGAAGAAGGAAGATGAGAGACAAGCTTCAACAATGGTAGTGGCAGCATGGAGAAAAGGCATCTCCTGGGTGGAAGACTGCTCTCCTCTCTGTAGAGAGAAGCAGCCAAGCTGACTGACTGACTGGGGAAGGACTGGCACCCAGAAGCCGGAATAACAAGGCAACACCCTAGAGAAGAGTCAGAGATGAGTATGTTCCCTTTTTGTGTTATGAATTTGTTTCTTTTGTTTCGCTGAAGAGTACTACTTGGGCCTACTTGTGAATATCAGAAAATAAACCCAAGTGGGGAATAAAAACTCCCTGGAGTGGGACTGATTTACTGCAGCCCCCGCCCCCTCCACTGCCAGAGGGGGGAACACTGAGCCCAGTGAGGTGAAGGAGATGCCTAGCCACAATACTTTGCATCAACACTGCTACCTTTAACAACTAAACTCGTAATCTCATAAAAGCTATCCAGTTACTTTGACAAAATATATTTTCCATAAGCCTGTGTTGATTGGAATCAATTATATTACCCTCTTTTAATTCTTTATTGAGTCCCATACCAGTCATTCAATCCAGGATCAATCAATGGCCACATTCACCTGCTTTGGTTTGCAGTACATACAAAGTCTTGTCACAATTTGCTGCGTTTGCAAACCAACTTTTGATAACCACAGATAATGCCGCATTTTGCAATTTTATTAATTATCTTTATAAAAGAAACTAAAAGTGATTCAGAACTTTTTTATACCATTTAAGGGAGTAAAGCAGGAGTTTGATATTTGATATACAATGTACTTTGTTTATCATAGGCAGGCCCAATGCTTATTCTGGAAGATTACCAGCCTAGATCAGTGATTTATAACTTTTAAAAAGACAAAGAGAAAAGGTAAAGGGGGTCAATATTACAGACAAACCATTGTATTCCTAGAAAGTCTCCCTTAACAAACAAACAAAAATCTATATGAGGATGTTACTGACTATAGATATTATGGCTTTTTAGAGGTCAAAATCATGTTTATCCCAAGTATGAAAAGTGAATATGGGACTCACGATCAGTTTTTTGTGGTTTAAAAAACAAGAATTACTTAGCCAACTATTTCCCCAGCACCATCAACCACAGCACAGAAACACTTCTTAGCACTGAAACAATTATACTACTAACAACATTCATGTGGTTTGGAAAAAAGTTTGTTAAGCCCCTTATTAGAAAGTACTATAGTGTCCTACAGTAATAGCTCAAACACTTTTATAAGATGATTATAGTGTTTCGCATCAATGGTGATGACAACTTTATTTCTTAGATTTTTTATTTTTTTTTAAACAGATCAACTTTAAACTAATTTTATATTAGGGCTTTTCCAACTATTTTTCTAAATCTACATTGACAAGTTATATACAGGCTTATAAACATTTGGTAGGCTTCCTACTCAGGCTTAATATGCAATACTTTTGCATCCATATTATTTGGTGCAGCAAATACTGGCACAGCAATACTTAAAACCAAGAGATCCAAGAAGGATAACTGAACTAGTTCAATTAAGATAAGAATTGATCAAACATCAGAATTTTCCCCAAAATGAATACAAGCTTTTAAGGCCTCTAGTCCATCTCTCTGACCCCAGACAAGTCCACCAACTTCTATCTCTGTAAAAGGCACTCTCTCTTCTTTCTAGATAAGTTTGTGGAGGATAAGCCAAGACGGTCAGGGATGCAACCCCATTATCCAGATGTTCTTAAACCTCCAACAGCCAGAAGCTGGGACTGGACAATGGGGGATGGATCACTTAATCAAGGCTCTGTTCTGTTCATTCTGCTGAAGCATCTGGCATTGGCCACCATCAGAGACTGGATACCAAGTTAGATGGACCACTGGACTGACCCACTATGGCCATTCTTATGTATACCTTTCCTGTGGCTCTCAGCTGTTTCTTATGGTTCCTGTTTCCCACTGTGACATCCCCAATCAAATTTCAAGCTTCCCAAGTCTTCTCTTTGACTATCTCTGCTTCCTACTGGAGCCTGGTGATATCTGATAGTAGGTCCATCAAGCTGACACAAAATGAATTTTGCACAAAGATATAGGAGTGAGTATCTGATTTCAAACAGGATAGCCATTCCTACTCCATTCAGAGGATCTTCCACTGATGCCTCCCTTCAGCTCTCCTGCCTCTAAAGCTCCTAGAGAAGTCCAAGAGGTCTTTTTTATTGGGCCTTTTTCTTGATGGTGCAGTCAGATTCTCTGGGCCTTCCCTAGTTTCATGCTCATCAGAATGAATTCCTTATCTCTGCAGTATTGCCAGCCCGATACATTCAAAAATCATTAGTCAGGCCCCAAAACATCATGACGCTAGTTCAAAAATCATAATTTAAAAAAATTAATACATTTTGGGTTCTTTTTGCTTGCTTCTTTTCTGAGCCATCCTTTAGGTTGCATGTGCTTCATATTCACATGGTTTTGTCCGCAGCTATGGGGAATAAAACTTTCTTTAAAAAAAATGAAAGATGAGATTCTCATGCAATCTATTGGTTCCAGCAGCTGAGACTTTAAGCAAACAATGCAAGACTCACAATAAAAATCACAAGAGCTGGCAATCATGCCTCTGCCTGAGGACGCCCTGGAACATACTTGAGTATATTAACGGTCAGGAGGACCAGCTGAAAGATTATGTAATGTATTTGACTTAATTAGACTCTTCAAAGATCTTTAGGAGGAGGGGTTTCTGATGGAGGTGGCTGTAGGGAACCCATGGCTCAATAGGAAAACTTTTAGAAGTAAAGAAAGGGGCAGGAAGGGATAGGCACACCCTTTGAGGTTTGAAATTTTTGAGGTTTAACCCCAAACCAACTTCTAGGCTTCACTAATCAGAAAGGCACAAGCTCTATTTCCTTTTATTTGTACTCAAAGAGTTATACTGCTGAGGCCTGGCTTCGAGTTTGCAGTTTGTACCCTGAACAGATACATCTCTAACTAAGGTGCCTCATTTGCTCTCAGAAAAAGGAGGCAACTCTTCTGAATATTTAAACCATCAACACCATTCCACCAGAGCAACAAGATACTCCACACAGTACATTTAAAGTGACCATTTCACATGTCAGCCCGCTAAAGATACCAAGCCTTCAGCTTCATAGTTTATAGGTAATACCTCAAGTGTTTTTTATAAAAACCCAGAATTGAAATACCTTATTTATTCAAGTTTTAGCATACGGAATCTTCCTTTGAGTTAGCTAATATAGTTAATTTTATTGATACTCCATTGGTATCACAAAGGTGGTAGTCTTTGTAGTTTACCTAAAAACAACTAGTGAAAATAAAAACAGAGGCACTGAAGGATTGAATTTTGTCAATATTTGAGTTTATTACATTCAGTTTTTCCCTTCTCTTAGGTCTTGACTCATTTTTTTCCATTACATGCTGCTTTATTCCTTCAGTCAAATGCAAAAGGCAGTTTCAAAAGTATCTGAAAGTGGACAGCCCATGTGTACACGCTCCCCATTCTTACTTGTGGCCAGCACAATATACTGCCCTTAACATAATCCTTTGCTAACTTCTCCCCTCTTGTGATCTAGGAACGTAAATATATACAGGAACCTAACTCTGCCTTGGGAGGAACGTATTATAGATATAAAACTGTCATCACACAGCTCATTGCTATGTGTACACCTGCTCATGCATTGTAATACCTGTGCTTTGCTGGCAACGTACTTGGCTGCAACATGAGATAGTTAACCGGCTACCTTTGGTCAATTACATGAATTTTGCTCCTGGTATTTACATAGCTTCATTGTCATCAGACAATTACATCCATCACAGTTTAAAATCTACTATGCAAACATATAAAACAAAATAAAAATAAAATGGAGATACATGCTTTGCTAAACCAAGAAGCCATCTAAAGTCTGGATTTCCAGAATTCAGCAAGCTGGATGTGGGCTGGCCAGCCAGATTACCAATGCATGGGAATCATGCCTTTCTCATTCAGAAAAGACTTGGTTAACTTTGTACACTTAATTTTTTAAAAAAGTTTCAGGGTCCATGTCTAACCAGGACGCAGCGGAAACATTAGCTGAAAAATCAGACCTTACAAACTTTCCAGTTCAATTTTAATGACTCATGAGATTTGTATAGTTCAGATGAGTTTCCAAAAGGATTCAGCACTTTTAGGTGCTTTTCCAACCTACAGCTCCAAACTTTTTTTTCCCCCAAAACTACAAAACTATGTAAGGTAATATAAGACAGTACATAACGCTAGGGTAAATGCGATGTATGCACATGTAATAGCTTCACAAGAAAATATCCCTTTAAATATTGACAAGTCATCAGCTAATTATTTTTTTTTAACATCAAGGTTTTTAGCCACATTTCACTCATAAGTTTGATAATCATTATCATGCTAAAGACTAAAAGAGTGGCAGTCACAACTTTGTAAAGGATATGAAAGCTTATTTGAAGGTATTGTTATTAGAAGAAGCAGTATCATTCTAAAAGGAAGAAAATTTTACTTTTTTCCTATTCATGATTATGTAGATGTTCTGTTTCATATTTTTCAAAGGCCGTGCTGTATGTTGTAGAGAGTGTTCACTGGATAAGAATTGGTTATGGGATTTTGGAATGATGCATAAGAATTCTCCTGAAAGTGAAAATTGTAAGCGGTGAAAATTATTGGTGAAGTCTATGGGACAAATTCAGGAGAAGAAGTGGGAAATACAGTCCACATCCACACTGCAGAATGGGCCATGCAAAGCTATATCTGTGGCAAAAAAAATTAGAAGGACTTATTCTAAATCTAGTCCTAAATGTCCAGATTTTAAGACGTAGTTTGCATAGATGCAATTTACCATATTAAGACATAATGTCTACTAAACCTTTCCAACCTATGGTAAATGATTCGGCTTGTGGCCTTCTTAAAGAAAAAATAACAGATTCTTTGTTAGTTTGGTCAAAGTTGCGGGGGCTTTGTTTTTTAAATGACCTCCCCCCTTCCCCCCCCACCGCATAAAACTTACAACACAAGATAATAAAGTTGAATGCATCAATACACTATAACAGATTTTCTCTGCTTTAAATACCACTCTTGTTCATACTGCAATTCAATTTAAAGAATCATTCAAAAATAAATCTAAATAAATAACAACCTCGCTTTCAGGCAAACAAATGAATTTGCATTGTTTTATATTCATCATAAATATTTCACTTAATTACTGAGGTACCTTGTTCAGAAATACAAAACAACATTATAAATTTATTAGCACTGTCCCTACTGATTTTACAGAAGTTCTGTGTAATGTAAAAGCCAAAAGTAGAAACAGGCTCAAGAGCATAACCAGAACACACACTATATTCAAATTCTAAATTAGACTGATACACTATGCTTTGCTGGATATATTTTCTACAACTAAAGCTTTCCATCTTTAATCAGGTGTTACCCTATTTATTTTCAAAATCAAGGTCAACGAAAACCTTCTCTTTCTGTTGCTTTACAAAAACCAAGACATCAGAATTCGGCAAAAACAATATTATCTTGAAAAATATCAGGAGTTATTTTTCTCTCATTGTAAAATTGTTAAAATATAAAAAGGATATAAGAACATTTTTCAAAGATTTAGCAAGGTCAGTTATATGAAAAAAAATGTGCTACCCAAACATAAAAGCTGCGGTATATGGCATTTATCATCAAAATTATTTAAGTTCGTTTAATGCTTCCAAAGGCTTGCGGAAAAACATTTTTAAAATGTAAATAAGTGGGTCTTTTAAGAAGAGGTTGTTCTTCTTTGTAAGCCACAGTAGCACTGGCAATTTATACTTTTCAGAAAATTTTAATCCCACAGGAAATATACACAGTTCATATTTATTTTTAACATAATGCTGAATTTAAGATGTGCTATTTTTATTATTTGTGCAAATCATATTATTTTAATTTGCTTCTAATAAATTAGGTTGATATTTGGAAGAATGTAAGTATCAAACAGAGTCAAAACTGGTCTATTTTGTACCTCAAATAACTTCAAATGTAAATAAAATTGTGGACGTACCATTTCCCGAGGGATTAAATACTCTTACTGTTCAAATGTCATTAATTACCCTTAATGCTATTATGAACTATTTGGAGATTATCATTATTAAACTGTTAGAGAATTTCTTAATTCTTCACCAGAAAGCTACACTAACTAGCTGGGTTTTTCCCCTCTCTCTTGTTGAAATAAGAATAGCCTTTAGGAAATGCATTCAAAAAGAAAAAGTCAAGAAATAACAAAAATATTTTGTTTGACTAAATGAGAAGTAAAGAGAACAGTTTAGGTTTAAATCATATTCTATTTCATAAACAATGTATCTAGGTCTGATGCAGCCTGATTCAAGCAGCTGGATTTCTCTGAGTGGCTAGGGAATCAACATAAATCCCTCTAATGCAAGCATTTTATCTTTAACATGCCTGTTTTGGCAATACTGGAGAATATCTAATAAACCCCCAATGAAATAAGAATGTCATATATAACTACAGAGGACAAGAATGCATACAATAAACACTCTGTGTGTGTGGTGGTGATGGGGCGGAGGGTGGCATATACATACATATGCAGCCAAATTCAGGGGTTACTGGTGCTGGGGGTACTTCAGCAGTGAATGTTGTGCAAACGCACACATACACACATGGTGCACCATACTGCAGTTTTCAGCCAACACCTGTGAAGTCATAGGGAGCTTTGCCAGGGTCAAGGACATTATGCATAATGACTGGATTTGAAGGCAACAAAGCAGATTGTAAAAAGGCCACATGGGGCCCAAACCAACACCCATTGAAGTCAACAGGCATTGGATTGGGACCCTGATGCTGTTTTGATCCTGAAAGAAATAGAAAAAAAAAAGTATACACTATAAAGCTACTCACTTTCCACTGTACTAAGTGGGGGTGAATAATTCAACATTAATAGTCAATTCTCTTAGTTTTGCCTTTTTCTCCTCCTATCTTAGCAGATTACTAAACCAAAGACAATTTTCTCACATTTATTATTCAAAATTATTCAACAAATTATTTCCATTAACATGTCTTGGTGTGTAGGCTGGTCACAAATGGAGCTGGCCAGAAAACAAGAATTACATTTCGTGAAAAATTTAGACTTTCCAGAATTTGCTTTCATTGCCACATGGAACAAAACTGAGACCTATTGAATTTTTTTATGAAAAAACATGAGTAAGACACCAGAATAGCCAACAGCCCAGGCCACTACCCTGGGATGTGAGACTTTGATCTACCAGAGTCCCTCTCTCTAAATTCCTTCCTGGACCCGAGAACCTTTTTCAGTTAATTAGCATTTTCCCATGAAAAAAAATTCAGTCCAAAAATTGCCCACCAGCTCTAGTCACAAGCAGTTTATGAGAACATTTATTATCAGAAATCTGAGCCATAATGGTTCATTTCGATTGGTTATATGGTATATGTTTCTATTGCAGGACTAGAAAAGCATAATTCAAAGAATCATATTTTGATATAAATACTCCCATTTTTGAATTCAGATTTTACTTTCCAGTCCCCTAAAAATCAAATATTCTCTGGTATTTGCTTAAAATCCCATTCTGCAAACTTTACTGCAGGTAAAAATGTGCTCACTCTAATATTCCCAGACACAAAAGGGGCATGAACACAGCTGAAGTGAATTGACAAAGATGGTTCAGTGGTGAGGGCACTAGCCTAAAGACAGGGGATACTGTTCAAGTCCCTTCTCTCCCACAGACTTCCTATGGGATATTGGTGGATGGGTGCCCGTGAACATACATACAGTAAAAGGTGCTCAGATACTACAGTAATATGTTAGGAAAGCTAATTTTCAATTTACAGAGTTGGGGGATTGGCTATTTTCTTAAGGGACCAAGTGGAAGTGCTTTTCCACAGAGGCTAGTTCCTGAAAGGTGGAATCAGATCTCAACTTTGGGGAGGAGGAAACAACAACTGGCCCTCAGGCTGGGAACCAGCAGGGGTGCGGGAGGATAGACGGTCAGAATAGTTGCAAGGCAGAGCCCCCAAATAGCCAGCAGCAGAGGACCTCCGCAAAGTGGCCAGAGAGATTAAGGCTCATGGACCATTGAAGAGTGCTCTGGCGCTCACTGGGGTGGGGAGGGTGGGATGTAGGAAAGACTAAAGAATTGGGGTCAAACCATTTTAGGGGATAGGACAAGGAGTGGATTGGGAGGCAAAAGTTTATTATAAGGGTATGGAAACCAAAAAATAGAGAAGTAGGGCACGGTTCTGAGGATAGTCATTGTAAGGGTTAATGGTCATAGCAGCAGAAGTAATATGGATTACATGGTGTGTTTTGAAAGAGACACATCACTGTGAGATGGGAACTGACTTTTGCTTGTTCTTTCCAGGTCAGTTCTGAATATTGCAATCAGTTTGCAGTATACAGCTCACTCTTAGTATTGCACTAAAAGGTAGCAGTTACTTGGAATCTGTTATTAGTTATTTCAGTACGGAATGTCTGGCTTTTTATGGTTATTTTAATTGGTGACAGTACTCACTACTTAACATCCTCAATCTGGCACTGATGTTCTCTCATGTCCTGCTCCACAACATCCTGAATCCTCATCCTGTCTCTGTGCTGGCTTTCTATTCTTTTCAGAAGTTGCTACCCACGTTGCTACCCTTCTGTTGGTGGTGTCTGTTCTGCCCTTCATTATATCACTTCACAGCCTAAAACTAGTATACTTCAGTGCACGTTTTAGTTGTGTTGCTTGTCCCTATCCATATGGAGTGAAGCATCATTAAATTTAGCAAGTTAAAAGCAAAACTAGTTATTTAAAACACTCACTATATAATTATCATATATGCTCCCATGCAGACAGACCTGCTCATTGTTACATTAAATAGAGATGGGATGAGAGAAAGGGGTGAGACAAAAAATGCTGGAATCTTGGGAATTAACAAGGTATGTAAAATAGTTTATTAAAGGATAAGCAAAGCTGCCCTCAGACAAATATCTTCAAGAACCTTTTTCCAAGGATCTCAAAGTACTTTACAAACAGTAATTAATTAAAATTCAACATTGTAGCAAGACAGGTCATTATTACCCCAATTTTACAGATAAAGAAACAGACACAGAAAGCTTAAATGACTTGCCCAAGGACACACAATGATGCAGTGGCAGAGCTGGGAATAAAATCAAGATATTTTGATTCCTATCCAGTAATTTAAACACTAGATCCTTATTCTTCCCTCCCACTGTGCCACCAAAGTTATTTACATTTTAGGAAAAAGGCAGGCAAGCTTTACCATCAGTAAGGTATACAGAGTTCCTGTCTCATTCTCCTCACTTAGTCCAGTTAATGAGATGCATCTGGGTGACCCTCCTTGCTCCCCACTCCACTTGGCCAGAGAAGTTATCTTCCCCCTCTCCTCATTCGGCCCAGGGGAAGGGATTGTGGGCCAGTGTAGGAAAGGACCAATTTGTCTCACCTTGTCATTTAAGCCAGAGAAAGGATATGTTGGGATCATCATCTTCACCCTTCCAGTTGGGCCAGGAGAGGGAGCACAGTAGAGTTCCTTCCTCCTTGTTTGGCTGGCAGGGTAGGCGGTGCCTGGGCAGATCTCAGGCCTGCTAATCTAGAAGAATCTTAGCTACTCCCAGTAACTGAAAAACGTTGCTGTGAGCCTTGCTGATAAGAGCAGACTGTGAGCTGTTGGTCAAACAACACCAGAGATACCAAACAGCTGCTGAAAATATGACCAACAGTTTCAAATTTATCATTTCTTTGCCCAGCCTCAGAGGACTAGTGGAAAATGGCAAATTAAAGCCTCTCCAGTGTGCGACTGTGGTCACCTAGAACAGACCATGTAACATGTAACAATTCAATGCCCAATTCACAAATACAAAAGAGGCATCACAGCAATACACTCTGCTACTCCAGACCCTATAATCTGTCTTAACCATCGGAATGTAAAATTATAGTTGTTGCTCAATATTTACATCAGCCATACAAAGAAGATTTCGACGACTAGTAATAGACTGTGAAGTCTTTCATATGTAGGTCCCCAATTTGAATTCAGCTTATTGGTGATCAAAAATCATCACTGTGTGATGCTGGTGTCTATGAAATAATTTGATGGCCTCAATCCTCTTGCTGCAAATTAGGTACCTATATCTAACTCTCCCCCCACTGGCACTGTTATTGGCAGCCATAGCACAGACATCAAGGACTGTGTTGTCTATGAAAATGGCACTATCCTTTCATCCCGAAAGGTGGTCCTTTGAAAAAAGGTCCGGGCACACTGACAGGGCATGAGTGTTTCCCATACCTTATTTGGTTCTTTGGATGAAGAGAAAACTTCACTGTCCACTGCTGTCAATCTAGCACCTGGCATCAACCCCAAAATTGCCCTGCATTTAAGAGCAATGAGATTAGGTGATGCTGCTAAATTCAGATTATCTACGTGTAAATCCATGTAGTTTGAATCTACTGTCACCAGAGTGTACATTCATTATCATATTACAAAAATAGGCCAAGATTTTACAAAGTGATTTGGGGTGCTTCAATTTGTTGGCATGAGGTACTTTCAGGAAAACAGCCTCTGAAAATCAGGCCCCATTAAGGTGTCTCGTTTTGGGCACCCAAAAACATACAGCACCCAAAAACATTAATCACTGTAAAATCTCAGCTATTCTGCAAATGCTAAGAACACCTAGAGATTAAATAGCCAGTCAGTACTCATGGTATTGTTCTCAGGATCTGAGAGTGTTGAAGGAAAGAGAACAATGGAATTATGAGGAGCTCTTACATGAGTAAAGTAAACATCTTTTGGCAATTTAGCGCTGCACTTTGAAGCTTGACTGTGTCACATAAAGTAGTGGAATAGCAGGAACACCCTTCTACTAGCCTGTTTGCTTAACATGGTGAGTAGTGAGTTTTCTGAACACTCCACTCAGGACTGGAGTTCTTTTTGGAGATTGCCAGCTGAAGGAGGGAAAGCATGGAAGAAGCAGGAGATGGATGTTTAAGCAAGCTACAGCTGCTTAGAAACTATTCAAAGCTGCTACCTCACAGAGAGAGCTGTAGGGATCTACTGTGGGAATCCTGCAGTATGTTACTGACTGCATCACCAGTAAATGCCACTGCAAGAACTAGGACTGAGCAGTTTCTAAGAAAGGAAAATGGGGGGGAGGGGGAGGGGGATAGAGGGGTTAAGAAAAGAGGTAGTTAGTGTAGGAGAAAAAAAAACAGTAATGAAATGGGGATTTTTTTTTTAATTGCTATAAATGTTGAGAATAAAATCAATATGTAAAGATGTGTGTTCCACTTTTCACATATATGCAGTATGTAAACGAGAAACTGAGAGAGAGGAAGAGCTAGAGAGAAAAAGGAGAGACTACTAAAGAAATAAGCCCCCCTGTACAGACAGCCTGACGCCAGATGGCTTCTTCTAATAAATATTCAACCTTAACTCAGTTCCCATGTAACTTTGTTGTAAAGCTGCCAGCACACCCACACAGATCTGGGCCAGCAAAATGATTACAGTAGTACAAACAAAATAGTGCAATAGAGGAAACAGGCAGACAGGGTCCTGTATACAGAAAGACAGAGCTGTAAAGATGTGAGTTGATGAACCTTAACACTGAGAAACTCAAAATAATGACTTGGACGGGGGAGGGGGAATTTAGGAAAATAACAGACTTATTTTCTCCCACTGCAGGTTTTATTGTTCAAAATATACAGAACATCTTTCTGTAGAGATTGCAAATGGTACACTATAAATCAAAGGTTATTCTGCATAATTTCTAGATTCAGCTGTAATTCACCTTGAGTGAAATAATAACCCAGTTTAAATTTTCCATTGTCAATTGTGCCCACATGGGGCCCTAGTTAAAAAGAAGATTTTGTGCTGTGACATTTGCTCTATTAATTGGAAGAAGAAAAGAGTGGCTTGCCATGTTTTCCTTCAGAAAATATTGGCTCAATGCTCAAAAACATACAACTTCAGCGGTGTGTGTGTGTGTTTTCAGGAGCTCTTTAATTTCAAAATTGCATTAAAAGATCTGAATACCAGAACATACCAAGTTGGCAATCCCCAAAACTATTAAAATAGGCTCTTGACCAAATTTAGGATCCAGTGCTCAGATTTAAAAGAAAAAGAGAATAAGGGAAAGGACGCTGCTTTGCAGACATGCCTTTATGAACACTCTGAAAAAGAATGAAACAAGGATAAGAACCAGACTACAAAAAAACAATGCTGGAGGTTTATACTATTCATTTCTTGGCTTCCTTTCCAGAAGTTTTCATGCTGAATTTCTCATAATTAGAGACCGGAAAAATATGGGTAGCCTGCTCAAAATGTCTACCTACAGCTAAGGTGGTTATTTAACTACCATTTATGCCCCAATGGTGGATCAGGTAGCTAAGATTATGCATTCAGTGTGATTCTGGGAGTGTTTAGCAAGAGGCAAAGTGTTCCTTTCCTGAGAATTGAGACTTTCAGTGCTATGGGCTAGCTCACCATATCTATAAATAGAAGTGTGGGATGGGATTAAGAAAAGAGTAAATTTAGGCTTAATATCAGGAAATATTTCCTGATTGTGATTTCCTTTCTGAAAATCAGACAGATGATGAGATGTTGTGGGCTGCAGAATCAGGCTTCCACCACTTCCCTTGGGAGATGATCATGAAGAATGTTTTAAAAATTAATCTGAACTCAGCACTAGGAAATATGCTGCAAGGACTAATCCTGCACTGGACATGGGATGGACTCTCTCACCTCTAAATTTTCCATGATTTTTGACCTGTGACACCCACAATGTCACATCTATGCTGATAGATAGACAATCATGCCAAATAAAATAATATAAAACTTTACCTGCCATATTACACTGCAAACTCATTTAAATTGCTGACCATTATTACCCCTAACTCTTCTCCAGCATTACTCCTTCCCATGTTTTCCACTCTCATTGAGGATGGTTTGGATTATTTTTCTCCAGATGTATTAGCTTGTATTTTTCCAAAATGAATTTACCTGGGCATGAAACTATCAGTCCTCAGGAAAATACAGTTTGTAAAAAATGCAGCAGTGCATCTTCTCAGCAACCCTTCTTTCTGCTAGAGCTGGGAATAACTTTTCAAAAATGGAATGATGGGCTGACCAAAGTTATTCACAAATTCAGTTTGAATTCAGCAAATAGGGTTTTTTTGTTTGTTTTTTTAAAAGGGTTTTTTAAATGTTGAAATGAAATATTTTTACTTTTTGTGCGGAAACAACAAAATGAACTCTGAAAATTAACCTAGATTATTTAAAAAACAAAAAAAAGTGTGTAAAAAAATCCAAGAATAAAACAAAATGAAAAACAAAACAAAAAAAAGCATTTATTTTGGATCAAATTAAATGTGCTGTTCAACCTGAAACAAAATTGGGGGGGCAGGGGCGGTGAGGGGATGCGGCTATTTTGGAGAGAAAAAATTGGAAAGGTTCTATTTCTGGTTAACCCAAAATGATTATCTTTTCAGATTTTCCCATTTTGGCCACCAAACCAGAAAAAGAAAAGAAAACCCACTGTTGGCTCAGCTTTACTTACTGCAAGCACATCAAACTTGTCCTTCAGTGTGTTGGCTTGAACTTCAAGATATCCATCCTTAATAATCAGGGCCCGAAAGACTGTCTAATGCTCATAGCTCTACAGCTCTGGCACAAAGGAATTGACTACTGAAAAGGGAAAGCTTGTTCACGCAGGTGTAGCTTAATTGATGGATTGGTGCACTGATTAATCTTTTAGACCGCAGTGGTCAATAAGGGTTTGGTCTCCTGAGTAACTACAGCATCAGGAAGATTGTTACCGATATTGTTAGAATGATAGACACTCCCTACCCGCAAGGAGCACATGAGAAACAATTGCAATTTATCACAAGTCCCTTTATTAACAAATCCACTAAGCAGATAAACAATCCCACAAACACTGAAATACAACAGCAGATAGAGAGTTTGTACCATATCCCTTTGCGCTAACTGTTCAGCATTCACTCCCATCTCCTGCTGGGGAGCCCTCATCCTCATCCTCACAGCAGTGGATGTCATCCTGGCATCTCTCAAGACACACAGGCTGAGATTCAACTTTTATAATGTGTTGTGCTGATGCCCACTGGGATTTATACATATTTTGAATAATAAAACCCCTTTTTCTTGTCTATACTTCCACATCCCACTACATTTGGGGTGCCCCATTTTTCATAGGCTAACTTGTTAGTTCTCCTTGTACTCACTAACATTTACATTATTCATTCACCATAACAGCTTGTGGTTAGCACATTGCTGACACCTTATGTCTGCAAAAATCCCCAAAATACTCAAACCAGCTTTAACTGATACATTGAAATATATATTTCTAAACATCAGCAGTTAACACATCTATTGCTGTAACTGTTTCATTTTGTGACATAGGTTGACATGGGTAGCTAATTGATTAGTGACCCTATCTTTAGGTCTGAAGCCTTGTTTGGCTAATCTAATGTTACAGGCCTGTAGGCCCTATGTTACAATATTAATTGATATTTATATTTATATTTCATCTCTATATCCTAAATGTACCTGATATCTTTTATCCTTGGCTACACAGGAGACAGAGCTTTTCTCAGTGACTGGACCAAGACTGTGCTCCAGCAGGAGCTACGAACAAACTCAAACCTCCCGATGTTCCTTTTGCTAACAGAAACACTTCACAAAAGTAGACATTTAGAAAAAAAATCCATACAGTTTCCCTCCTGTGAAAAGGAAGAAGTAAAGAACCATAGGAAACAGATGATAATCTTGTTACTTACTGTACTTCAGGAAAGGCCTCAGGTGCCATGGCAATGGTCATAGACAGCCTGAAGAACCAGAACGGAATAGCATGTAGTTTTTCTTTTGTGTATTTGTTTTATTTGTGCAATAAAAACTTAATTTTAGAGGGTCTTTTTTTCGTGTGGGTGAGATGCAGGTGTGGGATGGTGGGAGTAAAGAAAAGGAGAGGGAAAGTGAGATGTAAGGAGACAGAAAAGGGAAAAAGGGGCTGGGAGTGAAAAGAGAGTGTGAAAAAACAATGGGCAGAAAGCGTGATGTTGAACAGCTGAGGGATTGCAGTAGTAGGAAAGGAGAAGGATGAAGGTGGGAGCAAAAGCCAATGCAGTAAGTGAGAGGATTCATTTAATGAAGTCAGGAAGCTCAAAGATCCCTTTAGGGGAAGAAGGTGTGTATGTGTAAAGCCCTGACTCATGCCTTGCATACTTGAATTTAGCTAGTGCCAGCTGTGATGTATCTGAATGTATTGAGCAGAGTGTTGAATCCGTTTACGTTTATCATTCTTAAGCGGTTGTTTATATTGAATCTGCTGATCTATAGGGGTTACTATGATTTTCTTCTTTTCCGATGCAATACAGAGTCAGCCAGCCATCACGACTCCAACTGTATACACGTCTGTGTTTATAATCAGGGATTTGTGCTATCGCCACAATACACAATAATAGGCGACAAAGGTGTGATTTCAGGAACCTTCTATGCATCTAAGTAGCACACCAATCTGTGACATGGCTTGTAATCCCGGTGGGGAACAGGAGACTGCTACAACTGTGAGTACTCTGAACAACTAAACTGACAGCAGCAAGATGAAATGGCAGGTTATATGGGGAAAATGGAGACCTTCGGCAGTTGCCTTGAAGCATTGGTCCACGTATATAAGCTGGAGCAGTATTTTGAAGTAAATGAGATTTCCCCTGAAAAACATGTAGCAGCATTCTGAACGTGATGGGAGTGTAAGTGTCAGCCCCTTACTGAAACTTAGTGGGTCTTTTTGGTTGGCCATCTCTTGAGGAATCAGGACTCTGAAATGGACAGTCCTCAGGGCCAGTGGGGAGACAGGGCAGACAGCCCCCCGACCCAGTCTTCCTTGTGAGCTAGAGCTGCCTGCCTGTGCCTGTGCCGAGAGCTGGGCTGAGCTGAGGACAAAGCAGTCAGTGGCTGGGAGGCCAGAGAAGCCAGATCAGGGAGCTGAGCTGAGCAGACCCACAGCAGCAGAACCAGAGAAGCAGCCCAGGGAGGCGAACTAAGCAGAGTGGGCTGGAGCTGGGGCTGAAGCTGGGGCTGGAGCCGGGTGTGGTGAGCAGCTGGGGAGAGCGAGGGGGACCGTGGGCAGGGCCCAGCACAAGGAGACGCCACCAGCCCAGAGGCCTCGCAGGCCAGACTCAGAGGGGGATTGCGACCCCAACAGGGGGGCTGGAGAGAAGGGCTCTGCCCCCTAGCGCCTGGGGGCGTGTGGCCACTGCTAGCGCACGTGTCTGACTCTCTGTGTCCCTGCAGCGCAGCCAGGGCCTGGGCAGGGGGCCTGCAACGTGTGAGACACAGACTGTGAACCTCCCTTACACCCCAGAGACACTATTTGTGGTACCCCCGTGTCAGAGGGCGGTGTTGAGTGTTTTCCTTTAACCTTTCTCCTCTTTTCTTATTTTTATTTGATTTTTGATTGCTGTTCATTTAATAAATTGTATGCTTTGAACTGTATGCAATGATTAGAGGGTCAGGGAAGTGCCCTGGGCAGAGTTAGTACCCCAGAGTGGAGACACCCTAGTCCCTGCTCTAACTGACCACAACAAGATTGGGTATCAAGCCTCCAGGAATCCAGGGACACCACCACACAGGAGAGTGGGAAGGGAGCCCTCGAGGTCAGGCAGGCCTCTGGGTAAAGGAAGTGGGACCGAAGACTTAGATCCTTTTGCTAGCCAACTCCATCAGGGTAGTATATGAGCCAGGAAAGTTCCTCGCAATAGCGGGACCATTCCCTGCTTACGGGAGGAAGAACATAGTTTGGTATGCAATCTGATTGCCCCAGAGAAGCCAGCCAGCTAAAGCTTTAAAGAGGTAGTGCAAATTGTTCAAGAGCACTTGTCACCCAAGCCCCTGATTATAGCAGAAAGGTTCAGGTTTCATAAGCGGAATTAAGTTGAAGGTAAATCTGTTTCCTCCTTTGCAACAGAGTTAAAAAGATTATCAGAACACTGTGCTTTTAAGGATGGGCTTAATGAGGCCCTAAGAGGCAGATCTGTGTGTGGACTGCTTAATGAAAGCATATAGAGGAGGCTCTTAACTGAGGCAAATCTTACCTTTAAACGCGCAGTAGAAATTGGAGTAGCAATGGAAAGTGCAGAAAGGCATGTAATAGAATTGAATACCAGCACTAAAACAGAAGAAGGAATGCATCAGCTATCTGTAACCCAAGGCAAGAGCCAATCCACTCAGCCGAGTGACACGTTATCAGTGTGGAAAGGGTTCCACGCTCCTTCTGCTTGCTGATTTAAAGATGCATATTACAGAAGCTGTAGTAAAAAAGGTCTTATCCCAAGCAGTTTGTTGCACTAAGAGAAATAAAGAAGAGACCAAATCAGGGTATAGAAAAAGGAATATCAATGTACATTCTGTAGACAGAGGCAGTAATAACAGAAACTATGACAATGGAGTAGCCAACCTGGAGATATATATATATATATATATATAGTGTGTGGCAAAAATGACAAGTCAGCAATCTGATTAAGCAATTTTCCTGCCACTGGATGTCAAAATAGAATTGGACAGAGGATCCACAGTGGCTGTTATTAACAGTGTCTCACTTTCAGAGTATGAGAAAACTTTGAAAAGTACCAAGTTGAGGGAGACACCAATGTTACTAAAAAGTTATCCAGAAGAAGAAAATAGTGCCAATAGGAGTGATGGGAGTGAATGTGAATAAGCAGTGTTTATTAGACTTATATGTCGTTGAGAAAGGGGGACTGGCCCCGGAGGGCTGTGAATGGTTATGTAAGGTTTATCTGGATTGGAAATCTATAAAGATCCTGCAGACTTTCAGCAGACTCCACTAAAACAGGCAACAACTGAAAGGGATACTAAGTCAGGATTGGGAATATTCAAGAAGGGCATAGGACTCTACAACACATAAAAGCTAAAATAATCCTAGGTGAGAAGACTCAGCCCAGTTTCACGAAGCTTGACCTGTCCCTTACAGTATCCAGTTGAAAGTAGATGCTGAATTTCAGTGTTTAGAAAGAGAGGGCACACATTCAAAAGTGGCCTGGAGCCAATGGGGAACACCTATTGTTCTAATTGTAAAAAAGAAAAAAAATGTGGTACAGTAAGGGTGTGTGGAGATTTTAAGGTCACCATAAACACCTGTGCTGAAAGTCAAAAACTAACCTCGGCCTCAAATTGAAGATATTTTTGCTGCACTAGCTGGGAACAAAGATTCAGTCAAATTGATTTGTCACAGGCTTATCTACAGTTGGAAACTGAAAAAAAAAAGAGTCTAAGACATATCTCACAATCAACACAAAGAAAGGTTTGTACCAGTACAACAAGCTAGTGTTTGGTATTGCTTCAGCTCCTGCTTCATGGCAATGGGCAATGGACTAAGTTTTGCAAGATATCCCAAGAACATAGTGTTATTTGGATGACATTATTGTGACTGGTGGAAGTGATGAAAAACATCTGGAAACACTGAAAAGGGTATTAAAGTGTCTAGAAGAATACAGGTTACAAGGTAATCACATAAAATGTGTATTTTTCAAGGACTCAGTTTATTGTGGGCACGCTATTGATGCACAGGGCCTCCATAAATCTCAGGAGAAGATTTAAGTAGTTCTGGAAGCTCCACCGCCAAAGGATATGTCACCATTTATATCATTTCTAGGATTTATCAACTACTGTAGCCTATTTGTACCAAACTTAACAACTATAGAGCATCTGCTGAACTGTTTACTGCAGACTGGTCAAAAGTGGGTTTGATCATGTGAGTGTCAAAAAGCTTTCCTTGAAGCAAAACAACTGGTCACATCAAACAGTGTATTTACACACTTTAACACATCCTTGCTTATCAAGATAACATATGATGCTTCCTTACATGGACTTGGGGCAGTAATATCAGACAATTTCAGATGGCAGTCAGAGAGACCCATAGCATTTGCCTCAAGATCTCTCACGGTGGCAGAATGTAACTAACAGACAAGGAGGCATTAAGTCTGGTATGGGGTGTGAAGAACCAGTATCTATATGGGAGAAAATTCATCCTTGTCACAGACCACCAACCTTAGCAACAATCCTTCATCTGAGGAAGGGAGTTTCTGTGACAATAGCAGCACGTTTGCATTGCTGGGCTTTCTTCTAAGCTGGTTACGTCTATGATATCAAATTCAAAAGAACAAAAGCAAATACAGGTGGGTGCTGAATTTGAAAACCCTGTTTCTGTGATCCATACAAGGAGAAACTGTGTGTTGCAGAAGATAGGGCAGAAATGGAATGGGACTCCTTTTCATTTTGAGGTTTTGCCATTTATATCCACTGTTTCTGTGCCCAGAGAACCTCAATGCAGGGATCAGGGATATTCTATGTATTCTGACAGAGGGTTTAAAACCAGGATATGGGCTGTGGTTACACCTTCTATAGATGGAGGGCCAGTAGAGCCTCTACTTCTGCTGTGAGTCTTCCTCCTGACATGCAACATCTTTTATTAGAGCGGGTGCTGAAATCTGCCAGTGAAACTGTGACTGATGTGAAATTTAAACTAAAATGTTTTTCAAGTAATTCACTCAGACCCAGGGAAGAAGTAGATTATTTTACCTGGTGAGCACAAACCAAAGAGAAGATGGAAGACAGTGAGATTTCTGACAAAGTTGAAAGAAAGAAGATTATTGAACGTTTATTATGCCCAGCATTGAAGATGACCTTAGGAGCTGATAGCAAGGCATCTGCTGGAAAATGCTTTGATATTTTAAAGAATGCATGTGGAAGTGTCAAAAACACATCTGAGCTTAAGTCTCAATTTTCTGAGGCTCACCAACACACTAGAGCACTACCTTCTGCGTACCTGACTAGGTTACATGCATTAGCCCAAGAAGTTTTGGAGGCTGGTGGGGTAATAGATTCTGAATTGGACTCTTTTACAAGTTCAATTTTTCCGTGGTTGTTGGCATGAATCCTTATTAAATAAACTCTTAATAAAAGGGATTAACTGCAGTGGTAGAAAAAGGAGCATATCTTATGCCGCACTCCTTTTTGAAATCAGATCCATCAAAAGGGAGCACCCTGATAAACAAAAGAGAAAACTTCAGAAAAAAATAGAAGAAAAAGGAAGGCCATTGAGTAAGAGAAGTTTGCAGTTGATAAGGGCATCTGAAAATACTTCCAGCACCCATGAAAAGTCTCTAAATAGACTGGAAAGAGAAATATCTGCAGGCTGAGCAGCAACTGGTGGGACTACAGATGTCCTAACAGATTTCTGAAACATCCATTTCAGATACACAAAATACCAAAGAATTTAACAGACAAATAATACCAAGATTTAACAGAAGAAATCCTTTATATTTTCACTGTGGGCAAATAGGAGAATTTTCACAATCCTTTTGAAAATGTCCTAACTCCAACCTAGTACATAAGCAACTGACTGGTAGACATTCAAATCAGAGCAAGTTTGAGTCAGGAAGAAAAGAAACTAAACTTCCAGACCAAGGCTGCTAGTCAATTGGTTCAGGAGACAGATGATGCCCAAATGGGTTCCAGTGAGACTGTCCAGCAGTTAGTGGACCTGCTTGCCATGGCTATGTTTACCTTAATGGAGCAAAGAGTACCTGCCTAATAGATACTGGTTCTCAAGTGACCTGCATATGTGAAACTTTCTATTATGAGTATTTATCTTATCAAAAGTTACAGTCTATTGACGATATGCTTCAGATAGAAGGGGCTGGTGGGCAAATGATTCCATACCTGGGATATACAACCTTGAAGATATGATTCCCAAAGTTCATCTGTGGGACTAACAACCAACATGAGGTACTAGTCTTGGTTTGTCCAGACCAATGCATGAATCAACAAGTGTCAGAGCTCATAGGCACAAATGTACTGAAACATCTTATAGAAAACTGTAAGAAGAAATGGAATCCTGAATTCTTAAGTAGAATTTCATTACCAGATGAATGTCAGTTTTTACTCAGTCAGAGATTACGGCAAGAAGCGGAAGAAGGGGCTGAAGTGATTGTGAGAGGAGGAAAGTCAGTGACAATTCTTCCTGGCACATCCAAAGCAGTGCCCAGAATTCTGAAATTTGCTGCGAATGAACTGTTATAATGCTGGAAGGTCCAGGTGTTGCAGTTCGACCCGGTGGGCTAGCAATATTGGATGTGGTTGGTCATAGATGGGTGGCTCCAGCATGAGAATAGGGGTACAAGTGAAAAACTTAATGAGGAAGGATGTCATATTTAAACCTCACACTGTCTTTGCAAAGGGGCAAGCAGCTAAATGGATAAAACCATGACAACCCACATTTCTGTAGCTGTGACTAAAGAGAGTGATGGTGTCATACTGCCGCTCAACTTTGAAGGATCCCCTCTCAGTGCTGCTGAGAGGAAAAGGATTATTGAAACTATTTGTAAGGAAGTTTATAAAGCTTTTGTTGTTCATGATCTAGACTTTGGAAGAGTTTCAGGAGCAACACATAGAATTGAGCTCACAAATAATGTGCCATTTAAAAGAAAGTAGAAGGGTTTCATCCTCAGATATTGAAGAGCTACATCAGCATCTATGCAAGTTGGTGGCCCTTGGAGTGATTGAGGAAATATGTAGTCCATATGTATCACCTGTGATGCTGGTGCATAAGAATACTGGAGCTCTTAGGATGGTGGTGGATTATAGAAAACTGAACTGCATTATCCAAAAGGATGCCTATCCATTACCCCAGGATAGAAGAAACCTTTGCCTTACTGGCAGAATCGAAATGTTGGATCTAAAGAATGGATACTTTCAAGTTCCAGTAGAGCCCATTGACTGTCCGAAGACAGCCTTCACTACACCGTTTGGTAATCGGCAATTTAGAATGCCCTCTCAAGGATTGACTAATGCTCCAGCTATCCAGCTATCCAGTTCCACTGTGGAACTTCTCCTAAAAGTTTTGAAAAGTCTTCAGGAATATGGTTTAAACTTGCACCATCAAAGTCTAAACTATTTAAAACTTCATTGAAATATCTTGATCATATCATTTCTCAAGATGGGAACTGTCCAGATAAAGAGAAAATTGATGCTATCAGCAGTTGGCCAGTTCCAACTACTCTCAGAGAACTTTGCAGATTCTTAGGATTTGCTGGTTACTACCAAAGATTTGTAGAGAGATATTCTATTATTGTAAATTCTCTTTTTGCTGGTAGCCCTAAAGGATGTAGATGGAATAGAAAACAGCCACTTGAAAATAGATGGGATGCAGCTTGCCAAGAGGCCTTTGAAACCTTGCAACAAAAGTTGACTACTGCACCAGTCCTTGGGTTTGCTCATTGGAGGCTGCCATATGTTTTTCATACTGATGCCAGTACTACTGGGTTAGGTTACAGCTTTGTATCAAATACAGAATGGTAAGCCACGAGTTATTACATATGCCAGTAAGGGACTGAGCAATAGTGAATGTAATTCACAAGTTAGAATTCCGAATATTGAAGTGGGCAGTTTGTGATAAGTTCTATGATTTCCTATATGGAGCCCAATTTAAGGTAATGACTAATAACAACCCTCTTACATCCTGAAAACTGCAATATTGGATGTGGTTGGTCATAGATGGGTGGCAGACTTGTCACTGTGTAATTTTATATCATTTATAAGTCAATGCCAATGTTGATGTATGACACTGTATAAAGCAAAGCCAATGTTGATGCTGATGCTCTTTCTCGGTGACCACATGGTATTCCATAGATAGATGAAGATGACATGGAGTAGACAAAAATAATTGTTAAAATGTTTTCTCAAATTCAATCTAGTTCAGATGAGTGGGATGTGCGGGATAAGGAAGTCTTCAAAGCAGTTATGAAAGTTCATACAGTACACTGCAACTCTCATGAGGAAGATTTGGAAGCTTAAAAAGAAAGATTAATACCTGTTGCTACAGGTTTCCTAGAGACCCTGCCTAGTAATGAAGAGAGCATACCTCCAGAGTTTCAGGATCCAAATCTTGGCCAGGGAGACCCAGTGTTCCAAACTCAATTCCTATTGACTGGAAAGTTTTACAATGATGTGACAAATATATAGTCCATGTAATTCACTTCCTAGATGCAGGTTATAAAACAAATCTGGAGGAGGAAAGGAAGGAGGAATATGAGACTCAGTTATATTTGCACGAATAGCCCAAGTTTTTCCTTACTGGAAAGCACAATGGAGAGGAGAGGATATAGAACAGCGGGTAATTCCCTATACACATTGGGATTGAGCACTAGAAGGCATCCATGATGAAAGGAGAGAACTTTTAAATTAGCTAGAAACTGATTTTATTGGCCTAGAATGACCAAAGCAGTAGAGAGGAAATATCATGATTGTTAACGCTGTATTCGAAGAAAAGCTTGAGTCGAAAAAGCTGCTGAGCTTGTGAACATTAAAGTATATGCTCCAATGGAATTTGTTTGCATAGACTTTTTAACGTTAGAGCCAAATACTTCCAGCACTAAGACTATTCTTGTGGTGACTGATCATTTCACTAAGTATGCTCAGACTTATCCAACTAAAGATCAGATGGTCAGAACAGTAGCAAATGTGCTATGGGAGAATTTTATCTTTCATTGTGGTTTTCCCTGATGGATCCATAGTGATCAGGGTGCCAACTTCGAATTGGAATTGATTATCAAGTTAAGTAAAATAACTGGAGTAAAATCACGCACAACTCCTTATCACCCCAAAGAAAATCCAGCAGAGAAGCTTAATCATATTCTAGAAAATATGTTAGGCACTCTAGAGGAGCATAAGAAAACCAACTGGAAGAAGTATGTTAAGCCATTAGTTCACTCATATAACTGTACCAGAAATGATAATACAGAACACTCCCCATAATTTTGGATGTTTGGAGGCAATCTTTTGATTTGTGTTTTGGGATTAAAGCATAGGACAACAAGACTCATCAGGAATATGTAAGAGATTTACAACACAGGCTTCATTACACATGAGACGTAGCTGCTAATGAAAGTGAAAGGAGCCAATTAACCAACAAACTAAAATAGGATACCAAAATTATTATGTCAGCAATGGAACGGGGAGATAGGGTTCTATAACATATCCTGAGTGATAGCAGATAGATGGGAGCCAGTAGTACATGTGGTACTAGAGCAATTAATAGAAGATATCCCTGTCTGTGAGGTTCATGCGGAGTCAGGAGATGGGCATCATCCAAATTCTTCATAGGAACATGCCAAGATATTGTGGATCATTGTCTCAGGTGCATGGCTGGGGTGGCAGTGATTTAAGGAAGGAAGAATGTAAACCGTGTGCTAATAGGGAGATATCTCTTTTAAAAATCTTTTTCGGAGGGCTGGGTAGGAGTGAGTTGTTTCTGGGTCATTGTTGCTAGGCAGATTTAGCACTGCAGGTCCAAAAGTTTTTGGAACTGGGTGTGGTAGTTTTGAGTATGCTCCAATAGGTTCCCTGTTGCTGGGATGAGACTCCATGAGGGCAAGCTGCTTTACAAAAGGCCACATGTGTTGTGCTCATTGTAAGCAGAATTGGGCTTGTTTTGCCAGCAAGTTGTTTATTTCCCACAAGAGTTGTGGGTCACGAGATTTGGGCTTGTTTATGGCTTCTGGCAGTGACTTTTTTGCAGCTGGTTGCAGCCACTTCCATTTCTTTTTGGGCCAGTTGCAGCCACACACTTCTGGTGCAGCGCCACTGGACCTGGAAATGCAAAATCTGCCATTTTGTTCCAGGAACTGGAACCAGAAATAGCAAAACTGCCATATTTGTTGAGATTTCTAAATTGGGCTTCTTGGGTCACATTTCTGCTTATTTCTAGCGTCATTTCCACTTTTTTTCCCCCTCATAGAACTCAGCATCTGAGCAGAGAACAGGCTGTTTTCCCTAACTCTGAAGCATTTTGCGGCAGGTTAGTGATATTGTTAACCTTTCAACCGGGAAGCCTAGGCAGTGTTAACTCTATAAAAGGGGGTGGGGGGAGGGCGGGGAATTATTTTAATTGTATACTTCGGTGTTTGTTTTTTAGCCAAACTGTTTTAGTTAAATGCTCTCAACTAGAACAATTTACCAACTTTTCTTTAAATGTAATAATTTATATTTTGCTATTCTCAGTTTTGTATTTTCTTGTAAACAGGGTTTTTTTTAAATCTATATACTTAACTGGTTGGTTAATCAGTTAGCTGACTGGCTAACAGTGATTTCAGCAGAGGAAGAGGAAGACTCTTCATGGATTTCAATTGAAGAGTCCTACAAGCAAGTGGAGGGAAGATGTTGCTTTTGACACAGCAGACTAAAGACTTGGTGATAAAAAATTCTAGCTGAGATTCAGATGAACTCAACCTAAGCTTTGGAAACCCTGAGTTTCTTCTTGTGTTTCTGTGGGGACGGACCTATTTAGATTTAATTTGTTTTATTTATGTTTGTGTAAAACTAAAAATAATATATGTGAATTATAAAATAGCCATGTTATGTTGTAAAAATTAAGCTATTATTAATGTTTCTTTATCATAAAATGTATAAAGTTGGTACTTAATTGAGTTCATTCCTTTTTGTTCTTTTTGGGACTTGAATGTGAGAAGGCTGACCTTGTGCAATCCTTGCTGAAAATCCTTAAAGAGTGAATTCTGAGTCTCCAGTTGCTTTTTCCATGGAAGTTGGGGTTTTTTTTTAGGCACTGGAGAAGGGCAATGAAGTGAACTCTAGCCCACCCAAAGGTTACACATGCAAAGGTGATCTTACCATACATCAAAGGTGTGTCATGTGGGGAATGTGTGTGATTATACCTAATAAACTTCACACAAGTATTAGTCACGTAGTCACCTAGAGGTAGTAAAAATGTAGGCACTTGCCAGAAGTTTTGTATGGTGGCCGAGCATTGACCAACAGATAGAGCAGCTTGCTAAGTAATGCTTGATATGCCCACAGGTACAGCACATGCCTAAACTAGCACCATTAAACCCATGAGAATGGCCATCAGCTTCCTGGCAATTTCTACAAATTGATTTTGCAGGACCATTTTTAGGAATGATTTGTTTAGTAGTGGTGGATGCCCATTCCAAATGGTGAGAAGTTTTTGTTTTGTCTTGGGTTTTTTTGCATGAAAACCACCACCGCTTCACAGAAAGTAGAAAAACTTGGAAGTTTGTTTACAAAAAATGATCACTCAGAGCAAGCTATGAGTGACAACGGTCCTCAGTTTATTTCAGAAGAGATTCAGTAATTCATGAAGAAAAATGGTATTAGTCATATTACCTCAGCAACGTATCACCCAGCCACAAATGGGTTGGTTGAAAGATTTGTACAAACTTTTACAAAAGACCTGCAATCCATGACAGATAAGGAGTTATTATTTCAGAAGCTATCACGCTTCTTGCTAGCATATCAAAACATGGTACATGTCACGACAAACAAAATACCTGCACTACTGATTATGGGCTGAAATCTCAGGTCACGCTTGGACTTATTAAAGCCAGATTTTCATCTACAAGTCAGGAATAGTCAAATAAGTCAAGCGATGGTGAGGAGGACCAGTGCACCTCATCAATATGAGTGGGCCAAACAATGCTGGCATATGATTATTGGGGACCCAGTACATGGCTTCCAGAAATTGTTAGGGCCCAGACAGATCCTTTGTCCTATACAGCGCAAGTGTCACCCAATATATTTTGGTGCCACCACACTGATCAATTGTGAGATTCAGGGGTGACTCCAGGGCTGACAAGAGATGCAAAATTCAGGGAACCACCACTTGTTCTGATATCAGCACCCCAGCTTGATGCAGCCACCAATAATGTTATACCAGAAAGCAGCTGTGTTGAACAACCATCATCATCCAAGGGAACATCTGAGTCAGACATTGCAGTGAACACACCATTTCCTTAGGGAAGTGTTTAAAATGTTGGCACACGCTACCTAGAAAGAAAATGCAAGTCACCTGAAAGACTTTACTTGTAACTGGACCTCTGGGTGTTCCCCCACAAGTACTTCTGAAGTTGTTGTGCCCATTTCCCCTCAGGGGGGAGGACAGATGGGATGTATTTTAATGTATTGAACAGAGTGTTGAATCAGTTTATGTGAATTTGCAGTTATAATTTCTTAAGCAGTTGCTTAAGTTTTTCTTCTTTCATTATGCAATACAGAGTCAGCCAGCCATCATGGCTCTAACTGTATGCATGTATCTGTGTTTATAATCAGGGATTTGTGATATGTCCTCAGTACACAACACTAGCTCCCTAGGAAAGCAGCTCCAAAGGTATTTCCAAACCCCACTCCCTTCTGCTGTTCTTCCCATGTCCAAAGAAGGAGGCGGCTGTTGAGCCCAATGCTCTAGGACAGGTCTGTTTGGTACAGTGGGCTCAATTAATGGCAAAACATTTATACCACAGTAATTTAGTGACTATTGTTAGGTTTCCAAATTGTCCAACCAAACTGGAAATAACAAAGCTAGCTATCACCTCAAAATCTGGCCTCTTCCTTCCATGGGATTTCTGAGAGGAGTTAGCAATATGTTTGGCAGTAAGTGTTGGCAGGTTCAATTCCTTACCATTAAGAAACTTCTGTGAAAAAGTTTTACAACCAAAGAATTAGACTTTAGAGTGTATGAAAGCAATCTTATTAGGAATAGGTTCCTTCAGCTAATCAGTCTATATTGAATTAGATTGAATCTCAATATGAGTAAATGTGCCAAAAAAAAAAAAACTCAATAAAGATTAACCAAAAAAAAAAAAAGTCTTCACCCAACACATTTGGTAAAACTGTTTTCTCTTTGGAGATGCCTACAGTGATTTTGGACATGAGACCAAAACAAAATGGTAGAACACACAATGTTGGTGCTCTCAGCCATTAGTTTGTAATTGAATAAGATAGATGTGTTCATTCATAGGAACTAATGTAGTTTTTCTCATGGAGGTTTCATATTATACAAATCCATTAGCATATTTACAAATTAATCTTCCCTTAGGGAAAAAAAATCAAAGATTTACAAAAGGAAGTGATTTATTATTTTTAAACTGCTTTTTTTAAGGAAAAGAAAAAGGAAGAAATATAAAGGAGAATTATGTTGAACCATAAATGCCTTTATTATGACTACTGTACAGCAGCTTTGTGGGAGACAAACGTACAAAAGTACATCAGGGAATTAAAGCAATGTATATAAGTTCAATATTAAAAAAATATAACAGGTGTCCATGTAAAAGTTGATACAGTGCAAACTATTTTATAACTGAACTCATTGCTATGAATAATTTAAAAAGAGATTCTGCACTGGGGGAAATATTTAGATTGCATTTTATTCAGTTTACCTTTCACATGTTTTCTGTCATTTCTCTTACCTCTTTTGCTAGTTACTGAACATAGATGTAGTTAACTAAGTGGTATTTTCACCTTGCCGTTCCCTGTCCTTTTTGATCCCAGAGGAGAGCCATATTGCAGAAATGATTCCTCTATCTTTTCACTGGCTGCACTCCATAATGCCATTAATACATGATTATGCCTTCACATAGACTTAAAGTGAAGCATAGTTAGGGTAGTCAGAAAGAGAACTTTATCTTGAACAAATATCTTCAGTAATAAAGAGTATTACAGGTAAAATCTGTTGATTTTTCTTTATTGTTTAAACTTTGCTCCATTGTAAAAGTCCTTCTTTGTGAGGACTGTGAAAAGACTTTCTGCTGTGGTAGAAAATACAGAATAACATAGCAGCCAAACTACTAAATGAGATGCAAACCTTTAATGATTTATTAATAACCACTTTCTGCAACATTTCTAACTACTGAAGAGAAATCAGAACACTAAATATATTAAGCCCTTCTTGTCAGAGGAAAAGAAATCTGTTGGAACGTTGCAAGAATATCAGCAAATTCATAAGAAAGAAATAGCTTCCGCCTGTCACTTGAGGTGCATTATGCTGAACTGTTTCTAACTCCTTTGTGGGCAGGTACTGTAGTGGTTTGTTGTTGTTTTGGATTTTGAGACTGTAAAATCATACATTTTTGTTTCAGAATAAAGACTAAATTTAGAACATCATTCATCAACAGTGCAATTCACATTTGCTCATTATTATCGTGTTCTTTCAAGTGTACCTTCCCTTACCTCCATGAAACAGTATGTGGCTAATAAAATGCTTCTGGAAAACTTATTTTAGACTTATAGAGACAGACATGCATAGCTCTTCCTTAGGTGTAAATCCTCTCTCTCTTTCCCTGCCCCTGAACCCCATCACTGTGGGTACACAAGTCCCATGCAGCGAAAGAACTGCTGTGGGTCCACTGCACTGAAGGAGCAAACCATGGAAAGGCCATGCAGCAAGACACTGCCCCTGCAGAGTGCACTGCTTTACAACATCTTGCTCCATGGCATAGATGGGAGTTTCGAGGGCAGACCAGGAGAGGGTGGAGATCACAGCCAATAGATCTAAACAGTATGCAAATGTACTCTTCACAACTGACTCCTAAAGGGTGCACAACAGGTCTTATCTGATACTACAGTGTGAAGGCTGCACTACAAGCCAAAGAATTTAAGCTCAACTCCCTAACTTTTTTATATGGAGGATTCTCTCACTGCCATGTAAGTCCCCTCGGTGCATGCCATTTTTGCAGGCTTTAATTTTGTCCCTTTATGACAGAGGTGAAGGAATTGTATTGCAAAACACCTTCACTCTTCCACTTTTCTTCACATATTCTTTCCTGGAAAATCATACAGAATATTCTCTACACCCACTTCCTCTACTTTTCCTGAATAGTCAGTGGGAAAGTGTTCTGTAGTGGTTAGAGAAGGAGACTGAGAGGCAATACTCTTTAGTTATATTTCAGGCTTTGCCATTGACTAGGGCTGTAACTTTCAGCAAGTCACAACTTTTCTGTGAAGTTTACCCATCTGTGAAATGGGTATAAATAATACTTACTGATCTGCCAATATAAATATTTCTATAGCACCAGTCACCACAGTTGCTACGAACTACACCGGAATTGTCATGAGATTCAGTAAATGTTTGTAAAGTGCTTTGATATTCTTGAATTAAAGGCCACATATGTTACAATAGTTATACTTTGCAGATATATAATTTCATTCAAGGATCTCAAAGTGCTTTACAAACAATTAAAGGAGCCTTGCTAATCACAACACCCCACAAAGTATATGTAAATTAAAAGAATTCTATTTGGGGCCAGTTTCAAAGTTACTCCTGAACACTTAGGTTTATATGAAATACCTCACCCTGATATTGCAATCTATCAATCGTGTGAGAGCAGTGAGTCCTCCTGAAATCAATGAAACTTTTTGTTAAGAATGTGCTTTTGACAAATTTTATTGTGAAGATTAATTCTAATAATCTTATGGTGGAAGAGTTTCAAGCTAAATGGAAATTTGATTAAAAAAGGATAGCTGGAGAAGGGAATAAAAGAAAAGCGTAGGGCCTAAATGTGATGCTTGCAGTTCAGCTATTATTTAAAAAAACAAACAAACAAGCAAGCAAACAAGCAAACAAAACAAACACCTTTAAAATCCACAAGATAAAGTCAAGACTGATGCCCAGATCTTTGCATACATCCAGATCTCTAACCATTACCAGTCTCTTGGAAATAGTTGAACATTGGATATTGACCGACTTGCAGATCTGAGATGCAATTTTAAACCGCAAGTCTTTCAGGGGGTCAAAAATAGACAGCAACTATGTTTCCATTAATGAAGAATAATAATTAGTCAGAGAGTTTAAGATTATCTGGTCTGACCTGGGTATCTCAGGCCACCAACATCACCCAGCACTCACACACTAAACCCAGCAACCAATATTAGATGAAAGTATTACAGCCCACGGGAGACTAAAATTGTTATGTGCCACAGACAAAGAATAGGCAGGACTATTGTGCATCATGGCCCTGCAATGGCAGGGAAATGATTAAGTGAGATAAACTCAGATAATCCCAACAATGGATCCGCACTCCATGCTGCAAAGATTCATAGATTCCAAGCCAAGAAGGGACTACCGTGATCATCTAGTCTGACCTTCTGTATAACACAGGTCATAAGACTTCCCTAAAATAATTCCTAGAGCATATCCTTTAAATCAAGATTGGAAGTTTTTCTAAAAATGGTCATTGATGGAGAACCCACCAGAACTCTTGGTAAAGGTGAAAAAATAAACAAGGTAACTGCCAATGTGGCTCGGGGGAAAATTCCTTCTCCAACCTACATGTGGCAATCAGTTAGACCCTGAGCATGTGAACAAGACTCGCCAGCAAGGCGAGAGAGAATATTGAGTACCACCTCAGAGCATTGACCCACCTCCTCCAGTGTCCAGTCTTCAGTTGTGGCCTTCTCCAATGCTTCACAGGAAGGAGACAAAAAAATCCAGAATACACTGGAGGGCAAAAACCTTCCTGACTCCTGCAGGTAACTGGCTAAAGTCTTGAAGCATGGGATTTTAGGAATATAAGACATGAACCAGAAGGGACCCCCTGGAGAGTTAATGTAAAGCATAGGCGTGCCATGAATGTATGTCTGTCATTCAAGATAAGGAATTAAAAAGTCAAGTACATGTGACATTAAATATGAACGCTGAGTATGTAAAATAAAATAACTTGGAGACAAATCTGTGTCTTACATATAAGGTAGCAGTGCCACAGGCAAATTTTGCTTTAATATGAAAAAAAATGGTCTAACCTGATCTAGCAGGGTGGAAAAAATAAAAATCAATCTATATTTAAGGAAAATGATTTAAAGTGTTTGTGAAATTAAGAAATAAAGTTTGATTAAGACTGGTTTTTGACAAACTGGTAGAACACTTAGCAGTGTATTTTACTTTAAAAACATGGAGAGGAATAGTATAGTGCAGATTTTTTTTTGTTTTTGTTCTTTTGTTCAGAACAGATACAAAAAGAACAGTTATTATGAAAAAAAGAATAAGGCCAAATATAGAAAGAGTAGAAGACAGTAGAAGGAATTTCAAAAATGACACGTTGTTGAATTTTAATTGTGAGTCTGACTCCTTCATACAATGTGAAGAATAAACAGCTTGAGCCACAAAGGCTCATTTGTGTGCCATAAAACACATTGCATGGGAAACCACTTCTCCAGCTCTCCAAAGGAAATAGTTTCTTTCATCTCTGATCAAATACCAGAGGTAAGCTTCTATTTTTCTTTTTCTTTTTTTTTTATTTAATTTTGAAGGGCCAGGAGCCAAATTCTGCTCTCCATTACACCAAAGCCAATGGAGTTAATGCCCCTGGAATGGAGAACAGAGCTAGGTCCAAGGTGTTCTTTGGTAGACAAAGTCTAATAATTTTCTGAATTGAATTGATGGTTTGGAGGGCAAGTATATTTTTCTGGGCCTTCTCAAAGTACAAGAGTGGGAACAGCAAGCCACCTGGAAATTTTGGAGAGAGGACAGGACAAATGGCTGCTCTCTCCAAGCTCCTGGAGATGTTGGGAGAAGAAATCTCCTGCGTTATTCTCACACTCACAAACAGATTTAGGTAAGAGTGAGGGGAAGCTGGGAAGAGGAGAGGCAGAGTGGGAAGGAAGAGGGGTCAGGGTCCCAATGGTTGACAGACCTAATCAAATTCAGATGGTAGTTAGGGGTCATCCAAATATGACCATATCTGAATCAGTATCCTATTCCTGTTACAGCCTGCTGAGCATGAAATGAAAACAACAGCTGTATGGAGACCCTTGCAAAGTCTACGTCCAATGGAGTCCATTTTAAAATCTCTCTTATTTGGTTGGATCACAGCTTTGTTGGTTGGCTGGGAAATATTAAAAAAAAAAAAAAAAAAAAAGAGTGCAGTGGCCTATAGGGATAAGGAGGGGACATTACAAAGTGAAAGACAAAAAAAAAGTGTATAAATATTTTACACACACACACACACACACACGTGTGCACACACACCCCTATATACTTTCTTTCACTTTTTCCCCTACACCAAAAAAGAGATCCAAACATCTCCTTATACTTTTTTAAAAAAATAAATACACAGTATATTTAGCTCTGGATCTTTATGGATAGTAGAAAGGTTGTTTCACATGATATTGAACATGGTTCATGGATCATTAGATTCCAAAGCCAGAAGGGACCGTTGTGATGATCTAGTCTGACCTGCATAACACAGGCAATTGAACTTCCCCAAATAATTCCTAGTACATATCTTTTAGAAAAAACATCTAATCTTGATTTTAAAATGGTCAGTGATGGAGAATCCACCAGAACCCTTGGTAATTTTTTCCAGTGGATACCTTCATTGTCAAAAATGTACACCTTGTTTTCTTCAGTCTTAATTTGTCTAGTTTCAACTTCCAGCCATAGAATTGTGTTATAGGTTTTTGTTTTTGTTTTTGCTAGACTCAAGGGTGCATTATCAAGTATTTGTTCCCCATATAGATGTAGTCTGTAACCAACTCACCCCTTAACCTTCTCTTTGTTAAGCTAAATAGATTGAACTCTTTGAATCTATTACTATAAGATGTTTTCTAACCCTTTAATCAATCCTGTGGATCTTCACTGAACCCCCTCCAATATATCAATATCTTTCTTGAATTGTGGGCACCAGAACTAGACACAATATTCCACCAATGGTCACATTAGTGCCAATTGCAGAGGGAAATAACTTCTCTACTTTTACTCGAGATTCCCTTATTTATGCATCCCAGCATCACATTAGGTATTTTGGCCAGTGTCCAATTGGGAGCTCCTATTCAGTTGATTATCCACCATGACCTCCAAATCTTTTTTAGTCATTACTTACTGGATAGTCCTACACCCTATAAGTGTGGCCTACATCTTTTATGGTTTGTTGCTTGCACCCTGTTTACCAAGCGATCCAGATCAGACTGAATTAGTGACCTCTCCTATCTGTTATTGTCCACTCCTCAAGTTTTGTGTCACTGCAAGCGTTATCAGTGATGATTTCATGTTTTCTTACAGGACTTTTATAAACATTTTATAAAAAGCACATGACCGAGAATCAATCCCTGAAAGACCCCACTGGAAACATATCTGCTCAATGATGATTCCCTGTTTAAAATTACATTTTGAGAACTATCAGTTAACCAATTTTTAATTACCTTTATCAACCCAACTTGTAATCTTATCCAAAAAAAATATCAAGTGCACTTGACAGGATCTATTTTCCATAAATCCATGTTGATTTGCATTAATTACATTACCTCCTTTAATTCTTTATTAATAAAGTCACATATCAGCCTACACCAGCAGACAGCAATGTAGTGCCCCCATTGTGGCGGTCAGCAGTGGGACTGCAGGGTCCCTGCTGCCTCTGGTGGCTCAGAGCTGGGGGGGGGGGGGGGGGTCTCTTCTGCCTGCACTGGCAGACAGCAGCAGACTCTGCTGCCAACAGCATCTCGGAGCTGCATGCCCCCTGCAGTAGTTGTGAGCTGTTCCCAGAGCTCTGAGACCATCGCTGGGGCTGAGAGCTCCAGGGTCCCTACAGCCCCCAGAAGCTGACAGTTTCCGCCCCGTGCTGTGGGGTCCGGGGCGGAAACTAAAGAGGATAGTTTCACGGAGATCTCTGAAAGTCACAAAAATCTTGATAAAAGCCATGACAAAATCTTATCCTTAACAATGCCTGACTTATGTAAGCTTTGTACAGGCACTCGATGTGGGGAGGGGCACAGTACTCATTCCCCAACCTGCAGACAACACGTCCTTGTGCAGTCATTACTCTGCTCACGGGCTGGAAGAGTAGTTGCTGCCATTTTGCACATGAAGCGTTATGGCTACTGGATCAGTGTTTTGATGGAACCTAGAGCCCCCAGGCCTATGTGCAAGCCTAACAGCAGACATGGAGACTTCCCTGCACAGTCAGTTCACTTGTTCTTAAATACCCATCCAAATCCTACCTAACTATTCAAGTGGTGCAGAGGGCCTTGTGAATTTCACTTTCAATTAATCTTGTCAAAACAGGACAATTTTTTTCCCTGTGCCACAATCTCAGTGATATAAGTGCAAAGTCTCTATAGCAAATTAACGAAAAAAGAATAAAATAGTTAAACGAATATATTTTTCATGCTCGAGGGCTATGTGTTTAACAGTTTTCTAACTGTTCATTCATTTATATAAAAATACTTCAGCTATTATCTACTTGAGTTGAAATTAGATATTTAATTGACTGGAGGGAATGAAATTCACTCACTTTTAAATAAGGCAATGATTTAAAAATATTCCTGTAAAGTGATTTGTAAGACCACCACCAGCACTAGTTCTTGGCACACAGCCTTGTGTGTGTATATATTTTATAAGCTTGGTTGTTTTTAGTACTTTGAGAGCTAACTTCTTCAGAAACATGTTTATCTTAATTAGGAAAGTCAACAGACTTCTAATGGGAAGAAATGGGTATTTTTCTCTGTGGTATCTAAAGCATCAAAGGCCTAGTTCTCATGCCAAACCAATCTTCCTTCCTGCCTGCCTTTCAAACCCAGGTGATTGCAGACAGATGAACAGACATTTTCCCAAAAGCTTCTATTGACCTGGCTCCAGTCCTTTCCCTTTCTCTGTCTCCCTCTCTATCTGCATGTCACTTTTCTTTCTCTTTATGTGTATTTTTTGTATTTTTGCCTCAGGAAACCTAGGGATATTCATGGCACTGAGGCAAATAATGTGGAATTAAAAACTAAATTCTTCAGGCCTTATCCTAGCAACAGGACCATCACCATCTGTTCAGAGGACAGGGCTGCCATTATCTACTACATTCTTTGTACATACTCCATCACCTGTGAGGGGAAAAACATTGCCCCTTACCCTTGGCTCTTTGTCTGAAAACAAAGTAGTCTGCTTCCTTCTAATGCCACACATTTCATAAATGTGATGTACAGTTCATTTAAAGGGATTAGACACCAATAAAAGCCTAAAACAGAATTTAAAAAAGAAAACAAATCTAAGAAATGACATCTGCATCTTAAACAGCAAAGGCAAATATTGTTTAATTTAAATAATCATTGGAGAGAGATTATTAAAAATTAGTGCAAATTCTGCAGTTGAGTACGAGTTTCAGAAATGCAAGTACAATACATTTGACTTTTTCTTAGTTTATTTTATAACATCAACAGCTCTGTTATTAATTTTTAAATTTAAACACCTAATTAAAAATCTGCATTCCCTCACGCGCTACAAAAGGCCATTTCAGCTGTTTGGAGCCAGCATTATCCAAGCTAAGACCCCAATGGACAGGGACAGTGTATGAGGACAGCATACCTTTTACTCAAGAAAAATGTGGGACTCCATACAAAGCTATAATACCCACTAAATTAGTTAAAAGTCCCTTTCCTTTGCCCTTTAAACACTAAATTATCTATTCCCAAATTCCGTGCTCTCTGTACATTTGAACAGGGCTATAAAACAAGTGAAATGGCGTAAGATAAAAGTAGTAAACAGTCAATACCAAATATTCTTAGAAATTCAGAAACAGTCCCGAGTTAAAATTATGTCCATGATATAAATAAACCAAACAATCAACCCATAAAGATTGGCTGCCTGATGGCTTTGTTCTTTTCAGCTAGTTATTAATGCAGCTGTAATCATTATTTTCCCACAGTAAAAACATATTTGTGCGCGTGCAACTTGGTAATGTAAGTTGGCCAAATTCTTCTACCAAATCTGCAAGGAACTCATCCACTGCACAATTATGAACCTGAGAAAAACAGCAATGATAACATTGGATAACATCAGTACTATCATCTCCTCCGCTGAACAAAATGTCAATGGGCCCAAACTTGCAGAGATAAGCGGGGGGTGAGGGGGGGGTGGGAGGGGGATTAGTGGCAGGTGGTACTATCTGTGCCTGCTCCAATTCCAGCCAAAAGAAGCTCCTTCCCAGCTGGGGAAAAAGAGTAGAGTACCTGCCAGTGTCTCAAAGGCAGAGAAAGGTGGAAAGTAGTACATCTGACTCAGGCACCAGAGTAGTGATGGAAATTTGTATCATTTAACGTTGTTAGGGAACTTCTTCTCTCACTTCCCATACCTCCCACCCTGTTCCCCACCAATTCACATGGACACTGGGTACTGTTCACACACTGATTCTGTTGATTATCATGATCCATTTCCCTGTGCTTTGTCATTTTTGGAGAAAATATTCCAAATTGTGACAGTCTTGGTGCTGAATGACTGGTATGGACACAGAACTGTTGAAAGAAGCCAGTGTCGTCCATATCTACAACATGACAACCTTGGACTCCACATGCTGGCTCAAATGCTCACTTTAAGATTACCTGTAGGACCATTGAAACAATTTATTTACAAGAGTTCCGTTCATACGAGGATCCATTGGAGAAAAACAGGATGCGATAAATCACCACTGCTGAGTGCCGTACCCCTTTCCTAAGGATTAATTTGCAGTGACATAACCCTCATTCCTCAAGCAGGGAGGGGCTGAGAATTCAGTCTGAGTGGAATGAGTGCCCAAATTTTTGGTGGGTGAGATGGGCAGAAGCAGGTACAAAAATGAAGGCAAAATGTATCCAAAACTGCTTCATGCTGATTCGTCAATGTCTGAGTGGTACTGGCTGTGTCAGAAAGAAGTCCCCCATCTCAAAGGATGTTGGGAGAATTAAAGACTGGAATAATTAGTGGGTGAACTACCTCGAGGATTTATACTGGATGATAAATCCCATGAAAGCTAGGTCAGTGGGCACCATTAAAAAGTCCACATTTGCAAAAACATGAGACGTCTACCTCAGTTTAATCATGATGAGTGCAGTACTCAAAAAACATGATATATGGTCAATGCTGAGGTTTTTCAACCATTGCACTGTTAAATAGGTGACTTAAAAAAATTCATCGAATTGTGCTAGGAGCAAGAAAATTGGAAACTACTTTAAAATGAATGGGCCAGATTCTCAAAGGAAGTTATGGCCTGTCTGTATCATGTGGTACAAAGGGACTAATCTGGCTGTAAATGCCCAGCAGAGCATTTCACTGACTGGAAGGAAGGGGAAGGGGACTCTTTGCTAGTGCATCTGTGACTTATCTGGCTTTGTGTCTCTGACCCCTTAAGGCATGGGCAGAATGTTGAGTGAAAAGGAGGCATGATGGAGTTCTGCTCTGCTTCATGACACTAATTCTCCACTGGTGTAGGGTTCTTTGCCATTAGCACAACTCGGGGCTCTTGAAATGCCACAGTGCCACAGCTGCACTGCTGTGTAGACGGTATCTAAGCTGACAGGAGGGGTGCTCCCATCAGAGTAGGTTGTCCACCTTCCCAAGAGGTGGTAACTAGGTCAGCAGAAGAATTTGTCTGTTGACCTGGTGGTGTTCACACAGGGAGTTAGACCAGTTTAACTAACCAAACTTCATTTTCTAGTGTAGACCAAATCTTAGAGAGCAACAGCTCTCAGAGTCGCCGTTAGGGCTAGATTAAGACAGATGGGGGGCACTAACACACTATGCCAGATGAGTACACATGGCTCTGACCATTCAGCCCCATCCCTTGCCCTCTCAGTTGCAGTGCCCCCCACTTTCTTCTCCTCTACTCCCAGAAGGGCAGAGGCAGCAGCAGCATGAAGCCCTCTTTCCCCCCCAGGATTGATAATACAAGGCTCCCTTCTCCTCAGTAACAGCATGGGCTCTCTCTGCCCTCCACAGAGTCAGAAGGTCCCCCCTTACTTTCCCCAGTAACCGGGGTGTGTGTGTATATGCTGGTGGGCCAAGACCACAGCAATTTTTTTCTGAAAAAACAGATTTTTCTGGCATGTTGCTGGTGGGAAGGCCACTAGAGCTGTGGATCTTAGCGTTAACATCACTTTGAGATGAATGAGACCGTTCATATCTCTCAGATTTTGTTCCAGGCAATCTACAGACTCAGGTAGAATTCAGTGCTTTGGCTACACTCAATTAACTTTTCATGTTTCTCTTTAGAACTTTGAGGTCTAGAAACTTAATTTCTTAAAATAATGAAAATGGAGATTCCTATATAATCACATGACTCCAGGAGCTGGGATTCTAGGGTTTAACCAACCATTGGTCCCTCCCTCTCCACCCTGAATAGAGAAGAGCTCATGTGCTGGAGAGATTCTGGCCAAATATCAATAGTGATATATGTTTGTGCGTGCGTGGACTCACCTGTATCTCCTAAACAGAAAACCTGTTCAAATGGCATAATTTCAGCAAAAAGGAACACTTTCTTGCTAGGTTATAAATTCCAGTGCAAAGATGTGTTATGGAATCACTTAAATATAATGAAGCTATGTTTAGATTTTGACTTTCTTTTATTTAAAGAATTGTGACACTATTCTTCTTTTCACTCCTGAGGTATTTCACAAGAATAAAGAATTACTGCGCATCTCTCCATTGCAAAGTGATTGCAAAGGTCTATCATTGTTACAGGCATCATTTAAGCAGAAAAAAAGAACACCTAAATGAGGCTTATTTTTATTTAAGAAGTTATTTCCTCCTCCCCAAATTCAATATTTAAATGTATAGCACTGAAAAAGGAATTTGCTCATTTCGATAAAGAGCAAATCTTTCTAAAGTCACCCTTATAGGCAGTACAATGCAATCTTATGTAGTAGGCTAATGAGTTCTTACATATATTTTCAGTTTCAAGGTGGAAATCATTAGAAACTTAGAATTAAAGAAATCATCTCATTAATATGTTCTGCGTTGAATCTTAACGTCCAATTATTCTCTTGATTTGACACAGTCTAGTAACAACATAACAGTCAGCAATATCTTATGCACTATTCAGTGAACTTAGAGAAAATAAGCAATGCTCAAGTGTTGGGTTTTTGTTTTGTTTTGATTCGGTTTTTTTGCTGTTTCTACTTACCGTAGACCAGTCTACTGCCTAGGTTTATCACACTCAAAAATCTAAACAAACAGAACTAAACCAAGAGAAGGGCCGGAAATTCTAAATCCTGGAAGGATTAAAGGTTACAAGTAAGAATTTAAACAGCTGTCTGACCATTAATTCCATTCTATGGATGTGTTAGACCAGTCAGAGACCACGTTTGCTGTGCATTCTCTTCGATATACACTCACTTTCAGCTGTGTTGTCCTTTAAACCAATGTCTAAATGTATCACATTTTCTGTTTTTAATTTTTTTCCTAAATTATATATATCCAAAGTCTCTAGACAGCAGACAAATTCCTAACACGGAGCTTGAGTCTGTTCCCACTGAAATCTAGGACAGTTCAATAGGAGGAGTGTCAACAACTTCAGCATGAGCCAACTTTGTATCTGAAGATTTAAGAAGACTATAAAGCTCACTGGATCTCGAGTTTAACCTGATCCAGGGTAACAGAACAAATATTGAGATGTATTCTCTCTGTACCGAAGTGTTGCTTCCCCCACATGATGGTGAAGGATCCCTCAGGCTAAATTTACACCAGCATTTAGGGAGTCATGGCCAACAGGAATTGATTATCCATCTTAAGGAGGGAAGTGATAGTCTTGTGATTAACACACAGGAGTGAGAGCCAGAAAGCTAGATTGCCAGAGACTTGTTGTTCAACTTTCGGCAAGTCACTTAACCATTCTGGGCCTCAGTTTTACCATCAGTAAAATGGAGATAAACATTTACCTATTTCATGACATTAATTTATGTAGAAAAGCTTTGAGATCATTGAACAGAAAGCATTAGAGAAATACTAGCTGTTAATAAGATTGCCAAACCCCTACCTAGTTATGATTATTTTATATTACAGCAGCAGAGAAGGCATTTTGATAGCTAATTATAGTCTCAATGAGTTGACAGTTTCAGACATTGATTCAGGTCTTCAACTACTCTAGCCAATCCTTATGAGAAAAAAGTTGTCATATTAATTTTGTACTACTACTGCAGATGGAAGTGGTAAAAGTGAGAAAGTGGCAAATAATGGTAAAACTCAATTAACCAGAGCAAGCAGTGGCATGGATTTGGTCTTGGTTATAACAGCAAATAAATCATTATTTTTACTATTTGCTGAAGGGGAAAGGAGCATAGCATTGGAAAAGTGTATGTGATTCCTAACATAGGCTTGGCAGGGAAGGTGAAAGATCTTAATATTGTATGTAGACAGAATGGGCAAAGTTATCATATACATAAGCAGGAGATTGTTGAGCGCTCAAAATGAAGAAGGAATAATTAGATACATTTAACAGCATAGACCCTCAGCAAACAGATCACGAAAAGGTATTGGTATAAAACTACATCATTGAGAAGATAAAGGGAAACAAACGATAATAGGCAGAGAGATAACACAAAAGGACAGAGTTAATCTCAGTTAGGATGCGAAAGACTGGAACCATCTATGTTAAATAGCCAGTGAAGTGACGGTACAATTTGTGATACCAATGAGAATGTGGAAAGTCTTGGATAGTAGTATGTATTAGAAGCTGAAGTGGTATCTTCCAGCAGTGGCCTGACAGAGGCTGCTTCTGTTGCTGCTGCCGCTAATGATGAGTACCATATGCTTGGCTCTTGCTATTACAAAATGGAGCTACATTGCCACTACGGATGAGTGAATCTAGTATTTTCTCTTTTTTTAAATGTAAAGATTTATGCCCAAGTATAATTCCCTGAAACTAAGAAGTAGACAATATTGTTTTTAAAATTGAAACATTTCCTGCCAATTTCTTTTTTCAGCTTTTCATAATCTTATCACACTTTGCTCAGCCATTGTTGCTTCTAAATATTGTTCTTTTCCTGTCCTATAATAGCTAGATCATCTCTTCCCTGCTTAGCTGTTAACAGTTAACTCGATTATTTTGATACTACTTTAGTTTTCTTCCCATTATTTTGATCCAGTTTAAGTCACTACAATTAAAGTTAGAGACAAGACTGGCTGGATTTTGGGAGATACTCAGAGGCAGGAAAGAGATGGATACATGTGTAAATCTAATATGTGCATCACAGTGTGCTTTTGCTATGTGTTATATATTATATATATATTCTATTGTTATAAGAAAGACTTGTTTTGTTAAAAACACATTACTTTCTCTTGTTAACATCCAGAGGGAAATTGACCTAATAGTTCTATTTATCTCTTTATTTATTTACATTTACAATTTCATGTTAAAATAGTTATTGGACTGCTTACATTTGGGTGGCAGGATTTTGCCATCAAAGGTGATCAAATCTATGAACATGCAGTCAATGAAGTTAATTTGCATATTTCCATCCTATTGGGTCAAATACTGCACAAGTGATGTCAAAATGTTTCATGTGCCAACTGATATCACAGCTGTGAAATGGAGGGTGTTTGTTTTTTGCTAACATCAACATTTCTGCCCTATTCCTTAAATAAGTTAACATAAATACTGCGAGAGGGATTAGTTGAAGGTACACATGCTACAAATTCTGAAAGGGAAAACAATGCTGATTTCAGGTTTCCTGTGACTGCTGCTACCTCTGTTGATCCAGTAATGTTCAGTTGTACTGGGCTACTGTCAAATAGACCAATACCCTGGAGGAACAGCATAGCATCAGTGAAAAAGACAGTGACACTGAATACCACAAAAGATTACTCCCCTCCCCCTCCTTCACTTTCCTTCTGACTAAAGAGACCTTTGGACTTGTTATAAAGAAAAGAAAAACCAGAAGACTGGCAGCAGGCCCTGAACACAAAGATAACCAGTTATGGTACCTGTCCCCATTTATTTTAAGCCAAAACCATTTCCCACCTGTGAATAAAGATAGAACTAGAAAGATCCAGTTATTGTGAATCAGAGTCCTGAGGGAAAAGTAAAACTAATGGCTCAGGCACTTAGCCTGAGGGGAAAGAGTATTGTACTACTTCCTCTATATGTGCAAAAACTACAGGGGATCATCTTCACATGCTTGGGTAGGCTACTGTCAGCTGTCATTGGGCCAAATTAACCCCTGGTGTAACTCCTCTGAAATTAATAGTTACTCCAGAGATACTTTTGGCTCACAGGTTTAAGCAAATGCATTGCAGATAAAAAGTGGTACAGTATGTGTGATTTTTCATTGATGCCTCTGCAATATATTCCTCATACAGGTTGTTTATCTGGCAGTGCTCTTGGGAAAATGTCTCACTATTTTCCTTTTAGTTTTTCTCCCAGTTCATCCTCTTTTGCTCTGATGTTACTAGAACACCTCTTGGTTCAACTCCAGGCTATCATTTTAATGAAACTTATTTAAGTATTACACATGAAACCTTAACCAGATGAGCATCATATTTGTGTAAAGGCTCGTAAGCACTAAGCATTCATGGGGTAAGAGGGAAGGTCCTCTCCTGGATCAGCAACTGGTTAAAAGATAGGAAACAAAGGGTAGGAATAAATGGTCAGTTTTCAGAATGCAGACAGGTAAATTGTGGTCTCCCCCCAGAGGTCTGTACTGGGACCAGTACTGTTCTATATATTCATAAATGATCTGGGAAAAGGGGTAAATGGTGAGTGGTAAAATTTGCAGATGATACAAAACTACTCAAGATAGTTAAGTCCAAAGCAGGCTGAAGAGTTACAAAAAAGGATCTCACAACACTGGATGACTGGGCAAAAAAAAAAGGTCAAATGAAATTCAATATTGATAAATTCAAAGTAATGCACATTGGAAGATATAATCCAAACTTTACATATAAAATGATGGGGTCTAAATCAGCTGTAATCACTAAAGAAAGAGATCTCTGGAATCATTGTGGATAGTTTTCTGAAAACATCCACTCAATGTGCAGCAGCAGTCAAAGAAGTTAACAGAATGTTGGGAATCCTTAGGAAAGGGATAGATAAGACAGAAAATATCATATTGCTTCTTTATAAATCTATGGTACTCCCACATCTCAAATACTGCATGCAGATCTGGTCACTCCATCTCAAAAAATATGTATTGGAATTGGAAAAGGTCAGAAAAGGGCAATTAAAATGATTAGGGATGTGGAAAGGCTTCCAAATGAGGAGAGATTAATAAGACTGGGACTTTTCAGCTTGGAAAAGAGACTACTAAGGGAGGCTATGATAGAGGTCTATAAAATCATGACTGGTGTGGACAAGGTAAATAAGGAAGTGTTATTTACACCTTCTCATAACACAAAAACTAGGGAAACTAATAGGCAGCAGGTTTAAAACGAACAAAAGGAAGTATTTCTTCACACAACCCACAGTCAACCTGTGGAATTCCTTGCCAGAGGATGTTGTGAAGGCCAAGACTATAACAGGGTTCAAAAAAGAACTAGATAAGTTCATGGAGGATAGGTCCATCAATAGCTATTAGTCAAGATAGGCATGGATTGCTGTTTACCAGAGAATGGCTGGGAATGGCTGACGGGATGGACCACTTGATGATTACCTGTTCTATTCATTCCCTCTGAAACACCTGGCATTGGCCACTGTTGGAAGACAGGATACTGGGCTGGATGAACCATTGGTCTGATCCAGTACAGCTGTTCTTATGTTCTTACCTGTAGCGCAGTCACAGAGGTATGAGCCTATGTACTTACCAGGAATATATGTATGACTAAAACAAAGAACACTATTGATCCCATGAATAAGAATGTATAATTACATAAAAAAAGAAGACGGGCCCAAATCACTTCACCAGATCTGATCTCCCCTAAACTTTGGAAGCTCTGATTGACCATAATATGAACCTGGAGCCTCATTCTCCATCCGGTACCATCCTTTCTGCTCAGCACCAACACCCCAAACCAAAACAGCCTGATCAAGTGGAAATTGTAATTTGATTCCGAATTTTGCAGTGTGGCCCCATTTCTAGTAAAAAGCAGTTCCTAGATTTGAACAGCTCATTAAACTACACATTTAGAGCTGAAGCCCACAAGCATTCATATGTGACTGTAGTACTTTCTCTGTGACTAAACCTATGGGATTACTCATGAGAGGAATCACTGCACTTTGCTGGATCAGGGCCAGAAAGCTTGAGATTTATCTGCTGTGAAAGTGATGCTTCACTTTTCTACAAAAACCTCAATGTCCAAAAGGCTCAGAGTTAAGAGTCAGCATAATAAAAATAAAGATACACATCACTCTACCCCATGCTGGATGGAAACACAAACTTTTGCCATACATGGAAGCTAACTGGGCTGCTGAAATTTGGGTAATGTTCAAAACAAGGTCTTATCTGATCTCTTTTCTTTATGTGTGTTTCCCACCTGTATAGGCATTGCTAGTTAAGTCCAAAGCAGTGTGTGTCAGAAAAACAGAGAGAAGAAAAGTGAGTGTGAATGAGAAATAAAACATCACTGGAGTTCAGAGCAAATGAGGAGAAAGTTTTGTGAAATATAAACAGGTTTTCACCTTCCTTTCAAAATAAGGAGATAAGTGATCCACAAAATCTCTCTTTCATATGTTCTGTTTTGCTTTTCATTCTAAAATTTGCCTTTTACAATAGCTTTTTCTTTTTTAATTTTTCTCCAACCATAACCAATGAGCAAGCAAGCAAAAGAGAATTGCCACCATGACGCTCAGATGCCAGTGATGAAGGCTGTATTATAGAAACTTAAATAGATTAGCTAGATTTTCAGTTTGATATGCAGCCCCAATAAATCATCATAAAAAGGGGGCAATCAGGTAAATAAAAACCTAACTGTTCTTTTAGGATAATGAATTCATATTTTTAGCGTATGTAGCTCATCTGTCATTGAACTGATAGTATATATTTAGAGAGGCAAGATGGATGAGGTTATACTTTGGTTTCCTTGTCTACACCTGAGGGAGATCTCTGTGAAGCTCAAAAGTTTGTCCCCACCATCAACAGAAGTTAGTCCAATAAAAGATATTACCTCACTCACCTTGTCCCACTCATATCCTGGGACCAACGTGGCTACAGCAACATTACAAACACATTAGATAGATAGATGGACAACAGATAGATGGACGACAGACAGACAGACACAGAGTTATCACTGAATCTATCAACATATTTATAAATATATATCTTTGTGTGTGTTTTGGAAAGAGATAACAAAAATCATTAGCTCAAATATTGCTCTTTAAGTACATTTGGTCTCCACAGTTAGCCTTCTACCATAACTAACTTTGAAGCAGTAGCAATTTATTGCAACCCGATGTGGGAGTGGCTTACAAGCCTTTTTATCTACAAAGCAATTGATTTCAAATTCGAAGACTATTGAGTCAACAGTTCAAAATTTATATTCTCCACTGACAGTAGTTTTGGGCTATAAGAACACTCCATTCTCCCTTGCATCATAAAGCAATGACTGTAATAACCCCTTTATTCTTCATTCCTTTGCAATGGTGTGTGTTGCAACAGGAAAAATAATAAGAGTATAAATGGAAAAGCCAGCTTAATAACGGATATTGGAACAAGCACTATTCTCCTTTTTCTAGTTCTCTTTCCACACTATGCTACTTTTTCCACAGAATTTACTTTCATGGTTTATAAACCATACAGTGATAACATAAATTCGTATTAAATCTAAGGTTTAAGAGACAGAATACAACTCCACTGAGAGTTATTTGCTTTTTCTTTATTCTCTTTTTCATTCTTATTAATGTATTTTATAGGAAATGTACTGTGGGTATTTTATTTATATTCTCCATTTCTATTGTATAATATAGTCCAATAAAAATAATTTAAACAAACCAGCTTAGTGTATTTACATATGATTGCATCCACCACTAAGATGCATCCACCTCTGGCTTGAAAATATGGCAACTGTTTGACAGAGCATACCTGCATTATATGATTGTTTAAAACAGGAAACATCCTATCTATTTGAAAGTACAAGGGAAAGGTAGGTGGGCAGAATGTACTGATCCAAACTAGAACTGGGCCAAGACACTACAATTAATACACTTTTGATAAAAAAGACAAACCACAAGTACAGTAGCCAGGAACTTAGTTTTATATGTCATTCAAATGATGGCTGCAGAGGTATTCCCTCTAACTAGAATAGAGAATATCTCACCTAAATAAAATATTCAAAAAAAACAAAAACAAATCCTTTCAGAGAATCCACTCTAGGAGGTTCCCTTAAGAAATGGTCACTGGCTGAAAAATAGAATAGTTAGACTACTTTGGAAAAAATATGAACTGCCCACCTCCCATTTCTAGAAACAAATTCCGATTGTATTTTTAAATGTTCTAAACTTGCCAGAAACCTTATTCTAGTTTCCATTTTCAAGCTGGGGAATGCTTCAAGAAAGGCTCATCTCAAAATATTTCTCATTATACCCAGAAGCCGATATGATGTTAAACACATGAGAAATCCTGTTTGCAAGTGATTTCCATCCCAGGAGCCACAGGTGAGCTATACGTATGTATATTGCTGGAGACAACAAACTGCCTCCCTGGGCACTGCTTTACTCAGAGAATTAGAAGCGAGATCTGTCTAAGCTAGCTTGTTTCCTTTTAACTGAATGGGGGGAGCAGGGGGCTAAGGCAACTGCATGTCTGATGACAGAGGGCAAGGCACCAGAGGAAAAAAGGGAAACGGTGGAAAAGGGATGAAGTTGAGGAAGAGGCAAGAGACGTAATGGGCTAGAGGAAGATGGTAAAGAGTGCTGTGGACAAGAGCAAGATAGACATATTTCACTCAGAACAGCATGGGGAGAAACTCATGCTGGACTGACTGAATTGGGTGTCCAAATCCTCTAGGCAGTTTTGAAAATCCCATCCTCCCTTTTTAAAGAAGTGGCCATGATCTTGACTTGAGATAAAGAAGGGAGCAGATGGAGAACTGGCAGGTGTAAAAGGAGGCAAGCAGGGAAAAAGGGATGAGGAGAGAATCAAATTTGACAATAGATTATTGGCGAAAGATTCATTAAGGCCCTGATTCAGCCAGGTACTTAAACTTATGCCTAGCTTTAACACTTGAATAGTCCCAATGACTTCTGTGGAAGGACTCGTGTGTCTATCCTTGGGATATGTTTAAGTAACTTGCTGAATTGGGGCCTAAGAGAGGGGAAGCAGAGATGTTTGGCAAGGAAAATTCTCATGAGGAAGGAAAAGAACAACGTTTATAGTGAAGGAAGTCCATGAGCGTTGGATTTATTATATACATAATTAATAATGACCAATTTTTCCCACCCCGGATTTTAAAATGCTTTATTCACTTTAATTAAGTTCACACTAAAAATAGGATGCTGGAGAACAAAGAACTTTTTTTCTCTGTTAAATATGTGAGCTTACTCACTAGCTGGGGTTTCCCTAGCTCTCAGTGCTTTAGTACAAAGAGCTATTATGACACAATATGAAATGAACTATCAATGGAAGACATTTTTAGATAAAACTTAATAATGTAATATTTACTGATTCCATCTGTCAAGAAAGATAAAGAGAACAAGACTTTATAGTGAGAAACATACCCAAGAAACTTAAAGCAACAACAAAAACAAAGTACAGCTAGTATAGACACCATTTGTTGACCTAAAATCTATATTAATTTGATTCTATGCTGTAGACATGGAACTTATTTTCTTTACTGATATGGCCTTTAGGATCTCTAATTTCAATGATAAAATTACATTTACTTGACAGCATTCAGGACTTATTTACGTTGTATATTTTAAACCACCTAATTCTGTCTCCTGTACACAATTTAAATGATGTAGAGCAATATGGGGCTGCCTAGCTGCCTGAATATGCAGCCAATCTGATGAGATATCCCCCTGCTGAGGCACTGTGCTGGATCAAGCCTACCAACAATGCTTGGCTCACAATCATAGCCCAGAATCCTTATGTTTCCTTCTGCGTCATGAATCTGATTTAAATTCAAAGCAAAGATTTGCATCCCTGGTGAAGAAGAGCAATTGCTCTTTAAACAACTTTTGTAAATGCTTCCTGTACTAACAAGGGAGCTTAAAGTTTACTTAGCTAAAATAAAGAAGACGGACAGTCCTCCCCATACCCCACATTGGTTCCAAGGTTCAACAATGAACAAGAGCGTGCAAAGAAATTAGAATGCTAGAAGTGCCAAAGGTATCCCTTGGAGATGTATATATTGTGTTGTCATGTAAAAGATTTCTTGAGTGATAAAGGAACTGAACCCACTTATAACTGGTTTCATGCTAATCTGAATCAATGAATAACTGTAGTCTTTGGATGATATCATGTCACCAGCCATAATTAATTCACCTCTTACTTCCCCAAAATGCTAGGAAATTAATTTCAAATACTAAAATTAATTTGGCAATAGAAGATATGGAAATGTTCTGAGTTACCTGGCATTCATTTTGAGGTCTTATCTTGGATGCAGTATATTGTACTGTGTCTGTTCCCCAGAGGCAGAGCCACTGGCTCAGAAACACTCACTGCAAAAATTTAAGTTGCTCATTGTCCTACTAGAAATGTTTTCATTAAGCAATGTAACTTTCTTTTCATAAACACAGTGTGTGTATTTTGGGGGAGCAGCAGTCCAACATGTAAGAATGTGAAAGGAAATAGCTTGATGGCATCCTAAATGAAAGTGTGTTAAGTAATTAAAGTAAAATCTGTTTTATAAGTGATTTTTTGATTAATTTTCACATATTTGGATATTGCAATCCTTCTAAAACTATGTTCACCAAAGCCTGAATTGCAATTAATATGAAAAGAGATTTACACACCAAGAACTGTAGTCTTGTTTAAAAGTATTCCTAGTGGTTTTCCTTTTCACTAATGTGGCCAACGTTGATAGGATTATATTTTCTGCTCCTTCACAGCTGTGTGCCTGCACTTATTTATTTATTTATTTATTTTAGGCTGAGGGCCTGGGCTCATCCTGATGTGTGAAACTGACAAACTTTTAAGTCATGGAATTTGGCTCAGGGCTTCAGATATTGGGTGGGTGTTAAATGGGAAAAGTTCTCACTATTTTAAACTGCTCCGTTTAGTAAACAACACTCCCACTGAACAATCCTAGAAGGAATAAATATTTTCACATAGATACAAAAAGAATTTGGTTCTTATATAAGGATGCTCCCAGGCCCTTTGCAATAATTCACTGAAGACCGAGATAAGTTTTAGGCTAACAAATTTATTTAAGTAAAAACAAAAAATAAGAAACACACAGTACTGATGCTGCCATAATTAGAGCTGGTCAAAATATTTTCAACTAATGTACTTCTAGGTAGGCAAAAACATTTTGCAAAGATGTACTGATTTCAGTGAAGTCTGACAGGAAAGTTTCTGAAGTCCAGATTGATCTCAATGGTCACTTCTGACCAGAGACAGAGAGAGAGACCCCCTGAATCAACAACCTGACCTTTGCAATTTGAAAATGGATGTTTCAACACAATTCCATTTTGTGAAAATGACTGGAAAGGAAACAAAAACTTCCGCTGTGGAATTAAAATTTTCAAAAACTCAGAAGTTGTCACAAAATGGAGTTTTCCTCAGTCTGGCCAGCAATATCTGTAATGTAGTCCGGCTGCAATTTCTGTCTCTGCAACTGGTTCTTGTCTGGAAGTTTTTGACACTCACCAGAAAGTGGGGTATTGCATAGTGTGTTGCACGATAGGTGGCAATTTTAACTTCCTGGTGAAGCTTAAAGGCCGAGATTCTCTGGTATTGGAGTAGTGCAAAGCAGATGTCTTAATTGGTCACAGGATAAGAAAATTCTTGGAAGTCAGAGTTGCCATGTATCACCTCCACCACCACCTCTTCCTGTATCTCTTGCACCACAGTTGTAAAGTCTCCATTGACTCTCATGATGAATTTTTGGGGTTCAGTTAACTAGCTGTAAATGATCTTTCTGATGCTATGTTTTGGCGACATTAACACCTGAGTCATCTCACAGCAGTCTTCAGGCCATTCTAAAGCTACGCTGGGGGCTGGACCGATGTCTGGTCAGGATTGAAAGGATGGAGGCTGCAAAGGTAAGTTTTGCACCCTCCCTCCTGAGCTACACCATAAGATCTTTAGTCATAATTAAGGCTCAAGTCCTCACCATATTCCGCATTCACTTCAGTCCTTGCGTAGCTATATACCAATTTCTAAAGGGATTGTGCATTGGAGTAAAGCAAAACTAAGATAGTTATCCTTTCATCTGGCAAAGATCTTTATTAGTGTTACCACTCTATTTATGGTAATAGGTAAATGACTTTATTTAGAGAGATTCACTTTTATCATTTTTAAAGGACGTTCTCACCAGAAGGGCCAGAAAAATCACTCCACTAACTAAACTTCATTTTGTGAATTAGAGACTTTTTCCTTGAATAAAGAAAAATGCCAAATGCCTCAAGGAATGGAATTTTGCACATGGCCTGATTATTATGGATCAAGTTTCTGGTGGGCTTACAACCTGCTCCAGTGAAAACATACTTTTTAATTTGCTTTTAGGGTTATTTATTTATTTTATTATTACACTAAGGGTTTATAATTTAATGTCAAACATAATTTTGCACAAATTATGAGACTGCACTGCGATGCTGTAGATAAGCTGTGTGTGCCTACTTGGCATTGCCTCCAGCCAGGTTTTTGAGAAGTGGATCACTGATTGGCTCGCTGCCGTAACAAACTGCTTGGTGTAACTTAAAGAACAAGCTATCTTTCACAAGAGTTCAACATTCAGCAAAGAATCCCTTCAAATACAGTAAAGAAAGATAGACATCTGTTTAATTTAGGTATATTTACTATTACACATAATACAAATCACATTTGATGTTAGCTGCGTGTGTTAATATTGGCTCCATGCTTCCTTTAAAATTACTGTTTCCAAATGTTTATGATTTAAGAGAAAGTGTTACAGGTACTAATTAAAATTCTAAATTACTGGTCATACCACTTCATAAAAATCACACCAATTTTGATTAATTGTAGTTCAGCCATTTCAGAGCTGCAAAAACATGACATTTCAATATGAGGTCATTTTCCCATTCATTCCAGTGGTAAAAGTCCTTTACCACAGCTACAGAAAGAATAATATCAAATTAAAACATGGAAATGATCAGAGGAAATAATTTTAACAATGAAGTAAGTTCCTATATTGGTTTTAAGTAGAACTTCTTTGTCAGTTTAAAAAAAAAAAAAGATGCCATGATTTTATTGAACTTACATGGTGAATGACTAATATGCACATGTAAGAAATGGTGTCAGTTAACCTAAAAATCAAACCATATGCTGAGCTCAAATCAAACAGAACAAGTAAACCCAAATCAAACATATAAAAGGGAATTACAAGCCAATACGTATCTTGAAAACCAACTGATATGAGTGAATGAAAAAGCCACAGAAAAGTAAATGATGAGACCAAAGACAATATGACTGATATATGAAAATTGTGGCCTATATTTAATTTTTTTTTTTACATTTACTTCATGTTTAAAAATTGTTAAGCAATATCCTGAATTCCTTATCAAACAAAATTTCCAGTGACTTAAAAAGAGATTTTTCCCCTGAGTAAAAATTGGAAAAAAATAAACCTTCAGAATTTGGCCCTTTAAGGTTTTTATTTTTTTAAAGCACATTTAGTTGGTTAAGGTCTGCACTTTCTTATAAACTTTAACCTACATTTACTGTTTGTAGTGTTAAAAATGGCAAATTGATAGGCACTTCAAAGAGACCTCAGTGAAACTTGTAACATTCTTAAGTACCAGGATCCTTATATCCATTTCTTCAATGATGCTTATGTGAACTGAGTCAACAATATTTTAATTGACATGGTTATTTGTATCATCAAATATTTTACCACACCAGATGGTGCATTAATTCTTACTGATTCACTACATTTGATCCATCAACCACACCAAACTGTCCTATTACCTCCCCTTCCCTCTTTTTTAATTATATTTTGCATTACTTAGAAATAGGGATCATCTCTTGTCTCCATTTGAGACACCTATGCTACTTTTGGCCATTATAAAATAATGATATGTAGGAGTCTATGCAGGTTCACTTTATGACCAAAACTTCAATAATTCATTACAAAGACCACACAAGCCATATTTCATCCCCTTTGTAAACTTTTGCTGAAACTTAACAATGATGCATCTCTTGCCTGATTTGCACTATGCTATCTATGCAGCAGAGTCCACAATTGTTTCCATATTAAAATCTTTGGGAACAGAAGATCTGTTGCACAGGTTGGTAAAGTGGCATCTCCATCTTGTTAAGATCATGAATGACTTCCTAACTAAGAACCTTCACATATAACAAACTGTAAACAGTAATCTAAAATATATCCATGTTTTCAATAGGTCTGATTGCACACAGACACTCTACCTAGGACAATATTCCATGGTCAGATTATTCCCAGCTGCACATTCATGTCCACATTCTGTTTCTTCTCCATCTCAGTGCAATAAAGAAGATTTAGTGATCTCCCATAAAGAGTCAGAAATTCTTGGGGGTGTCCTCTCTTCCAGGTAACACTCTGAGGAATGTTAACATTTGATTTTGGTATAGTATCAAATATCTTCTATTCCTTCAAATTCCTTCTATTACTTGCTAATTTAATAACAAAATGATGGCCTATACTCCTAGAGTGGATCTTTCTCATCAGTCTACAGTGTGAATTGGACTCCTTGCACAGGTGTTATCTGTTGGTGTATTTTTTTGAAGTTGCTGGAAACATGAGGGAAAGGGGAGGGAACTCTGTAAATTTCAGCCCATGTGATTGTGGAGAAAATCTTGACAATGTGAAGGCTCAGAAACCAGAAGGCAAATAAACAGAATCCAGATTTTTTTTTTAAACTCATTGATTTTAAACCAAACCAGTCATGATTTCCTTTTTCTAGCCTGACTCAGGATTCATTAAATGCATTGAGTTAGCAATTCAGAAGGCTGGCACGATATGGGAGTCATTGTAGTCCAGTGCAATAGAGACCTTGGTTCTAGACCCAGCTGTATGTGGGACGTGTGACCTTAGGCAAGTGTCTTTCCTCTCACTGGTCACTCTTTCCCATTCCACCTTTACTCTGTTTTGTCTATTTAGATTGTAAACCCTTTGGGACAGAAACTCTCTCTGACTATGTGGTTATTCATTGATTCCAAGGCCAGAAAGGCCCATTGTGACCCTCTAAGTCTGACCTCCTCCATAACAAACACCATTTTCCTCAGAATAATTCCTAGAGCATATCTTTCAGAAAAACATCCAATCTTGATTTTGATATTGCCAATGATGGAGAATCCATCATGGCCCTTGGTAAGTTGTTACTATGATTAATTATTCTCCCCTTTTAAAAATTCATACCTTATTTTCCATCTGAATTTGTCTAATTTCAACTTCCAGCCATTGGATTGTGTTATACTTTTCTGTGCTAGATTGAAGAGCCCATTATTAAATATTTGTTCCCCATGTAAGTACTTATAGACTGTAATCAAGTCATCCCTTACCCTTCTCTTTATTGATAAGAGCTAAATAGATTGAACTCCTTGAATTTATTACTATAAAGCAGG